>NC_134870.1:21634009-22234009 GCF_049852395.1 Peromyscus maniculatus bairdii
GTGGAGTAAGAGTAAGATTTACAGAAGCGAAAGGAAAAGGCCCAGAGGCAAAAGACAGATGGGTGAATTTTAAGTTAAGGAAAGCTGGCTAGAAACTAAGCCAAGCTAAGGCCAGGCATTCATAAGTAAGAATTCATCTCTGAAAGATTTATTTGGGAGCTAGGTGGCAGGCCTCCCAAAAGAGAAAAACAACAACAACTTATGAGCCTATGGCGGCCATTCTCATTCAGACCACCTCACAGATCCTTTCAAGTTGACAAGCAAGATAAACTGTCACATTAGGCAGGCACTCTACCGCAGCGCTACATCTCTAGCCCTCAAGAGATATAAAAAGACAGAAATCATAAACGAGATTTTACCAATCACAATGGAATGAATCTAGAAAACAGAAATGCAAGTGAAGCTAGAAAATTTACAAGTACATGGAAATTTAATTCCTAATTAACACGAAATAATCCCAATGGAATTTAGAAAGTACATCAAGACAATATAGAGAAACATAGAATAATGGAGAGCAATGCTCAAAGGGAAATTTACAGCTGTAAGATATCAGTGTTGATAAAAAAAAGTGTATGTCAAATCAATAGCCTAAGGGACTAGGAATAAAGAACCAATAAAGCTCACACGAGGAAGGACATATTGATGATAAACTATAGGTTTGATTTCCCTGTCATCAATTCACAGAG
Source organism: Peromyscus maniculatus bairdii (assembly GCF_049852395.1). Lineage (NCBI taxonomy): Eukaryota > Metazoa > Chordata > Mammalia > Rodentia > Cricetidae > Peromyscus > Peromyscus maniculatus. Next base: position 21,634,696 of record NC_134870.1, read on the forward strand.
CAGAGCCAAGCCTGGAGGAACACATCAGTCATCCCAGCACTTAAGATCCACTCAGGCCAGGATGGGCTGCACAGTGGGATCGTGTCTCATAAAAGAAAGCCAGAGCCGGGCGGTGGTGGCGCACGCCTTTAATCCCAGCACTCGGGAGGCAGAGCCAGGCGGATCTCTGTGAGTTCGAGGCCAGCCTGGGCTACCAAGTGAGTCCCAGGAAAGGCGCAAAGCTACACAGAGAAACCCTGTCTCGGGAAAAAAAAAAAAAAGAAAGCCAGATACTTCAATCCTAGGAACCCATGATGGAAGGAGAGAACTGGCTTCCCAAAATTGGCCTCTGATCTCCACGTAGGCACTGTTACATAAATATGCACATGCTGCCCCCACCACCACATGCGCGCACCACGCACACACACACACATACACACACACACAAATCTTAAAAAAAAAAACTCCAAGTTTTTATTTTTGTGTGTGTTGTTTTTGTTTTAGACAGAATTTCATGTGCTCCAGAATAACCTCAAATTCACTATGTAGCGCAGGCTGGCAATGAACTCAGAACCTCCTGTCTCCATCTCCCAAGTACTGGGATTATAAGCAAACACAACACCTGGCTTTTTCTTCATCTTTTGACACCAAGTTCTCTAATGTAAGCATGTGGAATATTCATGTAAGTGTAGTATGAGCTTGAAGTTAACAAAAGGATGTGCCCCCCAAGTAAATTCACGGAATTTCTCTGTTTTCTTTTATGGCAGGATCTCATGAATCCCAGGCTAGGACTGAACTTTATTATATAGCAGAAGATAACCTTCAGCTCCTGATCCTCCTTTGCCATGCTGAGATTACAAGTTGGCACCACTATGCAGGGACTGAACCCAGAGTTCCATGTATCCCAGGCAACTACTCTACCAACTGAACCCCAGCTTAACATAAGTGGAAATTTTTTAACCTAGCTATTACCCAATGGAGTGTCTTATCTGAACACCTGTTTTCCTCTTCATGCTCAGGAAACAGATTCTTCCAATGGCTTCCCCAAAAGCCCTCCTTTCTGGAAAAGACCACACGGGCATGGGCTAGGTGCAAATACTGGATCTGCAACACACTGAAATGTTGCTTCCTGCAGTTCCTGCTAAAACAGGGCTAGAGAAATGGACTGTCAGTCAGTAGTGCTTTTTGAACTCAGGGTTAGGACCAGAGTTCGGATCTCATCACATACATGACAAGCCAGGAATCCCTTGAATGTTCATGACCCCAATTCTAAGGGGGCAGAAACAGGAAGATTGCTGGGACTTGCTGACTGTCGGCCTAACTGGGGAAATGGGAATGCCAGATTCAAAAGTAGACTCCGCCTAAAATGACTAGGAAGAGAGTGACAGAGGCAGACACCAGATGCCTTCTACTGGCCTCCATGCATGCTCATGACATACATACATACATACATACACACACACATACATACATACACATTTAGTAGGCTGGTGAGATGACTCAGTGTTTGCCCCACAAACCCAACTACCAGAGTTTGATCCTAAGAAACCCAAGATGGAAGTAGAGAACTGACTCCACAAAGTTGTCCTTTGATCTCTACACACGTACCATGGCACAAGAGCCCTCCAAACACTCAGATGTACACACAAATACATACATGCATTCAAATGTGTGTGTACATGAGCATACACATATAACAGATTTTTTTATTTTTGTTTGTTTTTTGGTTTTCCAAGACAAGGTTTCTCTATATAACAGTCCTGGCTGTCCTGGAAATCACTCTGTAGACCAGCTCGGCCTTGAACTCACAGAGATCCACCTGCCTCTGCCTCCTGAGTGTTGGGGTTAAAGGTGTGCACCATCACCACTTAGCCATATGACAGTTTTTTAAAATACGGTCTGTGTCCTCTTTGACCTGGCAGAAACAGTGACATGAGATGGGCAGGATGATTCTCCTCTGGCAGCTAGGTAGTAGAAACTGTTGACTTTTTGTTTCTTGAAACAGAGTCTTATACAATGTAGACTTGGCTGGCCTTGAACTTGTTATGTAGATCAGGCTGGCCTTGAACCCACAGAAATCCACCTGCCTCTACTGCCTAAGGGCTGTGTGTCACTAATCCCAGATTCTAGAAACAGTTGAAATAACAAATGGAAAGTACCTGCTGTCATGTCTGTTTCTGTAGATATTAATTTAAGATGTGTTACATTTGTTTATGCTGTGGAACATTTTTTTTAATGCCAAATGCTGTTTATTGAAAGAGGGAAGAGGTCTTAAATACAGGCTTACTGCACAATGGAAGAACCCCGGAGAGCAGAAGTTCCATACCCATGTTTTACAATCTTGCATCTAAGCTGTTAATGCCCATTATGCAGGATACACAGACAAGGAACTTCCCTTAAGCATTCAGGAAGGTGGAACCTGGCAGGGAATTAGCATAGGGAGGATATCAACGTCAAGGGCAGCAAGCAAGGCAACAGTTACCCAAAACAGGGGCCAGGACCCTACAGGTCCCCCTTTTACTAAAAAATGAGCTTCTGACTTAGGTTGTGTGGGACGTCAGCAGGTCACCTTGCCCATCATGGAGATGCCTGCCCAGGCCACACAGGCGTTCTGTCTTAGGTTGGTGAGCGCCACCCCCCCAGGCATTACCGTCTCTGAATACTCATTATCATACAGCTCAATCATGTGTGAGCTGCAGAGTTAACTGCTGCCAAAGATCTCAAAGTGGCACTGGGCTTGCAATCTGTGTGTTCGATACAGTAAAGACCAACAGAGGTCCTATCCCACCCATAGCCAGTAGGCTAATGGCAACTGAGCCATTCCCTTCCTTAACGAGCCTTACTGCAAATTGGAGTCCTTGTAAGATGGTATCCCAAAATCAAATGGAACTTGAGTTTATAAATTTGTAATTTTCAAAGCTAATCGAAATGTATATAACTATTGAATTAAATTTATCATGCCCAATAGAATGAAAGATTAACTAACTGTGGTAGCTACTTTTGCTGCCAGGGTCTCCACTGTGCTAGCTGTAGTAACCAATTATGAAATGGTAATCCCAGAAACAGTAGCAGCGGTGGCTGCCACTGCTATAACAGCAACAACGGCAGCAGCAATGTCAAATTTTCTTCTGGAGAGTATGGACATCCACTGCCATGGATACAACTCCAGGAACACCAACCGCCAAGGCCCATTTTTCTTGATGCCAGTACAACTTAGGCTGGCAGCTCTGCAAAAGAACAACTAAGAACCATAAAGAAAAAACAGGCAGCTCATAAGGAGCATGACTAATGGTCTTATAATGGCTACATTCAGGTTCATAAATTTTAAAGTATCTTCAAAGGGGGGGCTAAATGAATTTCAGGAGGCCAATAAGTGTTGCACAGAGCCACTCCTAAAAAGTAGGAACTACACCAGCTTGAAGAGGATTGTAAAAATGAAAAGGCTTAGCTGGCATGCTACTGTTAACAAATGGAGGTCAGTGACCTTCAGGGTTATCCTTAATCTCCAAGGTGTCTGGGTGACACATTCTCAAGCATACTTGAAAAAGCAGTTACCATACATTACCTTCTGGAGAATCCAAAAGCATGGCTACAGTTCCTAGGCTTACGTTAATGCTTGCCAAAGCTGGCCACATTGGGCTTTCAATCCCCATTGACATCAGAAGGGGAAAGTTTTTCATTAAGGTCTCTGTCAGGAACATTTGTTTTAATGATGCAAAGATGTCTTGCATCCTTTTATGTTGCATTTGTTTAACTCTGTGAAGCTGTTACTGTGCCTCTCTGAAACACCTGATGGGTCTACTAAAGAGCTGAACGGCCAATAGCGAGGCATGAGGAAGGATAGAAGGGGCTGGCAGGCAGAGAGAATAAATAGAAGGAGAAAAAGAGGGATCAGGAAGCAAGAGAGATTAAGGAACAAGAAAAGGGGCCAGCCATCCAGCCACACAGCCATTCATGGAGTAAGAGTGGAAGTAAGATTACAGACGTAAAAAAAGGAAAAAGCCTAAAGACAAAAGGTAGATGGGATGATTTAAGAAAAGCTGGCTAGAAATAAGCCAAGGTATGGCTGGGCATTTATAAGAAATAAGCCTCCCTGTGTGATTTTTTTGGGAGCTGGATAGTGGGCCCTCAAAAAGCCAAAGAGTAGAAAACAACCAACAACATCTGTTGTATAGAAAGGCCAGCTAAGGGGCTGGGGATTTAGCTCAGTGGTAGAGCACTTGCCTAGCAAACGCAAGGCCCTGGGTTCAGTCCTCAGTTCCAAGAAAGAAAAAAAAAAAACCAGGCCTGCTAAGTACTGACAGTTTGTGTGTCATACGTGTGCACACACGTACTTTTACACGTGCACTTGTGTACTGGAGGATTAAAGCTGTCTTTCTAAGTGGCTCTCCATCTTATTTCTGAGAGCCTAGAGATCATTCACTGGCTAGGTCACCTGGCCGATGAACTCCTGAGATCCTCTTGTCTCTTCTCTCCCAGACACTGTGGTTACAGGGACACGCCACTGCATTTCACCTTTTAATGTGGAGACGGGAGATCTGAACTCGGGTGCTCAAACTTGCTCAGCAAGCACCTTCAACAATAAGTGACCCACGGGGCCGGCGTCTGGCATCACTACACACATGGACATGCACTTGAAGCCCGCTTCCTTGGGAACTTGGTTGCACAACTGTGCCTGCTGAACGAACAGGATGGGCAGGAGGCAACAGAATCTGCACAGACAGGCTTCCCTGCCAAGTTTCCTGGATGAGATGGAGGCCCACACAGCCAGGATCAACTCCTGCTGGCAGGTCAGAGACGGGAATGGCCTCCGTGAGACGTCAAGTTGCCATTAGCTTAATTTTTTTAAGGTCATTTGAGAAGACTGTATTTGGCACGGCTGTCTTGGCACAGTCATGATGAGCAATAGGTTTAATGTAAGTTCATAGCTGTTGGAACTGTGAGGCGTTTCCTTGAAGTCAATGTAAAGACTTTTCTTGGAGAGCTGACGTTCCAGAACAACATTGGAAGTAGTAGGGAATTAATGCTTTGGGGTCTGGAAAGTCTTCAAGGCAATCTGCCAACCGGCCCAGCTTGATCCTCCCTGTCACTTCAATTCTTTGTCTAGCCAAGGGAACCAGCTAGGCAATTGGTTAGATGACCACCAGTACCCTGTTATGTTTCTTGGGAGGTTGTTCTCATCTGGAACTTGAGAAGACCCCTACATATACCGTACTGAAAATTCCTGAGGACATCGAAGTGGCCTTGACAGTCCTGCATTCCAAGGGCCCCATCCAAATGAGGGAACACCCCAACAATGTCTAGCACAGTCTGGATCCCCAGTCAAACCCAGCTTCCATGGGAGTAAGCAGGATAGAGCATTTGGCTTCTGCAGAGCAGCACACTTCGATCTCAGCCAGCTAGATGGCTGGACAGAGATTCCACCTGTGAGAACCAAGCCTGCCACCCCTAAGCCAAGAAACACAGCCAACTGGATCCCAAGGAACCAATAGTCTCCTCAGGGCGGAAGGGTGAGGGAGGACAGGTTGTCTGGGGACAGGTGGTCATCTGCTCAATTACTTCCCATCCTCATGGTCTTGACCCATGAATAGCTAAAGTGTAGGCACCTGAGTGTAGGCCGACACGGTGAAGGGAAGATTTGCTCAACTTTGTTTCTTGAGCCAGTCAAGCCCATAGGCCAAACCCGAAGCAGTCTTAAGTTTTCCAATTTGGAGAAAAGGAAGAGATACCTGTTGTTTTATATATTTGCTCTTTTGGGGGGCCCGCCACCCAGCTCCCAGATAAATTCATACATGGAGGCTTATTATTTCTAGCCAGCTTTCCTTAACTTTAAATTATTCCATCTACCTTTTGCCTCTGGGCTTTTCCCATTCTCTTACTTCTGTAAATCTTACTTTTACTCCGTGGCTTGCTGTGTAGCTGGGTGGCTGGCCCCTGGAGTCCTCCTCCTTCTCTGGCTACTTCTTTTTTCCCAGATTTCTCCCTCTATATATTCTCTCTGCATGCCAGCTCCACCTATCCTTTCTCCTACCTCACTATTGGCCATTCAGTTCTTTATTAGACCAGTCAGGTGTTTTAGACAGGCACAGGAACACAGCTTCACAGAGTTAAACAAATGCAACATAAACAAAAGTAACACACCTTAAAATAATATTCTACTACAGATACCACACTTGCCTTGAGTTCAAGGTGGGAAGTGTCTCAGATTCAAACGGAGGCCACTATGACTGAGCTCGGAAGGAAAGTTCTGTGTCTGTATAGGAGAGCTTCGTTGGCTGCTGGCTCCCCTGAGGGCCAGTAGCTGTTTCTCCAAAACCCACCTGTCTCCTGGAAGCTTGTCCTTGCTCTTCCTTAGAGCTCTCAAGAATAGAAGCAGAATGCTCTCACCTCCGGTGGTGGTGCATGCATTTAATCCCTTCACTCAGGAGGCAGAGGCAGGAGGAGCTCTGAGTTCAAGGCCAGCCTGGTCTACAGAATGAGTTCCAGGACAGCCAGGGCTGTTACATAGAGAAACCCTGTCTTCAAAAACAAAAACAAACAAAAAAGAAGTAGAATGCTGTCATGTGAACTCTGAGGGAAGGCACGGGGTGGTAGGAACAGTCAGGGTCTTCATCAGCTGGACTGTCTGGGAGATGACAGCTCCCTGTCCTCACATGCCCCCTCCACATCAAAGTATCTCCAGGGGACATGCTGGAGAGAAAGAAGTTCCAATATATCTCCTTTTGTTTTACAGATGGGGAGACAAGAGAAAGATTCCCCTAGAGTGTGTCCTGACCCATTCTTCCATCCATGGACCTTAAGAAAGGAATGCCTTGGCCAGGCATGGTGGCACACACCTTTAATCTCAACACTTGGGAGGCAGAGGCATCTCTGTGAATTCAGCCAGACTACTCTACAAAGAGAGTTCCAGGACTACATAGAGAGAAGGGGCCTTGTGTTAATGTTGTGAAATGGTGGTGCATGGGTGGTCTTGGCAGGTTTGGACCAAAGTGGCCATCAACTGAAAATGGATTAAGAAAATATGGTACATATACACAATGGAGTACTACTCAGCAGAGAAAAGCAATGACAGCATGAAATTTGCAGGCAAATGGATGGAACTAGAAAATATCATCCTGAGTGAGGTAACCCAGATTCAGAAAGACAAACATGGTATGTACTCACTCATAATTGGATACTAGATATAAAGCAAAGAACAATCAGACTGCAACCCACAGAACTGGGGAAGCTATATAGCAGGGGAGACCCTAGGATGACTGTGGCTTATAATAAGTTTTGGTTTTACTCAATTACTGGGCAAGCCTCAATGAAACATTTCACTATTAGGATAAGAATTTGTGGGCTGGAGAGATGGCTCAGTGGTTAAGAGCACCGACTGCTCTTCCAGAGGTCCTGAGTTCCAATTCACAGCAACCACATGGTGGCTCACAACCACTTGTAATGAGATCTGGTGCCCTCTTCTGGCCTTCAGGGACACATGCAGACAGAACACTGTATACGTAATAAATTAATAAATAAATCTAAAAAAAAAAAAAAAAGAATTTGTACTGTATCAAGCTGATAATAGAAAAAAATAAATAAATAAAAGTTTAAAAAAGACAATAGTTTTTTCCATACAATATGTTCTGATCATGAATTCCCCTCCCCCTACTCCTCCCACTTCCTCCCTCTTCCCCTCCCGTTTGGATCCACACCCTTTCTGTTTCTACTTAGAAAACAAACAGGCATCTGAGAAATAATAATAAAGTAAGAGAAATCAAAATCAAACAAATCAGAGTGTGAAAAAACAACCAAACAAGAAAAAAAGGGGGAAAAAAAGCACAAGAAATGCTTATAAACACAGAGACATAGGTATTCACATACACACACACACACACACACACACACACACACACACACACAGGAATTTAATGAAAACCCCAAACCAGAAGCCATAATGTATATGCAAAATACCTATAAAGTTTTTTTTAATGCCCTGATTTAACATTATAAGACAAAGAACCTCCAAAGACACCCCTGAACTCATTATCTCTTCGACGTCTACTGCAGCACATGGGTCCTACCCTTAAGAGTGGTTTGTTTCCTCCCTGGAAGAAAACTACTGTTTCATTTGCAAGTGGCTATCAATTGGAGGTAGCTCCTGGATTAGGGATTGGGGGGGGTGTCCACTTCTCTCAGCTGTAGGACCCCATCTGGTGCAGACCCATGCAGGCCCTGTGCATGCTGCCTCGCTCTCTGTGAGTTCATGTGTACACCAGCCCTGCTATGTCTAGAAGGCCTTGATTCCTTAGTGTCCACTATCTCCTCTGGCTCTTAACTCTTTCTGCTTCCTCTTCCAGACTTCCCTGAGCCCTGAGGGGAGGGTTTTGATGGAGACTTCCCATTTAGGACAGAGTGTTCCAAGGTCTCTCACTCTCTGCACGTTGTCCAGTTGGGGGTCTCTGTATTTGTTCCCATCTCCTGCAGAAGGAAGCTTCTCTGATGAGGGCTAAGGAAGGCATCTCTGAGTGTAGCAGGAAGTTGTTAGGAGTCATTGTATTGCTACGTTCCTTTAGCAGAACAGTAGTACTTATTTTTTCCCTAGTCCCTGAACTATCTAGTCTCAGGTTCTTGGCCACTCAAGTGGTGTCCATCTCATGGAGTTCCATCTCATGGAGTGGGCCGTAACTCACATCAGACATTGGTTGGTTACTGTAGGAACTGATATCAGCTCAGAACATCCCAAGACCAAGTTCTCAGCACAAAGGTGATTTATTTGCCCCCGAGGGACAAAATGCTGGGAATAAGAGACAAAGACAGGAAATAGAGGGTGAGGGAGAAGGGGAAGGAACAAGGGAGATGGGGCAGGGGTGTTTGTCCTGGGGGCACAAAGGACTGCCTCTGGGTACAGAGGAGACAGACATGGCCAATAGACAAAGGACAGTTTATAAATGTAAAAAGGGAAACCCCATGTTAGGATGAGGTGTTTAATTTAAATTGAGCATATAATTAGGTAGCCAAAAAGGGACTTTGGATTGCTGGACTTCAATACTTTGATAGCTGGACTTTGGCAGACAGCCTGAGGAGGTGGCCAAATAAGGGAATAGACATTGGTAGCTAGCTTTAGGAATGTAATCTGTTTTTAGCAAGGCAGAGGGAATGGGGGAGAAGGGCAAGGCCTGCCAGAGCCACGTTCGCCATGCATGGGCTGGCTAGAGTCCCTTCAGTTACCCCCACAGGCTTCCTGCCATTATTTTATATATATATATGTATATGTATGTATATGTATATGTATATGTATATTATTTTACAATACCATTCAGTTCTACTTATCAGCCATGGGTTCCCCTATTCTCCCCCCTCCCACTCCCTCCCCTTACCCCCAGCCTACCCTCCATTCCCACCTCCTCCAGGACAAGTCCTCCCCCAAGGACTGCGATCAACCTGGTAGACTCAGTCCAGGGAGGTCCAGTCCCTTCCTCCCAGACTGAGCCAAATGTCCCTGCATAAGCTCCAGGTTTCAAACATCCTGCCATTATTGAACCAGCATATTTTGCAGGCGGGCCACTTTTGTAGATCAAAACATTTGTAGCGGGGTTGGTGTTTACCTTTGGTAGCATGCAGACTACCTTACAGTACCACGAATACTGGTCCACAGAGGCGAAGGCTCTGGGGAGGCACCAGCGCCACTTTGCCGTGTACGGTGAACTGGGTAGGTGTTGTCTTCAGGGACAGGGCCTCACCGTCAGCCTGTGAACAGTAGCCTTAGCAATAACAGGGTTGTTGGGGGTGTCCACCAACGTCTCGATTTTATATAAGCCATCCCCAGTACTGGAGGCTTCAGTTAGTGATGAGAGACGTGCAGTAGGGGCTCTGCCTCTCCTTTTATTTGGTTGTGTCATTTAGATCACCTTAAATACACACACACACACACACACACACACACACACACACACACACACACATACACATATATATATGATAGGAAGCTTCTGCGACATTAGGTTCCCATATGATCCTTCAAATGATCCTTAGCTTTAGCTGTCCCTCTCTGTACCCACTTCCTCTCCAGCTCCCTGTTTGCTAGTCCCCACCTGACCGCATCCATCCATAAGCATCTATTCTTTTTCCCCTTTCTGGGAAGATCCGTCTCTTCCCCCTGTCCCTTACCCTCTACCTAACCTCTGTGGTTCTGTGGATTGTAGCTTGCTTACCACTTTACCAACTTTTGTCTTACATGAGAGCTAACATCCACATAAAAGTGAGTACACAGCATATTTGTCTTTCTGAGTGAGTTACCTCACTGGGGATTTGTTTTTTTATACTTTTTATCCATTTGCCTGCAAATTTCATGATTTCATTTTTTTTATTTATGAATTTTTTTTATTCATTTTACATACCAACCACAGATTCCCCCTCTCATTCCTCCTCCTGCTCCCCCAAGCCTTCCCTCCCAACTCCCTCCCCCCCATTCCCTCTTCCTAAAGGGTAAGGCCTCCCATGGGGAGTCAGCAAAGCCTGGTACATTCAGTTGAGGCAGGTCCAAGCCCCTCCCCCTGCATCAAGGCTGAGCAAGGTGTCCCACCATAGGTAATGGGATCCAAAAAGCCAGCTCATGGACAAGGAATAGATCCTGATCCCACTGCCAGGGGCCCCCAAGCAGACCAAGCTGCACAACTGTCTCACTTATGCAGAGGGCCTAGTCCAGTCCCCTGCAGGCTCCACAGCTGTTAGTCTAGAGTTCATGAGTTCCCACAATCTTGGTTCAGTTGTCTCTGTAGATTTTCCATCATGATCTTGATCCCCTTGCTCATATAATCCTTCTTCCCTCTATTCAGCTGGACTCCCGGAGCTTGGCCTGGTGTTTGGCTGTGGATCTCTGCATCTGCTAGTGGGGTCATCCTTGTGCATTCCTGGGAATTTCCCTAGCACCAGGTTTCTCCCTAACCCCATAATGTCTCCCTCTATCAAGATATCTCTTTCATTGCTCTCCCACTCTGTCCATCCCCCAGCTCAACCATACCATACCCTCATTTTCTCATCCCCCAAATGGGAGATGATTTCATTTTTTAATGGGGGATTAATATTCCACTGTGTAAATGTACCACATTTTTTAGGTCTGTTCATCCACTGACAGACATCTAGGCTGTTTCCAGTTTCTGGTTATTATGAATAGAGCCAAAATGAACAAGGATGAGCAAATGTCTCTGTAGTAGGATGTAGAGTCTTTTGGGTAGATCCCCAAGAGTGGTATATCTAGATCTTGAGGTAGATCTATTCTCAGCTTCCTGAGGAACAGGCACACTGATTTCCATAGTGACTGTACAAGTTGGTACTCCCACCAGCAATGGGTGAGTGTTCTATTTACCCCACATCCTTGCCAGCATGAGCTGTCACTTGTTTTATTGATCTTGGCCATTCTGACTAGTGTAGGAGGAAATTTCAAAGTAGTTTTGATTTGTATTTCCCTCATGACTAAGAATGTTAAACATTTCTATAAGTGCTTCTCAGTCACTTGAGTTTCCTCTTTTGAGGATTCTCTGTTTAGATCTGTACCCATTTTTTTTTTTTTTTAAAGATTTTTTTTTTTAAGATTTATTTATTATGTCTACGATGTTCTGTCTGCATGCTGCCTGCATGCCTGAAGAGGGCGCCAGATCTCACAGATGGTTGTGAGACACCATGTGGTTGCTGGGAATTGAACTCAGGACCTCTGGAAGAGCAGCCAGTGCTCTTAACCTCTGAGCCATCTCTCCAGCCCCTGTACCCATTTTTAATTGGGTTACTTATTTACTTGGTGTCTAAGTTTGTTTGTTTGTTTTTAGGTCTTTACATATTTTGGATATTAGCCCTCTATCAAATGTGTAGTTGGTAAAAATATTTTCCCATTCTGTAGCCTAATGCTTTTTCTAAATGATGGTGTCCTTTGCCATACAGTAGATTTTCAGCTTCATGAGGTCCCATTTTTAAATTGTTGTTCATAATGCCTGTGCTATTGGTGTCCTGTTCAGGAAGTCTTTTCCTGTGCCAACGAGTTAAAGAATATTCCTCACTTTTTCTCCATTCAGATTCAGTGTATCTGGCCTTAGGTTGAGGTCTTTGGTCCATTTGGAGTTGAGGTTTTTTTCAAGGGCGCTAGGTATGGATCTATTTACATTCTTCTATACACAGTTGTTTAATCTGACCAGCACCATTTGTTGAAGATGCTGTCTTTTTTCCAGTGTGCATTTCTGGCTTCTTTATAAAAAAAATCAGATGGCCATAGGTGTATGAACTTATTCATGGATCTTCAATTTTATTTCACAGATCAATAAAAAACCATGCTGTTTTTTATTGCTATAGCTCTGAAGTACAATTTGAGATCAGAAATGTTGATATCTTCAGCAGTTCTTTTACCATTCAGGATTGTTTTAACTCTCCTGCATTTTTGTATGGTGTGTGTGTGTGTGTGTGTGTGTGTGTGTGTGTGTGTGTGTGGTTCCGTATGAAGCTGAAAATTGTCCTTTCAAGTTTTGTGAGGAATCGTGTTGGAATTTTGATGAGAATTGCATTGAATTTGTAGATTGCTTTGTAAATGGCCATTTTTACTGCATTAATTCTATTGACCTATGAGCCTGGAAGATCTTTCCTTCTTCTGATATCTTCTTCAATTTCTTTGTTCAATGTCTTAAAGTTTTTATCATACAAGTCTTTCAGTCTGTTTACATGGTAGATTACATTTATCAATTTATGTATGTTGAACCTCACTGAATCTTTGGGATGAAGCCTACGTAGAAAACAATCTTTTTGATGTGTTCTTGGATTCTGTTTGCAAGTTCTAGATTGAGATTTTTTGCATCTAAGTTCATAAAGTAAATTATTCTGTTATTCTGTTTCTTTGTTGGGGCTTTACATGGTTTAGGCATTAAGAGTGAACTTTGCCTTGTGAAATGAATTGGGAAATATTCCTTTTGTTTATATTTTGTGGAATCATTTGAGGAATATTGAAGTTAACTCTTCTTTGAAAGTCTGGCAGAATTCTGCACAAAAAATATCTGGCTCTGGCTTTTTTTTTTGGTAACAGATTTTTAATTACTATTTTTATTTCACTGGGGGTTATCAGTCTGTTTGAATTGCTTATATGATCTTGACTTAACTTTGGTAGGTAGTATATATCAAGAAAATTATCCATTTCTTTTAGATTTCCTAATTAGGTGGAGTACAGGGTTTTTTTTTGGTTTGGGGGTTTTGGGTTGTTTTTTTTTCTTGTTCATTTTTTGGGGTTTTTTGTTTGTTTGTTTCTGTTTTTTTTTTTTTTTCCGAGACAAGATTTCTCTATGTAGCTTTGAGCCTGCCCTGGAATTCATTCTGTAGACCAGACTGGCCTCGAACTCACAGAGATCTGCCTGCCTCTGCCTCCCAAGTGCTGGCATCAAAGGCACATGCCGTCACAACCTGGTGAAAATAATTTTTTAATTACTTCAACTTTTACTAAATTCTTTAAATAGTATCATATTTTATTTAATCTATGTGTATGGTGAGTGTTATATTAAGATTGAAGGAGGTGATATGGAAATAAAACATACAGGTATCTTCAGAAACATAATTGTTCTTTAATCAGAGATACTAAAGGGCCACAGTCTTTCCACAGAAGTGGAGACTATACACATGGTGTGTGATCTTGGGGTTTTACAGAAGGGCACAGGGGGTGACTTTGGGAAGAGTCTATTTGCAGACCCCAACTCCCCTGCAGTCTGGAGGTGGTAGATGCTAGTGTGTTTGGTGTGTGGTGTGTGGGTCTCCTCATCAGATGCTTCCACAGGTGTTCTTTGCCAAGTCAACTTTCCTGTCCAGTTCTTAGTCCACCTGAGGTTTGTAGGTCATTAACCCTTCAGTGAGGGCGATATCCACATGACATGGACAGCATTTATAGGTGATAGAAGTCAGAGGACAATTTTGTGTTATGTCTGTTCTTTCCTTCCACCAAGTACATCTCACTGGTTCATCATCTCCTCCTCCTCTATTTTTTTTTAAATGTTTGGCTTTTGATATATTGCTCAGGCTGTTCTCAAACTCCAGACATCCTTCTGCCTCATCCTTCCAGGTGACTAAGAACCATTTAGTAGTGGGCACCACAGCATCCAGCTCTAAAGCACATTTCCATTTTGTTTTAATTTTGTTTTTAATTATGTGTGCCTGGGTATTTTTATTTGGTTTATTAGTTAGTTGGACCTTTGGTTGTTGCCTGCCTCCTTGATTTTTTTTGTTTTGTTTTTGTTTTTTGAGACAGGGTTTCTCTGTGTAGCTTTGTGCCTTTTCCTGGAACTCACTTTGTAGCCTAGGCTGGCCTCAAACTCACAGAGATCCGCCTGCCTCTGCCTCCCGAGTGCTGGGATTAAAGGCGTGCCCCACCACCGCTGCCCGGCTCTGCTTGCTTATTTTGAGACAGAGTCTTACTATGTAGCTCTGGCTAGCCTAGAACTCACTAAGAGCTGATTATCTCTGACTCCTGAGTGCTAGGATAAAGGCATATGCCACCATGCCCATCGATTATGTGAATGTTTGCACATCTGTGTTGTTATGACTGTCCTCTGAACCATGAAACTGCCATCTTGACTCATTCACCTTCTCCCTCCCCACCTGCAAATGATCATCCAAGCTGGGTTTGACAGTTTACACTCCCCACAGCCTCCCCAAATCCAACCTCTCCCTACCAATCAGCAACTCTGTACATGGCCTGGGGAAGGGGCTAGAATACATATGTATTAAGTGTGTGTGTGTATACTATACATAATATAGTATATATACTATAAATATATAATATATGTATATATACATATATATGTATATATATATATATATATATGTGTGTGTGTGTCAGGGAAGACTAGAGGGGAGTGCCATATATGTGGCTATAGGGAAACCTTCAAACCTGCTGATTAAGGCTTTTCAGGTGTGGCAAGTTGGGGGAAGGTCAGCACCCCTAGAAACCCCTCAACTATGTTCTGTAAGGAAGCCAATAAACTTATTGGTTCTCCAGAGTGAACTTCAATGGTTCACTCTGAACCATTGGTTTATCATTGGGTCCTTAGGATAGTTAAGTATGGCTTATGTCTGCTCCTAGGAAGGATTTTCTTTTTTCTTTTTCTTTTTGGTCTGAGGGTTTCTAAGAGTAGTCCTGGCTGTTGTGGAATTTACCTTGTAGACCAGGCTGGCCTCGAACTCACAGAGATCCACCTGCCTCTGCTTCCCAGTGCTGGGATTAAAGGCATGTGCCACCTTGCCTGGCTCCTAGGAAGGAATTTTAGCAATAGTCTGTGCTCTGGTATGTGAATGTAGATGCCCTAAGAAGCTAGACATGAAGGACTGTCCTAGAGATGGAGTTACAGTGTTTTGAGTTGCCCAATGTGACGCTGGGAATTGAACTTGGGTTCTCTACAAGAGCAGTAACAATTTTAAGCACTGGAAGAGCAATATACAATCTTAAAACACTGAGCCATTTCTTCAGCCTCCTTTTAAAAATATTCTTTGATAATTTCATTCATGTATACATTGATCATAGCCACAGCCAACTCCCTTTTCAGTATTTCCATACACTTCCCTCTGGGGGGTCTCTGCAAATGCCACAGTTGGCAGAGCAATGATTTGTGTGAGGCAGGAAGTAAATCCAGATCAACGGGAAGTTAGTTAGCTGGTGTTGGTTCAAATGTCTAGAGTCAGTGCCAGGGAGTTCGTTTTTGACATATTTAAATACAGTACAACTTTGGGGGAAAAAAGTTTTCTGGTGACAATTATCATAATAAAGATGAAGACATGACTATATCAAAACTCTTTTGCAAAGTAAATGTGACCTCTCCCATAAGAATGGAGACTGACTGAGAAACGATGCTCGGGATAAAGGTCTAGGGAATAAGAGTCTGAGATAACGGTCTGGGGGATTCAGATGTGGCCTGGCCCTACAGATAGCACAGATCACCAGGCTGTTACTACATCCAGTCAAAGCTTTCCGGGCAGAAACAAATATACATCCCCTCCACTGAGGAGACAAGACTGGTTGTTCACATTCCTGGTTTCCCTAGTGCTTAGCTGTGAACATAAGAACCTTGTGCCCACTCTACACTCCCCAGTACATCTTCTTCTCACTTCATGTCGTCTTCTGTTTACAGCCCCGAGTCCGGTTAGGGCTGTCTATTGTGACTCTTTCTGATCTTGTCCACTTGATCTTGTGTAGGGCACTATGGCTTCGGAGTGCATGAATGTGAGGATCACCCCGCGCAGCATTTCACGGCTCTCTTCCTCATCCTCCAGCTCTTACATCCTTTCCACTCCCCTCTTCTGCAAAGTTACCTGAGCACAGGCTGCAATTCCAAAGGACCAGGGTTCAATCCCCAGCACCCACAGGACATCTCAAAACTGCTGTAACTCCAGTTCCAGGGGATCTGATGCCCCTTCCTGGCCTCCTTGGAGGCCAGGCACACAAATGATATGTAGACATGGCTGGCATGCAGGCAAAACAACCCAACACACACACACACACACACACACACACACACACACACACACACACACACACACACGCCAATAAGACAACAGAAGTATAATCCTTTGGACCTGACACCTATCCCATCTGTTTTTGTTTTTTTTTTTTTTTTTTTTTTTTTTCAGATAGGGTCTCTAATGTTGACCAGGTTGGTCTTCAACAGGTCTCAAATGACCCTCCCACTCAGCCTCCTGAGTAAGTGAAACTATAGTACCCACCGGGGTACCGTGCTATGTGCTCACACCATTTACTCTTTGGGTGAAAGTTCTGTATGGCCAGAGCTATAGCTTTCCCACTGGCCTGTTCTACACGTTAGCTGCATTGTTCCAGCGGGGGTGGGGGGTGGGTAAGGTGAGGCTGTGAAGCTGTTTTGTAGGGAGTCCTGCTGCTGTCTGGCAAACCCTTTTCTTTGCCTTGATGTCACCTCGGGTCTGATCACTCCTGTTGCTTAGCATCTGTTTGGTGACAGCCATTCAAGCTGCTTCCTTCTGGCTGTGAGAAGCCAACCCTGTTACCCTGGCTGGGATCTGCACCAACTCTTTCCAGGTTCTTGGCCTCTTATCGAAAGAACTGGAAAGGAGCATTCACACAGATTTTCAAAAGCAGCAAGATAACTTTATTTGGAGCCAGGTGATCCTACTAACTAAAGAGGAGACACTATCAAGACTGACAGTGGGCAACCTAAGTAAGAGTAATCAGGGGGCCCTGACTATTGTTCAAGGCCTCCTTTTATGAGGTTCCTTATTACTAAGGGGCAGAATGGAGGTGGTTCTTTATTTTGATCGATAAATTAGATTGTGTATTTATTTTTCTTATTGTGCATGTCCCTTCTCAAAAATGCATCTGATTTAAATCATATGCATACCCAATTATGTGTAGACATAAGATGCTAAATAGGGAATTCTCCCTAAAAATTCACTTGAAGGAAAGAGTTTGCCTTGAATGGAATTAGGCAAAACTAGGTTGTTGCTAGGTGTAGGGAAACACGCCACTTGTGGAGACGGCATGTGGGTAGAGGTCAGTTGTTTGCTTAGCTTCACAGCTGCCCCATCTTCTTTGCCAGCCAACATCTAGAAGAACAGTGGCGGGGGGATTGGGGGGGGACACACACTACTAGTTTGTTCCCTTGGGCTGTCCTCTCTGAGAAATGTAACCTCGCTGTCCTGAGTGTCCTTGCAACAGCTGTGAAGCATTAACTCTTGGCCTGTAGCCCGCCAATCTCAGAGAGGCCAAGAAAAAAAATTAGCTGACCCCAGATCTTTTCTTCCCCTGGCATGACTGGATGGCTACAGCACTAGGAACCAGAAACCCAGAAGCTCAGTAAGCACCAAGCTGCCAGGCAGTTCAGGGATGACGACAGCTTTCAGTATTCTTGGGAGAAAGCCCAGAACTTCTAAGGTTTCTCCCAGGTCCAGAAGGAACTGTGCCTAGCCTGCTCCAGCAGAGCAGAGGCAAGCTCACCTCCTTAGACCCACTCAGTTATGGCTATGCCCTTATTTACCTGTCCACGCGGGCCAAGTCCAGCTTTCTCAACTTGGCACTGGATGACTGGGAAAGAACCCACAGCTGCACATCCCAAGATGTCCCTCCCATCATCCCATTGCCTTCCGGGGACTGCTAATGCTAAGGAAAGAGTAGAAGGTGGGAAGAGAGAAACAGGGCATCTCTTCCTGTTTTCTGTGGTGATGGTGCCGTGACAACCAGCAGGGACAGCCTCTCATCTGCAACACACACACACACACACACACACACACACACACACACACACACACACACACACACACGTCATGAGGACCAGGCACTCCCCAGGGGTCTCGGCACCTGACCCACGGTTGTTTACTCCAGTTGCTCATTTGAAGAGGTCACTGTAATAGGCCCCCAGACCTTAGCACAACTGACTCCATGACGGAAGTACCATTCAGGCCATAAAACTCAGCATGTAGACAGCACCACTTGCCAAAAATGAAAACAAAGACCTCATCCATCAAAGTCCAGAGTTCTGGGGAAGTCTCTAAATATTCTAACTTGGCTTTTTTGGCTTCTATAATTATACTTTTGGCTAACTTTTCTTGTTAATCTTAGTGTGTCACCCCAGGATATGGTTTTTAGGCTTAAAAGCTCACCCTGAGAAAGGCTTGGGCCTGCACTGAGGTCTGAGCACCCAGTATAGTTGCTGGCCAGCTAATAAAGACTTCTCAAAGGCTTAAACCCCTGTCAGAGCAGACTTTGCTGGTGGATACCCCACAAGTTACCTCCACATCTACTTTATGCTTTTACATTTCCCTGATGGGTGTTGGATTCGCTAGAACTGGAGTTACAGACAGTTGAGAGCTGCCATGTAGGTGCTAGGAACTGAACCCAGGTCCTCTGCAAGAGCAGCAAGTACTCTTAACTGCTGAGCCATCTCCCCAGCCCATCTGATGGTTTTTGTTTTTTTGTTTGGTTTGGTTATTTTTGTTTGTTTGTTTATTTGTTTTCTGAGACAGGGTTTCTCTGTGTAGCTTTTGGAGCCTATCCTGGAACTCACTCTGTAGACCAGGCTGGTCTCGAACTCACAGAGATCCGCCTGCCTCTGCCTCCCAAGTGCTGGAATTAAAGGCATGTGCCACCACAGCCGGCCTGATAGGATTTTTGAGACAGGTTCTCATGTGTTCCAGGACAGTCTCAAACTCACTATGTGGCCAAGAATGACCTTGAACTTCTGATCTTCCTTCTTTCAGCTCCTGATTGCTCAGGTTAAAGGCGTGTATCACCACTTCTGGTTTATTCAGTCCTGGGGTTAGAACCTGGGGCCTCATCTATAGTCAACAAGCACTCCACCAGCTGGGCTACATCGTCACTTCCCCTACTTTGTTCTTTCGAATACTTTTTTTTAATTTGCGTTAGTATTTTACTGCATGTGTGTCTGTCTGTGTGAGGGTGTCAGATCTTGGAGTTAGAGACAGTTAGTTGCCATGTGGGTGCTGGGAATTGAACCTGGGTCCTCTGGAAGAGCACTCAGTGTTCTTACCCACTGAGCCATCTCTCCAGCCCCTTAAATACTTTTTTTAAAAGATTATTTTATGTGCACAGGAGTTTGCCTGCATGTGTGTGTGCACATACATATATATGCACGTATATGTGTATATCACCTGTGTGCCTGGTGCCAGAGGCAATCAGACCTCAGGTCCCCTGGAGCCACCATGTGGGTGCTAGAAACTGATCCTGGATCCTCTGCAAGAGCAACAAGGTTCTTAATTACCAAACCATCTCTCCAGTCACCTCTTTCAGATTCTTCGCATCTCTGTGACCAATTCCTGGAACTAAAATTCCTTTTTACTCAAAAGTAGTTTATTTTGCCTATACTTTGTGGGGAACTTTTCCTGTCATGGTGGCCAGCCCCTAGAACTCCCCCATCTTGAAAAACTTTTATGCAAACATTTGGTTGTTTGTTTTTTGAGACAGGGTCTCTCCGTGTAACACCCCTGGCTGTTCTAGAACTTGCTGTATGGACCAGGCTAGTCTCGAACTCACAGAGACCTGCTTGTATCTGCCTCTCAAGTGTTGGGACTATAGGCATGGACCACCACCACCGATCCTTAAAAATATTTTAAACTCTCCCAACCACCAAAATTTCTGTTTAAGAAAAGGCCCCGTTGCAGAGTAGCTGACCCCTTTCCCTTCCCCTTCACTTCCTTAGTGCCCCTTTCTGAATTAGCCCATAAAAAGGACACTGTGAGGTTTAACCTGAGTCAATTAGGGGCAGCCTAGCTACCCGCTAGGGATAAAAGACAGAGGTTATTTTGGTCATGTATTTGTACTAGCCAGTTTGGTACCTGTAGTGTTTTTTTTTTTCTTTTCTTTTCTTTTTTTTTCCCCCCGAGACACGGTTTCTCTATGTAGCTTTGCTCCTTTCCTGGATCTTGCTCTGTAGCCCAGGCTGGCCTCGAACTCACAAAGATCCACCTGCCTCTGCCTTCCAAGTGCTGGGATTAAAGGCGTGAGCCACCACCGCCAGGCCGTAGTGCTTTTTTTTTTTTTACACACACACACACAAAAATGTCTCATGAGGTTTGCTCAAGTGTTTCTTTGTGCAACACCAAGAATGTTCTTTTCTAAGATACCCTAAGTTGATACCAGAATTAGGGTTCATTCCATGTTTTTTTTTTCTTTGCGCCTTTCCTGGAACTCGCTTTGGAGACCAGGCTGGCCTCGAACTCACAGAGATCCGCCTGCCTCTGCCTCCCGAGTGCTGGGATTAAAGGCGTGCGCCACCACCGCCCGGCCTTCATTCCATGTTTTAAAACCTATCTGATCACCACCAACCCATATCCTATCCTGGGGATTAAACAAAAGGTCTCATACTTGTTAAGTCGGAGCTCCAATACTGAGATACCCCCCTCCCTACACACACACACACATCCAGAACACATTTTGGCATTTGGTGTTTCGGTTTCCTTATGCTTTGTTTTGGAGTGCTAGTGATCAAACCCAGGGCCTCCATACTAAAGAGACCCTCTAGCACTGAGCTCACTCTCAGCCTCTCTAGTTTATTTTGTTGCACAGGCTGACCTTGAACTCCCAATCTGCCAGTCTCAGCCCACCCAACCCCCACCCAAGGCAAGCTACATGTGATTTTCTTTTTCTTTCTTTCTTTTTTGGTTTTTTGAGACAGGGTTTCTCTGTGTAGCTTTGCGCCATTCCTGGATCTCGCTCTGTAGACCAGGCTGGCCTTGAACTCACAGAGATTCGCCTGGCTCTGCCTCCCGAGTGCTGGGATTAAAGGCATACGCCACCACCGCCCGGCGTGGTTGTTACTGTTCAAAAGTGTCTAATAAACTCATCCCTTTGGCTGGGCATGGTGGTGTGTGCTTATAATGCTAACACTTAGGAGCTGGAAGCAAAAGGATCTCAAACTTGAGGCCAACCTGTCTCAACGAAAAACACAACAATAATAATAATCATAATCATAATAAAAATAAATAATGATTCACCCATTTGCTTGTCTGAAGGTATAGTTTATCCTTTGTGTTTGCTACATAGGGTACTATACCAATCAGCATACAATTAACTGATTATTATCTTATACATATGAAATGAACATGGCAAAATGTTTATTCAGCCTTGCTTTGCTAACTTGTGTGGGCTCAAATTCCCTCACTCCCTCCACCTCTAATCTGTCCCCCTTTCATAAATAGGGCCTCACTATGTTGCCTAGGCTTACCTAAAGTCCCATCCTTCTCCCTCGACCTTCCAAATAGCTAGTCACTGGCCTCTGCCATTGCATTTGGCTATCCAGCATTCCTTTATAGCAGCCTTATTCCCTTTTCCAAATCTAGAGATTCAATGGTTGTTCATTGCTTTCTTGATTTTCATTTATTTATATGTTGCTTTTGTTTTATTTATTTATTTAGGAATGAGGTAGAGGTTGAGGCAGGGTATTTGTAGGCGGCTCTGACTGGCCTCAAACTTTTTTTCTGGGTGTGTGTGCAGGTACACATATGTGGTGTGTGTGTGTTCACCTGTGGAAAGGTGTACATGTATGTGTACATTTGTGTGGAGACCAGAGGTCAACTTCTGATGTCTTTCTCTATCACTCTATTCTACTGCCATGACAAAACACCACAACAAAGACAACTCACAGGAGAAAGAGTTTATGGCAGGCTTACAGTTTTAGAGGATCGGTACCTGACCATCATGGCCGGGTGCATGGCATCAGGTAGGCATGGTGCTGGAGCAGTAGCTGAGAGCTTACATACTGATCTGCAAGTAGGAGGCAGAGAAAGAGAGAGATCTAACTGGGAATGATGGGGGCTTTTGAAATCTCAAAGCCTGCCTCCAGTGACACCTGTTCTGACAAGGTCACACCTCCTAATCCTTCCCAAACAGTTCCATGAACTAGGGACCAAATATCCAAATATGTAAGCCTATGGGGCCATTTTCATTCAAACCACCACACATACTAATCCTCCATAATATCTTTATATAGAGGTTTTAAGTTTTCATAACAAGTGGGCCTAAGGTACTAACTTATATAATCCCAGCACTCAGAAAGCTGAGGTAGGAGGTCTGCCTCCTTCAGTTTGGGACAATGAATTGCAGGTCAGCCTGGGCTTTAGCATGAGACACTGTAGCCCTGTCTCAAGGAACAAACAACAAACAAACAACCTAGGCTTGGTGGTGTGTGTCTTTAACCCCAGTATTCTGTAGAAAGAGGCAAGAAGACCTCTATGAGTTTCAGGCCAGCCTAATATACACGGTAAGTTCCAAGCCAGCTAAGAATACAAAGTAAGACCTTATCGCAAAAAATAAAATAAAAAACAAATACAAGTGGCTGGAGAGATGGCTTATCGGTTAAGAGCAATGACTGCCCTCCAGAGGAGCCAGGTTTGATTCCCAGAACCCACACGGCAGCTAATTGCTGTCTCTAGCTCCAGTTCTAAGGGGATCTGATGTTCTCTTCTGGCCGCTGTGGGCATCGCATGCACATGGTGCATAGATATGCATGCAGCTAAAACACTCATACACACGAAATGAAAATAATGCAAGGGGCTGGGGATTTAGCTCAGTGGTAGAGCACTTGCCTAGCAAGTGCAAGGCCCTGGGTTTGGTCCTCAGCTCTGAAAAAAAAAAAACTGTAAAAATGTTTTTAAAAGCCAAATAAGTAATAAAAACTAAAATAAACCAATAAAAACACGAGGGATGGGGATGCAGCTCAGCTGTCGGAGTGCTAGCTGAGCACGCTCAGAGCCCTGGGGACAGTCCTCAGTACCCCATGAAAGACTACACATGTGTTGCACAGCTGTAACCCCAGCACGGAAGAGGTGGAGGCCAGGCAATCAGGAGTTCAAAGTCATTCTTGACTACGTATGTAGTGTGAGGCCAACCTGGGCTCTATGACAGGTTGTAAAACAACAAGAAAAACCAAACGGGCATCTCATAATAATCCCTTGAGGTAGGTACTGCTACGGTCCGTTTTACAAATGTAAGCCTGACTCAATACCATAAGAGCATGTTCACAGACAATTCAGAGTCAGGGCTGGAAGTTCAGTTCATGGCGTCTGATTCCAGAGTGAATTCGATTAACCATGACAGCATTGTCTTAACATTCAAGGTAAGAAATGATGGAAAGCCAAACACCTGTGTGGTATGTACCACAGGGGACAGGTTTTTCTGGTAAGTAGTAGAGCCATGTCACAGCAGATGAGGACACCATGTCAGGATCAGGCAGAATACTGGTATGGCTTAGCTTTTGGGCACTTCCCCTTTTCCATTAGATTGGATTTCTGTGTGACATTACCGGAAGTGTTGGTATACACCTTTAATGCCAGCACTTGGGAAGAAGAGGCAGGCAGATCGGAGTGGAAGGCCAGCCTGGTCTACAGAGTTGCAGGAGAAACCCTGTGTCAGGGAGATGGGGTTTCTGTATTACACACAGAAAACAAGAAACGCCATAACCCTTGCCACACTGAAGACATCCATTGTCTCCATTTTCTTCCCCCTGCTCATAATTCCATCCTGTTTTTCTTTTTCCCATGGCACCAGTGGAGTCTGAACTTTGTACCACACGCATGCCAGGCAAGTGCTGAACTGCACAGAGCTACAGAGCACAGCCCCACCCCGTTTTGTTTCTGTTTTCATCAGTTCTGACCCTTGCTTGCAGATGACATGACACTGATTTTTTTTTTTCTAAATTCTGTTCCTCTGCCTTTCAGCACCAGTTAAAGACAGAGGCAGCATCTGGGCCCTACTTCTCAACGAAATGCCTTTGACCAGCTCAAAGCAACAACGGTCTGTGTTTTAATTTGAGAGCATTTCAAGTCCAGCTTAGTTCTAATATTTACCTCCTGGCAGCTTGATAACCAGGGAGCAATATGTCCCCTAGCTCTGGGCTGTTTAATGACTGTAGAGTACCACCCTGGGAGCAATAGACGGAGGCCTTTTCCCAGATGTCATGTTTTAAAACAGTCAGCTAGAAAAGACCTTCACTGTGTGAAATTTATTTTGATTACAGTTAGACTTTGCCTTCTTATTCAAAGAGGGGGAAAAAAAGAAAAACACAAAAAACTGATCTCTGGGGCTGAGCAGTGGTGGCACACTGGTGCAGGCCTTTGATCCCAGCACTCGGGAGGCAGATGCAGGTGAATCTCTGTGAGTTCGAGACCAGCCTGGTCTACAGAGTGAGTTCCAGGACAGCCAGGGCTACACAGAGAAACCCTATCTCAAAAACAAACAACAACAACAACAAAAACCCTCTGGTTTCCTGCTTCCTGAATTTCTGGATCTAAGTCACACGATGACAGTTTTCAGTTTTTCAGGCAGACAGGGAAAGTCAGATATGGCCAAACTTGGCCTCAACAGCAATAAGCACTTCAAGTCTGTGACAGGAATTATAGACTGCTGTAGAGACCACATTTTTAAAAAACAGTTACCTCCCTTTCCATAAAGTATAGGGGTGTCTTTCTTCTTTCCTGACATCTTTTGCTGGATTTTCCCTAAAAAGCTTTGGTCCAAAAAGCATTGAACGTTCAGTTTCCTTAGGTTTTGTTTCCTACATGTAATTATGTATTAGTAGGCGCTGGTATGCTTTCATATACCATGCATTCTAGAGCAGAAGGGGTTTGCTGGAAAGCTTCACTATTAGATAAGATTTACTTTTTTAAAAAACTTTTCTTTGGTCCTTTGAAGACAAACATACTAAGCATGCCTTCATACATGAACAGAAAAGCAAAACGTGCCTGGGCCACTTCTTTTTGAAAACAGACATTTATGTGTATGCATGTGTCTGCTTGTGTTTATGTGCAACCCATGTGTGCAATGCCTGGGAGGGCAGAAGAGAGTGTGTGATCTCTTGGAACTGGAGGTACAGGCAGTTGTAAGCTGTCCTGTGGGTGCTGGGAACCCGTCCTGCTCAGCCTCTTCAGCCTCTGGAGTTGCTTAGTCGTCCTAGCCTAATCCTGTACATGGATATTTTGCTGATGTCATCTGGGGCTTCTGGTGATGATGAACTGCAGACGTGAGTAGATGCTGCCTGGGCCGCCCCTAAAGCTGAGTCAGTGTACCCTTCTCCAACGCAACTGGAAGCTAAGGAGGCCAGGTGCCAAGTCTGACATTCAGCCTGGCACACACTCCCGGTGGGCCTGGTTCTGGCAATCTTTGGCTTGATCTAAGCTGCCCACTTCCAGGCGTGGGCGCATGGGGGAGGGGGGAGAAAAGCCCTTGACAGCTCTGAAGTGCGTCGCTAACGTGGGCGACTGCTCGGGTAAGGCCCGGAGCTCCCTAGGCTGCCTGCAGGTCCAAGTGCCACCTGCAGCCTCCCGGACAATGCTGTCGCGCGACCAGAACTACAACTCCCGGCGTGCCCTGCGCCGCGGCCTGGCCGGGGTGGCCTGGCAAACACTGCGCCGGCTGGCCTGACATCGGTGAGCCGCACTGGGTGGGCTCGGCGCCCGCGAGGGGACCCAAGTAGGTTCCAGGTCTTCCCGAAGAGTCTCTCACTGCCACCTGCCTGAGACTCGGCCCCCGCAAACGAAAGGCGGCTGCCCATACGCTAAGCAGCGCCAATCACAAAAATGTGCGGACTAAGGCCACGTGACTAGCGGGGCGGTCCTCCCAGGTCCTCGGGATCTCTATGGTTCTCACCGACTCGCTAGAGGACGTTTGGTCCACTGGAGGACTCCCTACATTCTTCCTCCATTACCTCACTGCCTCCGGTGGCTGCTGGGATAGAGGCGGACTCGGGTCCCGACTCGACTCAGTCCTCCACCCGCCCCGGGAATACCTCTAGTTCTCCCCGGCCGCCGCCGCCGCCGCCCCGCCGCTTCCTCCTCTGCCCTCCCGCCGGCCTCCTTCGGGCGTCCTCACCCGCCTCGGGACTCTGCTTTTTCTCGGGAGCCACCACCCAGGCGCATGGCTCCATGAAGCAGGAGGAAGAGGAGAAGGTAGAGCGCGAGAGGTCCCGTCCGCCCCGGCCGCGTCTGGGTCAGGAGAAAAGGTGGGAAATTCTAGGGGGAGGGGGGGAGCCGGAGGCTCCGCCGTGCTTCCTCCTGCCGGGCCTGCTCGAGGCCCTGCTCGAGCTCCGAGCGGACAAGTATCCTGGAGATTGGGGGTCCCGAGGTGCAAAGGCGAGGGGGTCCCGGGGCGCCGTGGGGGAGGGGCTCGCCGAGGCGGCCCCCGCGGGTGGGCCAGGCCTCCTCGGGCTGCGCGTCCCCCCGCCGAGGACCCACGGGGCCGGGAGGCCGTGTGCCCGGGGGTCTGGGTGGCCGCGGTCGTCCCCCGGCCAAGGAGGCGAGGCGGCAGCTGTAGCCCCGGTGCCTGAACTCCCTCCAGGAAAACAGTCGGTGGAAAGTTTGGTGGTCTCCTGCGCCGCCTGGTGGCCCCCCACCCGGTCGTCCCCTCCCCCGCTCGGCGTCTGGATTCCACCCCCGCGGCCCGGACCCAGTTGCTCTACCCGTCGCCCTGTCGTTTCCCCAACTCCCCCAGCGCCCTGTACTCTCCTGTCCCACATCCTCCCTTTCACCTTTTCCGTCTGCCTGTTCTGCCCCTCCCGGCTCCGGCCTCTTCTTTCCCTCTTGTCTCATCCTTTTCTTGCTTAACTCTTCACTCTCCCACTTTCTCCTCTTCTTTTTTCCTCCCGCTCCATCTTCCACATCTACTTGTAGACTCCCTTGCCTACTACCATCCCTCCATCTTTAGGGGGTTTTATGCCCTTCCTCTCGGAGCTGTGTGTTTTGTCCTTCGTTCCTTGCCCTGATCTGACTCCTCTTTGCTCACTTATTCCTCTGGGCCTATCTGCTTTCTTGGCCCTCTCTTTGGATTGAGTGGGTGGGGCCTGGAGTCTGTTTTGCATAAATTCTCTAGTACTGGGGAAGTGGGGAAGGTGGAAGAAATTGTGAAGAGATTTATGCAAGACTGAGTAAAGATGAATGGCTCCACCAACACTTACCATCTCTTCCTGGCACACGATGCCTTGTTCTCAGGGGCCTAGCATGTTGGCAGGTAATTTTCAAGACTCGGGAGTGTGTTTGTATACTGTAACCTGTGGAGAGCTCAAAGTGATAGGTCCTGGTTGGAGAGCAAGTTTTCACCTCAATGTGTGGGAGGGGGAGTTGGGGTTAACAGTGCATGTTCTCATTCAAGTAGAATATAGCCTTTGATCCTCCATGGGACTTCCGTTCCTTGTCTCATTTTAGCATTAGACATGTTTTGAAGTAAGGAGAGCTTATTCTCCAGCTGGTTTTGTTTGTGTCAGAAATTGCTGTTAAATTGTAACTTTTGAGCCTGGCAGTGGTGGTGCACGCCTTTAATCTCGGCACTCATCCCAGAGATTTGAAGATGTTTTCAGTGGTAAGGTCTCTTGGCGCTTGTTTGTCTTAGACCTGATGTAAAGCCGGGTGTGGTGGTGCATACCTTTAATCCCAGCACTCAAGAGGCAGAGGCAAGAGGATTTCAGAGTTTGAGGCCAGCCTGGTCTACAGAGTGAGTTCCAAGACAGACAGGGCTACACAGAGAAACCCTGTCTGAAAAAAACAAACACAAATTTTGTAAGTTCTCCAAAAACCTGGGGAGTCCCAGACTCTGTTCACTGCACTTGCATTTCTGTCTTAGGTACTGGAAGAAGGAATGGAATTGGAAGAAAGAAGATTCACTCCAGAGACAGAATAGCTTCCCCTTCCTGTTGTAGTTGTTTCCTCTGGGAGTATAAACTTTCTGCTTTCAGTGAGTATTGCCTTGGGCATACTTGAAGTGGGATTTTTGTTGCATTTTTTGGTTTTTGGCTTGTGTCTGGATTTAAGGTTTGTAAGTGTACCTCATTCATGTTTCTCTCAGATTCAGTGGGGCGGTCCTAATGTTGTTGAAGCTTTTATATGTTTTAAAATTACATTTACGATGTAGTGTGTATGTGCACATGTATGTGGATACCACCACCGTGCGTGTGCTGAAGTCAGAGAGAGTCATTTCTCTCCATGTGGGTCCTGGGTGGTGAGCAAACTCAGGTCTTCAGGCTTGGTGGCAAGTGCCTTTGTCTACTGAGCCATCCTGCTGGCCCTGTGCGTCTTCTTATTGTGTATGTGTGTTTTATTTATTTATTATTATTTTCCAAGGGGTTTCTCTGTGTAGCCCTGGCTGTCTTGGAATTCATTCAGTAAACCAGGCTGGCCTGGAACTAGAGATCCACCTGCGTCTGCCTCTCAAAGTGCCAGGATTAAAGGCGTGCGCCACTGCTCCCAGCCTGCAATTATTCACTATTTAAGACAACCAAATAAGTCCCCCTGTGGTGATATTTTGTTTGTACTCAACAAATAAAATTTGCCTGAAGATCAGAGAACAAAGCCAGACACTAGATTAAACATAGAGGCGAGGCAGTGGTGGCACACACCTTTAATCCCAGTACCTGGGAGTCACACGCCTTTAATCTCAGAACTAGGAAGGTTGAGGCAGGAAGTGATGTGGCTAGGCAGAGAAGGAATATAAGGCGGGAGGAGACAGGAACTCAGTCAGCCTCTTCGACCGAGGACTCCAGGGCATTCAGTCTGATGAATCCTGGAGACAGGATCTTCCTTTTTCTGCAGAGGATTTGGCAAGGTGAGAAGTGGCTGTGGCTTGTTTTCTCTTATCTTTCAGCATTTACCCCAGTATCTGGCTCCGGGTTTTTATTACAAGACCAACTAGGATTCGTGCAATATCCCTCCACCCCCTTGGTCTTAGGTTAATTGATAAATGGAGTTAGGAATGTAGCTCAGTTGGTAGAGTGTTCAGGCTTGTATGCATGTGTGAGGACCTGGGTTCTATCCCCAGCTCCACCTAAAACCTGAGGTAGTACATGAGTGTAATCTCATCACTTGGGAAACAGAATCTGGAAGATAGGAAATTTAAGGTCATCTTGGGCTACATAATGAGTTTGAGCAGAAAAATTAACTAATTCAGAAGTTAATATCTTTCCTGAGCAGTTCTAATTCTTATGGTTTTGATCTTCAACTACTTTTGGATCATTTTGACCTAAATCTGTTGTGGTGATATTTTATTAAATCGTATCACAGATTTAAAAATAATTATAATTCTGTATGTAAGCCTTGAACATAGTTCTTGGGTAAAAATTAGTGCTTCTTTGAGTTTATTAGGAGTAGCGTGCTTGGGTTAAAGCTATAGCCAAGTGTGGAGCACTTGCCTCGCCTGCTCAGGGACTTGTGCTGTATCTCCAGTGCACGATTCGATTCGCTACGAGCTTGTTCGAGCCGCCCATCCTTTTGTGAGGGAGACAGGAGAGGAAATGTCTTCATTTCATAAATGCAAAAACTAGCTGGGAGGTGGTGGCTCACACTTTTAATCCCAGCACTGGGGAGGTAGAGGTAGGTGCATCTCTGAGTTTGAGGCCAGCCTGGTCTATAGAGTTCTAGGGCAGTCAGGGCTACACAGAGAAACCTTGTTAAAAAAACAACAAAAAGAAAAAAAGAAAAGGAAGACAAAACAAAACTGAGGCCCAGAAAGATATAACCTCATGCCATAGGTCACATAGAAAGGGAAGTTGGGGTGGGGTGGTCAGGAGCAAAACCCAAAAATATCATCTGGGAGTGTTGGCACACACCTTTAATCCCAGCACTCAGGAGAATGAGACAGATCCGACTGCTGTTACATAGAAACCCAGTCTCAAAACTCATTATTTTCTTTAAGCTGATACAAGAATGTAGACTTTTGGTTTTGTTTGTTTTTTCATTGTTGTTTGGCTTTTATTAAGACAGGGTTTCACTATGTAGCCCTGGCTGCCCTAGAACTTGCCATGTAAACCAGGCTGGTCTGAAATTCAGAAATCACCTGCCTCTTCCAGGAGAATGCTGAGGGTAAAGGTGTGTGCCATCAAGCCCTATGGGTTTTGTTTTCTTGTTTTTGAGACAAGGTCTCTCTGTATAGCCCAGGCTGGCCAGCTCATAGCAATCCTTCTTTATATACCATACCCCATCCCCTCTCTGGTGCTTAGATTACAGTGAGCCACATGCCTACCTGGGACTCTGAGCATTTTGTTACTTATTTGTTGTTTTGTATTTTGTGAGGAAATTGTACATGTATCAAGTGCTCTCTGTATGTATATGGCAGCTGCCTTCTTTTGGCAGGGGAGTTGAGACAGAGTCTCATGGAGCCCATACTGGCCTAGTTGAGAGTGTCCATGAGCTCCTGATCCTATCTGTCTCCTGAGTTTTGGGATAATAGGCATGTACCACCACTTTCAAACTTGATTGTTTTAAAAACAGAAATAATTGGAATGGTTACCAGAATGTAGCATCTCTCATCTGACTCTTTCCTGGAACAATCCATAAATGGGCCAGGGTTACAGCTCAGGCACCACACCAGTACTCATGATATAATTATTACATTGAATTTCACTTCACCTCTTCAGTGTCACAAGAGTAACCCCAGCCTGCCCATCTGAGGAAGGCTTCATTTGAAGACACATCTGGACACTAAATAGCATCAGCTTTCCCCCACCTCCCAAATCTTTATAAGGTCATGTCCTCTGAGAAGTTATTGTAAGGTTTGTCTTCAGAAATAAATAGAACTTTTTTATACTTCTAGGCATTTCACTATGATTACCATTTGAAATGGAACCCTTTGACAGAATCTCTTGCATCAGGATGTTTGTGATAATAGCATATTTAACAAGTAAATTTTTTTAAAACGTTCTGGGTGCTTTTTTGGTGTATTTCTACAAAGTTACATGAGTAGAATAATCTCCATTCTTTCTTTTGGGGGGGGAGGGGGCAGGGGATCTATGGAGCCCTGGCTGCTGTGTAGCTCTTTGTGGAGACCAGGCCAGCCCTGGACTCAGATCTTCCTGCCTCTGCCTCCTGAGTGCTAGGAGTAAAGGTGTGCAATATTCACACCTGGCTTCGTTGTTTCTTAAGACAGGGTCTCCCTTTGTAACTGACTTCAAGGTCCTTCTGCCTCTTCCTCCTTGGTGCTGGGAGGCCTCCAGTGTTCTTTATGGTTTCTGCCATCACAGAATGAAAAGAAAACATGAATGATTTATTAGAGGCCATTACTTTCAAAAGAAGAAAAGTATCAAGGTCTTTTAGACTACAAGGTAGCTGATATAGAATTATATTAATAGTAGTTATGTGCCTGAGGACTGCCAGGTTCCTTTCATGTCTTTCTATCAGATAGTCCTATGTGGCTGCGTGTGGTGATACACACCTTTAATCCCAGCACTTGGGAGGCAAAGGAAGGAAGATCTCTTGAGTTCAAGGCCAAATCTTTTGATGGCATCCTACATAAAAGGACATGGAAGAAGGAAGCTTTTTGCCTTTTGTCTGCTTGCCCTCGTTCTCGCCAGCAAGTTTCCCATCCCGTTGCTGAGGCATTCCTTCCTGGCAATACTGTACTGTACTCTACTGTAGACTGAACACCAGCAGCTCTCTAGGAATTCCCAGTACCCTATAGCAGATTGAGACTGCTGAGGCGTGCAGTCTCATAGATTGAATGATGACCAGATTCTTGGTCTTTCTGTCAAGCCATTGTTGACTACCCAGACTAAAGCCTGTAAGCTACTCTAATGAATTATATGTATGTATGGCTGGCCTCAAACCCAGATCCACCTGTCTCTTCATCCTGGGTGCTGGGATTAAAAGTGTGTGCCACCATGCCAGCCATTGAGAATACTCTACATACTGAGTTCCAGGACAGTTAGGGCTATGTAGAGAGACCCTGTCTAAACAAACACAAAAAAATAAACAAATAGCCCTGTGTGATGGCAGGTTCACGAAGATGTTATAGCTAGCTTGAGTTTGCAGTCAGACTTTGGACCTCATGGTTGGGATCTGAGCCAGAGTTGGCAGCTAGATTGTTACCTCAAAGCCAAAGTTCTGTTCTCAGAAAGTGGGGGCTTCTCTGGCTGTTGTGAGATGGACTTTTCAGAGAGACACACAGGGAGAAGGGAAGCTGTTTTGCTTCTCAGCTGTGTCAGTTAGGGCAGCCTTTTATGTTCTTGTGCTAATACTGGCCTAGACACTAAATAATGAATGTTAGCAATCTACGAGAAATTATATTAATTCCTGGAATGATAAATTGCCACCCAGGCAAGTAAACACTAATGGATCACTAAAAGTCCCACCATCATTTAAAACATTGTATTTCTTTTTTGTTTTTCTTTCTGTTTTTGTGTTTGTATTTGAGGCAGATTTCTCTATGTTGCTCTGGCTATCCTGGAACTCATCTGTAAACCCGGCTGGCCTTTGTAAAGCCACCTGCCTTTGCCTCTTAGAGTGCTGGGATTAAAGGTGTGCGCTACCACACCCGGCTTTACATCAGGTTTTATATTTTATTTTAATGTAAGATAAACAAGCGCCAAGGGACCTTACCACTGAAAACATCTTCAGATAACTGGGATGAGTGCTGGACTAAAGAAAGGCGTGCACCATCACTGCCAGTCTGGACCTGTGTTCTTAATTGCTGGGCCATCTCTCCAGGCTGTTTAGGAGGTTTTTGAGTCAAGACCACTGGGGTAAAGGCTAAAAAAGAAAGCTAAAGCTTTTTTTTTTTTTTTGAGACAGAGTTTCTCTGTGTAGTTTTGGTACCTGTCCTGGGTCTCTGTAGACCAGGCTGGCCTTGAACTCACAGAGATCTGCCTGGCTCTGCCTCCCGAGTGCTGGGATTAAAGGTGTGCACTACCACTGCCCAGCCGGCTTTTTCTTTTTTAAAGTCAAGTTGTTTCATCTACACAGAGTAAGCCTTTGCATCATCTCATGTTAAATGGTACCTGTGGCCAAGTCCAGGACTGAGTTGAGTGGTCACTACTATATAGTGAGTTTCCAGGATAAATTGGGTCCAGATGAGAATTTCCATGATAACTAACCTAGTTGTTAGTGTCCAAATGGTGCTCTTTTTTGTTTTCACTCTTGTTTTGTCTGTGTAAGCATTGCAGGTTTGAGCATGTGCAGTGTCAGGAGACTCGATCTTTTTTAAACAAGATCATTCATTCACCTTGAAGCTATGCTGGTAGGCTAGCAAGTTCTGGGAGTCTCCACCTGCCCACCCATACTGGGGTTATAGGCACCCCACCACTGTGTGTGTGTGTTCTGATGTGAGCACTCGAGATTGTGCCGCTAGGTCTGCTGTGCTTGTGCAGCAGCCAGCCTACCGAAACATCGTCTTTCCAGTCCCCGGGGTGTTTCCAGGCATGGCCCCACCCCACACTGGACGGAACTTGCAGGGATCTCCCTGACTCTGCCTTAAACGTGTGTGTGCATGTGAGTGTGCCTGTGTTACTTATTGTTTGTTTATTGTGTTTTTTGCTTTAGAAAACTGTTTAGGGTCTGGGGAGAAACTCAAGCTGTAAGCATGTATATTCCTGAGGACTCTAGTTGACTCAGTTCTCTAGTTGAGTGTAAATTAGTGTTTTTAAACTTGTTTATTTATATATGTGCACATTTGTCACACATCTGGTGAAGAGGAGAGTGTGCCCATTAGACAGGGAACTGAGGCCTCAGCGGCCCTCGGGGGAAGGGGCTGGGTCATTGAACACTGAGAGCAGGCCTAACTATTTGACATTTGCAAGGCTAAGTGATCTTGAGATGAGATCTATGAGAAATTTATATTAATTCCTGAAATCATAAATTGCCTACTACTACTGCTTCCCTTAGCTTCACGTTGAAGCATGGGCAGTGTCTCCATCTAGTGGATTTCAGTGTTAACTGCTGTGTTCATGTTGATCGTGAAGGCTGTGTATGATTACTGCTGCTGACTCTTGAACTTTGCCCAGGAACTTTTACATGGCTTTGGTCAAGGGAATGTTTTACATGCTTTGGTCAAGGGAATGTTTCCGTGACCAAGACCACATGCCGAGGGCACAACATTGATAGTTCTGAGGTTTGGGAAGAACAGATTACAGTTTTAGAAAGGTAGTAGAACATGTCATTTAATAAAGGATTTGTTTGGGGGGTTCTCTTGTTTTTGTGGTTCTGTCTTGGACATGACAGGCAGGCACACTGCAGTGGACTTAGGTCCCCTCCCGGGTCCCTCTAGTACTCTGAAGGGTCTTAAGCTGTACTTAGGATCCCTAACTAAGTTTCAAGAGTACTGATGTCTCTTGATCATTGTGGACTCTGAGGTGCCTGCTTTGGTGTAGAGTATGCTTAGAATTACATTCTAAACAGAAGGGGAGGGGGATTGCTATTACTTTTGAAGGTGTGTGTCTTAGTTGCTGTTCTATTATTGTGTGGAGACATCATGACCAAGGCAGTTTTTTTTTTTTTTGTTGGGGGAGGAGGATCTCGAGGCAGAGTTTCTTTGTGTAACAGCACTGGCTGCCTTGGAACTCTCTTTGTGGAGACCAGGCTGGCCTTAAATTCAGAGATCCACCTGCCTGTGTGCCTTCCGAGTGCTGGGATGAAAGGTATGAACCATCACGCCTGGCCAAAGGCAACTCTTCTAAAAGAAAGTTTTTGATTGGGGGCTTGCTTACAGTTTTAGAGGGTTAATCCATGATGATCGCGGTGCAGGAAGACAGGAATAATAGTAGCTGAGAGTTTTACATCCTGATCCATAGACAGGAGGCAGAAAGAGAAGGACACTGAGCCCAGCAAGGGCTTTTGAAACCTCAAAGCCCACCCTCCCCACACACACCCCCGCAGTGACATACCTCCTCCAACAAGGCCACACCTTCTAATCCTAATCCCTCCCAAACAGTTCCACTAACTGTGGACCAAGCATTCAAACATGAGCCTATGGGCTCTCATTTAAACCATCACAGTGTGTTGTGTGCTCTATGTGTACGCGGCACCTTCAAAAGCCAGAAGAGGAGTTAGATCTACTGGAGTTGAACTTAAGCCACCTGGTGTGAGTGCTAGAACTCAAACTTGAGTTCTATGAAAGACCGACTAGTTCTATTAGCTACTGAGCTATCCCTACAGTCCCTAAACAGAAAGTTTTGATACAGTTGGCAGGGAAATTATTAATGTTGTTTGTATTGACACAGTTGATGGCTGACATTTCCTATCATTATACCATGGTTCATTTTACATTTTTAACTTTTAGTTTAATGTTTGTTTTATTTTGGGAGATAAGTAAAGTATTAGACTCCTTCAGAAATGTTCAGTAAGAGAGGAGTAGGCAATATATTTTAAGCTTAAGTGAAAGAAACTGATTTTATGGGGGTACATGTCTATAATTACAGCATGGGAGTTTGAGGCAAGAGGACCAGGAGTTCAAGGCTAGATTGGGCAACATAAAACCTTGTATTAAGCCGGGCAGTGGTGGCGCACGCCTTTAATCCCAGCACTCGGGAGGCAGAGCCAGGCGGATCGCTGTGAGTTCGAGGCCAGCCTGGGCTACCAAGTGAGCTCCAGGAAAGGCGCAAAGCTACACAGAGAAACCCTGTCTCGAAAAAACCAAAAAAAAAAAAAAAAAAAAAACCTTGTATTAAACAAGACAGAACAAGCTGGGTGGTCATGTGCACTTCCATGGCAACTCTTATAAAGGAAAACATTTAATTGGGGCTGGCTTACAGTTTCAGAGGTTTAGTCCGCATCATCATGGCAGGAAGCATGGTGGCATGCAGGTAGACATGGTGCTGGAGAAGGAGCTGAGAGCTCTACATCTGGATGGGCAGGCAGCAGAAAGAGAATGCCACACTGTGCCTTGTTTGAGCATCTGAGACCTCAAAGCTTGCACCCTAGTGACACACCTACTACAACTAAGCCACACCCACTTCAACAAGGCCACACCTCCAATAGTGCCAGACCCTAAGAGCCTATGGGGCCATTTTCACTCAAATTACCACATAGGGCATCTCATGCCCTCGTCTGGCCTCTAAACACCTGAACTCAGCTGTACTGCTTTCCCCTCATAACATAGTTAAAAATAAAATAAATTTTTTGGGGGAAAGAACAACAGAACCAAAACAATATAAAACTGTTAAAGTTAGGAATTGGTTTCAATATACTGGTCTTTCTATTTATTTATCAGAACCCTTGACTGATTCCCAAGCGCTGATAAGAATGGCCCCATAGACTCATTTTGATTGCTTATTCACTAGGGAGTAGAGCTGTTGGAAAGAATTAGAAGGACGGGGAGGTCTGGCCTTGTTGGAAATGGACTTTGAGGTTTCAGAAGCTCATGCCTGGCTCAGTCACTCTGCTTGGAAATTTTTATTTATCTGTTTTTATTTTACATGTATGGGTGTTTTGTCTGCATATATGTGTACCACATGCATGCAGTGCCCATGAAGGCCAGAAGATGGCATTGACTTCTCTGAAATGGGATTTTGGATGGTTATGATTATCTAGAGATAATGTTTCATCTGCCACATACCTTTTGCTAAGGAGAATACAGGGAGAACTCAGGCACAGCAGCATCCATTGTGGATTAGGACAAGCATGGTGGTGAGGAGAAGAGAGAGGCCTAAAATTGCCTGGGTTATGGTTCGGGTGTGTTGGCTTTGAGCCTGAGGTCTTAATTTTCTATTCCCCTTTTGTTGACAGACTTATTTAAACTGTTTTTATTGTGTCCTAGGTTGCAATGTGTTTTCTTATGTTCTTAGAGAAGGAACTAAATCCAGTGGGTGGTATTGGCAGATTTTGCTCTGCCACGTGGCTTGGTGAGAAGGTCCAGCTCTTGGAGCCTGACAGGGAGATTATGGTCCAGATCCTGGCTCTGCAGCTTAAGTGTGGCTTTGGAGGATTCCCATGCTAATTAATTCTGAGGTCCATTCTCTTTGAAATGCTGCTGACTGTCTGCCTTGCCAAAGGGTGGTGAATTGAGTAAAGTCCTGAATGTGAAGCATCCTGAATTCAGAGAACATGTCTAGGCCATCGTTAGGTTGCCCTCTAGGGGGAAGCAGTGGGTTAAGAGCCCAAACGGGAGGAAGAGCAGCTAAATGTCGTGTTTTATTTAAGGCCCTTGTGACTATTGGATTCATTTAACTCTCCCAGTAACTCCAGAGAGCAACTACTATTGTTGCTCTAGTTTGGAGGAAACTCAATGGAACAGAGATTGGTCTTGGACAA
This sequence comes from Peromyscus maniculatus bairdii, assembly GCF_049852395.1. NCBI lineage: Eukaryota > Metazoa > Chordata > Mammalia > Rodentia > Cricetidae > Peromyscus > Peromyscus maniculatus. The sequence continues at coordinate 21,672,145 of NC_134870.1, forward strand.
ACCAGAATTTGAACTCAGTAGGCCACTTGGTTTGGTTTGGTTTGAGATAGGATCTTGCTTGGTAGCTAAATTGGCCAACTCCCTGTATAGAACAGGCGGGTGTCAAACTCAGATAGATCTACCTGCCTCTGCCTCATGAATGCTGTGATCACAGGAATGAGCTACCACTTTTAGCTAGTTTTTATATGTCTGACAGAGTCTGGCTGACATAGCTCAGCTTGGCCTGGAACTTGCTTTATATATCACCAGGGGTGACTTTGAACTCATAGTCCTCCTGCCTCTGCTTCCAGAGTGCTGGGGGTGCTAGTTTATGCAGTGCTGGAAATGAAACCCAAAACCATGTGCAAGGCAAGCACTCTGCTGATGGAATTACATCCCAGCCCTGGTTTTGAGGCAAGGTCTCACTGTATAGCCCTGGCTGGCTTGGAACTTGCTGTGTATGTTAAGTTTAATTTAATGCATATGGGTGATTTTTGTGTGTGTATCACATACATTCCTGGTGCCATGAAAGCCAAAAGAGGGTATTGGATCTCCTGGAACTAGAACTACAGACAGTTGTGAGCTTCAGTGCTCTTAACCACGAAGCTGTCACTCCAGTCCTCTATCTTGGGATTTAATGGAGTTCAGAGGAAAACCAGAGAAAATGAGGAAAGGGTTAGAGAAGACAGACAGGCAGGAGCCTCATGTTAGAGGATACACCCATCTTCAGACTGCTTCTCTCCTGAAACAGCCAAAGTTACACAGGTGGACTTACCTTGGTGCTGAGGGGAGTGCTGGAAGGGTGTGGTTAATGGAGAAGTCTGAAAGCTCCCCTGGAGCGCCTTAAAAACAGGATGGTCTCACCGGGTGTGGTGGCGTACGCCTTTAATCTCAGCACTGGAGAAGCAGAGGCAGGCGGATATCTGGATATCTGTGAGCGCCAGCCTGGTCTACAGAGCAAGTTGTAGGACAGCCAGGGCTGTTATTACAGAGAAACCCTGTCTGGAAAAAACAAAATAAAAACAAAAAGGATAGTTTCTATTGGTAACGTGTGCCTTGCAAACAAAGGTCTAAATTCAGTCCCTAAGTGAAACAGGCATGGTCATACAGTTATAATCTGAGCATTAGGGAGGCAGAAACAGGGATTCCTGGGGCAGACTGGCCAGCAGTCTAGTCTAACTTGTGAGCTCTAGGCCAGTGGAAGACTGAGAATGACACCAGAGGTTGTCCTCTGTTCTCCATGTGTGCATACATGTGCGTACACATTTAATTAAATTGACTGTTGCTCGGGTGTAGTTTAATATAACCATTATAGAAGTCAGTTTGGAGATTCCTCAAAAAATTAAAACTATAACTCCTGGGCATATACCTAGAGAACTCTCATAGCTTTTCATAGAGATGTTTGCACTTTTGTGTTTACTACTGCTTTATTCACTCTAGCAAGGAAATGGGACCAACTTAGTTGTCCATCAGCAAATGAATGGATAATGGGTATCCAGTGCATATTATAAAATAGGATATTTAGCTCTAAAGAAAAAATAAAATCACAAAATTTCAGAAAAATGGATGAATGTAGAATTAGTTAATATTAATTAAGCAAGGTTACACAGTTCAGAAAGAATAGCTGCAGACTTACTTTGTGTGTATGTAGACAAATGTATATGTGAGTCTAGTGTAATTTGTAGAAAGGAGACAGACAAAGGGTAAATATAAGGTAATGATGAAGGATGGAATGGAAGGTGCTTGACACCTGACACTTTTTAGGAAAAAAGGATGTAAAGCTAATTGTTTTTCTAGTTTTGATTCTGTCATGGATTCTCCCCTTACCCCCCTCCACACATACACACACCCTTTTTGTGGTAGGTAAGTTTTTAAAAATATTTATGAACTGGGTGGTGGCGGCACACCCCTTTAATCCCAGCACTCGGGAGGCAGAGGCAGGCCGATCTCTGTGAGTTCGAGGCCAGCCTGGTCTACAGAGCGAGATCCAGGACAGGCTCCAAAGCTACACAGAGAAACCCTGTCTTGAAAAAACAAAACAACAAAAAAACAAAAACAAAAAAAAATTAAATTAATGAAGCCAGGTGGTGGTGACACACACCTTTTATTGCAGCACTTGGGAGGCAGAGGCAGAGGCAGACAGAACTGAGTTTGAAGCCAGCCTGGTCTACAGAATGAGTTTCAGGACAGCCAGGGCTACATAGAGAAACCATGACTCAATGATGAGCCAAGTGTGGATTTCACATGTCTTTAACTTGCAGCACTCTGGAGGCAGAGGCCATCAAATCTGCGTAAAAAGTTATTATATAGAAACCCTATCTCAAAAAACAAGCAAACAAAAAAGTGAAAAAATCAGTGTGAAGCTCCACAGTTTGGGATGGCTATTCTGAGCATATAGAGGTCTGTTGAAATGTATATACTGCAGGCCTGGCTAATCTTGCTGAGTAATGTTTTTTATTTGCAAATTCTTTACAATAAAGGCTCATTTATTTATTTTGGTTATTGAGACAAGGGTCTCACTATGTAGCTCTGGCTGTCCTATAACTCATTATGTAGACCAGGCTGGTCTCAAAGTCAGAGATCTGCCTGCCTCTGCATCCCAGGTACTGGAATTAAAGGCATACACCACCATGCCTAACTTGTAAAGGGGGTACTGAAATGTCTAACTAGTTGCATCCTGTCCCCTTTGGCCTTGATGGTGTCTTGGGATAGAAGATTTGCTTATTGCCTGCCTCTCTCCATGGTGGCTATAAACTTTATAGAAACCTATTAGGAAAAGATTAGCGCTTTCTGGTCTAGAACTTGGGGTTTCTGACTTTTTCCTTCTTGACCGTGTCACCTGGAGGTTTGGGTAGGAAAGAATTAAAAAGTCTCTTAATTGCAGTTTATTCATTTGGGGGGAGGGCAGGGGCTATTGTGTGTGTCAAGGTCAGAAGATGACTTGCTGCAGTCAGTTCTGTCCTTCCACCATGTGCGTCATCAGGATTGACAGACAGCAAAAGCCTTTACCCACTGAGCCACCTCACCATCCTCCTTGACAGTCTCTGACGGCTTGTAACTGATCTGTGCAAACACTTGGTTTTTGTTCTTCGTTGAATCATTCCAATGGTACTTACCTTCTCTCTTTTGGATTAGGGTTCTGCAGCATTCCAGATCACGAACACCAAATCAGGATGGGAAAAAGACGTTGTGTTCCTCCCCTTGAGCCCAAGTTGGCAGCAGGCTGTTGTGGGGTCAAGAAGCCCAAACTATCTGGAAGTGGAACACACAGTCACGGGAACCAGTCCACAACTGTTCCTGGCTCTAGTTCAGGACCTCTTCAAAACCACCAGCATGTGGACAGCAGCAGTGGCCGGGAAAATGTATCGGACTTAACTCTGGGACCTGGAAACTCACCTATCACACGAATGAATCCTTCATCTGGAGCCCTGAGCCCTCTCCCTCGGCCCAATGGAACTGCCAATACCACTAAGAATCTTGTGGTGACTGCAGAAATGTGCTGCTACTGCTTTGATGTACTCTACTGTCACCTCTATGGCTTCCCACAGCCACGGCTCCCTAGATTCACCAATGACCCCTAGTGAGTACTAGACATAGGACAACGTGGAGGGCGTGGTAACATCTTTCTGAGGTTACTCTCTTAACAGGGTCTGACTACAGAGTTATGGAAACAGACATTTTTGTTGGTGGTGGTTCACATGGCTTAGGGTAGGTAGAGAAGTCACACTATCACACCACTGGAGACCTCAGTAGTGTTGACATCCAAGTGAATGTGAATTGGAAGTGTCTGAGGGCCAATCTAGAGACTAGGTGCTCTCATTCATTGGGAGCTGATGCTTTAAACAAAGATTCTGTTTGTTGTCCTAAGATATCTAAAGATCCATTTTCATGCATGTGTGTAGGTGTATGTACATGTATGGAGCAGGGGTCAGGCATGTGTTTGTTCAGTGGAGGCTCAAGGTTGATGTTTGGGAATCATCAATGTTCTTCTGCTTTGTTTCCTTGTATCAGGGTTGATCTTAGTCTAACCCAGAACTGGTGGGTTATGGCTAGTCTCAACTAGCCAGCTTAGCCAGGGATCTAGGGCTACCAAACCCACTGGCATTTATATGGGTTCTGAGAATCTGGTTTCTAGTCCTCCTAACCACTGAGCCATCTCTCTAGCATGTTTAAGCAGTATAAGAAAAAAATGAAGAAAGACAATGCCAGTGTTTTCTTCCTCAAAATTGGAGGCAGCTCTGTACCAGCTTTAAAAGGCACTTCAGTTCGAGGCCAGCCTGGTCTCCAAAGCGAGTTCCAGGAAAGGCGCAAAGCTACACAGAGAAACCCTGTCTCGAAAAACCAAAAAAAAAAAAAAAAAAAAAAAAAGGCACTTCAGCTTTTAGCGGGTGGTGGCACACACCTTTAATCCCAGCACAGGGAGACAGAGGCAGGCAGACCTCTTGAGTTCCTTCCAGGATAGCCAGGGACACACAGAGAAACCCTGTCTGGAAAAACCAAAAGAAAAAAGCACTTCTGTTTTCGGATGTTTGTTTTCAGGGGATGCTTCTGTGGCTTCATTAATCTAAGGTTATTCCCCAGCTGTTGGTGCTTTGCAGAACACTGAGCAAAGTTGAGGAGTAGAAAGCAAAGGTCCTTGCTTTGGGGACTCATTTGAGTTGGCAACCACACACATACACAGAAGTAACTCTAGTGTAAAGAAAGCTACCCTGAATGTGTGTTGGGAGGAAAGGCAGAGAAAAATGTGTTCACTTTTTAGGGAATTGTTTTATTATTTTATTTTGAGACAGGGTCTCACCATGTAGCCCAGGCTGTCTGAGAAACTCACTCTGTAGACCAGGCTGGCCTTGAAGTTACAGCTGTCTGCCTCTGCCTCCCAGTGTTAGGATTAAAGGCATGCACCACCACACCTGGTTTTCAGGGAATTCTTGATGTGGGGTGCTGTGATCAGAAACTCATAACTGAGCAGGTGAGATTCAAGCCTGGATAAGTTACATTATTGTATTCAGGGCCTTGTATTTTTAAGTGGGTGGTAGATCTTGAGTTTTTGAGTAGGTTTGGCACAGTGGCTTTCACTTGTATGGAACAAATATGTTATTGGAAGGAAATGAGAGTGGACAGGAGATCCATCTGCTGGGATGATGAAAAATCAATAAAGTAAGGGCTGGGAAGACAGCTCAAAGTGTGTAAAGTGCCTGCCATACAGTATGAGGGTCTGAGTTCAAATCCTCAGAACCCACATACAATCAGACATGGTGTTGCATATCTGTATTCCCAGTACTACAGTGAGACTGGAGGTGAAGACCAGAATCCACAGGTACTTGTGGAACATGAGGTCTGGAGCATGCAGCAAAGAACAAGAGACTATTCCTGTTTGAAACAGTGGTTGTCCTTTGACCTCCACATGCATGCCTTGGCATGTGTGCACCTGCATTACATGCAGGCACACAAGATGTTTTTTCCTTTAAGCATACTATAAGCAGCCAGATGTGAGGGGCTAGAGAGTTGGCTCAGCAGTTGAGCACTGACTGTTCTTCCAGAGGACCTGGCTTCAATTCTCAGCACCCACATAACAGTTTACAACTCTCTGATCCAGCTCTAGGGGACCTGACACTCTCACACAGACATACATGTAGGCAAAACACCAATGCACATAAAATAAGAATAAATTAAAAAAAAAAAAAAGCCAGATAAGGTGACACATACCTTCAGTCCCAGCAGAGGCAGGAGAATCTTTGTGTCTGAGGACTTTAGTGAGAGCTGTCTTGGAGATGGGAGTGGAGGGGTCTAGGTTAACTATTTACTTTGCCTTTGAGAAGTGAGGACTCTGGAATCTCAAAGGTAAGGGCATTGGGAATGTGGAGGGATCTCCACAAGGAGGGGCAGCTCTGTAACTGTCTTCCATCTGATCCGGCCAGGGAAATGTGACTTTGGCTAAGGGCAGAAATAGCAATTTCTGTTGTTAATATAAAGCTTTCCCGAGAAGTTGTTTTTCTCTTCTGAAAGTCAGTGAGCAGGCACTGTTTGTAGTTTGCCACTAGTTACAATTGTGAGAATAATGAAGTCCTGCAGGGATTGCCTGTAAGCTAAGGGGAGGGGAGTGTGGGCAAGGTTTGTCACCATGAATGATGGAACGAGCCACATGGGAACTCACCGAAACAGTAAAGGAGGGGAGGGTATGGGAAGTTGGAAAGAGGGAGATGAATGGGTGTTGAGGAATGAAAGTGTTGTCGAGCACTTTGAGAGTGGAAGCAAGGACGACTCAGTCAGGCTACCTGGGTGACTTGAAGTGGTACAATCTTAGACAAGTAAAGGGGCGGGGCTGTGGTGGCGCATGCCTTTAATCCTAGCACTGGGGGGAGGCAGAGGCAGGAGGATCTCTGTGAGTTCAAGGCCAGCCTGGTCCACAGAGTGAGTTCTAAGAAAGGCGCAAAACTACACAGAGAAACCCTGTCTCAAAAACAAACAAAACAAAAAAAGAAAAAGAAAAAGAAAGAAAAGTAAAGGGAACGCTGAATTCAAGGCGAGGAAGAGGAAGAGAGCTTAGACATGTGACATCTAAGTGAAGGGAAGTTGTGAGGACAGAGCATAGGAAAGGCTACACTCACACAGAGCGTCTCCTGTTGTCTCATGATACTTTCTGGGTTTTTAGCCAGGGCTGAGCAACCTCTAGAAAGGCAGAGTTCTTCGGGTAGCTAGCAATTCAGAAAACCCTTTGGGCAATAACAGAAATGAGTAGAAATAAATGCATAATTAATTTAGGGCTGGAGAATATTTTATGTTTTGCTTTTTTTTAGTCCTCTCTTTGTGACCTGGAAGACAGGGCGAGACAAGCGGCTTCGTGGCTGCATTGGGACCTTCTCAGCCATGAATCTTCATTCAGGACTCAGGGAATACACGTTAACCAGGTAATGACACAGACGTTAGAAAATAGATAATGAATTAACTAGAACTGGAAATAGCTTTCTAGCCTCATTTCTTCCAAATGTTTGGTAGAGTTTGAGCAGTTCTTTTTGTAGTCAAGAAATGTAAGGACTATATCCTGGTGAGCTACCCATCTGTTCCTGCAAAGACAGTTAATACTGACATTAGTGTTAGATACTAGCAGATGCTGTCAGAGGACCTCGGGACTCAGCTGTGTGGGCTCTATGAATGCAATGTTGTCTCCTAACTGGAGGCAGCCTCACATTTATTTTCTGTCCCCTCTAGTGCACTTAAGGACAGCCGATTCCCCCCCCTGACCCGAGAGGAGCTGCCCAAACTTTTCTGTTCTGTCTCCCTCCTTACTAACTTTGAAGATGCCAGTGATTACCTGGACTGGGAGGTGAGAACAGCTGCATTTGGATCTCTGCATCTCTCGTTGCATTTGGGTTCGGGTTAGTACATGGTAATGTATCTCCTTCATTGAGAGAGGGTCTAAGAATGTGAGAGTGACAGAAAAAAAGGTACTTCTCTACTAGGAATAGAAAAGAAATGGAAAATCAGTACTCTGAACTGTGGGCCAGGTGTGGTGATACATGCCTTTAATCCCAGCACTCAAGTAGATCTCTGTGAGTTTACCAGCCTGGTCAAGTCAGCCAGGACTACATAATGAGTCACTGTCTGCCCTCAGCCCCAGAAAAAAACCTGTCCAATTTCTTCCCAGCCCATTCTGTTCTAGATTCAGTAAGATCCATCTGATCCTTTTTCCATGTCTAATCAAATAATGAGATAACCGCCAGGGCAGTGGCGCCTTTCATCCCAGCACTCGGGAGACAGAGGCAGGTGGATCTCTGAGTTCGAGGCCAGCCTAGGCTACAAAGTGAGTTCCAGGAAAGGCGCAAAGCTACACAGAGAAACCCTGTCTCCCAAAAAAAGATAACAGAACACCCCAGATGCCTCTTGACAAACCCTTGGAGAAAAGTTTTTTTTTAGAAATCAGGTGTGAATCTGTGCATGGTGGCACGTGCCTATAATACCAGCAACCAGGAAGTAGAAGGAGGGGGATTGCAAGTTCCAGACCAGTTTGGGCTGTATAGTAAGATAATTAAAAACAAACAAACAAACAAAGAGAAAAAACCAAAGGGAACCAATTTGAAGAACCATGTACTTACAGGAACAGTTTGACATGTTCATGTAGTAGAATTAGGCTAGAAGTAAAATATTTAAACTATTGGGTATCCTATGTCAAGAACTTCTTTCTACAAGCTTCATAGTCTCAGAGGTGCAACTACACATATGTTTGACCTTTTTCTAAAACAACTTTCTTTGATTTCTATACTTTAGAATTAATTAGTCCCATAAATTCTTTTATCCCGGTGGTGGTGGTGCAGGCCTTTAATCCCAGCATTTGGGAGGTGGAGACAGGGGGGATCTCTGAGTTCCAAGGCCAGCCTGGTCTACAGAGTGATAGCCAGGGTAGCCAGGAGGGATGGACAGAGAAATCTTGTCTCAGAAACAAAACAAAACAAAATTCTTCTTTTCCCAGACCCGGGTCAAGTAGCTCAGGAGACAATGTTGATTTATATGTGGGTGATTAAAGTATTGTTAGAATCAGAAAATGCCATGTACTTGGTTGTATTTTTTTGTAGGTAGGGGTACATGGGATTCGAATTGAATTCATCAATGAAAAGGGCATCAAACGAACAGCCACATATTTACCTGAGGTTGCTAAGGAACAAGGTGAGTTGGACGGATGGGCACTCAGAACTGTACTACTCACAGCCATGCCAGTTAAAGGGCAGGAGAGGAGTGTCAGCTCACTGCCCCCACGTACACCAAGTGCAAAATGCCTCTTCCTTTACTCCTGTCAGACTCCTGTAGAGTAAAGGCAAACTGACACAGACATTAGAAACTGGGGGCTGGGGACTAAGGGATGATAACTTTCTTACTTGCTTGTGGTTTCAGATGTTTTCTTCCAAGGAATAACTGTTCTATTTCTTTGCCCCCTTAAGATTCAGAGATTATCACAGCAACTAGCTTGAGCATGTTTTCTCTTTGGTTATTAAGGAAAGTCTTACACTTTAACTGTGAAATCTGTACATGGTGTTCTATTTGGTAAAGGACAAACATCTTCCCCTACTGCTTTTTAAAGAGCTCAGTAGTTGTCAGATATGATGGCACATGCCTTTAATTCTAGCACCTGGAAGGCAGAGAGAGACAGGTGGATTTCTGTGAATTCAAGGCCAGGTTGGTCTATGTAGGACTGTCAGGCCATCCAGGGCTACAGAGAGAGACTCCAACAAACATAAAAAAAGAGCTCAGTAGTTAATGAGTTCTTATAATGAGGACAGTGAAGGTAGGAAGTGGGTTGGGCATGTTTTCTCTTTGAAAGAGTACCTAGAATTCCTTTAACTGTTTCTTGTTCTTTCTGTGATATGTAACCCCATTTTCTTTCTTTCTTGGAATTAGTCTGGTTTTGAAAATAATATGTGAAACACAGTAATTGTTGGGTGTGAACCTGGAATAGAGAAAAATATCCAGTTAAGTATATTAATGAACTACTTATGTGGAAAGCGATCACCTTGTTGGTTTTCATTGTGGTTGTGTTTTAAACTTGTCCAAAAAGCAATGTGTATGTAGCATAAAGAGGATAAATTTCTTTTCTTTTTTTTTTTTTTTTTTTTTTCTTCCGTTTTTTCGAGACAGGGTTTCTCTGTGTAGTTTTGGTGCCTGTCCTAGATTTTGCTATGTAGACCAGGCTGTCCTCAAACTCACCGAGATCCCCCTGGCTCTGCCTCCTGAGTGCTGGGATTAAAGGCATGCGCCACTGCTGCCCAGCAAGGGTGAATTTCTTAAGATGGTTTTGGTCAGGCCATAAATCTAACATGCTCCTGTTTAAAGAACACCAAGCCTAGTTTTTAGTAGTTGGATGTGAATTATTATAGTTGGTTAAATAATCAAACTGTTTCTCCCATTTTAAAGATTTATTTATTTATGCATATGAGTGCTCTATTTTGCATGTATGCCTGCAGGCCAGAAGAGGGCATCAGATCCCATTATACATGGTTGTGAGCCACCATGTGGTTGCTGGGAATTGAACTCAGGACCCCTGGCGGAGCAGCCAGTGCTCTTAAGCACTGAGCCATCTCTCCAGCCCCATGTTTCTCCCGTTTTAATGTTGAGAAACTTGAAACTTGGGGAGCTTCTCTTATGGTAATTGGAAGGAGGGGGTACAACTTGATGTTACAACAACTGGTTGTTACGAATGTGTACTGCTCTTGCAGAGGACCAAAGTTTGGTTCCTAGCAATCACCTCGGGTAGCTCACAGTTGCCATTAACTCTGGCTCCAGGGGCACCTGTATTTGTGTGTTTATGTGCACATACCCACATACAGGCACACACAGACATACAGTAAGACTGAGGAGGTGGGCCACGTGGGGTACTCCAATCCTGACACTCATGAGGCTGAAGTAAAAGGATTGCCTCTTGATTTTGAGCCTAAGCTGGGACATATATATACATAATAAGACCATGTATCAAAAAAGAAAAAAGTAACAACAAGAGAATCAACAGTACAGAGGTGAAGAACTTTTATGTCTTTACTAAGGAGATGATTTCCTTACTGTTATCAGTTCTCTGTCATACCAATCTGGAAGAAATACTGATGTCTGCCTACAACTTCAGCTCCAAGGGATCCTTTGCTTCTGGGGCATCTTCATTCAGGTGCATATAGTCTCACACACACACACACACACACACACACACACATACACATTTAAAAACTGTAAAGGAAATTCCCCCCTTTTTATAGTGACACGTGCCTATAGTCCCATCTCCATAGGAGGCTGAGAAATTACTTGAGACTCTTAGTTCAAGGTCAGCCTAGCTGGGGTTAGAGAGATGACTCAGAGTTAAGAAAATTCCTTACTGGGCCTGGAGAGATGGCTCAGTGGTTAAGAGCTTTAGCTGTTCTTTCAGAGAATCTGGGTTCAATTTCCAGCACCCATATGGCAGCTCACAACTTTCTGTAACTTCAGTTCCAGGGGATCTGGCACCCTCACACAGACATATATGCAGGCAAAACACTAATGCACATTAAAAAATAATAAATTAAATAACAAAAAAAAAAAAATCCAGGCAATGGTGATATACACCTTTAATCCCAACACCTGGGAGGCAGAGCAGATCTGTCTCTGGGTTCATAGTGAGCTCTGGGATAACCAGGGCTGTTACACAGAGACCCCGTCTCCAAACAAAGAGTGCTTCTTACTGCTCTTGCAGAAGACCTAGGTTTGGTTCCCATCACCCATGGGAGCACCCATCACAACTACCTGTAACTCAGTTTCAGGGGTTTCAGCACCATCTTCTGGCCTCATATGTGCATACTGCCCCCAACATACACCTAACACAAATACAAAGTAAAATAATACCTTTAAAAACAAAAACCAAAAAACCAACCTAGGCAATATAGTGAGACCCTGTCTTTCTACCCTGTCTTCCTATAGAGCAGCCTGAGCTTCAGAAATACACTTGGAAATACCTTGTAGGAACTATGAAAGAGCAGGAAAGTTGGGGACAGCATCATGGCACACTGAGTTATAATGTCACGTCTCAGGGTCTTTGCTGGACTGTTGGGGAGGCTGATTGGCTTCCAGTATGTGGGACCATGGCCCAGGGCTTCCTTTGCCCCGGCACACTCTGCTGTCTCTTGAATCCCATTTGTCTTCTACCCTGATCATACTGGAGCATGCTGCCCCGCTTTGACTGTGTGCTGACCTCATCGTGGCTTCTGTTCTCCTCAGACTGGGATCAGATCCAGACAATAGACTCCTTGCTCAGGAAAGGTGGCTTTAAGGCTCCAATTACCAGTGAATTCAGAAAATCAATCAAACTTACCAGGTAAGCAGCTGTCCTGCTCTTTTTGTTAGCTTTTCTTTAATGGGGTTGAATACATGGTATCTGGTGGGAAAGGGGAAGAAAATTGTTTATACCCCTAAGCCAAAGAAGTTTGTGGGAGATATGAGCTCTGAGGAAGCAATGGCTGCAGAAGTGGAGATTCCCCAGCTGTTCTTTGTCTCTCCAGTCAGTGTAACAGGGTTGAAGCAGGATTCGGCCTGTCAGCCCCATGTGGACTTAAGGTTAAGGGGGAGGAGGTTGGGGTTGAGAGCTAAGGGTTCCAGGAATGTAAATCCAGGGTCACTTGAGCTGCTTCCTCCTGGTCACCACAGTCAGATGGCAGGGAATAAAGGATATCCAAGACATCTCTAAGGATCCTATTTGGGTACTTCTGCAGGAAGCTGGCTAGTTGTACGGAACACAAAGTGACGTGGGTCTGTATCTCAGGCTCAATTATTTATGAGCTATATACCTGGGCCAGTTAGTCCATCTCCCAGAACTGTTTCCTGTCTGTAAGGTGTGAGTCGTAATTCCTTCAGGCTTTAAGATGTGGTAAGGTAAGATGTAGAGTTTCCAGGCAAGAGCCAGGGCAACACACTGGAGATGTTCAGTGAATGTCAGTGTTCTACCCCTTCCTGCTGATGCTGGGAACAAAGAAAAGTTAGCTTTGGTGGGCCTTTGCTAGGACCCTCATCTACAAAATGCTGAGTCATCGTATGCTAGCCTCACAGGTCTGTTTGGAAGATAACCCAGTGCTTTTTTAATGCATTCAATTCAAAAAATCAAGGGGCTAGGACTGCAGCTCAGTAGTAGAGCTTAATACATAGCATGCTTAAGGCCCTAGGTTCCATCTCTAGCACCAAAAATTTAAAAAATAAATAAATAAATAAAATAATAGTTAAAAATAAAAACACTGCAAATACAAAGCATTATTACTATTACCATTTATTTGAACAGCCATTTCCCTGTCAAAATTCAGGAATAACCACCTTGCAGTGGAGGAGTGATTACAGTGGGAAAGAGATGGCTCTGGGTAAGGATTGTCACCCAGCTCCTGTGCTCTGTAGTAGGCTCCATAGGTTTGTAACACCCATGCTTTGCATCCTGACTCATGGCTCTTTCCAGAGCAAAGCCAAAGTGCTATGAATTCTGTTCTGATGACCCTGTGATATGGCATATTCATCTGGGGATTGAGACCTTCCTATAGCCAAGGATCCATTAACCTGCTTCATCAGAATTTGACCCAGAATTAGGTATCTATGCCCCTTTTAGTTATAACTTGTTTGTTGCTCTTCTACCAATTGAGGTTGCATTTCTGTCAAATTTATCTCATTTTATCCTGAACGTAGATAACGCAGTTTACACTGGGTTTTGGTGCAGCCATCTTCCAATCTGCCACCCGTGTAATTTGACTTGGAAATTCCTCATCCAGATCCTGGTAGCAGATTGCTTACCAGCAGCCTGTTGATAAGCATATGTAGCGTTTTGAGGTGGGATGTGCTGAGATACATTCTCAGGGGTGAACTGTGATTGTGCTTTTTCATCTTGTTCATTTGTAATAACAGCATCATTTTCTTGTGCCGTCTTTTCATTTTCTGTAAGTAAGATCGCTCCTGGTCTTCCATTGTATTCTTTGAAACTGTGGGATAAGCTTTTGGTTTTCTCTACTAGTGACTCTTCACACTGAGATATTGGGGGTTCCTAATACCATTGCCTGTTTCCTCATACAGGTATCGAAGTGAGAAGGTGACAATCAGTTATGCAGAGTATATTGCTTCTCGACAACACTGTTTCCAGAATGGCACTCTTCATGCCCCGCCCCTCTACAATCATTACTCCTGACACACGGCTACATGACCAGTCCCACCCCCCTGTGGCCACCAATGGCTATGACATCATTGGAGCAGATGCCTCCTCTTCCTGGTCCAGTTACTTCTATTACTGCACCATTTTATGATGCTAGCTTCCGTTGCCAAGTCTGCCTCCTGCTGACTGGAGGGTGTGGGGTTACACTGAATGCAACAGAACACGAGGGGCCCAAGCCTTATATCAGCCTTTCCTCAATCTGGGGTTCTGTTGGATCAGGGCTCCCTAATAACCAGTGAGAATGGCTGTGTGGGTTCAGAAGACCGTTGTCTGGTGATTTCCCACATGTGTGGTGGCTGCACACTGAAAACTGGAATTGATGATCCTTGGAGGCTTCCTCCGCAATCCCCCACAGCCCACCAGACCAATTAGGTGTACTCCTCTGGCAGTCTGGGCAACGGAGACCAACATGAACCACTTATAGGTTGTTTTAAATTCCTTTTTTTAAACTTCCAGTTTATTGTGTACCAAGAGTTGATCACAACCTCCATGCTTCATAAATGAACACCATGTTAGGGTTGAATGTGGGTGCCATGAGCCCCTTTGAGTCCTGGACAGGAGAACTGCACCAAGATCAGAAGTCCTGTTGGATGGCTTTGCATTGTGCAGTAAGCTGTGGAGGTTTTCATGCTCACCTGGCTCTCAGCTGGACTTTCTGGTACTCTTCCTGCATTGAATCTCCTGGTGTTGAACAGAGCTCTGTGGCATAGCCTGCTGAGGAGTGGAATGGAGATGCCCATAGAGGTCCTGATGTCATCGTCATAAGCAGGTGTGAAAGGAGCGATCTCTTCCTCACCACCGGCTACCTCAGCCTCTTCTGGTAGCAGTGCCTATGTAGCTGCATCTAGGTTCTCAGAAGCACAGACATGCGAACAGGTGGTTGGTTGGGCTTTGGGACATACTGTTACAGGAGAGTTTCCAGGGTCTCTGAGCTGGCTTTCTTCACAGGCAATCATCCTGAGGAACCTTTAAGTAGGGGGGTTCTTTTTTTCTGATTTGCCTGCAGAAGTGGGAAGACTTGATATATCAGTCCTCAGTAGGACTCTAGAACAAAGCTGTGTAATAAAACATGTGAACCTTTAACTTGCCTACCACACTGGGACTCTTCACCTCACCAGTGTAAATGTCAATTGCTCGTGTTGCTCATTGAAACCCTTCACATTCCTTTGTCCATCTTTACTCATTCCAAAATAGCAAATTTTCACTCACTGGTGGCAATGTATAGTACTAGGAGACTAGGGAGGCGCTCTGAAAGCTGTCTCAAAGGCACTGCTCAGGCAACTCGAAGGAAGAGACGGCCAGCTGGAAGCAAGGCTCCTGAGGATGGCGGGATGTCTTTCAGCAACTCAGAATTCATGAGGCAGATCAGGCCTCGAGTCAGTGAATACATGTTTTGATTTCTTTTTCAGAATTGATGTGATGGTGTGGCTTTCCAAAATGGGCAAATATTCAAGTCAAAAGTTTCTTCTGCCAGGACTGGAGGAAGGGAAGTAGGAGTACTTGTGTGATTCTAGGCGTCACCCTCAAGTTCCTGGGATTTTTTTTTTTTTTTTTTTTTTAAACAGGGCAGGGCGGTTGTGCCAGGAGTGATCAAGGACCTGGAAAGAATGAGGGAGGTGCTGATTACACTGGAATGCCCAGGATATATGCCCCTTACTGCCAGGTTTGGTTCCTTCACAGACATAAAGATGCAGGGGTCTCATGGTTTCTTGCTGCTGAGGGTAATGAAGGTGATGCCATAGACAGGTGTGACAGCAGGTGCTCTCAGGTGCCATGGATTGATAGTGATGCCAGGGTGGCCAGTTCTGGACTGAGCCACCCTCCTCCAATTTGTACTACAGTATTGATACATAGGGCTACACTCATTACCGTTCAGGCGTTCTATGTTCAGAGTTGTGTTTAATTTCTAAAGATTTAAAGCAAAATGCAAAAAAAAAAAAAAATGGTGCTAAACTTCACCCCTGAGCACTCACAGTGAGACTGGTCATGCAAGCATCTACAGTGCCATGCTCCTCAAGCCTGTTTTTCTTGTAGAAATGTTGCCCTATCTGTCTTCCCCAGTGTATAGTATGTGTTTTATTTTATGGAGGGTGGGGTAGAATACCTGCCATTTGAGAAAATGAACAGAAAATTTTAAGATCCAAGAAGGTGGGGGTGGGGGATAATGAACATGAAAGGGGCTGGCCAGAGCCCAGCCTCACCATGCTGTGGGCTCAGTGCTCTCAGAGTGAAGACGCCTTACTCCCTGCACATCCCCTCATGTTCCCACACAAGGCCAACAGTGGAGATGTTCAAGAGGACCAGGGAGGCAGGCAAGGAAACTATTTGCCTCAGAAGAAATGGGCTCTATTGGTTTCTGTCCTGACCAGAGCCTATGCAGGAAGAAGTCTGGGAAGTGCAGTCATGGTCACTTCATAGGAACGTGTGGCAGATGACTGAGGGAAAAATGGCAAGTGTGGATCGGCCACTTGGGGGCTTCGCATTGGGAGGTAGAGCTCTGAACTAGACCTGAGCTGCCTTCTACACATTGACCAAAGCAGTGGTGAGGGTGGCCAGTATGGGCCCGTAGTGATGACTGAGGAAAGGGACCATTTCCTGCCCAGTGTCTCCTTTGACTTCAGCTGCTCAAACTAACAGAGGTCCCCACTGTCACCGAAGAACCAGCCCAACTCTGCTGGCTTGGTTTGGAATTTGTTTCATCCCTAGCTGTGAGTGCCTTTTGGTCTGGGAAGTTGGCTTGTCTCATCATACCCACAGCTAGGACACACTCTGTAATTATGAATTGTCCTTGTTTTCCTGAGCTAAAAGCGAATGTCTTTGATCACTAGAGTTTGTCAGTGTTGGGTTGTTTCCACTGTGAGGTTCTTAAAACGTTTTTGCTTCATAATGTTAAAATAACTCATGTTAGAAACCCTTTCTACAGGAAAGGTTTGTAGTTGAGACGTTACATATATTTTACTGTTTATAATAAAAATCATCTATACAGAAGAAGTCTTGGGTGTTAATTTTAATATTTTGCACAAGATCTGTTTTCCACGCTATGTTAACATCTACAGTTTCACTAACTTGGTGTTACTTTCTATTGAGATTTCTGAAGCCTAGAAAACTGTGTTCTTTATGTTTTTTATTTTTATTTTGTTTCCTCAAAGCAAGAGACTGTATGGCCTTCACTGCAAAGACTTCAGACCAATTATTTGTATTACACTTGGTTGCCTCTTGGCTATATAACTTCTGAGTACAAGTCATCAAAGTCTTGAATGAAGTATTGTAGAGAATAAATCATAATGGATACAATTTGTCTTCTGCCTCTTTGTAACCAGGTGACTTGAAATTTGAAACTGAGTAGCAGTTACCTTGTTTCTTTGTTGGTGGTCCTCATAAGAGATCTGCCCGCCTCCCAAGTGCTGGAGTTAAAAGTGCACTACCATACTGAGTGAGATTATTACCTAGTAAAAAGATCCCTATGAGTTGGGTGTGGCGGAGCCATCCTTCAATCCCAACACTCTAGGGGACTACACACTGAAAGGCCCTGTTTCTTTAAGGGAAAAAAAAAAAACTATAGATGAACTGGATGCGTCAGCAGATGAAGGTGCTTGCCACCAAATGTGACCTGAGTTCTACCCCTGGGATATAATGCAGTTGAAGGAGAGAGCTGTAGCAAACTGTCCTCTGCCTTTACACATGTGCCTGGTGCACAATACATGCACATAAAAGTAAGTGATCTAAAGATTTCTATTTGGGATTAGAGGTGCTTAAATGTGTGATATAAAGCTGGCCATCATTCTCTTGGTGAGGTCAATGGTGCTAATTCTTGCTGAGAATAGGGGTGATAAGATACTTTAAAGCTCTTTCCAAAACTAGGCATGGTAGGTAGCTCATGCCTGTAATCCCAGCATTTGGGAGACTACAGGAAGATGGCCAAGAGTTGAAAGCAAGGGTGGACTACAGAATGAAATCTTAGCTCAAGAACAACGGGCTGGAGAGGTGGCTCAGAGGTTAAGAACACTGACTGCTCTTCCAGAGGTCCTGAGTTCAATTCCTAGTAACCACATGGTGGCTCACAACCATCTGGAATGAGATCTGGTGCCCTCTTCTGAACTACAAGTAAACATGCAGTCAGAACACTGCATACATAATAAATCTGAAAAAAGAACAATCTAGGTTGGTGGCACACATCTTTAATCCCATCATTTGGAGGCAGAGGCAGGCGGATCTCTTGTGAGTTTGAGGCCACCCTGGGCTACAAAGAGTTCCAGGACAGCATCTGTTACACACACACACACACACACAAAAGCTTTGATATAGTGACATAAGCCTCTATAATCTCAGGAGGCAGAATGATCGCTGTGAATTTAGAGCTAGTCAAGACAACATGGTGAGTTCCAGGCAAGCCTAGGCTACAGAGTAAAGCAAAACAACAAAAGTCTGGGCTGGAGAAATGGCTCAATGGATAAGAGCACATGTTTTCAGAGGATCTGGATTTGGTTTACAACACCCACATGCCACATGACCACTAACAACTATCTGTAACTCCAGTTCCAAGGGATTTGACCCACTCTCCTAGCTTCCTTAGATACTGCGCGCACACATAATACACAGACATGTACATGCAGGCAAAACACCCAGGATTTGAGGGGCATGGTGTCCCATGCTTGTAATCCTGACACTCAGAAGGGCAGAGACTGGCAGACCTTTTTGAGTTCAAGGCCAGCCTAGCTGAAGAGTCAGCCAGGGCTATGCCATAAGACCCTGTCTCCTGGCTTGTTAAATGGGATTCAAACTCTAGGCTTATTGTGTAGCAAAGGTTCTTAACCGTCTCTTGAGCCCTAGCCTGTTGGAAGTTCCTTAACCAAGGTCCAGTACACAGTGCTATTGCTGGATGGCTCTCTAGCCATCTGAATTGTCATCAGAGCTTTATATAAGGTGGGATTATGGACAAGTGTCAAACCCTTTAGAACAGTGGTTCTCAACCTTCCCAATGCTGCGACCCTTTATTTATTTATTTATTTGGTTTTTCGAGACAGGGTTTCTCTGTGTAGCTTTGCGCCTTTCCTGGAACTCACTTTGGAGACCAGGCTGGCCTCGAACTCACGGAGATCTGCCTGCCTCTACCTCCCAAGTGCTGGGATTAAAGGCGTGCGCCACCACCGCCCGGCGCTGCGACCCTTTAATATAGTTCCTTGTTGTGGGGACACCCACCAACCATAAAATTATTTTCGTTGCTATTCATAATTATAATTTTGTTACTGTTATGAATCATGAATCACAATGTAAAAATTTTTGGAGACAGATGTTTGTCAAAGGGGTGTGACCCATACATAGGTTGAGAACCACTGTTTTTGAACCTGGACATGTAGAGGGAGGCTTGTGTTTCAAGTCAAGATAAGCTTTCTGAAGTTGCAGACAGAGCAAATAAGTCTAGCTTGGCCAAGTAATATTACTAGGGTTACTGACTGGAGTATGGCCAACTCATAAACAGTTATACCACTGAAAAGTGCCAACACTACCCTTAAAGTTCTATGCCCCCTGCTTTTGAGGGGTGGCAAGTTCTCATGTATCCTAAACTGACCTAGGTGTGCACACACCATCCCACTTTTATGGGGTGCTCGGGTCAGAACTCAGGGATTCATGCATGACAGGCAAGCACTCTACTGAGCTATATCCTCAGCATCAAGATCCTATTTTATGTGGCTCTAAGTCTACAGCAGAATTTATGCAAACCTTATCAGAGAGCTGCCATCTACTGTTGATGAGTCAGAGGCTACACAGGCTCAGAAAACCTAAAATACAAATGAAACCAGATACAGGGAATTTTGTTTTGTTTTGTTTTTCAAGACTGGGTTTCACCGGGCAATGGTGGCGCACACTTTTAATCCCAGCACTCGGGAGGCAGAGTCAGGCAGATCTCTGTGAGTTCTAGGCCACCCTGGATGGACTACCAAGTGAGTTCCAGGAAAGGCGCAAAGCTACACAAAAAAAAACAAACAAATGAGGAGCGGGGGAGAGACAGGGTTTCTCTGCATAGCTTTGGCGCCTTTCCTGGAACTCACTCTGTAGCCCTCAAACTCACAGAGATTCACCTGGCTCTGCCTCCCCAGTGCTGGGATTAAAGGTGTGTACCACCACCGCCAGCTACTAAACTCTTTCAGATGGGATTTGGGTCATCATGCTTGCAAGGCAAACACTTCAGTGACTAACCATCTGCCCAATTCCAGTTCCCACTTTTTTTTTTTTTTGAAAAGATTTATTCATTTGTTTGTTTGCTTGCTTGCTTTTTTCAAGACAGGGTTTCTCTGTGTAGTTTTGGAGCCTATCCTGGATCTTGCTCTGCCTCCCGAGTGCTGGGATTAAAGGCGTGCCCCACTGCCGCCACTAGAAACAATTTAACCCTAACCCCACCCAGTTTTGCAACAGGATGATATGTAACCTAAGTTGGCATGGAATCATGGAGTTTGCTATATAACTAAGGCTCTTCTTGAACGTTGTTTGCTTGTTTTGTTTGAGACAGGATCTCACTCTGTAGCCCTGGCTGTTCTGGAACTATCACTATGTAAATGAGGCTGTCCTTGAACTCTAAGATCCTCTAGCCTCTGCCTCCCAACTGCTGGGATTAAAGGCATCTGCGGCTACACACCGCTCTCCAACTCCTTATCCTCTTGCCCAGTAGTTTACGACATGACTAATACATCGGGGTTAATAAATTTTCTCTTTACATAAACAAATCATTGAAAGACATTCCAGTATGTTTCTGTAGTCACCTCCCCAGCTTCCCACCCTAGGCCATTCCTTGGGTCAGACACTCACTTAGTTCATTCCTGCACTTCACTTAATCCTTTCCTCCCCAAAAGGCTTACGGAAAGTCCCAGGTCCCACGGCAAGGGCGTAATGCAGAAAATAAGTTTATCTCCAAGTCGAGCAGGTGAGAACCCCCACTAACGACCGGGGAGCCAGCAGGACTGCGACCTGAGACCTCCTCGCGCGGCGAAGCCAGTCTCGTGGGTCCCTCCCGGTGTTTCCCCTCCGGGTCTACGCAGCTCCCTCAGGCCCCGCCCTTTCCACCCGGCCCCGCCCCCGAGCCTGATTGGTTCCTTTCCTGGCCCGCCCTCTCGGCTTCCTTTATCCGGCGGCGTCTGGGGCAGTCCTTCCCAGAGCAATGGCGGCGGGCGGCAGCGATCCGCGGGCTGGCGACGTGGAAGAAGACGCCTCTCAGCTCATCTTTCCCAAAGGTGAGACCCGGGACAGCTCGCCTCGGAGGTGGCATGGTCCTTGAGTTAGAGTCGTTATTCGCTCCCTGGTTATCCCTGGCCCTGACACGCGCAGGGGATTGATTGGTCAGCATGGCACAAACGAACCCTTGCGCGGGTTTAGTTAATTCCTTGGAGGAAGGGCCTTCTGCATAGATTCCACGCTCGGGTGTTTGGAATCGTGGACATCCATATACCCTCCGCTTGTAGTGCCACTGGTTATCGTTCTGTTGTTGTTTATTGTTTGAAACAGTGTCTCACGTGTAGCCCTGGCTGGCCTACAATTTATATTGTAGACCAGGCTGGCCCTGAACTCACTGAGATCAGCCAGCCTTTCTGCCTTTTGACCTCAAATCCAAGGCGTGCGTCACCACACCGGCGGTTTTGTTTTTTGAGTGTTTTCTTTATGTATCTTAGGCTGGCCTCCAACTTGTCACATTCCTGTCCCATCCTCCCTAGTGCTGGAATTAACGGCATGTGCCATCACTCTTGGCATTAGGGGTGTTTATGTCCATTTTCTGGCATGCAAAAGACAGATCTGGAGCAGAGGTCTTATTTCTAAATTGGCAGCTGACAGAAGCTGAGCTATGGCCCCATTATAGTGCTAGTCAAAAGCGGTTCAAAGTCTGTAGGGCAGGAGCGTGCATATTCTTACCACTGTCTCTGAGCAGAGATGCTGTTGTCAGTGGTTTCTGGGCCCGCCTTTTATATTTTCGAGTTAGAAAGAACAGTTGGAAGCAAGATGGATTCCAGTCTGGGATGGTGTTGTGCCTGCTGTTGGATGGATAAATGTGTGCCAGCAGGTGGGCATAGTACCCTTCTCCTGCTACTTGGAGCCTGTGGTAGGTGAATAGTTTAAGCCCAAGAGTTCAGGGCTATCCTGGGCTATAATTATAGTAAGACCCCAAGATTCAATCAGTGCTTTTTGTGAGTTTTGTTTTGAGACAGAGTCTCAATGTATCCCAGACTGGCCTGAAACTAGATAAGTAGGCAAGAATGATCTTGAACTTCCCATCCTCCTGCCTCTGCTTCCACAGTGCTAGGAATTAAACCTAGGTTTTGTGCATGTTAGACAAACACTCTATCAACTGAGCTATATCCCCAGTCCCAGAACAAGCCACTGTTGTTATAAAATCTTACTGTTATCTGTAACCAAGTATCTACAGAAAAATGACCAGATGGGGTATTAAACAATGAGTTTTTCCTTCTTTAGGAACAAAGAGCAATACATTTTGTTTTGGTTTTGGTTTTTCAAGACAGGGTTTCTCTGTAGCTTTGTGCCTTTCCTGGAACTCACTTGGTAGCCCAGGCTGGCCTCGATCTCACAGAGATCCGACTGCCTCTGCCTCCTGAGTGCTGGGATTAAAGGCGTGCACCACCACCGCCAGTCCCTAATCTTTTTATTTTCCTTTTTTTGTTTCATGATAACTTTAGTGTATTTGTGTGTGTGAGACAGAGAGAGAGAGAGAGAGAGAGAGAGAGAGAGAGAGAGAGAGAGAGACAAACACCTCGTCCTACTTGTCTAGTAAGCACCCTTGACTGGGAGCAAGATGCTAGAGAACCAGTAAGCCACAGATCATGTGACAGTAAATAGATTAATGGAAATGGATTAATTTAAATATAAGAAGTAATTAGTTAGTAATATATGCCTCTGTGTGGTAATTTGGGAAAATTTGGGTAGCAGCTACCAGGTATTTGGGACCAGGCAGACAGGACAAAAAGCTCCACCTGTTTACAGGTGTTTGTTTTTGAGTCTCTGTGTATTTTTTCCTGCAGCTCACTAATGTAGACCAGGCTGGCCTCAAACTCAGAGATCAACCTGCCTCTGCTCTGCCTCCCAAGTGCTGGAATTGGCAAAGGCATGCTTTTTAAGAATTCACACTTTTTTTTAAGAGTTTATACTTGCTCTTCTTGCAGAATTTGAAACAGCTGAGACACTCCTAAACTCTGAAGTTCACATGCTTCTGGAGCATCGAAAGCAACAGAATGAGAGTGCAGAAGATGAGCAGGAGCTTTCAGAGGTTTTCATGAAAACTCTAAACTATACAGCCCGTTTCAGTCGTTTCAAAAACAGAGAGACCATTGCCAGTGTTCGTAGGTGAGTACTAACAGTAAGTTAAAAGACAAAATTTAATCATGTATGTATGTGTTATGAGGTGGGTTTTTGTTGTTTGTTTTGATTTTTGAGACAAAGTTTCTCTTTGTAACAGCCCCGGCTATCCTTTGTCTAACAGGCTGGCCTTCAACTCACAGAGATCTGCCTGCCTCTGCCTCCCAAGTAATGGGATCAAAGGCATGCGCTATCACATAACACCCAGCTCAGTGTTATGACTGTTTTGTCAGCTTGTATGTCTGTGCACCATGCACTGCCCACAGAGGCCAGAAGTGGTTATCAGATCCCAGGACTGGAATTACAGGCAGTTTGTGAGCCACCGTGTAGGTGCTGGGACTCAGAACTCAGGTCCTCTGGAAGAGCAGCCAGTGCTCTTAACTGCTGAGCCATCTCTCCAGCCCTACCTAAAGTTTTATTATTATAGATTCTTATGAGAGGTAGAGGCAGTAGGGTCAGGGAGTTCAAGGTCATCCTTAGCTGCATAGTGGGTTCAGGTCCTTGAGACCCTGTCTTAAAAACACAAAGGTGACACACACCTTTAATCCCAGCACTTGGGAGGCAGAGGCAGAAAGATCCCTGAGTTTGAGGCCAGCCTGGTCTACAGAGCTAATTCTAGGACAGGCTGCAAAGCTAACCATGAAATCTGTCTCAAAAAACAAAACAAAACAAAAACACAAACAAAAATGGAGCCTGTGAAATGCCTCAGTGGGTAAAAAGTGGTTCCTAGCCAGGTGGTGGTGGGGAAGCTTTTTAATCCCAACACTCAGGAGGCAGAGGCAAGCACTCTGAATTTATGCCCAGCCTTATCTATTGAGTTCCTAGACAGCCAGGGCTACACAGAGAAACCTTCTCTGGGGGTGGGGGTGGGGGTGACACTGACATTTTTATACAGGTGTAGAATTTATTTTGACCACACTCATTTCTCCCCATTGCTGCTCTTGTTTCACTCACACTGTATTGTTTGTCTTTCTGTATTTTTATTTTCCCTACAATCAGCTTGCTTCTCCAGAAAAAGCTGCATAAATTTGAGTTGGCCTGTTTAGCCAATCTTTGTCCAGAGACTGCTGAGGAGTCCAAAGCTCTGATTCCAAGGTTAGTACTGGATGGGACAAGTTTTGTCTGTATTATACAGATTTCTTTTAGTCAGATTGCTAGATCTAAACATTGTGTGCATTTAACTTTTGGGTTGATGACATGCCAGCACTGAATAAGAATGCAATTTTATGGTGTTGGAGAGATGATTTGGGGGTTGGTTTTGTTGTTTGTTGATGGCATTCTCAGGTGGGCAAGGCTTTCCTTGAGCTCTTGATTGTCCTGCTTCCACTTGTCAAGAGCTGGGATTACAGATGTGAGCAATAGTTTGAGTTTTTTTTTTTTTTATTTTTATCATTTATTTATGTATGTGTACACATGGGTATACATGTTTGTCATATTAAGCATGTGAAGGTCAGTGGACAATTTGGGGTAGTTAATTCTCTCCTTTTACCATGTAAGCTCCCAGGATCAAGCTCAGGGTGTTAGATTTGGTGGCAAGCCACCTTTACCAGCTGAACCATCTTGCCAGCCTGAGAACAGTGGTTTGATACCACACTGACAGGAAGGATATGGAACAGGGTGCTAGGGATGTAGCTCAGTGGTGGAGCTCTTGCTTATCGTATGTGAGGGTCTCTGAGTTTTTCTCCCAAAACCTCACAAAGGAGCATAGGAAACCATCAGAATTCTCCTACACTACAGGTAGTAGTAGACCAATTTTCTATGTCCAGTAAAATCAACGTGACTATTTCCCGTTACCCAAAAAGATACTCCAGTATTCACTTCTGTGGTATTGGGGATAACAGATATTAGACACAATCATTAAGTCAGTCAACAAGTGAACGACTAAAAAGTGAATCATTGCAGGGCCTGGTAGTTTGTGCTTTTAATCCTAGCAAAGGCAGACCCTTCTCTGTGAGTTCCAGGCCAGCTGGGGTTGTATAATGAGACCCTATCTCAAAAACAAGCCAAACTAAAATAAACAAAGCAAAAATTTAAATCATGTGTGACTGTTAAGCCTTTTAAAAATCTTTTATATATCTGTACTTTTTAGTGTTTCTATAAGGGAATGTTGAAAAGAAATTTAGCTTAAGCTTGAAAGTGGTAGAGCTAAGTGAGCTGCACTCAGAGATGACCTCTCTCTGAAAGACAGTGTGAGAAAACTGGCAGGTGCTAGATCACTTAAGTTTATTGGTCTTCTTGCAGCCTGGAAGGGCGTTTTGAAGATGAGGAACTGCAGCAGATTCTCGATGATATCCAGACCAAGCGCAGCTTCCAGTACTAATGTCCAGACCCCTGGTCCTGAGACAGCTCCAGAACAGCACCACATCCCCGTCATCATCACACAGGAGTGATGGACATTTGGACTGCTTTTGTACTGTTTGCTTTATTGAGATACAGAGTCACTCTGTAGTCCTCAAACTCATGACAGACCTCCTGCCCAAGCCTCCCAAGTGCTGGGATTACAAGTGTGAGCCAATGCTCAAGGCTTGGCTTTTGGAGGGGAAAGGCTGGCTTGGTGATGGTCTAGGTTGCTGTCTCCACAGTGACTATTAGACCATAATTATTGTGTCTTCCTGTTACAGCCTTGTAAGGACTATTATGGTCAAGTGTGCTGCAAATCTGGACTGGTGAGGTAGAGTGATATGTTCACTACCTCTTATCTTGATTTTTTTGGACCCTGTGTTATTTGTTCTTGACATTTCAATTTTTAATATAAATATTGTTTGTAGTTTTTCAAATTAAACTGTTATATAAAAAACTTGACTGGGGAAGAATGTTCTTACCTAGTTGCAAAGGGAGAGATAAACCAGAACACTGTCACTGTTTGACTTTTTTTTTTTTTAAGAAATATAGATGTGGTGGTCTGAATGTAACTGGCCCTATATTCTCATGGGGAGTAGCATTATTAGGAGGTGTAGCTTTGATGGAGTGTGTCACTGTGGGGGCAGGCTTTGAGGTCAGCTGGGTAGCCAAAAAGCCTCAACAACTCTGTTTCCACTCCCTTGATGACCTTCAGCATTAGGGTTAGAGGCATGTACAGGTGCAACACGCCAGTCTGTAGATGTAATTCTGAATGGTCTTACTAAATGAGAAACACAGAGCCAAATGCAGAGTTAAAAGCCCAGAGATCGAGCAGCAGCCAAGAGCTAAGACCACCTTCTAACCCCTTGTTGCTGTCATCCTTCCCCTGAGCAAGAGACCTACTTCTTGTGTGTCTGTATTTTTATTGACTTTCTGTTCTGCCTTCTCATTGGTTCTAAACACGACCACATGACTTCTTCGTCACTGCCTGTCTATACAGACCTCCAGGTCTTCTATGGTTAGTACTTGGATTAAAGGCATATGTCACCAAGCTGGCTATGTCCTTGAACACACAGACTCTGCCTGCCATGTGATCAGAATAAGGGCGTGTGCTACCACTGCCAGACTTCTGCTAAATGGCTTGCTACTAGTTCTGACCCCTAGGCAACTTTATTAACATACAAATAAAATCACATTTCAGCCTAAATAGAATCTCACCACACCAGTCTTTTCACTAATTTTAGTGCTAATGATGCACACTCAGATCTTCATGCTTACACAGCAGGTGCTCGTATTCACTGAGCCACCCTGAAGTGTTAAAAGAATGGGAACACAGTTCATTGAAAGAACTTTGGCATTGCCTTGCCTAACCTGGAGACTGGAAGGAAGCACACTGTTGGAAGCAATTACCCCTAGGTTCCTTAGCCTGTGGTACATGTACTTCATCTTGGGGTAAGGGACTTTCTTGAAGAATGTGTATTTGGAGTAGCCTTGAAGGATGTATATTGTCACTCTCAAATGAAGATCTTTCCTTCATAGGATGTATTTGAAGACTGAACACTGAAGTCTTCTCATGAGATGTCTAATCCAAACCTGGTTAGATACTTAGTACTTTTATTCTGTCATAGAGGTGATGTGGAAGGAATGATTGTGTTCCTTTTTCTGTGCTGGAGATCAGGACCACTATGCCTGTTGTCTTAGGGTTTCTATTGCTGTGAAGAGACACCATGAACACAGCAACTCTTTTTTGTTTGTTTTTGTTTTTTATCAAGATGGGGTTTCTCCATGTAGTTTTGGTGCCTGTCCTGGATCTCGCTCTGTAGACCAGGCTGGGCTGGGACTCACAGAGATCCACCTGGCTCTGCCTCCTGAGTGCTGGGACTAGAGGCATGCACCACTGCTGACTGGCTACAGCAACTCTTTTTTTTCAAGGTTTTTTTTTTTTTTTTTTGGAGCTGAGGATTGAACCCAGGGCCTTGCTAAATCCCCAGCCCTAGATGTCTGTTTCAGGTTTTTTTTTCCAAGATTATTTATGGGCCTTGCTAAATCCCCAGCCCTAGATGTCTGTTTCAGGTTTTTTTTTCCAAGATTATTTATGGGCCTTGCTAAATCCCCAGCCCTAGATGTCTGTTTCAGGTTTTTTTTTTCCAAGATTATTTATTTATTTATTTATTTATTTATTTATTTATTTATTTATTTATTTATATATATGTATATAGCATATATGACTGCAGGCACCAGATCTCATTACAGATGGTTGTGAGCCACCATCCATGTGGTTGCTGGGAATTGAACTCAGGACCTCTGGAAGAGCAGTCAGTGCTCTTAACCTCTGAGCCATCTCTCCAGCCTACCGCAACTCTTATAAAGAAAAACATTTAATGAGGGTGGTGGCTTACAGTGTCAGAGGATCAGTCCATTATAATCATGGTTAGGAGCATGGCTGTGTGTAAAGAGACATCGTGCTGGAGGAGTAGCTGAGAGTCATCTTCCAGGCAACAGGAGGTTGACTAAGACACTGGATGGTATCCTGGGCATAGGAAACCTCAAAGCCCGCCCTCACAGTGACACACTTCCTATAACAAAGCCATACCCACTTCAACAAAGTCTGCCTGCCTCTGCTTCCTCCAGAGTACTAGGATTTAAGACATGAGGACACCAGGTGTGGTGGTTTGAATGTAACTGACCCCTAGAATCTCACAGGGAGTGGCCCTAATAGTCTTTTTCTGCTCTTCCGGAGGTCCTGAGTTCAATTCTCAGCACCCACATGGTGGCTCACAACCATCTGTAATGAGATCTGGTGTCCTCTCTGGCCTGCAGGGATGTGTGCAAGCAGAACACTGTATACATAATAAATAAATAAATATTAAGAAAAAAAAGATCTGTTTAAAAAAAAAAAGAAATAGTCTTTTCCCTTTTTGAGACATGGTCACGTGGGCCTCTAACTTCTAATCCTTCTTCCTCCAACTCTAGACTGCTGAGATTACATGTTTGTGCCCCCATTCCTGGTTTTCTGCAGTACTGGAGATTGAACCCAGGGTCTCTTGCATGCTAGGTAAATGTTCTGCCAACTGAGCTATACAGCCCAGCCATGAAATAGTCATTTGTAATCTCAGCACTTGGGAGGTAGGTATAAAAGGATCAGGAGCTCAGGCATCCTTGGCTACATAGCAAATTAAAAGCAAGTCTGGGCTACATGAGATGCTGTCTCAAAGGAAAAGCCCTCTCCCCCAGGATAAATGAAAGGGAAATATGGTCAGATAGCCTGGAAAGCTATAGGGCTACTTATCTGAATCTTTAAGTGTGAGATGTGCAATAAAGGCACAAAGGTAGCACTTGGAAAGCAAAGGCAGGTGGATTTCTGTGAGTTCCAGATGAGCCAGAGCTACAAAGTGAGACTCTGCCTTAAAAAGTACCTCTCCACTAAAAACAGTATGAAGGGGAAGTTAATGATTTGGATCTGAAATATGAGCTCTGCAAGGATCATATGTAAGGCTCGGTTCCCAACTCAAAGTTGAGGCTTTAGGAAAGTGACTATATCATGATAATTTGATATGCTATCAAGTATGATGAACACTTAGGAGAGTCAGGACCTAAGTGAAGGGAATTGGTCACTGGAGGTTATCCTTGGTTCCTTCCTCTTGTCGTCTTTCCCATTGCTTCCTAGCCATCATGAATTGAGCAGCTTTGTCTGGTACCTGCTTCTGTGACCATAATGTTCCACCCACCACAGTCATAAAGCCACAGAACCAGCCAACCGTGGATTGTAACCTCTGGAACAGTGTGTTAAATCAATCTTCCTTTATTCATTTTTTTTTTCTTTTAGTCAGGGTCTCCTGTAGCCCAGGCTGGCCTCAGAATGCTATGTTCATAGAGCCAAGGTTGACTGAACTGACCCCCCAGCCTCTACCTACCAAGTGCCGGGATTACAGGCTTCTATCACCAGACCTTTGCTGTGGATATTACTCTATATAAATAAAACACTGATGGCCAGTGACCAGGCAGGAAGTAGGTGGGACAAGGAGAGAGGAGAATTCTGGGAATCGGAAGGCTGAGGAGGGAGACACTGCAGCCACCGCCAGGACAAGCAGCATGTAAAGACTCTGGTAAGCCACCAGCCACGTGGCAAGGTATAGATTTATAAAAATGGGTTAATTTAAGATAAAAGAACAGTTAGCAAGAAGCCTGCCATGGCCATACAGTTTATAAGTGATATAAGCGTCTGAGTGATTATTTTATAAGTGGACTGTGGGACTGCGGGGCTTGGGGAACCTGGAGAGAAGCCCTCCAGCAACAGACCTTGTTTATATGTTATTGGTGTTCAAACCCAATTCAGGGCTTCCTGAATGCTACATGTCTTAATTTGTTTTTCAGTGACTTTGAAAAAAGTATTAACCAATATAACTTGTGGTAGGAAAGGGTTTATTTGGTTTATACATCCCAGGTCCCAGACTATCACTGAGAAAAGCCGGGTCAGGAATTAGGAGGCAGGAACTGAAGCAGAGGCCATGGAAGAATACTGCTTACTGACTTGCTTTACACTCAGCTTGAGGGTTTTATTTATATATATATATAAAAAACCAAGGACTACCTGCCCAGGAGTGGCACTGCCCAGAGTGGACTGGGCTTTTCCACATCAATCATTAGTCATGAAAAGGCCTCCACAGACTTGCCTACCAGCCAATCTAATGGAGGCATTTTTCCCAATTGTGGTTCCTTCTTCCTAAATGACTAATTTGCAAAGTTGACAAAAAGCAAACAAACAAACAAAACCAACAACTAAATAGCACAACTAGACACATGTCAACTAGACACATGAACTAACAACCTGAGTTGTTAAGAACAGTTAAGAACACTAGCTGCTGCTTCCAGGGGATCTGGGTTTGATTCCCAGCACCCACATGCTGGCTAACAACCATTCATAACTCCAGTTTCAAGGATCAGACACCCCTCCTGGTCTCTATGGGCACTGCATGCACGTGGCACACAGATAGCAGGCAAAACACCCACACATAAAACAAAAATCTTTAAAGCCTTTAATCCCAGAATTTAAGATGCAGAGGTAGAGAGATTTCTGTAAGTGTGAGGACAGGGTGTTCTACAGTGAGTTCCAGGACAGTCAGAAATCCACAGACTCTGTCTAAGAAAAAACAAAAAAAAAAGCAAAACCCTTCCTTGTTTATCACAACTATCACTATCATGTTAATAACAAGATCACAATATAAATACGGTTTGGTGGCGCACGCCTTTAGTCCCAGCACTCGGGAGGCAGAGGCAGGCAGATCTCTTTGAGGTCAATGCCAGCCTGTTCTACAAAGGGAGCTCTAGAACAGTTAGGGCTACAATGAGACCTTGTCTCAAACACACCTGTCCCCAAAGCCCAAAGAAACCAAACCAAGTAGGCAAATAAATAAAAGTCCTTCAGTTGGGGCTGTAGAGAGGACTCGGCCAATAGCACTTTTTGTTTTTGCAAAGGACAAAATGGGAGGGGCTTGGAGAGATGGCCCAGTGGTTAAGAGCACTTGCTGCTGTAGGGTTGGGGATTTAGCTCAGTAGGTCCTGGGTTCGGTCCTCAGCTCGGGGTAGAGGGGGGGAGGGAGACAAAATAAGAGCACTTGCTGCTCTTGCAGAGGACCTGGATTAAATTCCCAGCACCCACACAGCAGCTCAGAGTGCCTGAAACTTCAGTTCCAGGAAACCCAGTGCCCTCTTCTGCCCTCTTTGGGCAGCAGGCATGCCAATGGTGCACAGACATTCATGCAGGCAAACACAGTCACACACATAAAAACATACATCAAGAGGTAAGAACCAGGACACAGTTACAATCAAATCAAAGTAGAATCAACATCCAGCAGTGTAAATTAAACCCTGTAGCTCAGTGTCCTCTACCTGGCTTTCAATCCCAGTCTGGACTGCAAAGGTGTCGTGAAGCTTCAACTCTAGCAATCTGCCATCCACAATCCACATCGCTTATCTTGTAGCATCAAGCCAGCTCCATCCACACCTGCTGCTGTCCTTGTCTATCATCCCAGGGTACTGGCATCACTAGTATGCTGGCATCTTCATTGCGTTTGAGTTTGCATCTTCACCAATTGACTCTCTTGGCTTCTTCAGGGACTGACCCGCCACATGCACAAAGCCTCAGCTTCTTCCTCTGAGACCTTCAATACGCAAGTCTCCATTGTAACTGAGGCTGCACCCTCACCAATGGCCTTCTGCCTTCTGTAGGGACTCCAGCCTTGTTATATGACGCTAAGTCTCTGATGCTCTCCATAAGCCCTTCAAGCCTTCAAAACCAATACCATGTGGGAGATGCTTACATATTACCACGTTCAGCTGCTAGTTTCAGACATAGTCTTGGCCCCTCTGATCCATCTGAGTGCCATGACATACATGTTACATACATGTACACACACACACAAATAAAAAATATATAATTTTAAATAAAGGGCTAGAGAGATGGCTCAGCAGCTAAGAGTGCATACTGCTCTTGTGGAGGACTCTAGTTCAGTCCCCAGGACCCACGTGGAGTGGCTCATGCCTTCCAGTAACTCCAGCTCCAGGGGATCTGACACTTTTGGCTTCTAAGGACACCTGCACATATATACACCTATACACACACACACACACACACACACACACACACACACACACACACACACACCCATACAGACACTCATAATTCAAAACAGTCTTTAAGAATTTAAAAATTAAATATACTTCTCAAGTATTTTGTCATAAGGTGACCACAGTACCAAATTCACTGAGAAAAGCATGAACTTCCACACCCTGGGGCTAACCAGGGTGCAGAAACAGCTGAAACCAGGCATTCAAGAGCTGTGCACAGATTCTTTTGTAGGCTTCCTTCACCAGCATCACTCCATCATGGCTGTCCGTATACCAAAGCCTATTGGCTTCTAATTCTCCTTCTTCTTATACATCTGTCAACTGAGGGATGTCGCAGGCTGTCTTTGGACCTAGATTCAGAATCCCAGGGAGCACCAAACCTCGTATACCCGACAATAGCCTCCAACAGCCTAGGTAGCCAAGGATTGCCTTGAACTCCCCTCCTCCTGCCTCTCCACATCCCAGGTGGTGGTGTTGGAGGCATGTCCCACCATGAGTGATTTGTGTGGTGTGGGTAGCAGATGAAGTCACGAGTGAATGTGTGTTTGTTGACAAGCACAGCTATGTCAGGGGAGCCAATGCCTGAGGCCCATGGTGTCTTTCTTAGGGTTTCTACTGCTGTGGTAAAATACCATGTCCAGAAGCATTTGAGTAGCAAAGGGTTTATTTTGCTTACATTTCCAGATAAACAGTCCCTCATGTCCTGAGAGAAGGCAGAGAAGGAATGCAAGACAGGAACCCGGAGAAAGGAATTAATGCAGAAGCCACAGAGGAGTTCTACTTACTGGCGTGCTCTCTGTAGCCTTTTTCTTATAGCACCCAGGACCATGAGCCCGGACTGACACTGCTCACAATGAGCTGGGCCCTCCCACATCAATCATTAGTCAAAAAAATGCACCACAAGGGCGGTGGTGGAGCACGCCTTCAATCCCAGCACTCGGGAGGCAGAGGCAGGCGGATCTCTGTGAGTTCCAGGCTAGACTGGGCTACAGAGTGAGTTCCAGAACAGGCTCCAAAGCTACACAGAGAAACCCTGTCTCAAAAAACCAAAAAAAAAGAAAAAAAAAAAGAAAAAAAAAAAAGGAAAATGCAAAATGCACCACAAGCTGCCCATAGGCCCATCTGGTGGGGGCATTTTCTCAATTGATATTCTTAAATGATTCTAACTTGACATGTATTCTCTCTGGTACAAGACTGAAAAGGACAAGTGTGGGAAAACAGGAAGCAATTCCATCAGTCACGTGAAAACAACTTGGACAGCTGCAAACTTTCTGTAGTATGTTAGGCTTTGGGGAGCTTACCCTTTCTGTCCTGTCTTCTGTGTTCCTGTGTGTGTGTGTGTGTGTAGGATAAAGGAAAAAAGGTGTGTTCCTCAATTGTTTTCTGCCTCATATATTTTCTTCACACACAAAACCATTTAAGGATGGGTATGGTAGAGCATGTCTTTAATCCCAACACTTGGGAGGCAGAGGCAGGTGGTTCTCTGAGTTTGAGGCCAGCTTGTTCTACATACTGAGTTCCAAGCTGGTCAGGGTTACGAAGGGAGATTCAAGTCCTCTACAAAAACATACACTCTAAACCTCTGAGCCATTACTCCGCCCCTTCCATGCTTTCATTAAATGTACAAAGTAACTTAAGGTTAAGGGCTTTGCTCACAATTTGGTTCTTGCTTTAGGGATAAAAGACCCAGGCCATCTAAGCCATGTAAGCTGCTCCTGCTAGCAAAGGTTAGGGGTGTGACACACTCTTTTTTGTTTGTTTGTTTTGTTTTTCGAGACAGGGTTTCTCTGTGTAGCTTTGCGCCTTTCCTGCATCTCCCTCTGTAGCCCAAGCTGGCCTCGAACTCACAGAGATCCTCCTGGCTCTGACTCCGGAGTGCTGGGATTAAAGGCGTGGCACACCTTTTTTATAAAAAGAAATTACCTTGCAAAGTTATTTTCCCATTGTTTCTGTGTTTCTTTTTGTGGATACAAAGATTAGTCTTTTCTAACACCTTGAATTTGTGTATTCAAGGATGCCTTTGAACTTCTGACCCTCCTGCCTCCACTTCACAGGCCATCAAAACCAGTATAGGTAGTGCTACAGAAAGAAGCCTGGGCCTCCTACATGCTAGGCAAACACTTGACCAACTGAGCAAAATCTGCATCCCTTGTTATTAATTATAATATCTTTTTTGTGTATGTGTGCACACCAAGGAACAGTACCGTACAGTTGTTGGGGAGAATTTGTATAATTTGTATTTCTTTTCTTTTCTTTTTTCTTCTTCTTCTTCCTCCTCCTCCTCCTCTTCCTTTCTTCTTTTTTTCCGAGATAGGGTTTTCTTGTGTAACAGTCCTGGTTGTCCTGCAACTCATTCTGTAGACCAGGTTGGCTTCGAACTCCCTGAGACCCGACTGTCTCTGCCTCCCAAACGCTGGGATTAAAGGCGTGCGGCACCACCACCCTGCTTTTCTTGGCTCTTTTTATTTTTTATTTTATTTATTTTTTTTCTTTTTGGTTTTTGGAGACAGGGTTTCTCTATGTTAACAGTCCTGGCTGTCCCAGCCTCTTAAGTGTTCGGATTCCAGGCGTGAGCCACCACTCCCGGCTTGAACAAGCCGTCTTATTTAGTTTTTATAAAGCGGGATGTTTTTGAGAGCATCCGCGATGGCTCACCAGGTGAAGAAAGTCAGTACGGCCCTGGCGTTAGGCTCTGCACCCAAACCGACTCCAATGTTTGAGCGCCGGAGACACAGGCCCCACCCCTCACCTGCGCGCATGCTCTGACACGAGCCCTACCGGCGACCTGCGGCATAGGCGCGCGTGACGTAGCACCGCGGGGCCGTGATGACGCACAGGCGTACGCTCGGTGGCTCCTCGGGGAAGATGGCGGCTGCATCTTTGAAGGAGAGGCATTGAGAGTAGGGAGAAGGGGAGAGGAGCGGACGGGAGAGACATTCCCCACGGCACCGAAGGACACCGCGCTCGCGGCCAGGCGCCCCTCCCGGCCCTCCACGGTGAGTGTGCGGCGGGGCCCGTGAGGGCCGCGGGCGGCCGCGCTCCGCCATTTTCGGGCCCGGCCGTTGCGTGCTTCGGGGGGTGGGGGGGAGACAGGTCGCGGGAGAGGGGAGGACGGGCATCTGCGGGGCCGGCCGCGGCTGGCGGGGGTCCCAGCGGACGGACTTCGGGGAGGAGGCGGCGGCCGTGAGGCTCCCTCGGCCTCGCCGTCCCCGGCCAGGCCGGCCGCAGAGACGCGAAGTTCGGAGGAAGGAAGCGCGTTGGGGTGGAGGGGAGTGGAATGGAGCGCGGCTTTGAGGGCTGCCCAGAAGGGGGCCGGAGAAGTTCCTGGGAATCCAGGGGGAACAGCTGGAGGAGAGTCAGCCTGGATGCTTTCTAAAACTGAGATCCGTGCTGGGCGCTCGGAGGAAGGCAGAGCTTTGCGCTCTTGCACGAGTTTCAGTCGTCTCTGGCGCCTTTGCAAATGTCCCACCGAGCACTCGTTCTCCATTCCAACTGGAAATTAAATTCTGGTCTCAGTATGTGAGAGAAACAAAGGCTTTCTGGCAACTGGATATTTATGGTGTTAGAAAGCGCCTCTCGTTTTCTTTTCTCCCTTTTCCGATTTCTTGGAGACTGGTCCAGTCGTGTTGCCCAGGTTCGCCGAGAATTTCCAGTCTTCCACCTGCCGGGCACAAGCGAGAGAGAAGCGCGCGCGCTGCCTGGCTTGGCTAGCGGTCCTTTTGTTGTTTGGTTTGATTTCTATTTTATTTTTGATACAGTTTCACTGTGTAGCCAGGCTGGCCTAGAAACTCACTATGTAGCCTAAGTTTCGAACTCAGCGCTAATCATCCTCTCATTCTCCCAACCGATGGCATGACCAGCCGGAGCCTCACTAGACTTACTTGGCTGTAACCCAGGCTGGCACTAACTTGCTAATTAACTTCCACTTCCCGAGTGGGATCGAAGGCGTGGGTCACACCTGACCGAGAATTTGTGCTTTTTTTCCTTTTAAATTGAAGAATTGCATATGAGTGTATGCGTGCACGCGCGCTCCGTCCCTCTTCCCCTCCCCCCTCGCTGGTAGGACAGAGGACAGTTTGCTGGAGAACGCTTTTCCACTAAGTGAGTCTTGATTGAACTTAGGTGGTGTAGGTACTTTAACGCTGAGCCATCTGTTGAGTTACATTCTTGGTGTTTCTTTTTTTTTTTTTTTTTTAACAAAGTGTTGATATTGGGTTGTAACTCTTGTGGTTGGTGGCCCTTCCGGAGTAAGGGAGCTGCTGGTTGAGGGATTACCTCCTTGGATTGGAAGTCAAAGTCAGAGAAGTGTGTGTGTTAACATATGTAAAGACTGTCGGGAATGATGGGAGGCAGTAGCTGTTTGGCAGCTATGGATGACAGGAGCCAAGCCACAGTGGTGACATAGACCACTTGGGAGCAAAACTTTCACGTACTCTCTGGATATAATACAGGCAGCCTTTTGCCTGTGAATGTTTAACCCAAACAAAGAACAAAGCTCTTAGTGACTGTTAAAAGAAAACACTTTAATTGTTTCCCTGGTGGCATTTTTTTCTTCTCCTAATCTTAATTGCATTTGAGACCCACGTTTTGTTTCTATTAGGTACTTTTGCATTTTTAATTTGTTTCCATGCTCAGTAGAGGTAAAATACTGTATAGATTTGGTTTGAGACAAAACTTGAAGTGCTGTATTTAGCTGATTTACTATAGAGACTTGGGGAACATTTTGATACCCTTCTCCTAATTCTGGGAAGGATTTTGGTAGAAAGCTGGTTTACGTCACAGTGCATTAGAAAAAGTAATTTGACCACCAGGCTCGGGGGCACATGCCTATAATTGGGAGGCAGAGGCAGGCAGATCTGAGTTTGAGGCCAGCCTGGTCTATAGAGGAGGTTCCAGTACAGCCAGGGCTACACAGAGAAACCTTGTCTCAAAAAGCAAGCAAACAGGGCTGGAGAGATGGCTCAGCAGTTAAGAGCACTGTCTGCTCTTCCAGAGGTCCTGAGTTCAATTCCCAACAACCACATGGAGCTTCATAACCACCTGTAATGAGATCTGGCGCCCTCCTCTGGCCTGTAAGCATGCATGTAGAACACTGTATATACAATAAATAAGTAAACGGTGGTGGCGTTCGGGAGGCAGAGGCAGGCGAATCTCTGTGAGTTCAAGGCTAGCCTGGTCTCCAAAGTGAGTTCCAGGAAAGGCGCAAAGCTACACAGAGAAACCCTGTCTCGAAAAACCAAAAAAAAAAAAAAAAAAAGGCAATCAAACAGTCCCGCGGTGGCACACGCCTTTAATCCCAGCACTCAGGAGGCAGAGCCAGGCGGATCTCTGTGAGTTCTAGGCCAGCCTGGTCTACAGAGTGAGATCCAGGACAGGCACCAAAACTACACAGAGAAACTCTGTCTCAAAAAAACGAAACAAAAGCAAACAAATGAAATAGTAAATTGTTATTTATGAAGCTGAAAGCTTAGTGAATTTTGTCATCACAATTTTATCCTGACCTAAACCTTTAATAATATTTTTACTGACCTCTTAAGCCCTATATTCAGAGTTTGCTTTGCTAAATAAGAGTCCATTAACATAAAAAGATCATTAGGTAATAGAAAGTCTGTTTTTTTTTGGGGGGGGGGGCGTTAGATATTATTTGATTATTGCCAAGCTCAAACTTTTGTATTTCAGAATGAAAATTTAAAGTTTCATAACTCCAACAAAGATATTAGTGAAAGTTTTTTATTTTAAATTTATATGAATGCATTTATGTAATCCTTTTGAGGTTATTTAGAAAAAATTTGGTATTTTACTTACGTTTTTAATTTTTAGGTAAAATGGTATTAGTTGGAGCTAAATGGTCACTATCAAAAGTTTTTTTCCATTAAAAATTTACATTTACTTTGTGTGTATGTTTGTGTGTATAGAGGTCAGAGGACAAATTAAAGGAATTGGTTTTTCTTTTCACCTTGTGGATTCTGATCTTGTCAGCTGTCTTTTCCCACTGAGCCCCTGACCACACCTGCCTTTGACCATGGTTTTAGTACTTAAATATTTTATCTTTGTTGTTAGCTGTGATTTAGGTTTAAGATTTCTACTTGGGCCAGGCCATGGTGTTGAATGCCTATAATCCCAGCACTCAGGAAGCAGAGACTGGTGGATCTCTGTGAGTTGGAGGCCAGCCTGGTCTACAGAGGGAGTTCTAGGATAGCCACAGAACACAGAGAGACCCTGTCTCGAAACAAAACAAAGCAAGACAAAAAAAAAGATTCTACTTGGACATGTTTTCTTTGGTGACATACCTCTCCCACCACAAATCATTTATCTTAGACACCGACGCTGCCATGTTGGAGAGTGTGACCTATATTACTGTTACTCATTTTGGACTGTAAATAGCAACTTTATAAAATTTGTGTAGTGCCTTATTTTCATAATTTAAGTGTTTATAAATTCCAGACCCAAGGGAGATATATTGGAAAGAAAATCATGGGATGCTGTAGCAAGTAGCCTAAGTTTGCAAGCTGAGTTCATCACAGCTAGCTTTAGATCAAGAGGAAAGGGTGTGATGAGTATGAATTCAGGGGATTACCTGTTTTAAGTGCGTGTTACATCATTGAACTTTACCTTCACTCTAAAGCAGTTTTTTTTTTTTTTAGATTTATTTATTATGCATACAGTGTTCCGTCTGCATGTGTCCTTGCAGGCCAGAAGAGGGCACCAGATCTCATTACACGTGGTTGTGAGCCACCATGTGGTTGCTGGGAATTGAACTCAGGACCTCTGGAAGAGCAGTCAGTGGTGCTCTTAAACACTGAGCCATCTCTCCAGCCCCCAGTTTTTTTTTTTTTTTTAAATGGGTCAGTTAATGAAACTCTGAGTATCAATTTCCTTATATATAAAAATGATAATTGCTAAACTGGGCGGCGGTGGTGGTGGCGCATGCCTTTAATCCCAGCACTCAGGAGGTACAGCCAGGCGGATCTCAGTGAGTTTGAGGCCAGTCTGGTCTACAGAGTGAGATCGAGGACAGGCACCAAAACTACACAGAGAAACCCTGTCTCGAAAAACCAAAAAAAAAAAAAAAAAAAAAAAAGTGATAATTGCTATGGGTGGGATAGTACATGCCTTTAATCCCAGAACCTCAGGCAGCGGAGGCAAGCAGTTTGAGGTCTGCCTGGTCTACATAGTGAGTTTGAGGCTACACTATGTAGTGAATGTAGGCTATGTAGTGAATCCCTATCTCAAAAAAACAAAAAAGTGAAAGTAATTTCACTGTTTCCAGTCCCAGTAAGAAATATGAAAATTTATTGAATGTGTATACTGCATATACTCACCGCTGAGAGGTAGACCAGGCTGGTCTCAGAGAGATCCCCTGCCTCGGCCTCCCAAGTGAAGGAATTATAAATGTGTTGACCACTTTGTCTTCATTCATTGGTTGATGGGTATCTGGATTGATTCCGTGTTCCACCACTTTGCCTTCATTCATTGGTTGATGGGCATCTGGCTTGGTTCCGGTTCCATTTCCTGGCTATCGGGAGTAGCACAGGGTGTACAAGGTCTGTAAATACCGAGGAGTGGGTTAGCTGGTCATAATGGTAAATTCTTTTCAGCTTTTTTTTTTTTTTTGTTTTTGTTTTTGTTTTTTGTTTTTCAAGACAGGGTTTCTCTGTGTAGCTTTGCACCTTTCCTGGAACTCACTTGGTAGCCCAGGCTGGCCTCGAACTCACAGAGATCTGCCTGCCTCTGTCTCCCAAGTGCTGGGATTAAAGGTGTGCGCCACTACCACCGGCTCCTTTTCAGCTTTTTGAGGAATTCCTAGTGGCTGCAGAAGTTTACATTCTACTAGCAGATCTGGATTAGGTTTCTGCTCACTTCACATCCTTTCCAGAATTTTTGTTGTTGAGTCAGAGTTCTCACTATATCCTTCTGACTATCCTGGAACTCAAACAGATTGGCTTGCCTCTACATCCCCAGGGCTGTGATTAAAAGCGTGCTCCACCACTCCTGGCCAGTGTTCCTCTTTTTTTGAGATTTAAATTAACTGTGTGTGTAGGTGTTTTGCTTTTGCCTGCATCCATGTCTGTATAGGTGTGTGAAGTGCAGGAAGCTTGAAGACAGATCAACACTTTTAGTTTGCATTTCCCTGTTTTTGTGTAGTGTATTCATTTGGGAGGTTTTTTTGTTTGTTTGTTTGTTTGTTTGTTTGTTTGTAAGACAGGGCATTCTGTAGTTCAGACTAGGCTGAAATCTTATAGTCCAGGCTGGCCTTAAACTCATGGTGATCCTCTTCCCTTAGCCTCTAAAATATTGGGATTATAAGCACTATCACGACTGCCAGACTTGTGCTTTTTAAAGGTAGTAGATTCTGTAGTACCTTCTTGTTGTTATTGTTGTGCCCAGATCGCGACCCCCAGAGAGACCACCAAGGACGAGCAAGCCGGAATGCAAAAGCAAGGTTTAATCGTGGATATCCAAATGCAATACAAGCCTACTGTATACTGAAGTCCCTGCCTAGGCTTGTATTGCATTTGGATATCCACGATTAAACCTTGCTTTTGCATTCCGGCTTGCTCGTCCTTGGTGGTCTCTCTGGGGGTCGCGATCTGGGCACAAAAGTTATCAATTTTAATTTTATTTAATATTTGGGGGGCAGATTCTTGATTCATTTGCATCCCTGACTGGCCTGGAATTTGCAGGGATTCCCCTGCTGGGATTATAGTCTGTGGCACTGCACCTGGGTGTGGAGATCAAATTCAGGTCATCAGGTTTATACACGGCAAGTGCCTTTCCCTGGATGAGCCATCGTGCCAGCTCTACTGTATGTTTTTGTATTTCTAAAAGTTAGGCATAAATTCTAGAGAATGGGGGCAAGAGGATCAGGAGTTTAAGGCCAGATGAATTTGAGGCCAGCCCAGGTATGACTGAGTCTGTGCCCAATTTAAAAAAAAAAAAGATACTGGGCGTGGTGGCAAGGCTTTTAATCTGGTCTACAGATGGAGTTCCAGGACAGTCAGGGCCACACAAAGAAACCCTGTCTGGGGCTTCCCTGCCTCCCTGCTAAAGTTAAACTTTACAGTTACACTTGTATTGTGGACAGTGACTTTTGGTTGTGAGGACCTTGTTTCTCAAAGTTTTGACTAGTGATTGATGGTTGTTGATTAAACCATTGGGGATTCTAATAAAAAGAAAACCAACTTTTTTTTTTTCTTTAAAAATGCTTTGTGCTGGCGGTGGTGGCGCACACCTTTAATCCCAGCACTCGGGAGGCAGAGGCAGGCGGATCTCTGAGTTCAAGGCTAGCCTGGGCTACCAAGTGAGTTCCAGGAAAGGCGCAAAGCTACACAGAGAAAACGTGTCTCGAAAAACCAAAAGAAAAAAGAAAAAAAAAAAGAAAAGAACACCAAAAACAAAGTGAGATCCATCCAGGACAGGCATGAAAAACTACCAGAGAAACCCTATCTCGAACCCCCCCTCCAAATGCTTTGTATGTCAAGGGTGGAGCACAAAAACTTAGCATGTCTGACCCTCAGTCTAGTATGCTACGAAGTGTTTACTGCTGGGCCACAACTCCAGCTGTCTCCACTTGGTTGTTGTAATTTCCTTCTCCTTTCTTTCTCCCTTCCTTCCTTTTGTTGTCTTCTCCTTTTCTTTTCTTTTTTTTTTTTTTTTTGAGACAGGGTCTTGCTGTGTAGCTCTGGGTGGCCTGGAACTCACTATGTAGACCAGGCTGACCTCTAATTTGTATCAGTCCTATAATTCTCTTGCTACCATCGTTTCTTGAGTACTGGGACTACAGATATGTGATATTACAATCAGCCTGAAGAATGACTTTTTGATAGTTTCCATGAGATATACCTTGCTTTTGTTTGTTTGTTGATGTTGTTTGTTGAATTGTTGAGAATTGTGCATGTTAGTCCAGCACTTTTACTGCTAAGTTATATACACATTTGTGGACTTTTTTTTTTTAAGCTTGCCAGAGCTAGTCTTGAACTTAAGAGAAAATTTTTTTATGTGTATGGGTGTTTTGCTTGCATGTATGTTTGCCTACAGAGGCCAGAAAAGGGTATTAGATTCCCCCAGAACTGGAGTTACAGATAGTTGTAAGCTGTCATATGGGTTCTGGGAGTTGAACCTTGGTCCTTTGGAAGAGCAATCTAGCCGAATTGATGGCTCAGTGAAATTCCCGGTCTCAAAGAACAAGAACAATTGAGGAAAACACTCAGCATCAAGCTCTGGTCTACATGCACACACGCACGCATAAATGCACAAAAACATGTACATATACATCACACATAAAAACATACAAAAAAGAAAAAAGTAAGGCTGGAGAGATGGCTAAGTGGTTAAGAACACTTGCTGTTCTTTGCTTAGAGGACTCAAGTTCAGCCCAGTATCCACATGATGGCCCACTACTGTCTGTAACTCCAGTTCCAGAAGATCTGGTACCCTCTTCTGGCTTCACAGGTATTGCATACATGTGTACACTTACGTACATGCAGGTAAAGCATATAAAATAAAAATAAATCTTTTTAAAAATAAAGTGAGAAAGCTGGACAGTAGCGCACAACCTAGCATGTATGAGGCTCTGGGTTCTGATTCCATGTAACACACACACACAAAAAGAAGTGAAAAATCTACAGAGAAAATATCTACAAATCATAAATCTAATGAGAGTCTTACATCAGAGCGTGTCAGCATACAATCTCAGCAAGTTTCAGGCTAGTGAGACACTGTCCCACAGTGAGGCAGGCAGGAAGGTGGAGGGGGTCAGAATGTGTAAAGAGCTCTTATAACTAACTCAGTAAGAGAAAAAAAGAACCCCAGGCTGGAGAGTAGCTTAGCAATTAAGAGCACTTGCTCTTCTTGATGATTTGGGTTCAATTCCCAGCACCTACACAGTGATTCACAACCCATCTGTAAGTCCAGTTTAGGTGACCCTGCACCTTCTTCTGTACCTCTACTAATACATAGTACACACGCAAGCAAAAAACACATAAAATAAAATAAAAATATCTAAAAATGAAAAAAGGAGAAATAAATCATATTAATTGGGCAAAAGGTTTTTTTTCTCCCTTGAGACAAGGCCTCACTATGTAGCACTGACTGGCCTGCAACTT
Organism: Peromyscus maniculatus bairdii; assembly: GCF_049852395.1. Lineage (NCBI taxonomy): Eukaryota > Metazoa > Chordata > Mammalia > Rodentia > Cricetidae > Peromyscus > Peromyscus maniculatus. Next base: position 21,715,234 of record NC_134870.1, read on the forward strand.
GCCTCCTAAGTGTTGGGATCAAAGATGTGTATCACCACTGTCCGGTCCCAGGTTTGTGTGTGTGTGTGTGTGTGTGTGTGTGTGTGTGTGTGTGTGTTTTAATGTTTGATTTCTTACCCATTTTTCTTGCCATCTGGCAGTATGGGAGAACTTTGAAATCATTATTGTCATTAATCTGTTTATGTGTAGCTGTATATATTTAGGCTCTGATACCACTGTGCGTTATGTGGTGGTCAGAGGACAACTTTGAAGAGGTGCTTTTCTCCATCCACCTTTTACATGGGTTCTCAGGATTAAACTCAGGCTGTCAGGCTTCTGTGACAAGTGCCTTTTCCCTCTAAGCTATCTTGCTGGCCCTAAATTGAGTTTTCAATGTTTGAAATCAATAAGTATGACCTACAAAACAAATCTTATTAATTTTTGGAAGATAGTATACTTGATAGAAAATTCAAAAGCTGCAGACTAAGTTTCTTCTCAACTTTATACCCTAATTCATCTGTATTTTCTCAAATGTGTTACTTTATGTGTGAGTGTTTTACCTCTATGTGTGTCTATACCACATGCTGGCCTTGCTCCCACAGAGGCCAGAAGGTGGCAGGTTCCCTAGAACTGGGGTTGCAGACATAGCGCTCTTAACCAGTGAGCTCTCCAGCTCCGCCCGCCCTCATGAAAGGGTGGTTAAAATGTGTAGTCTATTACAAAATGACTAAGTGTTTATTATGGATGGAAAATTTAGAAAATACATAGCAGTAAGTCTAATTTCTCTCTGTCTCTCTGTCTGTCTCTCTCTGTCTGTCTCTCTCTCTCTCTCTGTCTCTCTCTCTCTCTCTGTCTGTCTGTCTCTGTCTGTCTGTCTGTCTGTCTGTCTCTCTCTCTCTCTCTCTCTCTCTCTCTCTCTCTCTCTCTCTCTCTCTCTCTCTCTCTCTCTCTCCAGGGTTTCTCTGTGTAGCCCTGACTGTCCTGGAACTTCATATAGACCAGGTTGGCCTCGAACTCAGATCTGCCTGCCTCTGCCTCCTGAGTGCTGGGATTAAAGGTGTGCACCACCACCGCCTGGCCAATTTCTGTAAGTCTTTAAAAAATGCTTATTATTTATATATTTTTGTGTATGTGTGTTCACCTGTCTGAGTTTATATGCATTACGTGTACAGGAGCCCTCACAGGCCAGAAGAGGGTGTGGTGGTGTGGCTAATAAACTTATGTGGGGTCAGAGAAAGGAACAGCCACAATATTAAACATAGAGGTTAGGTAGTGGTAGCCCACGCCTTTAATCCTAGCATTTTAGAGGCACAGATCTGCCTGGATCTCTCTGTGACACACACACCTTTAATCCCAAGAAATGAGCCTTTAATCCCAGGAAGTGATGGCAGAAAACAGAAAGGTATATAAGGCATGAGGGCTAGAAACTAGACGCATTTTGGCTGGTTAAGCTGAGATAAGGACCCAGAGGCTTCCTTCCAGTCTGAGAAAAAAGGACCAGCTGAGGAACTGGCGAGGTGAGGTAGCTGTGGCTTGTTCTGTTTCTCTGATCTTCCAGCATTTACCCCAATACCTGGCTCCAGGTTTGATTTTATTAATAAGACTCTTTAAGATTCATGCTATAAGAGGGTATAAAATATCTTGGAATTAGAGTTATAGGCAGTTTTAAGTCCCCACGTGGACTTGGACATGGCTCCTCTTCAAGAGCATAAGTCCTCTTAGACCACTGAGCCATCTTTCCAGTCCCTAATTTGATATATCTTCCTATGACTGATTTAAGGCATACAACCAAGGTAGTTTTATTATTCAAATTTTTAAATTGGTTTTTGGAGACAGGTTTCTTTTTCTTTTTCTTTTTTTTTTTGAGACAGGGTTTCTCTGTGTAGCTTTGCGCCTTTCCTGGAACTCACTCTGTAGTCCAGGCTGGCCTCGAACTCACAGAGATCCGACTGGCTCTACCTCCCGAGTGCTGGGATTAAAGGTGTGTGCCACCACTGCCTGGCTTATTATTTAATTTTTATTTTGTTTGCTTTTGAAAATTATGTTTATGAGTATTTTGCCTACATATAATGTATGTATACCAACCACATGCATGCCTGGTTCCTGCAGAGGTCAGAAGAGGGTATCAGATCCCCTGGAACTCGAGTTATGGATAGTTGTGAGCCATGCCTGACCTAGTAGGTGATTTTTTTTTTTTGTCATTGCATGAACACCACAAAATGTGCTTACACACCCACTGTGATGGTATAGGTCAGTCAATCTACATGATTTCTTTTTTTGGGGGGAATGTATTTCATATTCATTCATTCATTTATTCATTTATTTATTTATTGTGTTTTTGAGCCAGAGTTTTAGTATTGTAGCACTGCTTGTCCTGGAACTCACTGTGGAGACCAGGCTGGCCTCAAACTCAGAGATCTGCCTGCATCTGCCTCTTGAGTGCTGGTATTAAAGGCATGCACCACACCTGCCTGGCTTCTACATGACTTTTTAAAAAATTTATTTATTTATTACGTATATTGTGTTCTGCCTGCATGTATGCCTGTACACCAATAGAAGTCATCAGATCTCATTACAGATGGTTGTGAGCCACCATGTGGTTGCTGGGAGTTGAACTCAGGACTTCAGGAAGAGCAGCCGGTGCTCTTAACCTCTGAGCCATCTTCCCAGCACCTCTACACGACTTCTTTATGTAGCCAAAAGACAAATATGAAATTCTGCTGACATAATAAAGTATACTCTGAACTTTTATTTATTTTTTTGTCTAGGTAGCTAAGGCTGTCCTTGGAATTAAGTGTCATTCTGCTTCAGTTTACCAAGTACTAGGCATGGTTTGTTGTACTGTATATATACACATATATATGTGTGTGTAGTCTGGCAGTGGTGGCATGTGTGTGTGTGTGTAAATATACACAACCCATGTATATATACATTTGTGTATATATACACACACACAAAATAGAAGTACACTTTAAATTAGAGTATTATACAGTATACATAAGCCTGTAGTGTCATAGTTGTTTATTGCCATTGTCAAGTGTATATAATTGTTGTTTATTGCCATTGTGTTGTACATAATTCAGAATTGTATGTGCTATGTTTTTATTATGAACTTGACATATACTAGCATCTTTACAAATCCAAGTAATGCTTTATGCTATCTATGATATGACTTTACTAGGCAATGAGATTTTTATTTTCATTGTAATGGTAGGATACCAAATTTGTTTATGTGATCCTTTGTGGGCTGTAATATCTTAATAAGACACAATATCAAGAATGAAAGAAGAATTTTAGAGAAGATTTTACAGATGTTAAAATACTAATGAGGGTGGGCGGTGGTGGTACATACCTTTAATCCCAGCACTCGGGAGGTAGAGGCAGATGGATCTCAGTGAGTTGGAGGACAGCCTGGTCTACAGAGCGAGTTCCAGGACAGCTAGGGCTGTTACACAGAGAAACCCTGTCTCAAAAACCAAAACTAAAACAAAACAAAAACAAACCAAAAAAGACTAATGAGATACCATGAACAGTTGTATGCACTAAAAATTGGTGATGTGGGAGAAATTAATTTTGTTAAAATACAAACTACCAAAACTAACCAAAGAGCAAAAAATCAGTCTACCTTCACAAGAGGTAATAGCATCAGGAAGGCTAAAGAATTTTTAAAAACTGGGGCTGGAGAGATGGCTCAGCAGTTACCCAGCAACCACATGGTGGTTTACAACCATCTGTAATGAGATCTGGTGCCCTCTTCTGGTGTGCAAGCATACATGCAGGCAGAACATTGTATACATAATAAATAAATAAATCTTTAAAAAAAAAAAAAAAAAAAAAGAGTACTGGCTGTTCTTCCAAAGGTCCTGAGTTCAATTCCCAGCAACCACATGGTGGCTCACAACCATCTGTAATGAGATCTGGTGCCCTCTTCTGGCCTGCAGGCCTGCATGCAGACAGAACACTGTATACATAATAAATAAATAAATAAATCTTAAAAAAAAAAAGAATTTTTAAAAACTTCCAAAAACATAGCATAGAACATGGATGGCCAAGGGAGCTGTGACTGTCCTGATTTGTAGAGAAAATGGTGCTGTGGCCACTAGTTCTGGTATAAGTCATTCCTGCCTAACTTGGTGACTGCCAGACTAGGTGAATTTATCTGTCAGGGCTCTTTCTGTGATGGTAGTTTCTGTTCTGCTATGCAGTTGTACAGTCTGCTGGGCTGTCTCGAAACATCCAGGGTATTGTTTCTCAACAGGACATGACACCCCCACCCCATTTCCACTTCCCTTCTTGCCTTCCTCCGATCCCTTCTCCTTGTCTCTGTCCCTCCCCCTACCTTTGGGATAGGGTCTTACTATGTAGCCCCTAGCTGGCCTGGAATCCACTATGTTGACCGGTCTGGCTTAGAAATGCAGAGATCTGCCTGCCTGTGTCATGAGATTCCTGGGAGTGAAGGTCTTTGCCACCATGTCTGACAGAATTCTAGTTCTTAAAAACCCTTTAAAAATAATGGAATTTTTTTTTTTTTTCAAGACAGGGTTTCTCTGTGTAGTTTTGGCGTCTGTCCTGGATTTTGCTCTGTAGACCAGGCTGGTCTTGAACTCACAGACATCCTCCTGCCTCTGCCTCCCGAGTGCTGGGATTAAAGATGTAGGCCACCTGGCTAAGGAAAACTTTTTAATGTGCCTCATACTTTTTTTTTTTTTTTTAATGGTACTGGGGATGGAACATGGTAGGCTAGTACCATAAAGTGGTACTGACAGTTTTTCAGAAGATTAATCACAAATATAAATGACTCAAGTTTCAGTTCTAGTTATTTACTCTAGGAAAAGGATAATACATTCACAGAAAAAATTGTACTGGTGTTTATAGTAGTTTCATTCAAATTGCTGAACACAGCATATATCCAAATGTCCTCAGTGAATGGATAAACTTTATCTCCATAGAATTTAGCAATAAAAGAAAAGGATAATTAAAACAGCATGGTTAGTTTTTCAAAACATCATGGCAAATGGAAAATGCTACTAGATTAAAAAAACTTCATGAGATGTAATTTTGTTTGTACTATGTTTGTGAAAATATAGACTTCAGTGATGGAGAACATTGCAGTGGTTACTGTGGTTAGGGGTAATGCTGGAGACTGGTACAAGGAACAGTATAGGATATATGTGGGAATGAGGTGTGTGTGTAGAGAAAGAGAGACTGTAAGTGTAATGATAGGTGTCATCTCTGGCTCTCCTCAAACTCACTGTGTAGCTGAACATGATCTTGAACTTCTGATCTTCCTGCTGCTACCTCTTGAGTGCCACGTTTATAGATATATGCCACTAAACTTTGGTTTGTGTAGTATAGCTCAAACCCAGAGCTTCATTCAGGTGTGCTAGCAAGCATCTGCCAACTGAGCTGTATCTTTAGCCCCAGTTTCTATATCTTGATTATGGTCAGTGTGTGAAACTGGGTTCATTAAAATACAGAATCATATTGCATAAAATGAATATTAAATTAATTTTGTATATATGTGTGTGTTTGATTGTGGGTTTGCACATGTTTGAGTGCAGGTATGAGAAGTAGGTGTTGGATCTTGAACCTGCTGACCTGGTTACTAGGAATTATGTGTAATATTCAAAATAAATTTAGAGCTCAGTGTTAGAGATACTTGTCTAGTTGTGTGCAAGGGCCTGGTTTTGATACCTGGTACTTCAAAAATAAATATAAACATAATTAAGTTAAAAGAATAAGAAAAACCGTAGATCCTGAGAAAATGTTTGAAAAAGATATCCCACCAGACATGGTGGTGCTTACCTTTAATCCCAAGTACTCAGGAGGCAGAGACAGAAGAACCTCTGAGTTCAAGGCCAGCCTGGTCTACATAGAAAGTTCCAGGCCATCCAAGAGAGACCCTGTCTCATCCCCCCCCCCCAAAAAAAAAACAAACCAAAACAAAAAGACTCATTAAGAATGAGATATCTAAAACATACAAAGAGCTCATAAAACATAATTTAAAAAACTAATTCGATTTAAGAAAATGGACAGAAAGATCTGAATAGAAACATTAGCATATAGATGTCAAAATAAGCATGTGGAATGATGCTGAGCTAGGCATTATGCTTGTGTACACACTGTTACAATCTTAGGACTCCAATTTGAGGCCAGCTTAGGCTACACATAACTTACCAGGTGAGCCAGAGCTATGTAGTGAGACCTTGTCTCAAAACACACAACAACAAATCCTCTCCCCCCACACAAAAAGCAACACACCTAACAAGCTGTCATTCATTTCTGGTGGGAATACAAAATGAAGCAGCCACTTTGGATGCAGAAGCATCCTTTTACATACAGTGTAGCAATTGTACTTTATTTATACAAAAGTTAAATAATTTCTCAGAAAAATATGCACATTAATGTTTATGGCAGTTACACTACATAACAAACCAGGGAAGCCACCAGAATGCCCTTCACTAGGTCATAGGTAGCATAACCCTGTGATGATAATGTATCAACTGTAAAAAAGATACGGAAGAACCTTAAAAGCATCACTGCTGGGCCCAGAATGGGGGTGCACACCTTTAATCCCAGCACTTGGCAGGCAGAGGTGGTAGATCTCTTGAGTTTAAGGGCAGCCTAGTCTATAGCTAATTCCATGCCAACCAGCTACACAGTGAAACCCTGTCTTTAGAAAAAGGTGGGACGGGGATGGGGCGGTGGGAAAGCATATTGCTAGTTGGGAGGTGGGTTGGTAAGATGGGTTAGTGGGTAAAAGTGCAAGCAAATCCCCCCCCCTCACCCTCTTCCCCAAGACAGGGTTTCTCTGTGTAACAGCCCTGGCTGTCCTGGAACTAGCTCTGTAGACCAGGCTGGCCTCGAACTCACAAAGATCTGCCTCCTTCTGCCTCCTGAGTCTGGGATTAAAGGTATGTGCCACCACTGCCTGGCCTGCAAACAGATCTGATGACTTGGAATTGTATCCTTGGAGCTCATGTAAAGGTGGAAGGAAATAACAAAGTCACACGTTCCATAGTGTGGGTTTGCATTTTTCTTCCTTCTCTTTATTTTTTTATTTTAGTTTTTTTTTTTTTAATGTGCATTGGTGTTTTGCCTACAAGTATGTCTGTATGAGGGTGTTGGGTACCCTGACACTTGGAGTTACAGTTGTGAGCTGCCATGTAAGTTCTGGGAATTGAACCCATCTGAGTCCTCTGGAAGACCAGCTAGTGCTTTTAACCACTGAGCCATCTCCCCAGCCTCCTCCTTCTCTTTATAAAATATATATATAAAGTCTATATAGAATGTAGTTGAAAAAAATGTGAGGACATGCCATTTATCCTTTTTCTTGGAAATATGTGAGGATAGTCTATTGCTTTAAGGAAAAACAGTTACTTGTTATCGACAAAAAATTGAGTTTTTAATACTTAAATTATGTTAAATATGTATCTGTTACTGTGAAGTTGGTGTTTCGCATAATTGGTACATTTTCTGATGAGACCAGTGGTGACTTGACTTTATTTTGGTTTAGTTTTTTGAGACGGGGTATCTCACTTCGTAGTCCAGGCTGAGCTAACCCAAGTCAGTTTTGAGACCAGTATGCTTTTTGAGACCAGGATCTCACTCTACCTAGCTTTCTTAGTTCTGGCTGGCCTCCAACTTCCAGAGCCTACCTCTGGCTGGGATTAAAGCATGTGCCGTGGTACTTGGGTCTGGAGTTTTTAAGAAAATGATTATTTTGTAAGTGTGAGCCAGGCGGTGGTGGTGAAAACCTTTAATCCTAGCCCTTGGGAGGCAGAAGCAGGAGGATCTCTATGAGTTTGAGGACAGCCTGGTCTACAAATTGAGTTCCAGGGCTACACAGAGAAACCTTGTCTTGAAAAAACAAAATGGAGGTTTTTTTGTTTTTGTTTTTGTTTTTTTGTTTTTGTTTTTTTTTTTTTTGGTTTTTCGAGACAGGGTTTCTCTGTGTAGCTTTTGTGCCTTTCCTGGAACTCACTTGGTAGCCCAGGCTGGCCTCGAACTCACAGAGATCCGCCTGGCTCTGCCTCCCGAGTGCTGGGATTGAAGGCGTGCGCCACCACCGCCCGGCTGTTTTTTGTTTTTTTAAAGGGCAAAAAGGTCCAAATAGAGCTGGCCATGCATGTGTGCGTGTGCGTGTGCATGTGCGTGTGTGTTTTCAAGACCAAGTTTCTCTGTGTAGTTCTGGCTGGCTGTCCTGCAACCTGCTCTGTAGACCAGGCTGTCCTCAGACTCAGAGATCCACCTGGCTCTGCCTCCCAAGTGCTGGGATTAAAGGCGTGCGCCACCACCGCCCAGCTCTCTGCAGTTTTATTAAGTATTATGTTATTATTTGCTTGTATATCCACTATGATAGTTAAATAGTAGTCTATCAACATAAAACATCCCCTTTTACAAGCATACCCACCTATACTCATCCTTAACTTCTGGCATTCATTAATGTGGTCCCCAGTTATTGTTTGTCATTTCAGAAATGTCATATCAAAACTTAAGTTTTATATTTTATTATTTTAGTTTGTTACACTTGATTATGGCTTTTTTATTGTAGCGTTGGAGAAACAAGGAATATTTGTGCCCTATCTATTAAAACAAACAAAATCAAAACAAAACTTACTCAAAGTAAGAAAAAACAGACAAGCAAAGCTGGGCCTGGTGTTTCAGGCCTTTAATCCTAGCACAGCAGGCTGAGGCTGGCTGACCTGTGAGGTGGAGTTATGGAGAACAGCCAAGGCTTCATAGTGAGAGCCTGTCTCAAAAAAGGAAGTTAAAAAAAGATGTAAATGGCAGCATAGAATCTATCCTTTTGAGCAGATTCAGATACCTACCACGGCAGTGAAGGTGCAGTACATTGTGTCACTGCTGAGCCTTCAGCTTGGTGCCAAGCCACCTGTAAGGATGTCTTTTGTGTAGCATGGCATTTGTTAAAGTTGTCAAGGAGAGATGCCAAGGGAAATTTAGAAGAGTGTAGTGTAAAACTAACTCCTGTGCTTGGAAATGCAGAGTGATGATATTTTGTGTAGCTAACAATATTGTTTATGTCACGAACCAAAGTGTGGTCTGGGAGTTGGCTTAGCAGATTGTGCACATTGTACAGGCTTGTGCTGGCCCATGGGCTTCTCAATAGATGTAGCCTTGTAAGGTCTGTGAAAGCCAAGTGGGGGAGATAAATGCAATATGGAAAGCATTGGTGGTCAGCCGAGTGCCTTTGCCTTTGTTTGGATGCAGGCGTTGTGGAAACTGAAAGTACTTAATAAGAAACAGTTTTCTTAGCACCTAAGTAATCCAACTCCAGATGTAGAGATTCTTAGAAGAGGGGGGGTGGGAGTGGGGACGAAAGCTCATGATGTTCTGTGCAAAATCTAGTTATGAGAAAAACAACAAAAGGTTAAAAAAAAAAGGTACAGAATTTTCCCATAATATCCCTGTAACTGTTCAGCTCTGAAGGGAAAGGTATCCTGGTAGTCAGAAGCCAGTTGGTTGGATTTCAATTCCTGCCTAGAATTGTTGGATAGCTCAGAAGAAGGCAAACTTCCTCAGTGTTCAGGGACAGGTTACTGAGAACTAAACCAATTTTCTGTGAAGATTATTTTTCATATAAAGAAGGCAATTAACCTACTGACCAAGTAACAAAAAAAGGACTTGATGGGAGGAGGACTCGACATGTTTAATGGCTCTTTCCTTGTTTGTCCTTGATGTGACAGAATGGTTTCTGTGTAATTATTGATTTATTCAGGATTCTTGTTTAATTAATTAATTTGGTTTTTCCAGGAAGGGTTTTCTGTGTAGCCCTGGCTGCCTGTAGCCTGCCTTGTCCTCCCTAAGTTTTGGGTTAAAGGCGTATGCCACCACACCAGGCAAGATTTCTATTTATTGTTAGAACAAAATGAAAAAAGTGAACATGTTGATAGTTTCATTACTGGCCCAGTTAACCACTTCTCCTCCTCTTTAAAAAACAACAACAACAAAACGAAAACAGAAAAACCTAAGGACATACTGTTTTAAAGGTTAGAGGAAACTATTTCAAACATTTGTCTCCTTAAAAAGTTTCCTGTTGCCGGGCGGTGGTGGCGCACGCCTTCAATCCCAGCACTCGGGAGGCAGAGCCAGGCGGATCGCTGTGAGTTCGAGGCCAGCCTGGGCTACCAAGTGAGCTCCAGGAAAGGCGCAAAACTACGCAGAGAAACCCTGTCTCGAAAAACCAAAACAAAACAAAACAAAAAAACAAAAACAAAAACAAAAACAAAACAAAAAAAAAGTTTCCTGTTGTGCCAGCACAAAATCACAGTATACTAATATATTCATATATGTAATCCAAGGTTAGTCTTCTGAGACTGTAGGAGGAGGCTGGCTGGTAGTCTTGAATGCATGTTTCTTACCTGTGCTGAAAGGCTGACTTTGCCTCTGGTAATAGTTTCTGTTATACTAGACCCTAACTCTGTGGCCCCTCGGCTGGGTATCAGTGAATGATTGGCCTCTCCCCTCCTCTCCCTCCCTCCTGTTCCTTTTTCTTTCTCCCTGTCTCATGTAGCTGAGGCTGGTCTCAAACTTGGTATGTAGCCAAACTCCTGATCCTCTGTTTCTACCTCCCACATACTGGGACTACAGGTGTGCTCTACACTCTGCAGGCACATTTGTTGTTCTTAGTGGTGGTCTAGTTTTGCGTAAAGTCTGTCAGAATTTGGAAGGTACAAGAATTTGGAGGGCACCTTGAGTTCAAAGTCAGCCCAGTCTAAATAATGAGACCCTATATTAAAAACAAACAAACAAAATAAACAAGAATCCTGAACAAGCAGGGTTTATTTTTATTTTTTTTTTTTTTTTTTTTTTTTTTTTTGGAGATAGGGTCTCACTACATAGCTCTTACTTCTCTAGAATTCACTATGTAGACCAGGCTGGCCTGGAACTTAGACCCAGGCTTGCCTCTGCCTCCTGAGTGCTGGCACTAAAGGTATGTGCAACCACACCCAGCCATACCAGGGAAATTTATTTAGAAACTGTTCTTTTTTGTAACAAGCCAACACAGACTGGAAGCAAGAAAAAGGAGCAGGAGTCCCCATTGAACAAAGACCCTTAGGAGATGGCAGATAGATACTGACTAACCTCGACATAGACCTTTTGGAATACTTAGTCTCCTGGGTAGTGTTTGTTTTTCAGAATACTTACTTTATATGTGTGTCTGTGTTTCTGGGAATATGTATATGTATCACATGTGTGTGCAGTAGTAGCCCATGGAGGTCAGAAGGTATTAAATATCCTGAAACTGGAGTTCTGGGTGGCTGTGAGCTGTTAGTTAGTTGTACTCCAAGAATGGAACCTCTGAAAGAGCAATGACAGCTTTTACTGCTAAGCCATCTGCCCAGCTCCTCCTGACTGAACAGGGAGGCTCTCTCTCTCAGTATAAAAACATTTTAAGTCTGTTTTTGTTTTTGAAGGGCTTTTTGCATGTTTGTTGTGTGCATTGTGTGTGGAAATGCATTCATGCATGTGGATGGAAGGCAGAAGTTGAGATTGTATAACTTTATTGCTCTCTACTTTTTATATTGAGTCAGGGACTCTCACTTAATCCAGAGCACGCTGATTGACCTATTCTAAGAACCCAATACACTCTGGGGATCCCATTTCTACCTTCCATCACTGGGATGACAGGTGGGCTGCCATGCCCTCTTGGCAGTTACATGGGTAGTGGGAACCCAAACTCTGATCCTAACACTTCTGTGGCAAACACTTTACTTGCTGAGTGATCTCCCAAGTCCCAAATTATTTTTTAATTACACATTTGAAAGTAAAAAACTTGATTTGTGAAACAGGTTTTCTTTTTTTAATTTTTTGAGACAGGTTTCTCTGTGTAGCCCTGGCTGTCCTGGACTCACTCTATAGACCAGGCTGGCCTCGAACTCAGAGACTCACCTGCCACCACCTCTGAGTGTTAGGATTAAAGGCATGGACTGCCATGCCCAATGTGAAACATGTTATTATTGTGTGTGACTTTTCTTTATGGGAATCTGCCAAAAGCTGAGAACTTAGTGTAAACAACATGAGATGCTTTCTGTACTCTCTGGTGTTCTAGTTTGAACTAGGTGGTTTAGGCTTATTTTGAACTGTGTTCTTTTAGGGAAAACATGATGACCTGGAATAAGCTGAATGAATGAGAGGTGGCTTTATTTAATTTGTTTCTTTCTTCTCTTCAAGTATCTTCCAAAAATGTCTTCTCACATTAAGCTGTTAGTTCTGCGCCCCCCCCCCCCCCCCAGGCTTCTGTAGCGCAGAGGGCCTTGAACTCAGCCCATAGGCAAGGATGACCTTCCATTTACCTAGATTATGGTCTTGGCCTCCCACACCTGTTAGGTTTTCAGAGGCTGATTTGTGTTGTGATCCTGTCTGTGTCCCTATTGCCGTCATCCTGGGAATGGTAGTAGTAACAGTGGCAGTAGAGCCTCACATCACTTATGTGTGCTGGAGGGGCAAGTTCATGTGGGTGTATGTACATGTGTTTGTAGACACATGTGTGTGCTTGTGTATGGAGGTCAGAGGTTGACTTCAGCTTTCATTTTGTTTTGTTTTGCCCCCCCCCCCCCCCACGGTTTCTCTGTGTAGCTTTGCGCCTTTCCTGGAACTCACTTTGTAGACCAGGCGGGCCTCGAACTCATAGAGATCCTCCTGCCTCGAGTGCTGGGATTAAAGGCGTGCGCCACCACCCAGCTCAGCCTTCTCCCTCCCTCCCTCCCTCCCTCCCTCCCTCCCTCCCTCCCTCCCTCCCTCTTTCTTTCTTTCTTTCTTTCTTTCTTTCTTTCTTTCTTTCTTTCTTTCTTTCTTTCTTTCTTTCTTTCTTTCTTTCTTTCTTTCTTTCTCTCTCTCTCTCTCTTTCTTTCTCTCTCTCTCTCTCTTTTTCTTTCTTTCTTCTTTCTCTCTCTTTCTTTCTTTCTCTCTTTCTTTCTCTCTCTCTTTCTTTCTTTCTCTCTTTCTTTCTCTCTCTTTCTCTCTCTCTTTCTCTCTCTCTCTTTCTTTCTTTCGTCCTTCCTTCTTTCTTTCTTCTTTTTTGGTTTTTCGAGACCGGGTTTCTCTGTGTAGCTTTGCGCCTCTCCTGGGACTCACTTGGTAGACCAGGCTGGCCTCGAACTCACAGAGATCCACCTGGCTCTGCCTCCCGAGTGCTGGGATTAAAGGCGTGCGCCACCACTGCCCGGCTGCCTTCTTTCATGATTGCACGAGTGACCCTGGTTGTTCTGTGTATAGACTGGGCTGGTCTCAAACCTAGAGAGCTGCCTGCCTCTGCCTCCTGAGTGCTGAAATTAAAGGTGTATGCCATCATGCCCAGCTTCTCCACTTAAGTTTTTGAGACAAAGTTTTCCACTGAACCTGGAGCTTGCTGATTTTACTAAACTGGCTGTCCAGTGAGCTCTAGGACTTCATCTGTCCGTGCTGCCGCCAGTGCTGGGCTTATGGAAGTGTCCCACTGTGCCTGGCTTTTTGTGCTTCCTGGGGATTCAAACTGGGGCCCTTACCCACTGAACTGTTCTCCAGGATCACTCTTTGAGCTCTTTTGTACTTGAAGATAAAGATTATTTTAATTTTTGTTTATGTGTATAGTGTGTATCTCTCTGTGTATGCTGCATGTGGAGCCTGTGGAGGATGCTGGGACCTGAACTTGGGGTTCTGGAAGAGCAGCAAGCACTATTAATTGTTGAGTGCCTCTCCAGTCATCTTCTGTACTTTTAAACTCTTGATGATTGATTTGTGTCTTGATGACAGGACACAGTGTGTCCTTTCAGTGCTCTTTAAAAATTTTCTTTTCCTTCTTTTTTTGGTGCTGGCTGGTCATAGTCCTCCCATTTAAATCCAGTTTGAATATCAGCTCTCTTGAATTCCTTTCTATTCATTCAATTTTTTTTGTTTTTGTTCTCTCTCTCTCTCTCTCTCTCTCTCTCTCTCTCTCTCTCTCTCTCTCTCAGATTTATTTATTTACTATGTATACACTGTTCTGCTTGTATGCCAGAAGAGGGCACTAGACCCCATTATAGATGGCTGTGAGGCACCATGTGGTTGCTGGGAATTGAACTCAGGACCTCGTGAAGGGTAGCCAGTGCTCTTAACCTCTGAGCCATCTCCCCAGCTCTGTTTTTTTTTAAGACAAGGTTTCTCTATGTAACAGTTTTGGCTGTCCTGGAACTTACTCTGTAGACTAGGCTGGCCTAGAACTCACAGAGTTCTTCTGTCTGACTCTCCAGTGCTGGGATTAAAGGCATGGGCCACTACCACCCGGCTCATGCTACCTTTGTTGCTCTTAGAATAGAAGTTTGTTTAGCAATTGCACATACACCTTTTACTGCTGTAATTAAAGGGTTATTACAGTCTCGGATGAATTGTGAGTTTTGTTTTTTGAGATTCACTATGTTGACCAGGCTGGGTATGAACTCACAGATTTCTCTGCCTCTGCCTCTGTGGTTAGTACATCACCATGTTTGGCTTTGAATGAATTTCTGTATAGCATAATTCTGAAATAATGAATTTGTTATAACTTCACAAAGAATTGCAATTTGATTCTTCCAATCTACTTTTGTCTTCAACTATACTTTGGTAGAATCATATGACTAAGATTATATGAGAAGTTACTTTGTGAGCAATTGGGACAAACAGTTGTTATTCTGCTGAGAATGTGCAGGAGAGCTAAGTCTGAGTAGTCCCGCTTATCCAGTTGACCCAGCGTTTTCTTGTAAAAATAGTGTCTTGAGCAAAGTAAGTCTTTCAGGTTATTTACATTAACTTCATTTTACAGGTTGAGAAAAGAGATGCAAAGAAATTGACTGGTGAAGGGGGAGGGGGAGAGAGAAAAAGAAAAAGGGGAGGTCATTCTCATTCAAACCACTACAACTAGCTTTTCTAATTCTGTACAGTAGTTGAAAGCTTAGGGTGTTCTTAGGGAATTTTGGTTTTTGTTTGTTTTTGTGTTTTTCAAGACAGGGTTTCTCTGTGTGAACAGCTCTGCCTATACTGGAACTCTCTCTGTAGACCAGACTGGCATTGAACTCAGAGATCCATCTGCCTGTCTCTGCCTCCTGAGTGCTGTGACTAAATATGTGTGCCACCATTGTCTTGGCCTGCTTATGGAATTTTGTTTAGTCAGGATATGTTTGCTATATAAATATAGAGTAGACCAGGTACCATGGAGCCTGAGTCAGAATGGTGTGATTTACCTGATGTTTGTAATATAAGGCAAACATTTGACACAATTGTGTTCCTTGTTTGAGACATTACAAGTTTATGTTTAGGAGAAAGATGAATGAATTTAGTTGTTTAGATGGGTTTTTATCCTTAACAATTTGGATGTTTTGTTATATATGAATAACCTTAGGCAAATTATTTGTCTCCTCCTGACCTCTGTTCTTCTTCCAACCCACCTGCTCACCTCTCAGTTATGAGATGACTGTTTGGAGGAGCATAACTTAGAGTTGAATTTTGGCATTCTAGTGCTGAATCTGAAGTGAGTGCTACAGTGAATACAATCTGTATTAATATTTCAATAGGCTAAAGCTACTGTTTCTCTGCATTTGCTTAATAAATATAGTTTCATTGTGAAGCTTGAAGGGTAGCTTGGAGGACTTGAGGTTCTCTCTGTGTGAGTCACTGATGATCAGAATTTATGTGTCAGACTTTCTACTTTCAGAGGAAGCACCTCTTATTGAAGAGAGTCAACCACTTTGCTCTGAAATTACCTAGAGGAGCCATAACAAGTACCACAGCTTTGGTAGCTTTGGTGTCTTAAATAAATTTCCTCAGTTCTGAATGTTGCAACTCAAACATCTACGATGTAAGCAGGGTTGGTTCTTGGTGACACTTTTCTATTTGGCTTGCTGTGTTCGTCTATGGCTGTTGCTCTAGTATTGCTCAGTATTGTTTGGGTCCTAATCCCTCTCTTCTTAAGACAAGATCTCTGTATGGCCCTGGCTGTCCTGGATTAATCTGTAGACCAGGCTGGCTTCAAACTCACAGAGATCCACTTGTCTCTGCCCCCGACTGCTGGGGTTAAAGGCGTGTGCCACCACTGCAAGGCTCCCCTCTCCCCCCTTTTGAGTCCTAGTTTTTTTTTTTTTAAACCATTCAGGTTAGATTAGAACCCTAAAGCTAAATATCATCACATTCTGAGATCCTAGGATTTAGGGCTTTGGTAAGTGAAGTGGGAAGGGCAGTTCAACCCAAAACATCAACAAAGAAGCATTGTTGAAAGTTTAGCCAAAAGAAATTAAAAATTTTTGTTATTTATTTGATTTTCCTTCCTTCCTCCATCCCTCCCTTCCTTCTTTCCTCTCCCTCCCTCTACATCCCTCCCTCCCTCATTTTGAGAAAGTCTCATGTAGCCTCAAATTCATTATGTAGCAGAAGGATGACCTCATGCCTCTACCTTCCAAGTGCAGAGATTACACAAATACATCACTATGGCCAGCTATTTTTATTTTTGTGATGCTAGGGATTGAACCCAGGGCATTATATCAGTCAGATGGTCTCAGTCTCTCATTCTCTCCCCCTTCCCACTACCAAGTAATTTAATGGGTTGCCTGACTTGAAGCTGAAGCTTATAAGGTAAATGTGAAGCTTGCTCAATAGTAACTGTATGGTAAGGTGGTTTGTTTTTGTTGAATTTCGTGTTAACTTTCATTTCATTGATGACTTGTGTAATGTGGGTGGACATCAGAGGACAACATGGTGTGTATGTGGGTGGACATCAGAGGACAACATGGTGTGTATGTGAGTGGACATCAGAGGATAACATGGTGTGTGTGTGGGTGGACATCAGAGGACAACATGGTGTGTATGTGGGTGGGCATCAGAGGACAACATGGTGTGTGTGTGAGTGGGCATCAGAGGACAACATGGTGTGTATGTGAGTGGACATCAGAGGATAACATGGTGTGTATGTGGGTGGGCATCAGAGGACAACATGGTGTGTGTGTGAGTGGACATCAGAGGATAACATGGTGTGTGTGTGGGTGGACATCAGAGAACAACATGGTGTGTATGTGAGTGGGCATCAGAGGACAACATGGTGTGTGTGTGAGTGGACATCAGAGGATAACATGGTGTGTGTGTGGGTGGACATCAGAGAACAACATGGTGTGTATGTGAGTGGGCATCAGAGGACAACATGGTGTGTGTGTGAGTGGACATCAGAGGATAACATGGTGTGTGTGTGGGTGGACATCAGAGAACAACATGGTGTGTATGTGAATGGACATCAGGATAACATGGTGTGTGTGTGAGTGGACATCAGAGGACAACATGGTGTGTGTGTGAGTGGACATCAGAGGATAACATGGTGTGTATGTGAATGGACATCAGAGGATAACATGGTGTGTGTGTGGGTGGACATCAGAGGATAACATGGTGTGTGTGTGGGTGGACATCAGAGGATAACATGGTGTGTGTGTGGGTGGACATCAGAGGACAACATGGTGTGTGTGTGGGTGGACATCAGAGGATAACATGGTGTGTGTGTGAGTGGACATCAGAGGATAACATGGTGTGTGTGTGGGTGGACATCAGAGGATAACATGGTGTGTGTGTGGGTGGACATCAGAGGATAACATGGTGTGTGTGTGAGTGGGCATCAGAGGATAACATGGTGTGTATGTGAATGGACATCAGGATAACATGGTGTGTGTGTGGGTGGACATCAGAGGATAACATGGTGTGTATGTGGGTGGACATCAGAGGATAACATGGTGTGTGTGTGAGTGGACATCAGAGGACAATATGGTGGCATTGTTTCCTTCCTTTACACCATGTGGATCCTGGGAAATCATCAGGCTTGGTGGCAAACACTTTAAACTGCTGAGCTATCTTCCTGGGCCTTAGTCTTAGAAATCAGTTAGGTGTCACAAAGGAAGAGCCCACCCCTCCAGTTAAAGAGTCTCAACAAGGCAGGCTTTCCTTCTGACCAGCAGGACGTGAAGGAGCAGCACACTGGGGCAGGGAGCTCACTTGGCTTCACCCTGAAGCAGGTGGTAACTTTCCCCAGTGCTGGGGCTAACCTTACTCTTTTTGTTTTTTGGTTTTTTGAGACAGGGTTTCTGTAGCCCTGGCTGCCCTGAAACTCCCTCTGTAGACCAGGCTGGCCTGGAACTCACAGAGATCCACTTGCCTCTGCCTCCTGAGTGCTGCGATCAAAGGCCTGCACCGACACCACCTGGCTTAACCTCACAGTTTTTCTTAATTTCCTGGTTTAAAAGAATCAGAGCAAAGGAAATTAAAGACATCAAATAAAGAAAAGGCATTGAGCCGGGCGGTGGTGGCGCACGCCTTTAATCCCAGCACTTGGGAGGCAGAGCCAGGCGGATCTCTGTGAGTTCGAGGCCAGCCTGGTCTACCAAGTGAGCTCCAGGAAAGGCGCAAAGCTACACAGAGAAACCCTGTCTCGAAAAACCAAAAAAAAAAAAAAAAAGAAAGAAAAGAAAAGAAAAGGCATTGAATTCTGAGACTGTGGCAGGATCTTTAAAGTGCAAACAAAAGTTTTACCTAGTTGGAGGGGGGGGGAAACATTTACATCAAAGTTTTACAAGGTGGGGAGAGAAAAAGGTGTGCATTCTTCGTAGTCACAAAAGTTTTATAGCATTTGACAGAAATATCTAATATTTAATGTTCTGAATTTTGTTTTACAGTATAGTCTCACACACACATCCTTTTTTTTTTGAGACAGGGTTTCTCTGTGTAGCATTTGCTGTCCTGGAACTCACAGAGATCTGCCTGCCTCTGCCTCCCCAGTGCTGAGACTAAAGGTGTGTGAACGAGCCACTCCTCACCCCTGGGTTTTTGTTTTGTTTTGCTCTTTTTCATCATTCCAGAATTCTGGTTTCTTTAACGTGAGTAGCACTTTGGCCATTTAAGAAGACAAAACAAGAAGACCTTTCTCAGAACACTTAACTTGATTTGGTTTTATATATTTTTCTGAGACAGGATCTCACTGACTATATAGTTTGGAACTCACTCTCCTTGCTCTCTGTCTGCACCCCCCCCCCCCATCCAAGTTGGCTTTTAACTTGCAGAGTAGCCAGGGGTGGTCCTGAGTTTCTGAGAGTTCTCATTTAATCCTAGTGCCAGGGATACAGGTATTTGCCATCAGCCTGGGTATATGTGGTGCTACAGTTGGGACAAGCATTCTACCAGCCCTTGCTGAACCAGTTCTGTTCACCAACTTGCTTGTTTTGCATTGGACCTTAGTCATTTATGCCATCAATCCTTGATTGGGTCTTGGTTAGTGCTCTCTCCAGTTGAAGCATCTATCTTCAACAGTCATCAGCTTGTTGTTATTATTTCATCTGATATCCATTTGAATTTTTCCTTAAATAGATTAAATTTCTCATTTTTTTTAGGGTCTCTTAGGCAGGAGGGAGGGGAGGTGTGTTTTTCAAAACAGGATTTCTCTGTGTAGCCCTGGCTGTCCTAGAACTCCCTCTGTAGACCAAGTTGGCCTCAAACTCAGAGATCCGCCTGCCTCTGCCTCCTGAGTGCTGGGATTAAAGGCGTGCACCACGGCCTAGCTTTTAAGCCATTTTAAAGTGTACCATTTGGCTCATTTAGCACATTCAGTGTTGTATAGCTGCCTCCTCTTCCTGGTTCCAACCCCTTTATTATCCTGGAAGGAGTAGTCACATTTTCATTCCTTTCTTCCTGGACTCTTGTAACCTGTAGTTAAGAGGCTTTCTCTGGGTTTTTCATATAAAGAGAGTCATGACATGTGGCCTTTTGTGTTTGGCTGCTTTCATTTCACACACTTCAAACATTATACATGTTATAACTAGTATAATTTTTTTGTTATCGAAACTCATTTTATTCCAGTAAAATTAGAAAATTTACACCAAAACTACACAGAGAAACCCTGTCTCGAAAAACCAAAAAAAAAAAAAAGAAAAGAAAAGAAAAAGAAAAGAAAATTTATAATGGTAAAAAATAGAACTTTCTAAGTATGCTTTTTTGGGGCTTTAGGCTGTACCTCTGTTACTACATGTGAGATGCTAGACTCAATCCGCAGTACCCTACACTCTATTCCCTAAACTTAAGAATTTTTATTTTTGTTCTTTTTTTATTTTACTTAAAAATACTACATTTATTTTGTGGGGTGTGTATGTATGCATGCATGCATGTATGTGTATATGTATACAAGTATACATGCACATTGCTGCGGGCCGCAGGAATATATCATAAGAACTCAGCTGGTTATGGCAAAGTCACTACCTGGAGGGATCAGGGAATTCCTCCAGAGGAAGCCAAATCCCAAGGAGTTTTTGGTGTTACTTGGCTTGTTATATATCAGCTGTCTTCTGTTATGAAAATCATGTGTGTCTTCATAGTTTTCCCAATTGATTTTTCCCTAAGAAGGACTAACAGTGTAGACTGATCACTCTCTGGACATACACATTCCAGGCATTTGGAGAACAGCCTCAGGAAAAGGCTTTCTCTGGAATCAGATATCTCCCCTAGCCACTTTCAAGGACTAAAGGAGACATCACCCAGGTGGTCACCCAATTTCCGAGGATTAACAGTGATAACAACCCACAGGCGAGTCTCCTGACTTAAGGTAAATTCCACAAGGGGACACTGCCTAGGTCAGGTAGACATTAAGTAATAGCTTTACACAATTTAGCTCAGACCCCTCCTTTCTTACAGCCTTACTAACTTTATAGACCTCTAACTACTTACCTAACCACTTCTAGGAATATTTAGATAACCTTCTGTGCTAACAGCTATGCTCAGCCAGAACTCCCAGTTCAAGCCTCCCTGTAATTATCATTATTGGTAGTATCCGGCCAGGTCCATCACCGGATGGAGGAAAGTACCTTATCAGAGATACCTCTGTACTCTCTAAGAACAGACTTAAGCATCCAGGCTACCTGTTTGAGAAGGCCTGGTGGATGTACTAATTAATCTTAACTTCCTCCTTTCCCAAACCTTACCTCCAGTTCCAGATCTTCCTTTAACTATCACCAGAGGCATCTAGCTGTACACAGGTTGCCTAGAGACTGAGCACACTTTCCCCCACCCTACAGAAAAACGGCTGACAGCTTGGACAGATAGGAGCCACAGGAAAAAAGAAGACAGTTTTATTTTCTCCCATTGACCTAGCAACTTATAGATTTTTAACATCTTTTACCAAACACATTTAAGATTATAGTTGTGCACGTAAGATCCCTCTTCTTAGATATTTCCCATATTTAGCCTTTAGTTAATTCATTAGTCACTTCCCCTTTGGGTCACAAATGGTAATTAACAACTAGTGCCCCTCTTTGTAATTCTTATCAACCCTCCATTTGATCCTGATAGCGGACAATCACTGCCTGAGGAAGTTCAGGCTGAGTGTCCTGGGTGGAGGGGAGGATTGTGATTTTTGGGGAGATATATAACTGTAAAGCAGAGGACAGAGAGGAGAGAAGAGAATGGAAGAATTAGATGGGTAAGAACTTGAGAGGAACAAACTGAGATGGGGAAGAAGTAGATTGAAGGGCTACAGGAGAGTACTAGAGGAACGAGATGGAAGATGAGAAAGAGCCAGATGGGGAAGAACAAGATGAAGTAGAACAAGAAGAGGAGAGAGGAGACGGGAGAGGAGATGATATGGGAAGGAACAAAGTGGATGAGAACCTAGAAGGGGCAGAACTAGATGAAGGAATTAAGACAGAACCTAGAGGGGATCGCAGACAAGTGTAGAGAGCAATCAAACTAAAGATGACCTAAATATGAGAGCAGAATATAAGCTTATAGCTGTCACAGAATAATAAAGTATATGGACTAAGGAGTTTCATGTACATATATTCATTTCATCAAAGATTATCAGCTGGTTGTAGATTGTTCCCGGACCCTGGGAGGGGACTATCGAGGGGCTGGACCCCCATAGTCCCTGATAGCACATGAGTATAGAAATTAGAGGACCTCCAGAAGTTGGGGGTGGGAGGTTGGTTCTGCTTTCCTACCATGTGAGTCCTGGGAATCAAACTTGTGTTGTTAGGCTTGGCAGCAAGTACCTTTAACTGTTGAGCCATCTTGCCACCTCAGAGCATGCTTCCCGCCCCTATACCCAGGGGTTTCTCTGTATAATCCTGACTGTACTGGAACTCTGTAGAACAGGCTGGCCTGGAACTTGGAGATCCACCTGCCTCCGTCTCCCCAGTGCTGGGATTAAAGGCGTGTGCTGCCACCACCACTGGTTCCAAAATATGATACCCCCCCCCCCAGGGTTTCTCTGTGTAGCTTTGGCACTTTTTCCTGGAACTCACTTTGTAGCCTCAAACTCACATAGATCCTCTTGGCTCTGCCTCCGCCTCCTGAGTGCTGGGATCAAAGGCGTGCACCACCACCGCCTGGCTTAACCCCCCCCCCCCCCACAGGGTTTCTCTGTGTAGCTTTGTGCCTTTCCTGGAACTCACTCTGTAGCCCAGGCTGGCCCAAAATACGGTTTTTAAAGGGATTGGGCACACAACTCAGCATTTGGGAGGTAGAGAGTGGAGGATTCTGAGTTTAGAACTAGACTGGGTTACATAATGAGGCTATATCTCAAAACAAATTTAGAAAAAATTTTAGGCCTTTAGAAAAATTGGCCTAGATATCTGGATTGAAGCTTTTAAATCTCATTGTTGATATGTAGATGTGTTCATGAGGTTTCTGAGTAAGCAGATTCCTCACCAGACTCTCAAGTGCTTCTTGTACACAATCAAATTCATACACACCTCTAATAGGTGGGGTGCTTCTCATCTCGTTACAAACTAACCTGCTGGAGCTGTAGATCAAGAACTGCTTCCTAGTAGAGGTAACACATTAATACCTATTTTGTTACCCTGTTTGTTTTGGTGTGTAGTCAGGATTTCTTTTTCTCCCCACCATCACTACCACCTCTCTTGCCTCACACACTTACTGGGACTGAAGTGATGCAGATGAATGGAGCAGTACCAAGACCATTGTTTCCCCTTTTCCTTTTCTTCTCTCATATATTACATTCCAACTGCAGTCCACTCCTCCTCCTTTCCCTTCAGAGAAGGGCAGGCCTCCCAGGGACATCAACCAAACATGGACTGTCAAGTTACAATACATCTAGGTAACCCAGTAGGAGGAGAAGGGTCCCTAAAGCAGGCAAAAGAGTTAGAGACAGCCCCTACTCCCACTGTTAGGTGTCCCACAGAAACAAGTTACACAACCATAACATATATGCAGAGGACATAGGTCAGGCCCATACAGACTCCCCGGCTGTCTTTGTGAGCCCCCATGAGCCCTGGTCAGTTGACTCTGTGGCCCATTTTCTTTTCTTTTCTCTCTATATCTATATATTATTTTTAAAGATTTATTTATTATGTATACAGTGTTCTGTCTGCTTGTATCCCTACAGGCCAGAAGAGGGCAACAGATCTCATTACAGATGGTTGGGAGCCACCATGTGGGTGCTGGGAATAAACTCAGGACCTCTGGAAGAGCAGCCAGTTAACCACTGAGCCATCTCTCCAGCCTGTGGCCCATGTTCTTGTGTCTTGACCCCTCAGGCTCCTACAATCCTTCCTCAACCAGGATTGATTCCCTAAGCTCCACCTAATGTTTGACTGGTTCTTTGCATCTACTCCCATCAGTTGCTGAGTGAAACCTCTCTGGTGACACCAAGACCATTTTTACCTAAAGAATATCACAATTTTTTTTCTAAACCCCATAAAGTATCTGGAGAGTAAATAAACCAAATAAAAGAACAGAAAAATAGTGGAAATTGCATTCTTTCTTTTGCAGTAAAAATAATTGTGGCTGAGCAGTGGTGGTGCACACCTTTTATCCCAGCACTTAGGAGGCAGAGGCAGGTTGATTTGTCTGTGAGTTCAAGGCCAGCCTGGTCTACAGAGTGAGTTCCGGGACAGCCAGAGCTACACAGAAAAAACCAAAAACCAAAAGAATAACTTGTGTTTCCCTGCTTTTATCTCCCCAATGCTGAAATTACAGCTGCTTTATTCAGCTACAGATGGGGAATTTGAAAGTCAGGCTTTACAACTTTTAGAGGATAAAATAGTTTTATGATAATCTTAAAAATAGATTGACTGTAAAATATCTAAATGAAAATTTTATTTGAAAATGTTAGTAGTGGGTGGAGCTGGAGAGATGGCTCAACAGTTGTAGAGCAGAGGACTTCAAGAGAACCAAGGTTTGGTTCCCAGCACCCAGGTTGGTGGCAAACAGCCACTGTAATTTCAGCTCCAAGGGTTCTGGCACCCATACACTTTGTGCACACATATGAATAAAAATAAAAATCTTAATTCAGCTCCTGTTTTCCATCACTTCCTTCTCCGCCTCTGTGTGTGTGTGTGTGTGTGGGGGGGAGACACGTAAGGTTTTAGAAATGTTAATTCTAAGTTGTTGCTTGCCTTTTCTTCCCCAGAAGAAACACAAAATAAACAGGGGGGAGACACTTAAGGTTTTAGAAATGTTAATTCTAAGTTGTTGCTTGCCTTTTCTTCCCCAGAAGAAACACAAAATAAACAAACACAATACCCTAAGTCATTATGCATTGTACTCTCTTCCATCTGGCCAAATTTTACAATTGATGTTTATTGGCGCTTACTCGGTAAATTAGCCCTCTCAAATGTTTTGGTCTTTTAGTTCCTATATTTATTTAGTGGTGCTGCCATTTGAATCTAGGACTTTATGCATCCTAGGTAAACTCTGCTACTGAGCCATAGTATCAGCCTCATGTTTCATTTAATAAATAGAGTGTTTGAATGTTAACAAACGCTACAGGAGGAAAACTAAAATGTTCACTGGGCTGGCAAGGTGGCTTAGTTAAAGAGGGTAAAGGCTTCTGCTGCCTTTAACAGTTGAGTCCTGGGATCCACATGATGAGAGGTGAGAACCCATTCCTGCAAGTTTCTAACCTCCATACATTTATTAGCACATGTCCTCTCTTCCTGCAAATAAATACATACATAAAAATTTTGTAACCGGGCGGCAGTGGCACACACCTTTAATCCCAGCACTTGGGGGGCAGAGCCAGGTGGATCTCTGTGAGTTCGAGGCCAGCCTGATCTACAGAGTGAGATCCAGGACAGGCACCGAAACTGCACAAAGAAGCTCTATCTTTAAAGAAAAAAAAAATTGTGGCTAGGCCAGTGGTGGCTCATGGCTTTAATGTCCTAGCACTCAGGAGTCAGTGGTAGGCGGCCCTCTGTGACTTCAAAGCCAGTCTGGTCTACAGAGCTAGTTCCAGGGCAGCCAGGGCTACACAAAGAAACCCTGTCTCAAAAACCCTAGATAGATAGATAGATAGATAGATAGATAGATAGATAGATAGATAGATAGATAAATAGCATTAAAAAAAGTATCTACTTAAAATTGGTTTTAGCTTAGGAGTGGAGAGATGGTTCATCAGTTAAGAGCACTGGCTGTTCTTACAGATGACCCAGGTTTAATTTTCAGCATGCACATGGCAGCTCATATCCATCTGTAACTCCAGTCCCAGGGTATCTGATGCCTTCTTCTAGCCTTTTCAGATCTTGCAGGCAGAACACCCACACATATTTTTTTTTTTTTAAAGTCTAAAAATGTTTTCAGGTTAAAAAAATAAATATGCTTTTAGGCACGGTTGTCATGCTGATATGTCTACTTAAAATACTTCCTCTTCTATTCTAGTGACCTAGTAGAAAAACATCACCATGGCTACAGAAATTGGCTCTCCTCCACGATTTTTCCATATGCCGAGGTTTCAACACCAGGCACCCCGACAACTGTTTTATAAGCGCCCCGATTTTGCACAGCAGCAGGCAATGCAGCAGCTTACCTTTGATGGAAAACGGATGAGGAAAGCTGTAAACCGGAAAACCATAGACTATAATCCTTCTGTAATTAAGTATTTGGAGGTAAGTCCAATGAACTTTAATGGCCAAAAAGATAGTTTTTTTAAAACTAAATAAAGGGTAGTAAGTATTACTGGTATTTTTTGAATTAGTGGGATGGATTAACCTTTTAGATAAAGAGTTCATTAATCATCTTCTGAAAAATGACCCACAGTGTATGTGAACTAATAAGTGACTACCAACATAGTAATATTTCTGAGACACTGGCACTGAGAACATGACTTGTCCCACTTCTGAGTTCCCAATGGTAAACTCTAGTCTAGAGGAGTAGCTCTATATTTACCTTGAAGATTGAATACCTGCTATAGTCATGGACTGTAGGTGATCTGCTTAAAGTGCTTTCAGCTGTTTCTGTGCATTTGAGTTCTTCATGTACTTGTGTTAGTCTGTTAAATGTTACTGTGCCATCCACTTGGTTTAGTCTGCTTTTTATACCTTAGTTGAGTGATTAACTCAACTGTTTGCACATTGAACTAATTAATATATTACCGGCACATGGCAAAAGTGTCAAGGGCAGGTTTAGACTTTTTAGTTTTTCCTCTTTTTTTTTTTTAGACAGGATATTATATAGCACAGGTTGTTTTTGAATTCCCAAACTTTCCCCCCTCCATCCTCCAAGTACTGAGATTAAAGCATGTGATGTCACATTGGTTGATTTAGAGTTTCTTGGCAATATCATTTGGGAAGCTAGCGTATGAAGCTAGAATTTGGAAGGAATAAAAAAAAGAAAGCCAAAATAGAGATAAAATAAATTGTTTTTTGCTAATGGTTTTGGCAAAAGTATGATTGCCAGTCTATCCTCACTCCCCCCTCACCAATTTATTTATTTTATGTGTATGAATTGTTTTGCTTGCATGTATGTATGTCTACTGTGTGTATGTATGCCTGGTGCCCATATAGGGAAGAAGAGGGGGTTATATATATCCTCTGGAACTGGAGTTAACAAGCTGTGAGCCATGTGGGTACTGGCATCCAGGTCCTCTGGAAGAGCCATCTCTCCAGTGCTTCCTCCCCCCACTTCCATTTATCAGAATGATAAATGAGTGAGGACGTGTTGGGGATCAGAGGAACTGGATGAATAGGGTCAGGGCTACTTGAATAAAATTCTCAACAGGAGCAGCAGGAAAGGGGGACCATCCCTGTTATCTGTGTTTGAGAAAATAGCCTGATGTGTTGGTGTGTACTCCTTTTATCCCAATGCCCTGGAAGCAAAGGAACTCTTGAGTTCCAAGCCACACTGGTATATGTAGGGGGTTGCAAGCTATACAGTGAGACCCTGGCTTTGAAAAAACAAAACTCAAAACACACATTTGGGGGCTGGGGAGGTGGCTCAATGGTTAAGAGCATGAGCTGCTATTCTAGAGGACCCTGGTTTGATTCTCAGCAGGGACATAGTGACCCATAACCATCTGTAATTCCAGTTTAGAGTCTCTCACGCTCTTCTGACCTCTGTGGGTATTAAGCATGCGTATGGTACTCACATGCATACACATGCAGGCAAAAATCCATACACATAAATGAAAAAGAAATACATTAGGTTCCATTATTTATTAAATTTTACATGACTGTCACAAAGCCACATACTCATTAGTTAATTTATTTCTAACAGAATAGGATATGGCAAAGAGATCAGAGAGATATGCGGGCCATTCAGCCGGATGCAGGTTATTATAATGATGTAAGTATAAGTTCTATCATACTAGCTTAATAAAAACTCCCTTGTTTGGTCATGTAAACCTCAAACCTCTCCATCAAAGTTGTCTTTTCTTCTTACATTTTTTGGTTAAGATTTATTTATTTATTATGTATACAGTGTACATGCATGCTTGCAGGCCAGAAGAGGGAGCCAGATCTCATTATTGATGGTTGTGAGCCACCATGTGGTTGCTAGGAAATTGAACTCAGGACCTCTGGAAGAGCAGCCAGTGCTCTTAACCACTGAGCCATCTCTCTAGCCCCTTCTTCTTACATTTTTATAGTTAACATATTTGCAAAAGTATAATGTAGTATGTCTGTATTTATCTTGATTTAATTTTGTCTCAACTTAAATATTCCTTTAAATTTAATGATGAATAAACTTTAGGCAGAAGCAATGTCAAAAGATTGAACAGCTTCAAAGTCTTTTAATAGAAAAATTAAATTTTAATTTGAGGTTTTGCAAACATGCTTTGCTGTATTGACTTTGAGAAGTAATTTAGGAAAACTGATACTTAAAGCAGACATTGAAATTAAGTTCCAGATTAATATTAATAGGTGTTTAACTTTTTAATCTTAGTTTTCTTTTAATGTAGAATACTTTTAATGTCCTAAAAGCTTTGGAAAGTTGTCCTGAAGTTTTCTTAATAGTTATCTTGCTATGTACCTTGGTTTCTTCTCTGTGTGTTATCAGGTGTTACAAAACCCAATGTTCTTTTTTCTTTTCTTTTTTTAATAGCTGGTCCCACCTATAGGAATGTTGAATAATCCTATGAATGCAGTTACAACAAAATTTGTTAGGACATCAACAAACAAAGTAAAATGCCCAGTATTTGTTGTGAGGGTAAGTATTCTGTTATGTATTTTTTTTTTTAAATTTAATTCTAGTTTTACAAATTTATTTGACAAGGTTGGGCAAGGTAGCACATGCCTTTAATCCTAGAAGCAGGAGGATCTCTGAGTTCAAGGCCAGCCTGGTCTACATAGTTTCAGGATAACCAGAACTACATAGATAGACTGACTCTAAAAACAAAGTATTTGACAAAACAAAAAGTAAATACTATATTAAATGTATGCTTAAGATAATAATTGGTTTGCTAATAATAGTTTTACTTTGAATTGTACTCTTTTATCCATTTTCTCCACTGATGGTAGGATAATGTGCTCTGAATTGTTTTTCGTCATGTTGTAGAATTCTGGAATATTTAGTATATTCATAGTGTGGCAGGTCTCAGGATAGCCCTTGAATAAAAATGGCTTTGTTGCTGTTGGAAAAACAGCATCCTAAGGTGAATGAAAAGCTGTCAGTTGTTGATAGCTGAAAACCTATGGTACATCATACTTAACAGCTATGTGAAAGTGCCCAGTAGTTTCTTTGGAATTACAAAATACAGTTTTATAATCAGGGATATAGTCACATTGCTCAATATTTTGAAGGAATTTTGCAGTTAAAAAAAAAAAAAGGTTATTTTCCATATTGACCAGACAATACATTCAGTTCATAGTCCTACAAATGATTTTTTTTAAAATTTCATTTCCTTTCTCCTTCCATCCTTTGTAGTTTTTATTATTTTTTTAGAATTTTTCAGGTTTTTGTTTGTTCTGTTTTTTGTTTTCTGAGATAGCAATTCTTCGTGTAGCCCTGGCTGTCTTGGATATCCCTCTGTAGAACAGGTTGGACTCTAACTCAGAGATCCTCCTGCCTCTGCTTCCCAAGTGTTGGGATTAAAAGTGTGCACCACTACCACCTGGCTTGATTTCTTTTTAAATGATGTGTATACATGCATGTCTATGTGCATGTTAGTAGAAGTGCCTTTGGAGGCTAGAAGAGGGTATCCCAGTCCTTTGGAGTTCCATGTTGGGAGCTGCCTTATGTGGATGCTGGCAACTGAACCCAGGCCTCTGTCAGCTCAGTATCTTCTTTTAACCATTGAGCCATCTCTCAAGCTCCCTTGCTCCCTTGTGTACTTGTTTGTTTTTACTCTTTACTCCTTGGGGGCCGACCACTCAGCTCCCAAATAAACACTTGGAAACTTATACTTACTTAGGAATTCCTGGCCTTAGCTTGGCTTGTTTCTAACCAGCTTTCCTTAACTTAAAGTACCCCGTCTATCTTTTGCCTCTGGGCTTTTACTTTTCTCTATTCTATATTCCTTTCTCTGCTTCTTCTTACTCTGTGCTAGTTGTGAGCTTGGGTGTCTGGTCCCCAGTGTCCTCCTTTCCTCCTGTCTTGTTCCTCCCTCTTCTCTTCTATTTGTTCTCTCTGCATGCCAGCCCCACCTATCTCTCTCCTGCGCAGCTATTGGCCATTCAGCTCTTTATTAGACTAATCAGGTGTTTTAGACAGGCAAAGTAACACAGCTTTACCGAGTTAAACAAATCTTTGCGTCATTAAACAAATATTCCACAGCATAAACGAATGTAACACATCTTCAAATAATATTCCACAACACCCTTGTTTATTTTATTTTATTTTTAAACTTAATTATTGTATGTGTATAAAGGGGGCTCTCCCCTATGATATATATGTGGAGGTCAGGTCACCTATGGAGTTGTGCCTTTTTTAACCTTTATGTGGTTTTAGGAGTTAAACTCAGGTTGTCAGGATTCTCTGGAGCTGGAGTTAAAGGGTGGTTGTGAGCTATCTGATGTTGGTGTTGGGAAGCAAACTCTGGTCCTCTGGAAGAGCTACAAACACTTTGAACTGCTGAGTCATTTTCTAGCCCTTTATTATCCTTTTATGATACAGGAAACTTTTGAAATGAAGCCTGCACATTCTGTATTTTTATTTTCTCTCCTTATTACTAGGGATAGAGCCTAGGGCCTTGCATATGCTCTGAATTGCATCCTTAGCCCCCCACCCCTTAAGAAAAAACAAAACAATAAACTTCATGCTGGTCTTGAACTCATCTTGTATTGTAGCCCAGGCTGCCCTAGAACTCTTGGTCTCCCTTCACCTTCTCCGTGTGGTGGATAAGTTTTCTTCTTTGGAGATCAAGGTATGAGATCTTGGGGGAAATTTGTGTGTATTAGAGACACAGTCTGTTGAAAGTTATTAAGAAATGCTTTATTTACAGTTTGGTTTACTATAGAATTGATGGGGTTGGGACCATAGCAGATAAAAAAAATCTAGGAAGATAGGAGTACTTTATTCAGAATCATCAAAATGATGTTTATTGATAAGGCAATACAGAGCTAAGTGGTCACACATATTTGTGTCATTTTCCAAATAAACTTCATGTTTCTTTCTTTTTTTTTTTTTTTTTTTTGGTTTTCCGAGACAGGGTTTCTCTTGTGTAGCTTTGCGCCTTTCCTGGAACTCACTTGGTAGCCCAGGCTGGCCTCGAACTCACAGAGATCCGCCTGGCTCTGCCTCCCAAGTGCTGGGATTAAAGGCGTGTGCCACCACCGCCCGGCTAAACTTCATGTTTCTTAAGCACACCTGTTTTTGCAGTATTGGTTTTTACATAGGATAATAAAATTGTACCGACCTGTGTATTTATATTCTTTATGGAAAATGAGTGAAACTGAACAAAAGGAAAAATGAATTATATGCACACACAGACACTTGCTTAACTGTTTGTTTATTTTGTGGCAGGGTCTTATTATATAGCCCTGGCTGGCTTGTAACTCATTGTGTAGATCAGACTGGCCTCAAGTTCATGAAGATCCTCCTGCCTCTCCCTCCATAGTACTGGGATTATAGTGTTGTCATGCTTGGCAAAAATAAATCAATTTATTTATTTATTTATTTATTTATTTATCTATCTATCTATCTACCTACCTACCTACCTACCTACCTACCTACCTACCTACCTACCTACCTACCTACCTATCTATCTATCTATCTATCTATCTATCTATCTATCTATCTATCTATCTATCTATTTATGTTTATTTAGAGACAGGGTTTTCTCTGTGGAGCCCTGGCTGTCCTGGAACTCACCCACTCACCTTGTAGAGCAGACTGGTATCGAACTCAGAGATCTGCCTTCCTCTGCCTCCTGAGTTCTGAGATAAAAGGTGTATGCTGCCATGCCTGGTATACATTATATTTTAATGGTGACTAGCAAGTATGTCACAGATTCACTTCAGCATACAAACTGTGGCATTAAAATAGTTATGTAGTGCTTTTTGTTCTAATGTATTAAGACTTTTTTCTTTTTTCCTTATGTCTTCCTGTATTGAGATAGACTCTTGGTATTGAACCCTGACAGGCCTGGTGTTCACTATTTAGCCTAGGGTAGCCTTGAACTCGCAGCATCTTCCGATATCATCAACTTCCTGAGTGTTGGGATTCCTAATGTAGATCATTATTACTGGCAGCATGGACTCTTGTTTTACTTTTTAAAAATTAATACAGCCTGCCGCTGGCCTTGAATTTAGAAGAGCATAAAATAACTCTTATGTGTGTGGTCCTGGAGATTGAACTCAGGGCTTAGGCATGCTAGGCGAGTGTTCTACTGCTGAGCTAGAACTCCATAATGTGGGTGTTTCCTTTTTCCTTTTTCCTTTTTTTGGGGGGCCAGGATCACACTATGTAGCTCTGGCTGGCCTGGAACTCCCAGAGATCTGCCTGCCTCTGCCTTCAGGCTTTTCTTTTGGTAGTGTCTCACAGAGGCTAGGGCATTCAGAATTTACTATGTATTAAAGGATGGCCTTGAATAATAATAATAATAAATTATAAAATAATTGTAAAAATAAAATTACAAAAATAATAAAGATTACTTTATATGCTTTGGTGTTTTGCCTGAATGTATGTCTGTGTGAGGGTGCCAGATTCCCTGGAACTGGAGTTACAGACACTTGTGAGCTGCCATGTGGGTGCTGGGAATTGATCCTGGGTCCTCTGGAAGAACAGGCAGTGCTCTTAACCGATTAGCCATCTCTCCACCTCCGACCTTGATTTTCTCTCTCTCTTTTTTATTTTTATTTTTATTTTTTTGAGACGGTGTCTCTGGAACTCACTCTGTATCCCAGGCTGGCCTCAAAATCACAGAGATCTGCCTGCCTTTGCCTCCAGAGTGCTGGGATTAAAGGCGTGCGCTACCACAACCAGGTTGGGATTAATATTTTTCATCTGCACAAATAGTTTCTGACCTAGAACTTTTGATCCCACTTCCTTTACCTCTTGAATGCTAGGATTACAGGCAAAGTGCCACTATGCCTAGTTTATTTGGCATGTGGGATCAAACTCCAGGGCCTTTCTGTTTTCTAGGCAAACATTCTAACATCACTAGCCCCTCTCATAACTTTTAAAAAATATTTAGTTATAGGAAAAGTTTGGTATTTTCAATGTTCTTAACACAGTAATTGTTACTGTTTTGCTTGTTTTGCCTCCCAAGTGCTGGGATTAAAGGCGTGTGCCATCACTGCCCGGCGATTATTTTCTATATATGCGCCAGAATCCAACAGCAATCAAAAGATTCCTTATTTTTCATTCAGTCATTTGAACTTTTCTGGCGACTGCCCACCTCATTTATATTCATCAACTGTGTAGCCTAGATAAGAGTGAACTCTTTACATATTATGATTTGACTTGCTTTTTAAGTACATAGTACTATACATTCCTTTTTAAACTTAGCTAAGGAGCCAGAGTATTAGTGCTTCCCTTCACTGTGTCAGGCAAGTTCTCTTCTAACAGTACACTTGCTTATAAAGGTACATCAAATATAAAACAGTGTTGTCTACTTTATTTGGATAAGCTAATATTTTATGAATAAAGGTTCTGGGGACTGGAGAGATACTCAGCAATTAAGAACACCTGCTACTCTTCCAGAGGACTTGAGTTCAGTTACCTACACACTGCAGCTGACAAGTGCCTGTAACTCTGGCTCAACTCACTCATGCACCCAAACAAGCAAACAGAAATGCCTTTGAAAATATTTCTTAAATTAGTGAAGCTACAAGACTGGTGCTTGTATGTAACCTGTCTTCCTTTTCTTCCTGCAGTGGACCCCAGAAGGAAGACGCTTGGTCACTGGAGCTTCTAGTGGAGAGTTCACCTTATGGAATGGGCTGACTTTCAACTTTGAAACCATATTGCAGGTAACAGTAACCACCAGATGGTAGCTCATCTAAGAACTTGAGGGTACAGTCAACTTCATTGGCATTTTTTTTTTTTTTTTTTTTTGGTTTTCCGAGACAGGGTTTCTCTTGTGTAGCTTTGCGCCTTTCCTGGATCTCACTTGGTAGCCCAGGCTGGCCTCGAACTCACAGAAATCCGCCTGGCTCTGCCTCCCGAGTGCTGGGATTAAAGGCGTGCGCCACCACCGCCCGGCCTTCATTGGCATTTTAAAACTTAACAATTGAATAGTTTACTGCTCTGAGTTAATACAGGTTCCTTTCAGCCCAGCCATATATTCTCTTAAAGAAAAACTTAAAATGTTTTCTCTTTTCACAGGCTCATGATAGCCCCGTGAGGGCCATGACTTGGTCACATAATGACATGTGGATGTTGACAGCAGATCATGGAGGATATGTGAAATATTGGCAATCCAACATGAACAACGTCAAGATGTTCCAGGCACATAAGGAGGCGATTAGAGAGGCCAGGTTTATACACAATATACCATTTTCTGTAGTCCCTATTGTCATGGTTAAATTACTCTCTAAGTGTATTCTGGGTGCAGAGATGCATGGGCTCTCTCAGATTCTGGGAAACTTTCTGCACCTTATGAACACAATATATCTCTTTGTTTTCACACATTCACCATTTTGCTGGCACCGTTCTGAAGTAGTTTTGTCCTGGTATCAGCCTTTGCAATATGTTAGAGATGTATTGTCTGACACATTTTGCACTGGTTTTCTCTTTTCATTTATGGTTAATAATGTGTATACGTTATTCCTTTTTATTATCTACTGTGTAAGACAAGAATATTCCAAATAAAGAATTCAGTCTTTAATTATACAACTGAATAAAATCTAAAGCCTACAGAAATCACCTTCAGAATCCACACAAAAGTCAAGGAAAAAAAAGAGGCTTAAGTGAAGACCTGGTTGGCTTGGTTCTGCCACGACTTCAAAAAGAAAGTATAGGACTAAAAACCTCACAGATAACTCTCTGGACGTGGCAAACATTAACGGATTAATGAATGGGTTCTTCATGCTTTGCAGCTGTAAGCAGACCTTTGTCAAAGAAGACTCTAGGACTTTTCTTCTGATTCACTGTTGATAACAAGACTTAATGCAAATGTATGAGTGGAGTTAAAACATTTTCAGTGAGTTGTATGTTTTTACATAACAGTGAGAAATGTATAGTAAAACTGGGGGAAAGAGTTTCAAAAAGAAGCCTGAAGAAGTGCTGCAGCCTCAGAATAAAGCTAAGCAGCATTCTTTTAAGGTTGTGCCATCTTCATGTGGGAAGAGGTTGACTTTAGAAACACCATTTCTACTTTCAGAATCCACAGAACTTGTTGCATATACATGTTTCTGCTTTATAGACCTGGCCTCAGTGTCGTGCTCATAATATTTTTTTTCACTGTTAGTCATTCAGAAGTTCAAGGGAGTTCATACAGTTCATTGAAAATCTTGATGGTTTTTCACAGCCAGGAAGAAAACTGGCTCCCTCTTGTGTAGCAGTCATTGGCTTTAAAAAGAAATCTGATGTATATTTTAAGTTTTCCTCCAAAGGTACAACATTCATGGGATTGCTTTACACCTGGAAGAAGGCATACAGTTTTCATAGGCCTTTTAATTGAAATAAGTGAAAAACATGGTATATGGAGATCTTGAACAGTCAGTCTTACTAGCCTGCTTAAAAGTGTTTTAGCCTATCATTTTTGAAGTTTAAATGTCTGAGGCAGAAACTGATGCTCATGTTTTGAGCAGTATTCCTCTGTGGCTTAAGTGACTATGTGCGGAAATATTGGTAAGAATAGAACACATTTAGTTTCACTGTTAAGGCAGCTCCCCATGTTTTGTTGACACAGGAAATATACTACAAGGAGCATAGGTAATGAAAGGACTAGTAATGCACTGAGGAGTTCTCTGAATATTGATGGAAATGGAAAAGAAAAAACCCTATTATTTTGAAGCCTTTTGATGAGATGCATATGTTAGCTGACTACATTCTTCTTTAAGGGCTTCTTCACTGGATACTTCCTTCTCCTGTTTATAATGCAGCACAGTGTTTTTATTTTTCCCTGTCTGAGAAGCATGGATGATCTGTTAAATGCTGACCTCTTTCCCCTGCTGTGTGTCTTCATGTAACAGTTTCTCACCCACGGATAATAAATTTGCTACATGCTCTGATGACGGCACTGTTAGAATCTGGGATTTTCTTCGTTGCCATGAGGAAAGAATTCTCCGAGGTATGTGTACAAACAGTACTGATTGGAATATTTAAATAGGGAAGGCATTTTTGTTTAAATCATCACAATACACAATATTGGCTTGTATCTCCATTAAAGTATTTTTTTTATACATTCACCATCTCTGCCAAGAAAACACGGCTGTTCTCTAGTTTGCATTCATTTTGTAAATTTTCACTAATAATAATTTCACTATCTTTGAATTCTTTCGGCTATAAAGTAAATATGAGCTCTCCTTTTCCCTGTCACTTCTTTATCTTTGTGTATCCCTTAGGGAAGTACTCTTTCCTGACATAGACATTTCAAAATAATAGACAGCCCACATATTCATGACAGCTCTTGCACATGTAACACATTAACCGCTAAAATAGAGGTGTTAGTAGCTCTATTTATTTGCTCCCTTTTTGAGAAATGTTCTCCTTGGGAAGATTAAGCTGGCCTGGAACTTGCTGTGTAGCCTACACTAGCCTGGAACTTACAGTCCTTAGTCCCTTGTCTCAGACTCCCAGTTCTGGGGGTGCAGTTGCGCTTCATTGCAGCTGGCTTACTTGGAATTTGTAGGTTATTTCACTTTGTATAGTGGGGCTGTCAACACCCTTTATATGAATTCTAAGGTAGTGGAGTTTGGGAATTAGCTGTGTTTTATATATTCTTAGTGCAGACATTACAATAAAACCATTTGTACTTCTAAGTACTTGGTTTATTATTCACTAGGAATGTAGTATTTTCTTTCTTTTTTTAAAAGTTTATTTATTTATTGTTCATTGTTTTGCCTGTGTAAGGGTGTAGGTCCCCTGGAACTGTAGTTACAGCTAGTCATGTGGGTGCTGGGAATTGAACCCGGGTCCTCTGGAAGAGCAGTCAGTGGTCTTAACCACTAGGCCATCTCTCCAGTACAGAATGTAGTATTTTCAAGTGTTTAGTTTAAACCTCAACTAGTTTACAAACTGCCTTTTTTGCTCCATGCCCTTGATTCCTGAATGCCTCAGAAGTAACATTATGTGAAAGGGAAATTCAGGGTGTAGAATGGGTACCAGAGATAACATTTGTCAAGACATTATGATTCAGAGGTTTCCCTTCATGTTAGAGTCAGCCATTAGATGTCTTGGTGGAACTGTAAATTTCTTAAAGCTGGTAAGATACTTTACCATGCCAGGTGTGGTTGTACACATGCTTTAATCCTAGGAGAGGCAGGGAAATCTCTCTGAGTTCTATGTTAGTCTAGTCTACATATATAGTTCCAGACCAGCCAGCACTATATAGTGAAACCCTGTCTCAGAATAAAGCAAACAAAACTAAACTTGAAAAAATTTAAAGACACATATTTTAAGCTAGTATCATTGAATGTATTTTCACATTGGCTTGGATCCCTGTACAGTTATGCATCACTATAGCTAGTGCAGGGATCTTGTCGGTGCCTGTTAAATTGAGGGGCATATACACTGTGAAGGTCATGATACCATGCAATTTAAGAATGAGGTAGAGTCGTTGAGAGCTTAGTCTAAATCACTTTATGGAAGAGTACCACGACCCGGAAGATTTAAGTGACATGTTAAAAAAATAATAGGTCCAATGCCATAACTAGAATGTTAACCACTTGACTTTTATCCTGGTAGTATACTTACGTTGGATCTTTCCTCACTGTTCTTAGAAATATTAGATGTTAAACAGACATAGGTCAATGTTTTCTAGGCTTTGAAAAATCCTTAGGAATAAAGGGATTACAATGATAAACTTGACAATATTCTGAAATATGATAACAGAATTCTCATATAAAACTGGTCAACAATTTGTATTGAAACAAAATCTTTTCTATGTTAACATTTCTTTTCACCTTACATACCAATGAAGAGCTCTGAAAACGGCTCTAAATATGCCCAGCAATGTCTCTGAAATTAGTGTTATAAGTAGCAGTTGATATTTTTAGGTTTGAGTTAAGGTGAGCTTTTTTATTTTTAATTTGAGTCAGGTGAATTTAGATAAAATGGAAACTGTTAAATAGGCAACACAGACTCAAGTATATTATCATGTATATTAATTAAATGAGAGTTTTATTCTCTACATGAGGACTGTCCATTTTAGGCTTTATATGGGTGTTTCAAATATACACAAAATATGCTGGATGCCCGTGTACTTTTAGGATTTATGTTTTTCCTTGTACATATGTATGCCATTTTCTTCCTTGTAAAAACACTTTTACTACTTAATAATTCAGTGAGTATATGAGACATTTGTGAATGTAGTCAACTAAATCAATTAAACAGCCCAAACAGTTGTGAGAGCAAGTCTCACGTAATCCATGAGATTTTAGATTCCAGTTACCGTTTTCTGTCGCTCTGTTCTCTGAATTCTGGGACACTAAGAGCGTTTCTGTTCTTCTTGATGGTGGAGACAGATGTACAGTCGTCACTGGCAGGATGCAAAATTGTTTAACAAAAATTAGAAGGAAGGACCTGAGGATAGCTTCTCATGGAAGACATGGGATCCCAAAGTCAAATTGGGGGGTTGGGGATTTAGCTCAGTGGTAGAGTGCTTGCCTAGCAAGCACAAGGCCCTGGGTTCGATCCTCAGCTCAACAAAACAAAACAAAACAAAAACACCAAAGTCAAGCTGGGACAGGATGAATGTTCTGTCTTCTAAAATGTCAGTTGCCCTGTGTTAAGGGCAATAATCATAGTCCACCCATACCTATCTGACAGGCAAGCAGGCACACTTCTTTCTCTTGTAGTATGTGTCAGGCACTCACTTTGAGAGGTTAGGTATTTAGAAAATCAAGAAAGTGCTGTTTGAGGGACGTGATGATCATATAGTCTGAGGCTATGTTCTCTATCATCCATAAAATCAGACTTTTACTCAGTTTTAGTGATATGGTATTTGTTACCTCATGTTTCCCTTCACCGATATCAGGTCCAATTTTTAGCTCATTCTTCCATTATGTTGGTAATTACTTTTCTATAACTTGTTCTTCTGTTTGGGACATCAAGGGGAAAAAAGCAAAAACATTTAGTGCATGGCTATAATCTCAACACTTGAGAGAGGTAGAGCACAGCCAGGGCTATGTAACACACTCTCTCAAAAACAATAAAAAACCTCTATAATCTATCCTGTCTGACAGCCAATTAAATATTTAAAAATAACGGTCATGTCTTTTTTTCCTCCAAGTTTTTCAGCTTTAAGCACACAGTATTCTTCAGAAGCCACAATACCATTTCAGTATAGAATTTACAGTTGCCTTTTTTAGTGTCATTTCTGATATTGTTCATAACTCTTCGTGTAAAAATGAGTTATACAAGAGAAACATAATATTTAAAATGGACATAGAGCAATTGTTGGGAGGTTTGCTGTACAAAGGATTGGTTGATTCATAAACTCATGAAATTGAATATAGCATAGAATTGGGAACATCTTTTTTTTTTTTTTTTTTTTAAAAAAGATTGATTTATCATGTATACAGTGTTCTGTCTGCATGTGTCCCTGCAGGCCAGAAGAGGGCACCAGATCTCATTACAGATTGTTGTGAGCCACCATGTGGTTGCTGGGAGTTGAACTCAGGACTTCAGGAAGAGCAGCCGGTGCTCTTAACCTCTGAGCCATCTCTCTAGCCCGGGAACATCTTTTTAATGTCCCTTATATACTGAAGTTTATACACACTTGTCCTTTTTCTCTAGTAAAGTGCTTAAAGTTTTGTAGGCAAGATATTTTCACAAGCTTTTATCATTTTAAAAGCAGAGACCAGTGAATAAACTTAATGCTTTGTTAGAAATACTTTTATTGACACAGAAGAGGGAAGAAGACCTGCGACCCTGTTTCTAAAAGCAAAACAAACTTCTTACTGCCAAGTTGAAAACATGTAATCATTAAGCCACCGCCACCTGGCCTACATTTAGGCTTTAGGAATGCCAAAATAAATTTTAACGAGAAGCATACTTCAAAAGAGAATCTGCTCCAGAAATCCACTGCACTTGAAGTTTTGTTTTTCCTTCTTGATTTTGGCAATAATAGCTGGTACAGTGATCAGGCCCAGTGTAAGTACTTTAGCATCATCAACACTTTGGAATAAGAATCGATTATTCTCGCCGGGCGGTGGTGGCGCACGCCTTTAATCCCAGCACTCGGGAGGCAGAGCCAGGCGGATCTCTGTGAGTTCGAGGCCAGCCTGGGCTACCAAGTGAGCTCCAGGAAAGGCGCAAAGCTACACAAGAGAAACCCTGTCTCGAAAAACCAAAAAAAAAAAAAAAAAGAATCGATTATTCTCCACTTTACAAATGAAGGACATGGTGACTAAAAAGTTAAATAAACCTGCCAAAGATCATACATACAGTGTAAGAAGTAGGGCTAGGATCTAAAAGCA
Organism: Peromyscus maniculatus bairdii; assembly: GCF_049852395.1. Classification (NCBI taxonomy): domain Eukaryota; kingdom Metazoa; phylum Chordata; class Mammalia; order Rodentia; family Cricetidae; genus Peromyscus; species Peromyscus maniculatus. The sequence goes on from NC_134870.1 coordinate 21,755,436, forward strand.
GGCTGTGTGACTTGAGTTTATTCTACTCACAGCAGGGCACATATTAGGCAAGTAACCTAGCCACTGAGCTATGTCCCTAACCTTTTAGATTTTAAAAGATGGTCGTCAGAGATTGTGTACCTGGGCTATGGCGATAGAATTACGAAGTAAAGACTTTGGTAGGGGAGGAGAGGGAGAGTGGGCAGAGGGAACTCCAGTTTATTTTAATACTAGTCTTAAAAACTGTCCATATAGGTTACAGTTTTTTTATATACCACATATCGAACCTTAAAAACATGAAATCACACTGAATTGTTGAAACTTCAAATGGGTTACAAGGTATCTACTAGGTTATACAAATGTACAGGAAGGGGTACCCTGCAGTAGTTCTAGAGGAAACGCCTTGCTTGGGAACGAATCCGTTGGTATGTGCTTGCTTAGTATGCACTGAGTCTCGGGATCATTCCCCAGTATCGCCTAAAACTGAGTTTGGTAGTGCATGCCTCTGGTCTTAGCAGTGTGGAGGTGGAGGGAGTACGATCAGAAATTCAAGGTCATCCTTTGCTACATAGTATTTGAGACCAGTCTGGGCAAAGTGTGACTCTAAAAGCCAAACCAAGCCTAACCTGTTTTACTAGATTTTATTTTGCTTTGCTTTAAGAAAGGGTCTTACTCTGCAGTCCAGGCTGGTCTTGAATTCACTATGTAGCATATGCTGCCCTAGAACTCGTGGTATTTTTCTGGACTCATTCTGGCCTCTTCAAATGAACCCACACATTCACCACACAGCTAAAGAAAATGAACAGCATTCATACTTTTTTTTTCCAGAGACAGAGTTTCTTTGTGTAGACTTGGCTGCCCTGGAACTGCCCTGGTCTCTGTTGACCAGGCTGGTCTTGAACTCATGGAGATCTGCCTGCCTCTGCCTCCTGGGTGCTGGGATTAATGGTGTGCCACCACCACCTGGCAGCATTCATGATCAGATTCAGTAGTTTTTCTTCATAGCTTTCAACTGTGATTTTTACCAAATAAACTAAAGCCTCCTCTAAAACAATCTTTTAGTTTGGTAGAATGATTTTAAACTGTGTAAAGGCATGTTTACAGTGTCTAAGTATTCAGGGAAAAAATGTGATCTTCATTGTGAATAATTTACTACTTACCACATTTTATATAGCATTCTACAAAATCCTGTCTATTTCTCAAGACAAAAAAACACAAACACTGTTATCTTTATAATATAGTCTGTATTTGTGTCTTGGTTACTTTTCTATTGCTATGGGAAGACACCTGGACAAAGGCAACTAATAGAAGAAAGAGATTTTGGGGAGATTTACTGTTTAGAGGGTTAGAGCCCATGATCATCATTGGGGGAAGCATGGCAGCTTCAGGCAGGCATGGCGCTGGAATAGTAGCTGAGAGCTTATATCGTGAGACACAGTAGGCAAGAAAGCTAATGGGAATAGTTTGTCTCTTCTGAACCATCAAAGCCTGCTCCCAGTGACTCTACCTCCAACAAGGCCATACCTTCTGATCCTTCCTAAACAGTTCCATCAGTTGTGGACCATGGATTTAACATGAGCCTGTGGGGGCCATTCTCATTCAAACCACCACATTCCACTCCCTGGCTTTCATAGTCTTGAAAAATATGCATTTTGTTCAAAAGCTAGGACTAGTGGTACATGGTTTTAATCCCAGCACTTGTGAGGCAGAGACAGGCGGATCTCTGTGAGTTCAAAGCTAGTCTGTCTACGTAGTTCCAGGATAGACAGAGCTACATAGTGAGACCCGGTCCTGAACAAAACCTAAAACCAGAAAATGCCAGGTGGTGATGGCATACACCTTTAATCCCAGCACTTCAAAGACAGAGGCAGGTGGATCTCTGAGTTCAAGGACAGCCTGGTCTACAGAGTGAGTTCCAGAACAGCCAGGACTGTTACACAGAGAAACCCTGTCTCGAAAAACCAAAACAACAACAACAACAACAACAACAACAAAACAAAAAAGGCCCAAAAACTCTTCTGAGACTTAAGGCAATCTCTTGTCACTTTCTGTAAAATCAAAAAGCGGCCACATTCTTTCAACATACAGTGACATAAAGGGAGCAATAGGGGTCTAGTCAGGAAATACTGGACCAAAGCAAGACTGAAATCCAGCAGGGCAGACTCCAAAGCCTGTAGCTCTATGTCTGTTGTCAAAGGCTTATGGCTCTGTTCTAGCTTTGTTGTCTGCAACACGGTTCTCTCTTCCTTGTGCTTGTGAATCAAGATGTAGACTGTCAGCTACTGCTGGAGTACCACATCTGCTTACCTGCTGTCTCCTGCTATGCATACTGCCATGATAGTTATGGACTTAATTTTCCTCTGAAACTGTAAGCCCCAAATAAATAAGCGCTTCCTTCTTTCAGTTGCCTTGGTCATAGTGTCTTATCACAGTGATGGAGAAGTAACTAAGACACCAGAGTGACTCCTTCCATTCGCAGAATGTGTGCTGATGTTTAAATATTTCTGACATCTTATATATGTTGGTTCATTTTATACACACAAGCCTATCTCTATCTCTGTGGTAGTTTCTTATTCTGAGGAAGAGTATGTTGAAGGATCCTTTCTCTCATATTTCTGAAAAGACTGGGTCTTTTTAACTCATGTATAAGAGGGAAAAGACAGTATTTAACTTTTGAGGCATATCATTTAAAGAAATTAGTGTTCTCAGTATTCTATGTATACATTTATATTTTTATAGGAATTTTTCTTTTGAGCTTTCTTTTCATCCTTGCTTACTTTAAATGTTGTACATGAAAAGAAAAAAATGTTTTGAAGACCAGTGTTTTCTTGGAGATAGTAGAGTTGCATGCTGCTATAATAACTAGTGTTTTTTGTTTGTTTGTTTTGTTGTTGTTTTGAGACCAGCCTTTACTATTTAACCCAGGGTGTCCTGGAAATCTTCATTGTCCTTCCTCAGCCTCCAAGTGCAGTGATTAAGGGTGTGTATTATATATACACCTGGCTTTTAGGTTTGTTTGTTTGTTTGTTTTGAGAGAAGTTCTCACCGTGTAAGTCTGGCTGGCCTGAAACTGTGTAGCCCAGGCTGACCTGAAAGTCAGAGCTCTGCCTGCCTCTGCCTCCTGAGTGCTGGGACCAAAGGCCTGCACACTGCCCTTGCTTTTAGTTAAGGTTAAAGAGGGCAGTGCTGGGGATATAGCTGAATGGTTTTCCTAACATGCACAAAGTTCTGTTTCCATCCATAATACCAGTTAAATGGATATGCATCTGTTTTTCCCAGCAGGAAGCAGGAGGATCAGGATTTTAAGGCCAGCTTAGACTACGTGAGACTCTCTCCAAAAAAGTCAGGGACTGGGAATGTAGCACAATAGCAGAGCATTCACTTTGCATTATGGGTGTGATTCATCCAGTACCATACACAAAAACCAGGAGCCATTCCTACACACAATTTTGCTTATAAAGCCTCTCTGAGATGGGCTTTAATATGTAGTTCTGATTGGTCTTAAACTCACAGAGATCTGCCTGCTAGGACTCCAGTCTTAGAGATAGGGTCACTATGTAACTCTGGCTATCCTAGAGCTTGCTGTGTAGACAAGCCTGGCTTTGAACTCAGATTCACCTGCCTGTGCCTCCTGAGGACTGGAATTAAAGGCATGTGTCACCAAGGCAGCCCTTGATCTCAGTTTTTTACATCAGTAAGTTAACATTAATAATTTAAGCAGTCAACCTTGCCAAAGGTCATGGTGTCTGGTGCCCTTGGAGACTTGAAGAAGGCGTTGGAGGCTTGAAGATGGTTGTGAGCTCTCATGAGGATGGAAAGTGTCCTGAGCAGTGCAACAAAGGATGTGCACCACCATCTAGCCCCCCACCCCCTAGCCTCATGTAGCCTGGCTACTCTGGAATTGACTATGTTGACTAAAATGATCCTGAATTGACAGTGCTCCCTGCCCTGCCTCTGCCTCCCAAGTGTGCTGGGTTACAAATGTGTATCACCACATCCAGCCATCTCACTATATCTAAAGTTGATGTTCTAGATGAGCTGACTAGCAAGTCTCAGGGATCCTACTTCATATTCCCAGCATTGAAATTACAGGTGCACTTCCTTCCCTCACTATGGGTAGTAGGGACAAACTCTGGTCCTTAATACTTGTGCAGTGGGTACCTAACCAACTGATCATTTCTTCAGCTCCTCATTTAGAGATACTTAGATGATTCTGTATGGAAGTAGGATTGGGTTTACCTTGTATGGGTCTCTAAAATATTGAGGATGGAGAATATAGAACATCATACTTGAATTTAATTGTAGAAAGGTTTTGTGTAGAAGAGTACAGAGTGGGCTGTTGTATCAACCATTGGTGTCTCTTGAAATTGTGCAACATTTTCTTACTAGCTGTCAGGGAAGTTATTTTTGATGGGTGGTTGGTTTTCACAATGCTTACACAGACTATGTTTCCATGTAGTTTAAGAAAAGGGTTGAGGATGTGGTGTTTCCTATTCAAGGCCTCAATCCTAAGTATGGAGTGTCTAAATGTACAGGTGTGTGCTAGTGCTCAAACCCCATCCATTTGCATCAAGACTAGAGTACATTGGGTATTGTGTTTAGATATCTTATTACCTTGAATATACCATATAGAGTTTGAGGATTCATGGCTGTGCTGGCTGGTCAGCAAGCCCGAACCACCTTCCTCTACACCCTTGAAGTGCTGGGGTCAGAAGTGACATGACCACACCTGACCTTTTACCTGGGTACTGTGGATCTTTGCCTGTGTAGCAAGCAGTCTTGCCCACTAAGCCATCTCCTTGTTTAGTCTTTTGAGGCAGAGCCCATCATGTAGCACAAGCTAGTTTCAAACTCATGGTGACCTTTGTCTCAGGTGCTAGGGTTACAGGCATTGAGTTACTGTGCCTGACTTGTACTACTTTTAAATTGTTCCCCTGCATGTACGTACACACACACACACACACACACACACACACACACACACACACACCCCGATTGTACCTGTTTTTTTTATGTATTTACACTAAACCCATCTAACCACTTCTATAAAATGAAATTTTTTAGATCTCCAGAGATTCTGTCATGCTTCTTTTCCCAGTTTAGCATGCTAAGTTCCTAGCTTAGAAAATACTTCTATTATTATTTTCCTCTTCTAGATTATGGTTTCCTTTATTTCATGTTTTGTTGGTTAGAGCTGGCACTGCTCTACTGCAGTGGCCCTCCCACATCAATCAAGAGCCTGGTCGTGGTGGTGGCAGCGGCAGCGCACGCCTTTAATCCCAGCACTCCAGAGGCAGAGCCAGGCAGATCTCTGTGAGTTCGAGGTCAGCCTGGGCTACCAAGTGAGTTCCAGGAAAGGTGCAAAGCTACACAGAGAAACCCTGTCTTGAAAAACCAAAAAAAAAAAAAAAAATCATCAATCAAGACAGTGCCCCCACAGTCATGCCTACAGACTGGTCTGATCTTTGCAGTTCTTCAGTTGACGTTCCCTCTTCTCAGGTAACTCTAGTTTGTGTCAAGTTTGCAAAACTAAACCATAGCTATTGCAAATGTTATCTTAAAATAACATCTCTTCCCTAAAAAAAGCAAGCCAACACTACCAAAAATGAGAATATGAGGAAAGAATATATAAAATTATAACCACACAGTTTAACCCCAGATGTTAGTCACAGTTTTAGATCTTCGCAACCTGGGACGCTGGGGCAAGTTCTACTGATGGCACACGATGATTAATAATAGCCTTTTGAGTGAGTTTGTGAGTAAATGAGTTTATGAGAACTGTCAAAGTAGTTACTAAACATACAGTGTTCAATGTTAGTTACTGTTAAGTGATTTACAGAGCTAATTTCACAGCCTCCTTCTTGATTTTACAGTAAAAATTATTTCGGAAGTATATGGCTGTCCCTTCTTACTGAGTTCCAGGATCTCTGCAGATACCAAAGCTGCAGATGCTCACATTGTTTATATAAAATGGTAGTTGCAGATAGCTTATACATGCCCTTTATTTATTTTGGAACTAGGGATTAAAATCAGGGCTTTGTTCATGCTAAGCATGCCGTCCATTGCTGTGTGTGCTCCCAACCCTCCTGTGTTCTTTTAAATTGTCTCTACATTACCTGTACTATATAATACAATGTTAGTGGTAGGTAAATAGTTGTTAAGGGAATAAGGACGAGAAAAAAGCCTACCTGTTAGTACAGACCCAGTGGTTTACTTCTGATGTCACAGGTCTGAGATTGGTTTAGTTTGCAGGTGTGGGACACATGGATGCAAATGGCTGGCTTTATTTTGTAGTACTAGGATTTTGTGCATGTAAGCCTGTATTTTCAGCTATTTTTTTTAAGGTTATTGTTCATTATTGTAGTACTGGCTTTAATATAAAGGTAATGTGTATATATATGTGTAGCCATTGGTTTATTCAACATTAAAGTTGGCCTTATCAAGGTCTTCTAGAAGCATTTAACGATCTGTCTTGTTAGGTAAATCTAGTGTTGATGATTATTCAGAGGTGTAGTACTTTGTTCTTTGATAGGTATTTAGATGGTCTGGCCTTTGACTTGCATCATCACTGTTTTTAGTAATCCTAGTTTCTCTGCCTTGTTCAGACACAATTTTGTGACTTGGCAAAGTGCTGTAAGTAAACAGGAATGCCATAGACGCCTAATAACTAACTTAATTTCTTACCTGCTTTTCTCCCCTCACCTTGGATATGTGATCAGCAGAAAGTTTGGAGTTTTGAAAGGGCTTTGGCATTTTTTTTTTTTTTTTGTATTGGTAGATAAGATTATTAGGCTTCTCCATCAACCTCTCTACAGTACTTTTTCCTGTCATACATCAGGCCAACAACTGGCTGACTGGAGTGTTAAGAGATATTGGTTAGTTGTTGTGCTGGAGCCAAATTCACACCTAGGGTATGGACAGTGCAGGATCTGACCAAGCAATTACAGGGGTAGTAACAAGATGTCTGAAGTTGAAGAACATTCTGTTTTTGTATTAACTCCTGCTTGTTCCTTGAGGTTGTATAGCACAGTACCCAGGTTAGTTACATTTCCATGGGCCCCAATTATTTAGTTACCAGTTTTATGTTAATAATAGTCCATAATGTCTTTCCTGGTGATCAGACCACTTAAATTCCAGAAATTGATGCAATCCATCCCATTTTACATATTGTTAAAATATAGTGCCAGTCTAGGTTTTGAGTTTATGTTTAGCTTTATAGTTGTAATATTTCTCTTGGATATGCAAATTACCAATAACCTGAGTGATTTGGCTTATTGAATTCTAGCAAGTAAATCATGAAGTCAGTTGCTATAAAATCTTTTTTAAAATAAAGGGTTGGGGAAATGACGCATTTGGTAGTGTTTGGTACATGAGCACGAGGACTCGGGGTTAGTCTCCAACACTTAGGTTCAAGGTTTTGCATTGGTGTGTACCTGTAATCCTAGGGTTGGGAGGAGCGCTTAGCTCACTGGCCAGCCAGCCCAGCTTTATTGGTGAGCTCCAGGTTCAGTGAGAGAGCCTGTATCAGAAAATTAGGTGGACAATGATTCAGGAAGATTTCCCATTGTTGATCTCTGGCTTCCACATGTACATGCATGTATACCTCCCCAAACACAAACCACAGTGTATTCTTCTGTAATGAGAAATAAAATGAATTTTCATTTAGGGAGCTGATACTAGAAATTCAAGCTTGTTGAAATGGTAGGTAATGGAAAGACTAGTCTGAAGGAGGGATGGTTAAGTCCTTAACGAGGGAGCTTGTGTAGTGTCAATGAAGGGGGCAGTGTTTCTGACTTAGTCAAAACTCACTCATGGTGTAAATACCTAAAAGACAGTATTTTAGACCTCGCACAGAGGCTCCAAAAAGAAGGAAGTCATAAAAAACGCATGCAGCTTGCATTTATTTATTGGTTTGTTTTAATAGCCTGGGTCTCACTATGTTGACCAACCTGGCTTCAAATTTATAGGGATCATCTGCCTCTGCATCCTGAATTGTAGATTCAAGTTCTGCACCATCACATCTGGTTCTTTAATTTTTTTTGGAAATTAAGATATTGGTCTTTTTTGCTTGGTTTTTAAACTATAGATTTTTTTTTTTAAAGCTAGGTTTATAGTTGACTATATATTTTCTTATCTTTGGGGCAGAGATGGCTACTGTTTTAATTATTATTCCCTTCAACTTCCGTAGGACTTCTGTTTTTGCTTCTGTCATTTTTATCCCCACTGTTGGGAATTCAAACCCAGTGCTTTGCATGGGACATAGTGAATGTTCTCCTACTGAAACTCACCCGAGGCATCCTTTATTTTAATTCAATGTGTTGAACATGCAGATATGAATAGAGTAGATTCAGGATGTCTGTCTTTTAGGTTTTATATTTTGGGTATGAGTGTTTGCCTTTATGTATGTATGTCTGTGCATCATATGTGTACTTGGTGCCCACGGAGCCCAGAAGAGGGTGTCAGGTCCCTTGCCATGTGGATGGCCTGGAAACAAACACAGGTCCTCTGAAAGAGTAGCAAGTACTATATACTGCTGAGCCATCTTTCCAACCCTAAAGTGTGTATCTGACAGACAGGATCCATGCTTATGCAGTAGGCTTCTTTTATGTCACTGAAACTGGTTATTTATTTAATTTTTCTAAGTTTGCTTTTTCAGTTTTATATTTCTTTTTTAAAGATTTATTGACTTATGCATACAATGTTGTGTTTGCATGTATCCCTGCAGGCTAGAAGAGGGCGCCGGATCTTATTACAGATGGTTGTGAGTCACCATGTGGGTGCTGGGAATTGAACCCAGTATCTTTGGAAGAACAGCTAGTGCTGTTAACCTCTGAGCCATCTCTCCAGCCCCAGTTTTATACTTCTTGTCTGGGTGTGACTAATAGTTAACAAAAATAACATTGATTGCAGAGCAGGAGATTTTGCACATTAGAAATGTCTTTCAGGGTTGTACTGAAGGGCAGGCACCTAGTTTGCTCTTTCTGGAGCTGGGGTCTGTTCCCAGCAGGAAGCTCGGGGTGGGAGCTCATGCCTGGGGGAGGAAGATTCAAGGTCAGCCTGGGCTGCACAGGGAGTTGGAGGCCACCCTTGGCTTCATAAGACCCTGACTGGGAAGAGGGCTGTGAGGCTTAGCTTGGCTTTCTCCTCCCTCCCTCCCTCCCTCCCTCCCTCCCTCCCCTCCCTCTTCTCTCCCTCCTCCCCCCCCCCCCCCATCTATCTCTCTGCCCTGGAACTTGTTTTGTAGACCAGGCTGCCCTCAGACTCACAGAGATTCACCCGCTTGCGCCACCATTGATTGCCCAGCATGGCAAACACATTTGCATCCTAACAGTTTTCAGTATATTTCATCTGAGCTACTTAGTACTTGGTAATATGGTGTTGATGTGAAAATATTGTGTACCAAAGTCTTCCAGAGTTCCCCTCTGTGAATCAGAAAAGCATTTATTAGTTGCATCTCATGGTACACAGGAAAACCCATAGGAGTCAATTCTCTCCTACTCTGTCAATGGGTCTGGGAAACAAATTCAGTTGTCAGTCTTGGGAGCAAATGCCTCTTTAGCCTCTGAGCCATCCCCCCCCCCTGGGGGGGGGTTGAGGGGTTTCTTTGTGTGACTGTGGCTGTCCTGGAACTCACTATGTAGACCAAGCTGAGCTTAAACTCAGAGATCCACCTGCCTGTTTCCCAAGTGCTGGTTTTAGAGTCATGTGCTTCTACCACCAGGCTCTCCCCCACTTTTATTTATTTACTTTTCATTAGTTTAAATCCTGGAAAGGTACAGCATCACACGGATTCTGTGTCCGATGGCCTTTGCAGGAAGGCTGCTTTGGAATTTGACACGAACCATGCCACTGTTTCCATGGGCCCTAGTTACTTTTCCCAGATCACTCTGGTTTTGTTTGGTTTGCTTCCAAGAGTCACTGTGGTTTTTTTTTTTTTTTTTTTCTTTTATCTTTATACACATGAAAACATCTCTTACCCAAGTAGAATTCTGTTTCCTCTTGGGCATAAACACCTTCAGTTTTAAGAAGAGCTGTGTGCTCTCTTTGGTTCCAGGAACCTCACTTACAGCCATCAAAAATGGCCTTGCACTACAGCCTTCCCAGCAGGCCTCCACAGGCAGTAAGGACTGGGAATGGAGCCCAGGAGCCAGAGTGCTTGGCCTAGCATATACTAAGCATTGGGTTCGATCCTGAGCACTGGGTAAACCAGGCATCCTAGTGCATGCATTGAATCCCGGTGCTCAGGAGGGGAAGCGGGAGGATCAAAGTTCAAGGTTATTTTAAGCTACAAAGTAAGTTTGGTTACATGGGATGTTGTCTCAAAATGTCTGAAAAATAAATAACTGAGTTTTCCAACATTAGTCTCTTTTAAAATATTTTTTCTTAGCCGGGCAGTGGTGGAGCACGCCTTTAATCCCAGCACTTGGGAGGCAGAGGCAAGCGGATCTCTGTGAGTTCGAGGCCAGCCTGGGCTACCAAGTGAATTCCAAGAAGGGCGCAAAGCTACATAGAGAAACCCTGTCTCAAAAAACCAATAAAATATTTTTCTTTATTTTTGTGTGAGCCTACATGAGTATACGTATACCACACATGTAATGGAGAACACAAGAGGGTGTCGTGTCTTCTGGAACTGGAATTACAAGCTATCTTTGTTACTTTTCTTTTGCTCTGATGAGACATCATGACCAGGGCAACTTATAATAAGAGAAAGCATTTAGTTGGGAACTTGCTTACAGTTTCAAAGGGTGAGTCCATGGTGGAAACATGGCGGCAGGCAGGCAGGGAGGCATGGCGTTCAAGTAGTAGCTAAGAGCTACATCTTATTATTGGTTGGAGTAGAGGGTGTATGTTTGGGGTGGGGGTGGGGTTGGGGTGAGACAGGGCCTGGCCTAGGCTTTTGAAAACTTTACTCCAGGGTTGGGGATTTAGCTCAGTGGTAGAGCGCTTGCCTAGCACAAGGCCCTGGGTTCGATCCTCAGCTCCAAAAAAGAAAAAGAAAGAAAACTAAACCTTCTCTCCAGTGACACACCTCCACCAAGACCCACCCACCCTCCCTCCTTCCCTTGTCGCCAACCCCCCACCCAACCCCCCCCACCTCCAGACAGGGTTTCTCTGTGTAGTTTTGGTGCCTGTCCTGGATCTCTGTAGACCAGGCTGGCCTTGAACTCACAGAGATGGGCTTGGCTCTGCCTCCCGAGTGCCGGGATTAAAGGTGTGTGCCACTCCTCCCCCCACCCCCACCCCCCCAGTTTCTTTTGTAGCCCTGCTGTCCTGGAACTCTCTGTAGACCAGGCTGGCCTCAAACTTGGAGATCTACCTGCCTCTGCCTCCTGAGTGTGTCTAGGCCTCACCATCTAATCCTTCCCAACACACTTTCAACAACTGGGGACCAAGCAGCATTCAGACTTGAACCTATGGGGGCCATTTAAACCACCACCCAGGCGACGGTGAGCTGCCATGTGGGTGCTGGGAACTGGGGTCGTCTGGAAGAGCACCATATGCCTCTAACTGTTGAAGCATCTGTAGCTCCCTGGATTAGTCTCTTGATGGTAGGAAAGCAGCTTATTGTCTAAACATGAGCTCTTAGTAAATACTTCATGAGATGTGTCTTTAGAGTTGACTAGAGTCGGTTTTTCATTTTATGTCCAATCTAACTTAACAGGAAGCAGTAAATAACAAAGACTTAAAGATGATGTGTGAACTGTTAAAGTAACAAAGTATATTAATTGTGACATGCCCTGTTAGCTATCAAATTGACTGTAAGCAAAGAAAGTTTTTTGGTCTTTGGTTTTGTTTTGCCCTGTTGGGGATGGAGCCCAGGGTTCACAAATGCTAGCACTAACATCCTCAGGAGCAGTGCAAATGATGGCTACAAATACTATCTTATTTTAATTTTGCACAATATTTTAAAATGAGCACTGCATAGTTGTATGATAGGATGGAGGCTATTTCTATATAACTAGGTAATTTTTTTTCCTTTTTCCTTCTTTCTTTTTCTTTTTTTTTTTTTTGTGTTTTTTGTTATTTGTTTTTTTGAGACAGGGTTTCTCTGTGTAGCTTTGCACCTTTCCTGGAACTCACTCTGTAGCCCAGGCTGGCCTCGAACTCACAGAGATCCGTCTGGCTCTGCCTCCTGAGTGCTGGGATTAAAGGCGTGTGCCACCACTGCCCAGCTGGTAATTTTTGTGATTATAAAAGTGATAATTTTTAGCCAGAAGGCATATGGATCTATGTTCAAGGTCAGCCTGGCTTATTTGGTGAGTTTCAGGCCAGCCAAGGTATCTCCCCCAGCCACACCCTCAAAAAGAAGTAATATGACTTCTACCATTGGTTGAAGATTTTCCCATAGAAAAAGTAATATTATAAAGTACGGAACTCTTTGTTTTCCAGATCCTAGAAACAAAAGAATTAATTTAGAATGCAGAAGCATAATAAAATTAAATATTATTTATGTGGAACAAACTTAAAAATGTAAGACTTTAGGCCAGCCTGAAATTTGTAAAGTAACTTAGGCTGGCCTTGAACTCATGGTCTTCCTGCCTCCGCCTTTCTTGTGACTACAGTTATGAGTCACCATACCTCCTGGTATTAAAGCTTTCAGAACAAGATTTTTCACACAAAAAGATTGGTCCAAGTTAGGTTTTTGTTGGCCTTGCACATGATAGATAAATGTACCATTGAACTATGCCTGCAGTCCACTGTAGGTGCAGGGGTGTGTATATCTGTGTGACAGTGCATTCTTTTAATCTCAGTACTTGTGAGGCTGAGGCAGGAGGCTTGCCATGAGTTTTAAGATCAGCCCGGGCTTTATAGATAAATCTCATTTCAAAAAAATCAAGCCAAAACACTGGCTTACATCCTTTGTATAACAGACGAGAGCAAGTCTGCTCCTAGTCTGTCTATTGTTTCTTTGGAAAAGGAGGATAAGGTATGGAAAACAAACCCTCCCTCAAAACAAACAAACAAACAAACAAACAAACAAACAAACAAACAAGTAAACAAACAAAGAAGTAAAAAGCAAGAGTAAGCCATTGGGTGTATTGCTACCTTTACCATACAGCAGCAGCACTGACAGGATGGCTCAGCAGGGAAATAAATGTCTTCCCAGCCAAACTTGATGTCAGCCTTAGTTTGATTTTCAAGACCCAATTGATAACGAAACACACACCTGAAATTGTCCTCTGACACCCATGTACGTTTGGTTGTTACGTGTGTGCCCTTTCCCAGATAAAAATGAATGCCATTAAAGACGTTAACAGAAAAATAAAAAATGTAATTACTGTTTATAGTGATTGAGCCTCTTACCTCCGGCAGCTCCAGAATTCTAGGTACATAGTTTCTGCTTATGGGAATCTTGACTCTTTTTCTTCTTCTTCTGTTTAGTTCATGTGTATATGTTTGTAGAGTGTGTTCATGTGTGCATGCATGCATGTTCACTTTTGTGGATATGTCCCTGTGTGCAAGTGAACATGCTCTGGAGGCCTGAGGTTCACATCAGGAGTCTTTCCTGTTGGCTCTTTGCTTCATTTATTGAGGCAGGGTCTTGGTTGGTCCAGAGCTTGTCATCTGGCCAGCAAGCCTGCCCTAGTGAGCCCCCATCTCTGCCTTCTGAGCACTGGAATTACAGGTGGGCCACTACACTCTCGGCATGTATGTGGGTTCGGGGGGGGGGGGTGATCTACACTCCGTTGCTCATGCTTATGTAGCAGTTAATGTAACCACTGTAACCACTGAATCATCTCCTGGGCTCTTAGCTCTTTGATTTACTTGAGACATTATTCAGCTATGGCCAAGAATCCTGGCTTGGCTAGTATGGTAGTCTTGTGTCTCTTGGTCTAAATTACAGTTAATGATAATTTCCTCACTAGGTCCATCTGAGGGTCCTGGGCATGCACAGGAAGCACTGTACACAGTGCGGGGCAGCAAGCACATGTGTATTGCTTATGTCAGATACACCAAGGGGAGATGCTAAAAGGCATAGCATGAGTGTGGAAAAGAATGTACATCTTAGCTGATTTATGAAGAGATTGGAAGTGATGAGGTAAAAGATCTGTTTAGGGAAAAGATTGAGTTGAGAGTTAGGATAGCATGTGATTATACTGTTTTCAATAGTGATTCTCCTTTAGATGTATCATTGATAATGTATGTAAGACACATGCACATAACTATAACATGACTTTTTTCTTTTGAGAATGGGTTGATGGTACATCTTGGCCGGCTAGAGATTTGCCTGCCTCTGTCTCAAGAGTTAGCACTAAAGATGTGTGCTATCATTTGAGGCTTTTAAAAACCTTTCTTTTATGTTAATCTTCATACCTTTGCCTTCCTGTCAGAATTATGGGCTTACTTAAGGAAATTTCACTCCCTACATTTCCCATCTCTAAGTGTTTGATTGTCTACTAGCATGTGTGCATTTGTTTGTTTGGGAGACAGTCTCACAGTGTTGTTCAGGCTAGCCGTATACTTGTGGTTCCCCTGCCACACCAGGCCCTTTTTTTGAATACATGTGTTTTTAAGTCTTTCCTGACCCATTAGCTACTTTTTAAACTTATAGGTAGGTAAATTCTTGTTTATTGAGATATTATACCAAGTTTACTATATAGATTTATAGCAGAATGTTCTTTCCATTGCTGTGTTTTAACAGGTTTATAATATATTGAAACCTGAGTTGTTTATTTTGAGCTTTTTTTTTTAAAGTCAGGGTTTCATATATCCCAGGCTACCCCCAAATTCATTATGTATCAGGATGATCTTGAACTTCCAGTTTATGCAGTGTTGTGAATTGAATCCAGCATTCTACCAATGAAGCCTTATTGCCATCCCTTTTGAACATATATCATATTCTCTCTCTCTCTCTCTCTCTCTCTCTCTCTCTCTCTCTCTCTCTCTCTCTGTGTGTGTGTGTGTGTGTGTGTGTGTGTGTGTACACGTACGTACACGTACGTACGTACAGCTCATTGGGTATAGAGGTTAGTGGACAATTTTTGGGATTCAGGTCTCCTTCCCTTCAGGATCCTGGGCTCTGACTCAGTTTGTTAGGTAGCAAATAGTTTCCTCACTGAGCCACATTGTTGACCCTTATTTTGAACATTTTTAATAGTCATTTTAATTATGGTCAAAATGAAATACTTCAGTTGGTGTGGTGGCTGAGGTAGGAGGAGTGCTGTGAGTTTGCCAACTGGGGCCACACTGGGCTACAAAGTGAGGTCCTGTTTCAATAAAAACAAGAACCAAAGAGAACAACCAGATCCTCCATTATGAATATTTGTGAATTAGGACTTTCGTTGCCTTCTAACCTATTTCTCTATCACCCTTTGCTTGCTTTCTTTTATTGTTGGTGTTCCTAAGATTGTGCAGTGAAAGAAAACATTTTTTCCAAAGTTTTATTTATTTTCATGTATGTGTTTATACGTGTGCCTACCTGAGTTTATAGGTATCACATGCACGCAGGTGCCAACAGAGGCCATTGGATCTCCTGGATCTAGAGTTATAGGCAGTTGTGAGCTGCCTGTCTGAGTGCTGAGAACTAACTATACCTGAGTCCTCTGCAAAAGCAGTCAGTGCTCTTAGTCACTGAGCATCTCTCCAGCCCCAGGAAAACAATCTTCAAGTACAGAGGAGGCTGGTGGAGGCCTTCCTGCTGCCCCACTGCTTTGACTTTGGTTTCATGTGTCCTGTGATGACTGCGGAGCCACACTGTTTGTTACACATTCTGACACCACACAGGTCCCCAGACAGAGACGGCCCTGTTACACATACCTGGTTAACCAGCACTTTTCAACTGGGACACATTGATCATGTGATTTCTGCTTGCTTTTCTCATAAAAGATGCATAATCTCTGATACACTCTTGAGGAAACACCGAGCATATCACTCGTGCCTGCTTTTGGTATACGTTGTTTGAAGATTTTATTCGACCGGGTTAAATGGATCTCCTTTGGTGTTAACATGTCTTGTCCTGTAAGGTTGGGAAAATCACAGTTGATGACCATAACAGCACACATGACATTACTGACCTCTGTGGAATCGCACTTGTAATTTGGTTTTATGAGCAGCTCCATTTCCTAACCAACCCAGCTGAAGACAAAGTGCAATACTAAAGTGCATTTTTTCCCCCTGCGGCAATGCAAGGTAACAGACGTACTGTTTTATTCGTCCAGTGGAAGTTAGAATTGGAGAGTTGTAAGATCTGGAGGGGTGGGGACCTAGGGAAGAGCTGGGTGGGATTAATGTAGAAGTGATTTCTCCTGAAAATTTAAGACATGCTGGTGGTGCTGGTGGACACCTTTAATCCCAGCACTTGGGAGGTAGAGGCAGCAGATGAGTTTGAGATTAGCCTGGTCTACAGAGGGAACTCCAGGATGGCCAGGGCTACACAGGGAAACCCTGGAACACAGAGAAACAGAACAAAGAAAGAAAGAAACAAACAAAAAAAAACACTCCCAATTTTTTTTTAATTACTTCAGAAAGTATTTTACATTACACATACTCATGCGCTCTATTCTGTCTATAGGCTATCAGGATTTCTATACAAACAAAAAAAAAAACTTAAAAAATTACCTCAGAAAATCGTTTTCATTACACATACTCATGTGACTTTGTTTTTTTTTCTATAGGCTATCTCAGGTTCATCTATCTAATGCTATCTTTATTTATTTTCAGTCTTTGACTGCTTAGTAACATTGTAGCATATAGCTTCTATAACCCCCCCTCCTCTCCTCTCCCTCACCCCCACCCTCCTCGAACTCATGATTCTTCCGCCTCCTTTTCATGTTCTGGAGTTAAAGCCAAAGCCATGTATTTTCTAAGACAAAGGGGTTTTGGGTTTGTTTTTTGTTTTGTTTTGTTTTTTTTGGTGGGAGAAGCAGCAGGGTATGGGAGAAGGGGAGATTTCCTTTTGTCAAGTTCTGGTTGGTGTGGCACATAGACCATGGTGACCTGGAGCTTTCACTGATCCTCCTGCCTCTGCCTCCCTAGTGCTGAGGTTACAGGTAATGCTCTACCCTGCATGGCTTTGCTAAGACAGTTTTATTCTAAGTTTCTTTTTACTTTTATATTTGTGTCTGCTCATGGAAATTTAACCTTAGGGTAGCCTTGTAACTGTGTGTGATCATTTACACTTGTGAAGATAAATTGTCTTCAAAGGTCATTAATAATGGTATTTAAGAAAGCTATTTTAGGAAATCTCCATATTTAATTAAAATATTTTTATGTATATGAGTCTTTGCCTGCATATACATATATACATTTGTGGAACACCAGGTCACCCAGATCACCTGGAACTAGTTAAAGATGGTTGTAAGCTACCATGTGGGTGCTGGGAACCAAGCCCAGGTCCTCTACAAGAACATCAAGTGCTTGTAAACCACAGAGCCATCTCTTCAGTTCTTCCATATACCAGTTTTTAAAAAACTTATTTTGTGTGTGTGTGTGTGTGTGTGTGTGTGTGTATGTTTACACTGCACCTTAGTGTATGAATGTGGACCCATTTGTGTACAGAAGCCCTTGGAGGTTCAAACTCAACTCAGATCCTCTACAGAAACAGTAAGCTCTATTAACTGTTGAGCCATCTCCAGCCCCACTATTCCGATTTTTAAACTTTTTTTTATTATAAAAATAGTACAAGGTGCATAGTATGTCTCTTTCTGTCCTGAAAAGTGATCAGTTCAGTGATCTCACCCACTAGCCCTGCCTCTGCCTCCTGATTTTGTTGAAAGGAATTTTAGTTGTTTTTAGGCAGCCCTGGCTGTCCTGGAACTCACGTTGTAGACCATGCTGACTTCAAACTCAGATCCTCCTGCTTTACATAGTCTTAAATCTTAAATTTTTGGTCCCAGTTTAGGGCAGTATGTCTTTGTTCATGATAAGTTTTTTGGAGGAAATCTGTTCCTCCTAATTGTCTTCTTTCCTTTTGCTTTTCTACCTTTAGTTACCCTTTACATTATAAAAGATGTTAAATACATTTGCTCTGTTCTTCATCAATAGCTATTGTCTGGTCTCTTTTTATTTAAAACTTTAAGAAGAGCAGGCTGGAGAGAGAGCTCTGGTGTTCAGGTGCTCAGGTATAAGGACCTGAGTTCAGTCCCCAGAACTCACATTGGGGTGTGTTGTGGGGGTGGTTCACTCTAGAGGTGGAGACAGGTGGATCCCTTGGGTTTGCTGGCTGGGCAACCTAGTCTACCCAGTGAGTTTCGGGCCACTGAGAGACCTTGCCTTTTTTTAAAAAAAAGTAAGTGGATCAATAAAGAGGAATGTGGGGACCACAGCACCTGGGGAACAACAGCCGAGATTATCCTCTGCCTCCATTGGGGGAGCACATCTCTGCACACCCATCACCCCACCCCACCCCCACCACACACAAATTCTAAGGAATGAAAGCCAAGAAACAGCATACAGAACACAATGTAATTAAACCTGAGGAATGATAATGCTGTGTCAGTTAAAAGCTCTTCTGCCTGTTGAATATCAAGCTAAGATAATCTTTGCATTATTTTAAATAATGTTACTTTACTGTTGTGTGTGTGTGTGTGTGTGTGTGTGTGTGTGTGTGTGTGTGTGTGAATTGTGTGTTCCTGAATTGAGGTCAGAAAGACAGCTTTTGGAAGTTGGTTCTTTCCAGTGGATTCCAGGGATCAAACTCAGGGTTATTAAATTTCTATAGCAAGTGCCTTTAGCCACCAAGCCTTCTTCTTGACCCTTTCATTTTATGAGCTATTGAGAATGTCACAATTAAATTATCTTGAGTCTTTCTCACTTGCCCTAGTTGTGTTTTCACCTCTACAGATTTTAGTAGTTTTCTTTTCCTTCTCTTTTTTTGGTTTTTTGAGACAGAGTGTCTCTAGCTTTGGAGCCTTTCCTGGAACACACTTTGTAGACCAGACTGGCCTGGAACTCACAGAGACCCGCCTGGCTCTGCCTCCCCAGTGCTGGGATTAAAGGCGTGCGCCACCACCGCCTGGCCTAGGATTTATTTACTTTTATGAGTATGAATGTTTTGTCTGCATGTATGTTAAGTACACTGTGTGTCCCTGGTGCCTATGGAGGACAGAAGAGGACACACTGGATTCCCTGGAACTGGAGTTATGGACTGTTATAAACTACCAAATGGAACAATTTAGGCTCCTCTGCAAGAGCAGCCAGCGTTCTTAACTGCTCACCTATCTCTCCAACCTCAAATTTGAGAATTTCAGTTTTGCATTTTGAGCAAATTTTATCTTAAGAAATTATTTTATTTTGGTTATTTTTTTTTGTTTTAATGTATATGAGTGTTTTGCCTGCATGTATGCCTGTATACCACATGGATGCCTGATGTCCAAGTAGGTCAGAAGAAGGCATTCGATCCACAGGAGCTGGACTTAATAGACAGTTGTGAGCCACCATGCCAGTACTGGGAATCAAACGTAGTTCCTCTGGAAGCAGCCAGTGCTCTTAACTGCTCAGCAATCTCTTCAGTAGGGTGTAAACTCTTGAATAACTTTTCTCTCAGAAATTTTTAAGTTCGTAAAAAATGTTTTTATTTGAGAATTAAATACAGTGTTTCTGTTTGTTTATTAAGACAGTCTCATTATGTGCCCCTGGCTGGCCTCAGCTGGCTGTTCAGAGCATGCTGACCTAGAATCTCACAGAGATCCAGTTCTCCCTGCCTCTGCCTTCCAAATGCTGGTGTTAAAGGCTTTGTCACCATGCCAGGCCTCCCTCAGAAATTTAAGGCTTTGTCACCATGCCAGGCCTCCCTCAGAAATTTAAAGGTAACTAACTATCTTTATCAGTTTTCCTGACAAGAAGTTAGATACTAGTTTGAGCCTCCTGGTTTTTGCCTCTTCATTTGTCCCCTACACGCTTTCATTTTTGAGACATGAATGTGTCTCTCTGAGTAGCCCTAGCTGGCCTAGTACTTAGTATGTAGAGTAGGTTGGCTTCCTTGGGCATTTGCACACACTTTGAAAAAATGCTTGTTTTGTAAGTGTATGTGTGTGTGTGTGTGTGTGTGTGTGTGTGCGCGCGTGCGCGTGCGCGCGCGCGCGCGCGCGCGTGCCCCTGGAGGCCAGAAGAGGGCGGTAGACCCTGTGGAGCTGCAGTACAGGTGGTGCGAGCTGGCCAAGGAACTGGGACCGAGCAGCAAGTTCTCTTGACCTGGATCAGCTCTCCAGCACTTCTGTGCACGTCTAGTTATTATTTTTCTGTGTTTAGGTGAGAATACAAACTTCAACTTTCTTGGATTCCTTTATAGTTTGCAATCTTTATTCCATTTGAATATTTTTTCTTTGTTTCCATTTCTCTATATTCTTAGGAGACAGGTGTTGAATCTGTTACTCAGCACATCTGATGATCTTTATTTTGCAAGTTTCATTTTTCTTTGGTCTGTTTTAATCTTCTCTGCTAGGTCTTTTATTACCTCTTCCTCTTTTTCAATCTTGGTGAAGGTACCTAGGATCTCAAGCATGCTAGGCAGGTAACTGACCACTGAGCTACACCTCATCCCAGTATGTTTGCTTTTAATGACAGATCTCTTGAGGCTCTTCTGTAGCCATTGAAGCAGATGTTGTTTGGCTACTCTAATATTCCCCTTTATTCTTCTTGGAGCCTCTTAACCTGTTCCTTTGTCTTGATCTTTCTGTTCAACTTTTCTCAAATTTGTAGTAATCCTCAGTTGATTCTTCGTCGTCGTTGTCGTCTTCTCCTCCTCCTCTTCCTCCTCCTCTTCCTCCTCCTCTTCTTCTTTTTTTTTTTTTTTTTTTTTGAGACAGGGTTTCTCTCTGTAGTCCTGGCTTTCCTGGAACTCACTCTGTAGACCAGGCTGGCCTCGAACTCACAGAGTTCCACCTGCCTTTGCCTCTCGAGTGCTAGGATCAAAGGCGTGCGCCACCACCTCCCGGCAACCCTATATTTGAATAGTAGCATCTTTTGACTGGTAAAATTGATAAGTTATCTCATCTTTCTTTTGGAGTTAGGGCCACTGTTTTCCTGGAGGCTAGACCTCATGGTGTATGTGTAGTGAGAAGAGAGTGTTATAGGCTGATGTGGAATTGCTTTAGTTTATTCTATTCTTAGGTTGAATTGCATTTTCTTTCCCTTTTCTTCATTCCCCTTTCCATCCATCATGGTCCATATTGTGACATTTTTATAAGCTTTATGTTGCCTTATTCTATTGTAGGTATTTTTCCAGTTTACTCTTTGCTAAGAAAGCAATTGTTTGGCAATAGCCAAGGATAGCTGTTCTATTAAACTGGGAATCAGGAATGGCTTTCTGGACAAGTTACCCTATGGAGAATCCTATACTGCAGCTCAACCCTTGTCATTAAACTGCCACTAAACTAGCCTTTACTACAGTTTTACTTGTTTTTACATTTATTTTGTGTGTGTGCGTGTGTGCGCGTGCATGCACTTGTGTATGCCTTGGTGCACATATGAAGGTCTGAGGACAGCTTGGAAGAGTTGTTTTTTGTCCTTCCGCCATGTGTGTCTGAACTCAGATTGTTAGGCTTAGAGGTATGGGCTTTATCCACTGAGTCATCCTGTTGACTTTCGACTGTAGTTGAGGCTATTGCTTGTGTCCACTGTTCTCTTTGCACTGAGTCCTGTTTCTGTTCCTTTCTTCTTGCTAGAAACTTTCTCCCTGCTTTTAATTATTTTTGCTTTTTATTTTTGTTTGTCTGTTTTTGTATTTATTCTTGCTTTTGAAGGCAAGGTCTTCAAACTCTGTATAAACCAGGCTGGCCTCAAACTCAAGGAGATCTCTCAGTTTTCTGGGTGCTGGAATTAAAGGCATATATTGACATGTCTGGCTTATTTTTCCATTTCTTGACCTGGGCTGGTTTATCCTTCATTAAGCATCTTGGGGATCCTTTATTCCCAGGCTGTCATCGTAGTGATTCCAAATATATCTAGTGCTGACACCTGATCGACAGTGCACTGTGGCCCAGAACTTCCAAACTCAAGTGAACCTCCTGTCTAACCCTTCCAAGTAGCTGGGACTACAGGCATATGCCACCACACGCAGCTTAATTCTCCATTTTTTTCTTTTCTTTCTTATTTTTTTTATGGTTTATTTTGAAACGGGGTTTCTCTGTGTAGCCTTGGCTGTCTTGGAACTTGCTCTCTAGACCATGTTGGCCTCAAACTCAACAGAGATCTGTCTGCCTCTGTCTCCTGAGTTCTGGGATTAAGTTGTGCACAACCACTGCCCAGCTGTGTGTGTATATTTAAGTCTGGGTTGTTCATACTTGCTAGATAGCAGACACTACCACCGAGCTGTTCCCCCAGCCCTAAATCACATAGTTAGATTTAAGGTTATTCATGACATTGGAGGATTTAGAGGTAAGTGATCAATAAAAATAAAGATTCATGAGTTAAACCTATTGTCACTTTTCGTATGTCCTCTGAAATACCTTAGTATTCTTTAAAATAGAGAAAATGATGTAAAGAAAATCAACAACACATTTACACCATAAATGAAAAGGAAGTGGTTGATGTATTTTTAGTATTGGAGATGACACTTTAATCTAGTAGAATCTGTAGTACTAAAGTATCGTTTGCAATTTTGAACACACGTATGCTGTGTGGGTGTTTGTGTGTGTGTATCCACACACAAGTGTGTTGGAAATCAAACCAGAGGCTTGTATAGGCTGAGATGCTGAGAATTAGATCTTTTTTTTTTCAGGGATCATTTGAAAACTGAAAATTTAATGGATTTATTTTGGGAAAGGGCCCTCAAGTCATTTTCTGCGTTCTGTACTTTTCCCAGTGACAACAGTTCTTCTTGGGTAACTAGGTCTGTTGAAATAGTCCCACAGTGAGTGTCTTCAGGACAGAGATTAGATCAAAACTAAAGCTCTTATTTATTGAGTATGTATCCCAAGCATGATGCTTAATGCTTCATGCATTTCATGTAATTTCTGAAATAATCTAGTATTTGAATAGTAATCTGCATTTTACATGTGCCAGTATTACGGCTTACAAAGGGTTCAGTACATTGCATAATGACATAAGTAGTCTGAGACATGATTGGTCTGTTTTTTCTTGAAGTTTTTTACTATTACTTGTAGTATAGGTAACATAAGTACCTATTGGAATTAAAATATATTGACTCCAAATTATTTTACTTGTTGTAAAAGTTTTATTTTTGCTGTGCAGTAGTGGTGCACTCAGGAGACCGAGTCAGACAGATCTCTGTAAGTTTGAGGCCAGCCTGGTCTACAGAGTGATTTATTTGTATGAGTGTTTTCTTACATGTATGTATGTGTACTGTGTGTGTCTGGTGCTTGAGCAAGTGAGAAGGCATCAGATCCCCAGACTGGAGTTAGAGACAGTTCTGAGCTGTCGTGTGCGCTCTGGGAACCAAACCCAGGTCCTCTGGAAAAGTAACCTGCGCTCTTAACTGCTGAGCATCTCTCTAGCTCAATATTTTACCTTTTAAAGTTACTCTGTTTATTTTAAAGGAATTTTACTTTTTTGGAATTGTATGTGTATAAATGTTTTGTCTGTGTGTATGTTTGCCCTAGGTGCATGCCTGGTTTGGAGGAGGTTGACAGGGTGATGGACCTCCTGGAACTGGAGTTAGGGATGATGATGAGCCACTCTGTGCTCTGAACTGCTGAGCCATTGCCCGACCCCCATTCCCTTTGACTTAGACAGCATCTCTGTAGCACAGGCTGACCTCACATCGGAGCTCCTCTTGCTTTAGTGTTTTGAATGCTGCTGTTACAAGTGTGTGTCCAAGAGTTTTTCCTATAGTGTGCAAGGGGATTATTGAAGGTTGTACTTAGAAATGAGAATTCCCGTGATTTATTCTTGGTATTCTTCAGAGATGAGGGCAGAATAAATCAGTCTATTTCATAAAAGATAGTTTTGTTTTGTTGGGGATTGAATCTGTGGCCTCATCTGGTAGGCAAGTAATCTGCCTCTGAGCCACATTCTTACTCTATGTAGTTTATTATTTTTTTTTAAAGATTTATTTATTTATTATGTATACAGTGTTCTGCATGCATGTGTCCTTGCAGGCCAGAAGAGGGCACCAGATCTCATTACGGGTGTTTGTGAGCCACCCTGTGGTTGCTGGGAATTGAACTCAGGACCTCCGGAAGAGCAGTCAGTGCTCTTAACCACTGAGCCATCTCTCCAGCCCTTATTTTGGTTTTAGACAGGTCTTACTGTGTAGACCAGGCTGGCTTGAAACTCAAAGATCTGCCTGCCTCTGCTTTCCAAGTGCTGGTATTAAAGGTGTGTACTGCTACACCTGGCCAACACTTTTGGCTTTTCATAATTTTTTTTATATACTATTCCTTCATTTTTCTTTTGAGACAGGGTTTCTCTGTGTAGCCCTGGCTGTCTTGCATCTCCCTCTGTAGACCAGGCTGGCCTCAAACTCAGAGATCCACCTGCCTCTGCCTCCCAAGTGCAGGGATTAAAGGCATGCACCACCTCCTGGACTTTATAAACATTTTTGATCTCTGGATTTGTCATTATTTATTTGATAAAGAATAAGGTCAGCCCTGCAATCACAGCACATGTGAGACTGAGGCAGGACTGTTCCAGTGTCAAACCTAGCCTGGGCTACAGTGGAGAGAGAGAAAGAAGGAGGGAGAGGAGAAGGCACAACACTTTAAAAAGTTCCTATGATCCTTGTTTCATGCCTTTATCATAATAAGGCTTTGAATGGCTTGGGAATTCTAGATGCAAAGCTTTTTTGTTTGTTTTCTGAGACAGGTCTCACAATGTTTTCTTGGCTAGCCTGGAACTCACTGTGTAGAGTAGGCTTGTATGTGTGCCTTAGGAGTGCTGGGGTTAAAGGCCTGTACCATCCCAACCAGCTCAGAGCTTTTTTCTCCATCTCAGAACTTCCAGGATCCCCCCCCCCCCCCCACTGTCTTGGAGTCTGTATTTCTGAATGATTTTGCTGTATTTTGTAACCTGTCCCTCAATGGAATTTATTAGGTACTTCCTCATGACTAGACTTGAGAGTTACTGTTTGGAGAAGAACACAAGTGCTGTTTGATCTCCTTATCACGGATGCATACTGTTGCTGAGACTTGATGTTACCCTTGGTTATGTCCCTTCTCTACACTGCACCTTCAGAGTGACGTCACGGTACATAGCTTCCACTCAACAATCAGGGAGTATGTGTTCTTAGCCTCCCTGAGAGTGGAGAAGTAACTACCTGAATCATTCCTGGGAGATTCCCCTCTACTCCAGTATATATGTTCACTTATTTAACCAGTGTGGATTAAATGTGTTTATTAAGGCACTTTTAAGATGATGGAAACTAATCATCTCCCATTTGAATTTTTCTCATTTCTGCTTTTAACAAGTGAGGATAATTGTCAAGATCCAGTTGGGATATGTGTCATCTCAGAATCTTCATTTGTGCAAAGAAAAAAGCCTTAGAGCAGCAAGTTACACTGTAGGAGATTGCACAGTAGATACCTACTCCTAGCAGTAGTTGGGGATTCACGGGACCTTGGTGACATTTTTGTCACATCTCTTCTTTTCTTGAAGATATGGATACCATTATGTATCTAAACTTAGGACATTAAAAACAGTGTAGACATTATCTGACCAACTGAAAATGAGCCAATTCACCTCCTCTACCTGACTTTTGGAGGAAGACTTACCTGAGAGTATCACGTAATCAGCTTTTGTTTTTTTCTTGATTCTCCTTTTATGAGAGGTTTCAGTTGTGCCTCCAGTTTCTGGCCCTGGTTATCTGTACCAGTACTGTTACTACAGCATGGATCCAGCTTTGCTTCTCAATTCCCGTGTTATTAAGAGAAATCTCTCAAAATATTACCACGGCTGGCCTTAAATGCTCAATTCCAATGTTGTTCCACCACATCTTCCTGAGTACATTAAGCTGTACACATAGACTATTGCCATTGGCTTACAGATTTTTGCACTGATCTTGTTACTGCCAGACTTCTAGCCATCTTTTTTCTGTTTTTTTCTCTTTGAGACATGTCTCACATGTGTTGCCATGACTGGCTTGGAACTCTCTATGAAGACCAAGGTGGCCTCAAACTCATAGAGATCTGCCCATTTCTGCTTCCCGATTGCTAGAATGAAAGGTGCAGTGTGTGTGCCCTCCTACCCCTATTTTGAACTCAGGCTGGCAGACATGGCATGTAGCTGAGGATGGCTTTGAACCGATCATCCTGCTTTACTCTGGGCATTCATGGAATGGGTGACCATGCCCCACGATCAATCCTGTGCATGTTTCTTTATTGATTACATTTTTGTAGCTTTTCAAATAATGACTTTGACTATCCTGCTTAAGTTATGTCTATGGAAACGTTTGCTAGAGGTATTTGACTATTGACCTATATACACACACACCTATATACACATATCTCAGTAGACCATTTTTTAAAGGAACTTGAACTGCTCTCTGCATACGTGTGGGGCAGTGTTTCTTAAATGACTGAAGTGCCTTATGACCCTGGTGTTAATCTAAGCAGTTGGGAGAGGAGAGCACTGAAGAGCATTTGGTTGTTACATTCTTTCCCTTTAATGTTAGATGAAGACTCTAAAATCATTTTTAAACATGTTTTAAATTTTTGAAATGTGGGTTGACACAAAACAACAGCAAAATTGTTTCTCAGTTGTAGCTGAAGAATCTAGAGGACTCTTGAGCATTCTGAACATCCTTAGGTGGTAGTTTTGGAAGACTATTATAGTTTCCTGTTGTGTCAGCCTCCTGATTGCCCCCTTCGAAAATCCTCAAGACTTCTCTGCTCAGGAGGAAATTGTACCCTTTGTTTATACTCTGTCCACATACTGTGTACAAAACTAACAGTAGTATAACATTTAAGTTTAAGCAGAATTTATGCCTGTATGGTTGTTGGATTCACATATATGTTACCATACATGCAACAGAATTCACTTTGATATTAGAAGTATTCAATTGCATGATATTGTCTTACAAATTATATGCCTAATTCCACTTTCTAAGCTACTTAGCAGTTTCTTTTAGGTCCGCCTTTGGGAGTTTTCCATGTAAACATGCAATTGGTAGAAAACTGTAGGAACCAATTCACCTGTTTACACCTCCCTTTTTATTCCTTTGGGTCTGAGTTTGTTAATTGGTTGCACTTTTAACACCATACGTTTGAAAACTGTTATAGGTTTGTTGAATAGTTCTGCATAATACTTAGGTTTAATTCTTCTATCTTTACATTTTGCCATATTTTTTTCTGATTTCTTTTTGAATAAATACACATTACAGATAATGGTTGAAGGCCCTACCTTCTCCTTGTCCAAATGTGTCAACTTTCCTGAATTTAGGTATGTCATTGTCAGGCAACATAGTGAGCTAGCATTTCAAATATCCCAAATTGGTCTTGTGGTGAATGTGGCAATACACTGAGAAAAACTTTGTGACCAAATTTCCCCACATATTTGTAAGCACTGAAGCTCTGAGGTTTGTAGGGGAGAAAAACAAACAAACTTGTCTTTTTAAAAATTTCATCATTACATATGAGTCTATGTGACGTTGCTTGGAACATACATTGTGAAAACTCTGCCTAGGAGTGTCCCCATTCTGGAATCAACTTTGAGTTCCATAGTTTGTCACTGATGTAATTTTCTAGATTTGCACAACAAGCATTCCCAGGCAATCTTGTTATTAGATATGTTAAGAATGATTTTGCAAAATGGGGAGATAAACTTCAAACAAGCCCCAAACTCACTGACCAGTTCACAAGTTACTGTTGCTGCTTAAATTTTCCAGTTCTGGAGTCTCCTAATCTTTGGAAGTGTCTAGCCTGTGGATCATGGCTTTGTTTACACTTAAACTGATGTTACATTTATGTTTCCACAGCTGTCAGTAAGCCTGAGTTTGCTGTTAATGTTTAACACATTCTCTGAGTGACAGTTCTTTAACTGTTAATATTGTACAAAATGATACTTGAATTCATTGTTTGCCTCTTTTCTTTCTGTATTAGAAAAACTGGTGTTTTTGTAAGTCATGTATATTCTTCTTGATATTTGTTCATATAATGACCTGATCCAGGAAAAATAAAATGGGAAAATGGACATTACTTCTGACCTTCAAATAAAACTCATTATGTATTGTTTTTCGGACTGTTTACCAAGCCTTGGGTCATATGTACCGTGTTAAGTCAAGGCTGTTTACCTGTGTGGGCCCCATGATCTGAATGAGGTTTTGGACAGGGAAGGAGGTCCTGGGAAAATGCACAGTCACAAAGGTTATAGTAAATTTCATGGAGCCAGGGAACTTCTAGAAAGGGAGGTATCAAGGATGTTCTGTATCAAGCCATTCTGGCTTCAGATCTTCACACCACATTTCTATATTAGGAAACTATTTGAAGTTTCCACTTGGTGTAAAAGCCTAGCCTATCTGCTCATTAACTTAACTAAAGCTTAAACATCCTGTTAGTCTTAGAACTTTTTCTTCTAAAATATTGTTTAAAGTAACCTTTCTTTGGGAGAGGGCAATATATCCTGTAGCCCAGGTTAACCTTAACTTCACTAAGGATGACCATGAAATCCTTATCCTTCTGAGTGCTGTGATCACAGATGTATATGATGACTGTGGAATCCTTATCCTTCCGAGTGCTGGGATCACAAATGTGTATGACCACAGCAAGTTTTATGCCATGCTGATTATTGAAGCCAGTGCTTTGTGTATGCTAGGCAAACACTTCCACTTACCAAGTAGGCAACATCCTCAGCCTAAGAACCATCTTTTCATTATTAAGTTATATATAAGATTTGTGTGTGTGTGTTCTGTATGTGTTCATGTATTGGACCATATAGGTTAAGTTCTTAAGTATTGTGTTTAGAAGGAATTCCACACATATATTTTGAAATTTTGCAATTGTACATCTTGTCT
Source organism: Peromyscus maniculatus bairdii (assembly GCF_049852395.1). NCBI lineage: Eukaryota > Metazoa > Chordata > Mammalia > Rodentia > Cricetidae > Peromyscus > Peromyscus maniculatus. Next base: position 21,784,261 of record NC_134870.1, read on the forward strand.
CCCCCTTATATTTTCCATGTCAGGTTATAATCTGAATAAAATGGATAAATACTGTGACCTTCCTAGTCATCCTAGACTCAGAATCCTCATGCCTGGCTTCTTCTTCCTCTGAAGGGCTGAATGTGTCTCATGAGCCCAACTGTGGCAGGCCTGAAGGGTCTTAAGGCAGGTTTATTAGTGTCCAGTGTTTTAACCTTTAAAAAAAAAAATTTCTGGGTTTTTGTTTCGGTTTTCAAGACAGGGTTTCTCTTTGTAGCTCTGGAACTCACTCTGTAGCCCAGGCTGGCCTCGAACTCAGAGATCCCCCTGCTTCTGTCTCCTGAGTACTGGGACTAAAGGCGTGCACCACCATGCCACTTTTAGACATCCTTTCCAAGAGCGAGAAGTTGTTAGTCCTAAAAACATTATTCATTACCAAATGTTTTTAGACTATATGGGAGCTACCTGAGTAAACTTGACATCAAGTTAGTATTCCTTTAAAATTGCAAATGCTATGTATATTTTAGAATTTCAGTGTTTGGGGATACAAAGAATGTTCAATGATTTCTGAAATTTGGTCTTTCAAAACTGAAATGTTCCTGTTGGATGTGATGGCACATGCCTTTAATCTCCACACTCAGGAGGCAGAGACAGGAGCATCTCTGTGAGTTCAAGGCCAGCCTGGTCTACATACTGAGTTCGAGGACAGCCAGGACTACATAGAGAGACCTTGTCTCAAACAAACAAACAAACAAACAAACAAACAAACAAACAAACATCAAGTTTAATATAATGATTTCTTTTAAGTAAGTGTGAGTGTGGGGTGCACATAGGCGCCAGGTGTCTTCCTCTGTTTCTCCACCTTGGTTGTTTTAGGCAGGTTCTTTCGATGATACTGGAAATCACCAATTGGCTAGATTGTCTTCCTAATGACCTGCAGGAATTGGCCTGTCTTCCTCACCCACACCCCCAGCACTAGGTTACAGACATGCTACCATGCTCAGCTTTTACATTGGTGCTGAGCATTCAAACTCAGGTGCCTGTGTTTGAGTTGGTAGGTATTTTCCTGGCTGAGCCATTTTTTAGTCAGGATGTGAGAAATTTTTAGGGTTGAAATTTGAGATCAATAAACCATGTTTGGTAATTTATATTTTTTTCTGGTGATTTTGTATAAGTTAATGAGTTTTAGATGTGTCTTGCCAGTTCATATGTGTTCTTGAAATTAAGCCATCTCTTTTAAGTGTAAGGTTCTTATTGAGGACCAAGGCTCATTTTTCTAGGCTCAAGGCCTGCCTACCTGTGTTGGCAAATGAAGATATTAACTGGATTATAAGCCATCCTTTGATTTTTGAGTAGAGGTGAGGTCAAAGTAATGGGAGCCTGTGGCGGGAAATTTCCAGTGCTATGAAAGAGTAATGTGTGACTTTAAATCTCCACACAGTGACTCTTTCCTAAAAGATTATTACTAATTAAACTTTCCTTTAGATACCTAGGACCATACTGCACTTGCTTTTTGACTTGTGTATTTAGGGTGGGAAGTGTGCTGTGATGTATGTGTAGAGGTCAGACCGATGGCAACTTGTTAGGAGTTGATATTTCCCCCATGTAAGTCCCAGGGATCAAACTCAGGTCCCTGATTTGGTGGCAAGTCCCTTTAACCACTGATCCATCTGGCTGGCCCTGCCTATATTTATTTAAATGCTGTCTTACTGCAGTGCATTTGCATAAAGTCATACTCCTTTTAGGTATACAGTTCTATGAATTTTGACAAATATATGAACTGTATCCAATATACAGAAAATTCCAGCACCAAAAGTCCATATTTCTGCTTTAGTTTCAAGATTGTATTGGACTATTATCTGAGTTTACCTTGATTTCCCTTAGCTAACCACTCATTGATTCACACATAGATGATTTCAGTCTGGTCAGTTCAGACATGATGTATGTGTCTGTGAACACAATGCCTGGTATGCTTCTGCAGGCACACAGTCAGTTTCTACTAGAGGATTTGTCATACAGGCTATGTATGTGCCAGTAAGATTTTGATAGTATGCATGGTCACATGTTTTCTCTGAGTGTTACTGGTTTGCTGTCCCACTGTTACAGAGGAGCCTGCCCTAAGCCTCTGACCAACTTGGAACACTGCCATGCATAGGGTTTGCTAATGTGGGACTTGGTGCTGAGAGTGTTGCCCAGCAGAGTGACTTCACATCTGGAACTTGGTACCAAGGGTGTTACCAGAGTGACATTCAGTGGTGACTCTCCCTCCCTTTGCTCTTTTCTTTCTTTTTTTTTTTTTATCCCCCCCCCCCAACAGAATCTCTCTAAATAGCCCAAACTGTTCTCTCATGATCCTCCCGCCCCAGCCTCCCAAGTGCTAGGATAACAGGTAGAAGCCACCACATAGTTTTCTTCTTACATTAAAATCATACCAAGGAAGCTTTGCACAAAATTTACCCCATATTATTCATTTGCAAAGCCACAGTATCACACTCTCGAAAACACGAATAGAATACCTTTAATTTGTTTCACTATTCCAATATAAATTTCATTTTCTGCCTGTCTGTTTATTTTGAGACAAATCTCTACATAGCCCTGACTCTCCTAGAGCTCACTGTGTAGTCCAAGCCGGCCTAGAACTCAAGAGTTCTGCCTGCCTTTGCCTCCCCAAGCGTGTATCTAAATTTTTATAACCGGGTTCACTCTTAGAATCACCCCATAGCATTTGTAGTTTAGGAATGTCCCATTGTTGCCTTTATTCTGTTAGGCAAGCATTACTTTTGTTGTGTGTGATGTTGATGTATGTGAGTGTAGTGAACGTGCCACAGCCAGTGTGTGCGCAGATCATAGGACAACTTCTGGTAATCGGTTCTCTTCTTTTTCCTTGCGGCTTTTTATTTTATTTTTTCTTTTTCTTCAAGACAGGGTTTCTCTGTGTAGCTTTGCGCCTTTCCTGGGACTCACTTTGTAGACCAGGCTGGCCTCGAACTCAACAGAGATCCGGCCTGGCTCTGCCTCCCAAATGCTGGGATTGAAGGTGTGCACCACCACCACCCGGCTCTCCTTGTGTTTTGAGAATTTAACTCAGGTCATCAGACTCAACTGTAAACAAGCACTTGGACCTTCCCAGCCGTCTTTGTGGTCCGTGGCTTGTTTTCATGAGCCTTTTTCTTTGTTTCTAAAATCTTTCATCTTAGTGGTGATAGGATTTTTAAATTTGGAGACTGTAGCTGGGCGGTGGTGGCACACGCCTTTAATTCCAGCACTAGGAGGCAGAGGCAGGCGGATCTCTCTGAGTTCAAGGCCAGCCTGGGCTACCAAGTGAGTTCCAGGAAAGGCGCAAAGCTACACAGAGAAACCCTGTCTCGAAAAACCAAAAAACAAACAAACAAACAAATAAACAACAAAAAAAAATTTGGGGACTGTGGCAAATCTTATTCTACTTCTAAATTTTATTTTCAATTTTTGCTATTATGAACAATGTTTTGGGTGGGAGCTCTTTTTTTGAGACAGAATTATACTGGCTTTGAATTTCTGGACTTAAGTGGTCCTGCCTCAGCCTTCCAAATAACTAGGACTTCAGGTATGTGCTGCTATATCTGGCTGTATTTTAAATAAATAAAAAAAATCATCTTAAATTATTTTCTTAGGATAAATCTGTGGTAGTCTTGCTACATTTTTCACATTCACTTACTCTGTGTGTGTGTGTGTGTGTGTGTGTGTGTGTGTGTGTGCGCGCGCGCGTGCGCGCCATCAGGCTTGGGGCAAGTACTCTTATTGCTAAACCATCTCACATTATCATTTGAAATACTTCCCCCCCCCCCCTTTTCTTTCTCTGTAGCCCCGGCTGTCCTGGAACTCACTCTGTAGACCAGGGTGGCCTCTGGCTCTCAGAGATCCACCTACCTCTGGTTCCTGAGTGCCAGGACCAAAGGCATGCGTGGGCCACCACCGCCTAGCTTGAAATACTTTTTGTCATGGAATGGGAAGTTTTCTCGCTCCTGAAGAAGGACGAGGGAGTGGTTTTCCCACCGTCCCCAGCCGTACTTAGAGTTTGAGGGAAGAGGGCTTAGCATGAGCAACGTAGTGAAACACTCATTAAAAGAATCAGTTTCATATCAATTTGCTTTTGTGCCAGTCTAGTTTATTTTTCTTACCCCCACCCCCAGTTTAAAAATAAAATGCTAGGGGCCAGAGAGATTGCTGAGTGGTTAGGAACCTGCTGCTCTTCAGGAGGGTCTGTGTTGCCAGCACCCACACTGGGCATCTCCCAGCCACCTCTAACTCAGCTCCAGGGCATCTGACGCCCTTTTCCAACTTTCTCAGGCACCCAGATACATGTGGCATGCACACACATGGACACCTGTGTATACATAGGTCAAAAACAAACTATGACACTTTAAAGATTTCATGCCTACTTTCCAGGGTGATCCACGATGACTTAGTAAATTTAATAGACTTTTTTCTTTCTTTCTTGGTTTTTCCAAACAAGGTTTCTCTGTGTAACAGCCCTGGCTGCCCTGGATCTGCCTCCTAAGTGCTGGGATTAAAGGCATGCACCACCACCACCACCACCACCACCACCACCACCACCACCACCACCACCACCACCACCACCACCACCACCACCACCACCACCACCACCACCTGGCTTAGTAGACTTTTTTAAATGAATTTTTTCTCCTCAATATTAGATGTTCACAAAGTAATATTGAGCCTGAGTTATTTGCTTGTGCATAATGAGTGACCTTAGGACTAGTTACCCAAATCTAAAAATGAAATTTTTCTCCACATAGTATGGTGGTAATTGTATACAGTATTTTTAGTAATTTTGTATACAAAATGAAGTTTTGTAGTGTGGAATTTGATGCTTATGTATGCCGGTACATAAGCAATTTCAGATATTGGATATTTGGGTTAGAGTTACTCAGTTTACATAGTGAAAACTCTTGTCCCTAAATTTACTGACTTGCCCTTAGAGGCAATTATATTCTTGGATTTTTATGTATGAGTGTATGGGGTATGTGTAAGTTATTCTCATTAGGCCAGTGCTGTACCACTGAGCTCCATTCCAGCTCCATATGTGTTCTTTTTATACATGTTTTTATGTATTTTTGAGCAGTTGTATATTTTTTGTTTAGTTTTGTTTCCTGGAACTCAGTATGTAACCCAGGCTCATTTTGAAATCAAGACCTTCAGCCTTCAGGTGCTAGGATTGCAGGTGGGGCATGGGCGGGGCGCATGTCTGTTTAGGCCACAAATGTTAGTAGTAGGCTGCTCATGTTTTCTTAAGTTACTTTTATGTTAAAATTATTATTTTATGTGTGTGTGTCTTTTGCCTGCATGTTTATGTGTCAGGGTCATGTTCATGTCTGATGCTCATGAAGCACAGGAGTGCATTGGATCCTCCAGAACTGTGGCCACAGATGGTCATGAGTGAGCCACCGCATGCTTACTGGGAATTAAACCCAGGTCCTCTAGAAGAGCCGCCAGTGCTCCTAAATGCTGAGTCGCCTCTCCAGCCCCAGTTTATTTGTATTCTAAGTATAGTGGGGCTGGGAAGGCGCCTCCGAGGGTCGAGTTCACGCTGTGCAAACCTGAAGACCAGAGTTTGGACCCCAAACCACCGGGAACTCCAGCACTGGAGGGCTGGAGACAGGCAGTTCCTGGGGTCTCACTTCTTAGCCACCCAGGAATGTGGTGAAAGGGCAAGCTCTGGAACCAGTGAAAGACCCTGTCTCCAACAAAACCAAAAACACAGAACAAAACCAAACCTGAGATGGCCGATGATAGAGGCAGACATCTGACAGCAACCTCTGCCCTCCACACCTTCACACCCAGCCTGGAGCACCAGCACACACACACACACACACTCTAAAATGTTTTTAATTAAAACAGTAAAGAGAATAGGGGCCTCATAATATCAAGGCTGGAGGGTGAATTGTCTCTCCCTGTTCTAGTTCCTGCTAGGCTCCACCCTTCCCATGTCTTCATGCATACAGACCTGAACAGGAAAGCAAATGTTGTTCTTTTCTCCATAATAAAAGCTTTTATTTTAATTAATTAATTTCATTATTTATTTATTTGAGGCAGAGTCTCTTCTACATAGCCTTGGCTGACCTGGAACTCACAGAGATCCACCTGCCTCTGCATCCTAAATGCCGGGATTAAAGGCCTGGCTCTCCATGTAACTGTTAAACCTGTCTGGATATGTAAGAAACCAATCTAGAATAGTGCTTCAGAGCAGACACGGCCTCGGGCCGCCTAAGCTGCATCGGCAGCACGTGTGCTGATGTGTGGCGGTGCACACCTGTGATCCCAGCATGTGGGGGGCAGAAGCGGAGCACCAGCAGAGGCTCTGGGGTGGGCTTCTTCAATTTTCCAGTGATATATTTAGGGAAACTCAGGTTTCCTGTTGTGCCACATTGTTCTGTAGAATCTGTTGGAGCTTGTAGTATAAGACAATGACTCAGTATGTGGTACATGCTTTGCTTAGATGAGTACTGTACATGAATGAATATATTGTCTTGTTTGTATTATTGGTTTTTTAAAAAAATTATGGCTCAGTGGTGAAGAGCACATGTTGCTTTTGCATAAACTATTTGGTTAAAATCCACACATATACATGGCTGTGTGTTATATTTTTAGATGGAAATGGCCTCTAGATTTTATATTCCCTGTGCATGGTAGTCTCATCAGGCAGGTTGGGAGGACCACATGGTTTCATATATCCTGATTCTTTTTTCTGTCTCTGTGTGTGGAGGTGGTGCTGTCATCTCTGAGGGGTATACTTGCCTGTTGTGGGCACATGTTGAGGTTAGAGGTTGACATTGGGCTGTCTTTTTTTCAATCAGTTTTCCACCATATATTTTGAGACAGCATCTATTATTGAACCTGGACCTCACCCTTCTGGCCTGATTAGCTGGCCAGCCAGTCTTCTGGGATCTCTCACTAGCTGTTGGAGTTACAGGTGGATAGTCCTGCCCTAGCTTTTATTGGGTGCTGGGATCTGAGCTCAGGCCCTCATGCTTCAGCAAGAAGCCATCTCCCTGAGCCTGCTTTATTTGGTTTGCAATAGCTAGCATCTCACTATGTAGCCCTGGTTAGCCTGGGATTCTCTATGTAGAGCAGGCTAGCCTGCCTCTGCCTGGGACTGAAGACTTGTGCCACTTCACTGGGCCCCCGACCCTATTGTTTTAGAGACAGGGTCTCATGTAGCACAGGCTATCTTCTAACTTGTGCGGCTGAGTTTGGCCTTGAGCTTCTGATCCCCCTGCCTCCACCTCCCAAACACCAAGACTGTAGGCATGTACAACCATGCTCAGACATACCAGTCCTTTTTTACTTTCTTTTTTTAAAAATTATATTTTTAATTTTTTTAAAAATTAAATTTTAAAATTACATTACATTTTAAATTATGTAATGTGTATATGTCCCTGTGTATATGTTGGGAAGGGGTGTATATGATGCATGTATGGAGCTCAGAAGACAATTTGGGGAAATTGGTTCTTTCTGCCATGTAGAGTCCAGGGATGAAACACTTCTGGCTTGGTGACAAGTGTCTTTACCCAGTGATACATCTTGCTTGTACCCACTTCTTCTTCTTAATAATATTCAGAGTCTACAGAGCTTCCTTTCCCTTTCCTATCCTCATACCTTAGTTATAAAATACGTTCAGTGTTAAGATAATAGAAACAGAAACACATGGGGAAGGAAGGATCACCTTTCAGGTGGGTGTCTGTACTTTTTATCTTTCTCTGTTACCTGGGTATGCACATAGTCACTTAAACATTCACATGTCTGCTTGCCACAGTGATAGTGTGTATTGATTTCAACAATTAAAAAACTTAGTATTATGGACATTTGAGTCACACCATTGAATTAATTATACTCCTTTGAGTACTATGCTGAATGGCAATTGTTTTGGAATATATTTGAACTCTACTCAAGAACATTTAAAAACACACTGCATCAACATATTCTTTAGAGAACTTCTTCTGAACATCCTTTGGAGATCACAGGATGCGTGCTTCCTGCTCTTGGTGTACCCTCCCCACCTGCCTTAGGGGAGGGGGTGAGGGAGAACTGGTCTGAGCTCAACCCATGTGATACACAGGGTAAACGCATTTTGCCTTCTGAATGAATGTAGATTACTTCCAATATCTTGACTGTCTCTCCCTTCCTTAGTTTTTTTTTTTTTTTTTTTTAATCTCTGTTCGTTCCTTCTTTTCCCTTCTCACTTGAAGTTTACAGGACTTGGATTTGCTCCAGGTGAAGGAGGGAGCTATTGGAAAAGTTCTCACTCTGCACTCCCTTTTAAATGCATTTACCACATAATACTACTTGACCCTGTACAGTACAGCCTTTCAGAAATCATAAACATTGCTCTGCTTTGTTCAGTTGACTTTTCACATTGGTGCTTTTTAGTAACTTAATTCTTTGTTTTCACATATTAACTCATGTGTGAACCAGTCAGACATTGTTTCTCCTCCTGCATTTCAGTAAACAACAGCAAAAAACCTGGAATATGCTTACTGTCTTTCTGTTTAGAAAGTGGCAGTGTGTAAACCTGCCCAGACTACCGTGAAGAAGGTACACTGAACTGAGCAGTACAGGTTGACTCTTAGTACTAACATAATCAGGAATAGCATTAAAGGCTTAAAAAGCCTACAGAATGCATCTTCCAAAAAGCCTCGCTGACCCGCCAGCAGGTAGGTGAGGAAGATTCATGTAGTTCCCAGAGAAGAAGGCTAGGCTGGCCGCAAGCACGGCAGCATCGGAGGGGAGCTGGCCCTTGGTCCAGCAGAGCCCCAGACGGCCAAGAGCTTTTCAGGAAGTTCGAGTCAACCAAACACTAAAAGCAGCTCATCTGCCAGGTTTTTGGCTTTTGTCGTTTAGAAGGGAGCCCCACTTGCAATGCATATGACCACTGAGGCTTTGTTCTGACTTGTTTCCCAACAGGTCACGGTGCTGATGTGAAGTGTGTAGACTGGCATCCAACCAAAGGTTTAGTCGTTTCAGGAAGTAAAGATAGCCAACAGCCAATCAAGTTCTGGGATCCCAAGACTGGGCAGAGTCTTGCAACACTGTAAGTGATAGGAACCCTACCTTGTCCCTTGAAGAAGAGGGACCAAAGGCAGCCTGCATCACTTGACTTTTAGCTTTCTCCTGTGGTTTGGACACAAAGAGTCGCGTCTTTGGATGTTTTGTTAAATACGACTTCTTTCTAAGTCTCTAGTGAAGGAAGATGATACTTGTTCTGCTCCAGACCTAAGTTTTACTGGGCTATCCTGTGGACTGGTGGGAAGAGGAGGTTTCTCCTGTTGTCCCCGAGTCTCCTCAGAGCACCCGTCACCTGTGGTCTTAGTACCTGCGCCTCCTTCCAGCCGAGGCCCCACCTCCCCTGGCCCACTCCATCTGAATACAAAGATTTCTCTTCATTTGTGTGCCAGTTCCCTCCTCTCCTCTCCTCTCCCTCCCTCACTTCTCCTTTTTACCTGCTCCCCCTCCTCCCGTCTCCTGTCCTCTTTTCTCTCTCTTCTCTCTCCCATTTTCTGTCTCTCCTTCCCTTGTCCCCTCCCCTGTTTCTCCCCTCCCTCTCCTGTCTTAATCCCTCTCCTGTTCTCTTCTACCTCTCCCCTCCCCCTCCCTTTCCTCTCCTTTTTCCTCCCTATCCCCACCCACCTCCCATCTCTTCCCCATCTCTGTCTCCCCTCTCTTGGAGACTTGCTTACTTAGGTAGCTCTGGTTTTCCTTGGCATTATTTGTAATTGTTACAGTTACATGTGTGTGTTATGTTAGAGCATGTGGACACCATATCCTGGCCCTAATTGGAAATGAAACATCCACACCTCAAATTAGTTAAGACAAGGCTACTGTGAAACATGGCCACACACAGTTCATTGTGAACCCTTGGATGGAAGCATTATGCAGGCCCTGGGACAAAGCATTCATGCCTTTAGTTCAAATTAACCCTCAGACTATCTGTAAACTAGTGTCTGCTTCCATAGGTCAAGTTTCTCTAAATGAGAGAAACTTCAGTTTTTAAAATCTGATGAACATGATAGAGTATCAGTGTATTTATTCCAAGTACTTCCCCTGTTTCCAGATGAACCTTTCTGTCCAGCAGAATCCCATCGCCATTGCCCTTTTAGCTGGATTTTGAGAGTGGTGTTTAGATACTAGACTTCATTTCTGTCATCCACAGAGGTGGTTTCATTTTATTTTTCGAGTTTTTTTCTCCTCTTTTATTTCTTCCTCCTTCTCCTTCTTTCTCTTCTTGCTCCTTCTCTTCTTTTCTTTCTTCTTTTTCTTTTTGAGACAAGGTCTCTCTATGTAGTCCTGGATGTTTTGGAACCTGTGTAGACCAACTTGGCCATGAACTTACAGAGGTCCGCCTTGCCTCTGCCTCCCAAGTGCTGGGATTAAAGGTGTGTACCACCATTCCTGGCACTGACAAGAGTTTTCAAGTATATTTTCAGTGTGATCTTATCTAGTTATGGTCACATGCTCTATTACTACCAGGCCACACCTTTCACCATCTTCATCCACGTGCTTTCAACCAAAAGGACCATCTCCATTAAGTGATGCTTGCTCTGCATCCTGACATGCTGTACTCTCTCGGTGCTTCGTTTCTAGTCACGCCCATAAGAACACAGTGATGGAAGTGAAATTAAACCTCAATGGCAACTGGCTCCTCACAGCATCGCGTGACCATCTCTGTAAGCTTTTTGATATCCGAAACCTGAAAGAAGAGCTTCAAGTCTTCCGAGGTCACAAGAAGGAAGCCACAGGTGTGTGCCTGCGACGTGCTTCTCATTTGGTGACCCTTCCCTGCAGCCGTCTCACTCTGTAGTCATGTCCTCTTTCTCTTGTTTGGTTTGGCAGCTGTAGCCTGGCATCCTGTTCACGAAGGACTGTTTGCCAGTGGCGGGTCTGATGGCTCTCTGTTATTCTGGCATGTTGGGTATGTACCATTTACTGTGGGAAAGTGATAGCGTTTGCCAATGTGCACATTCCACATTGTATGGCAGCGGAAGGGTCTTGGCTCTCTTGTATTGCGGGCCTCAGCTAGGGAAATTTCGGTGGCTGGGGACTGGGGTGTTTTGACTCCCGACTCCATTGGTGTTCTCTTGAGAAGCACCCGCACATGGCCATTGCATGTGACCAACTTCTCCAAGTATGAAGACAGGGTCCTTCAGGGCAGATTTTGGACAGATAATATACTAAGAGACGCAGATGAAAATGAATGGTCTTGGGCTAGTGAGACTGCTCAACAGGTAAGAAACATTCATGGTGCAAGCCTGACACCCTGATTTCTGTTCTTGGAACCCATTGCAGAAAGAGAGAACTGACTCCTAAAATTTCACTAAGACTTCCCTTTGTGTACCATCATGTGTGCACACACATACTCTCCCTCTCCACATACATGCAAACCATACACATCACACACACATTAATAAACTAAATTTAAATTAAAAAGTCTGTTTTGAATTGGCCTCCACAGAATGTACTATATTGTGTACAGTGCTGTGATGACTATAAATGACTGCAAGGAGAGTGTTGTGAAGAGTTCTCAAGTGTATATAAATAGGATCAGTGTTGGATTTCTCTGTGCAAACGTGTCCATATCGGAGAAAGTGCCCTGCACGTTTCAATGTTGTAAATCTCGAATGGAGTGGAAGACACAGCACTTGTGTTTTGGATGTAGATATCATTATGGAAGAATAAAGTAGATTCCTTAGTTGAAATAGTTTATGAAGCGTGCTTTTCTGTGGTTCCCTTTTGTTTGACTGGGCGAATCTACTTCTGCTGAAAAACTAGTGTAACACACAGCACTGACAAGACTCAGTAGAGATGGTGATACTTCTTTTAATGCTAAAGAATATCTGATGTTTTTACTGTTCTTTTTTTTTGTGTGCGTTTGTTTTGAGTGTTCTCCTGGGAATTTCGGTTTAACAATTTCTTTCACTGGTGCCTGTACAGGGTAGAGAAGGAAGTAGGTGGGATGGAGATGGCTCATGAAGGGATGATCTGGAGTTTGGCTTGGCATCCTCTTGGACATATTCTCTGCTCGGGCTCAAATGACCATACCAGGTGAGTACCATACTGAAAATACTAAGAGATGTCTGTACTCAAGGAGTAGTAGGAAACATACATACATACATACATACATACATACATACATACATACATACGTATGTATATATGTATATGTATATATTGGTTTATATTTCAATTTTTTTATTTCCTGAGACAGGGTTTCATTGTATAGCTCTGGCTATCTTGGAGTTCTATGTAGACCAGGCTAGCGTCCAGCTCAGAGATCTGCCTGCCTCTACCTCCCGAGTGCTGGGATTAAAGGTGTGTACCACCGCCACCCAGCCCCTTCAAATTATTTTTAGAAATACTTTTATAGGGGACACTGTTGGCGGGGAGGGTTCTCATGCAAATAAGTGGGTTTCATATTCATTCTTACATGTAATAAATAGCCTTTGTTCTTAGTTGCCCCTCTCCTCTGTCCCCTTTCTTCTGAATATAGAGAAACACCTAGTTTTCTCAGCACTGTTTCTTGAAGTGTCATTTTCCTGGTGTATGATTTTGGTACCGTTGTTAAAAAAATTAAGTGGATATGACCTGTTGGTTTATTTCTGAGTTCTTTGTTCTATTCTGCTGGTCTACATGTCTGTTTCTGTACCAGTATCATGCAGTTTTGTTAACTGTGTGTCTGTAGTATAATTTGAGATCAAATATTATAGTATTTCCATTATTATTCTTTCTGTTAAGGATTAATTTGGCTATTTTTTTTTATTATTGTTGTTGTTGGTTTTTATTTTCATTTCCATGAGTTTTAGACACCTCCCCACCCCCCCACCCCCGCCCTTTTGAATTCTGTATAGAATACCGTTGGAGTTGTAAGGGGATTGGGTTGAGTCTGCTAATCATTTTTAACATCACAGTATTCTGTTAATGCATCTACTATGTTCTTCAGTTTCTTTAGTTCTTTAGTCCGTGTTTGAAAGTTTTCATTGTAGAGGTCTTTCATCACTTTGGTTAGTTTTCTTCTTCCTCTTCCTCCTCTTCCTCTTCTTTTCTTTCTTTTTCTCTTCCCTCTCTCCCTCCCTCCCTCCCTCCTTTCTTTCTTTCTTTCTTTCTTTCTTTCTTTCTTTCTTTCTTTCTTTCTTTCTTTCTTTCTTTCTTTCTTTCTCTTTCTTTTCTCCTTCCCCTCTTTTTCTTTCTTCTTTTTAAGACAAGGTCTCATGTTATTCCCAGGCTGGTCTTGAATTTCACCGTGTAGCCAAGGAAGCTTTAAACTTTTTATCCTGATACTCATCTCCCAGGTACTTGGATTATAGATATGGGCTGTCATGTCTGTTTTTTTAAAGTTTTTGAAGCTGTTGTTACTTTTAGAGTTCTTTCTCAGACAGTTCAGTATTGGTATATAGAAATGCTTTTTTTGAAGATTGCTTTGTATCCTTTTACTTTGTTTTAAGTGCTTATCTAGCTTAAGAATGTTCTGGTAGGATCTTTAGGGATCTTTTAACTATCTGCATGTCATCGGCCAGTACAAATGACTGGGACTTCTCCTATTTCTTTCACTTTTATTTCACTGTCTTGCCTGATGTTCTAGCTGAGACTTCAAGCATTGTTTGAATAAAAGAGGGGGGGGAATGGATATCCTTGTCTCTTTCTAGATTTTAGGAAAAATACTTCACAGCCTTTTCCCATTCACTATAATGTTGGCTATAGGTTTGTCATGTGTAGTTTTTATTATATTGAGGAATTTGTCCTTCCTTCTGTTCCTACTTTCTTCAGGGCTTTTATCATGAAGTGATATTGAACTTTGTTAGAGGTCTTTTCCACATCTATTGATGATCATGTGACTCCTGTCTTTAACTCTATTCATGTATTGCTTTGCATTTATTGATTTGCATCCATTGAATCTGTCATATTCCTGGGATGAAGCCACTTTGGACATTGTCCTGGTTAGGATTTCTGTTGCTGTGATAAACACCATGACCAAAAGCAACTTGGAGAAGAAAGGGTTTATTTCATCTGACAGCTCCTGGGTCACATTCCATTACTGAGAAAGTCAGGGCAGAAACTGGGAGCAGAGACCATGGAGCACACTGCTCACTTTTTTGTTCTCAGGTTCATGTTCAGCTTCCTTTATATATAGCCTAGGCCCTTCCTCCTACATCATCATGAATAATCAAGAAAAGGCCCACAGACATGTTTATAGGCCAGTCTGATGGAGGCAGTTCTTCATTTGAGGTTTCTTCCCAGGTGTGTCTAGGGTTGTGCCATTGACAATTGACGCTATCTGTGATGGATATGTATCCACTTAATGTGTTCTTTAATTTGGTATGGACTTTATTTTCAGGGCTTGAAATATTTCGTTCCATGCTTTCTTGGATTTCAGGGTTGCTACCAAGAGAATCTCACTGAGATAATGTATTAATTAGTTACCTTTCTCTTGCTGTGACAAAACACCATGGCCAAAGGCAACTTAGGAAAGAGTTTATTTGGGCTTGTAGTTCCAGAGTGATAGGAGTACATCGTAGCAGGGCAGAGGCTGGCAGCAAGCGGGAGGCATGGTAGCAGGAGCTGGAAGCTGAGCGGTCACATCCTCAACTGCAAGCGTGGAGCGGGGAAGGACTGGAAGCAGGGCAAGGCTATGTGTATAATCTCCAGGGACAGACTTCTGGCCAGGCTGTGCCACCTACACCTCCCCAACTAGTGCTGCTGGCGGTGAACCAAGTGTTCAAACACCAGAGCCTGGGGGGTTGAACCTGGCTCAAACTACTGCAGGTCTTAAAGAAATTGGGGTTGGGCAAGTGTTTGAGTGGCCTCCTTTAAATGTGTTATCTTAGTATTTGTGATTAGTTAGAATCAAGTGATTTTCTTCCACCGCAATGGATAAATTAAAGGAAATGGGAAATAGTACATCATAGTATTTCTTCCCAGCTGGGGTGACTGTGGTTTCCCTACCCTTTGGTTTTTTGTAGCTGGCTCTGCAGGTGGAGAGAGAGCTGCTGGTCTCAGTAATTCAAAAGGTTAGATCCCTGCTGATGAGAGTTTCTGTGGTGGGGTACACCTGTAATCCCAGCACTCCAGGAGGCAAAGGCAGGTGGATTTCTGTGAATCTGAGGCCAAGCCAACCAGCGCTACACAGGGAGACCTTGATAAAACAACAACAAAACCCAAACCACAGAAGAGTTTGTTTGTTTGACTCATTATTCTGTAGGAGGCACCCAGTCTGAGATAACCCTCATTCTGCTCAGCTCCACGGCCAGTCACCCTCTTCTCTCTGATGGAGAGATTACACTTTCCACACTGGGATTTCTGTGTACTCATGCTTGTAATTATATTTGTTGTGGGTGTTTTCTTCCCAAACAGATGGGAGCTGCTTTTTGACAATGCTCAACAGTGTGGGGATACTTGCTGTCTATGGCTACATTGTGCCAGATTCGGGACAGGTCCCGTGTTCTGTGTTGTTGCTGGAATAGGCAGTGGCTGAGGTGATGCCTTCCATATTCTTGAGCTCAATGAGAATCTTAGCTTTAGGTTCCCATACTCCACTTTTGTGGAGGTCTTCACAGCCAGTGCTGTCCCTTTGGAGTATCGTGTCTCCCCCCCCCCCCCCCCCCCGCAATGGAAGCATCCCCGCTGCAGTCCGCCCAGTGTCTGTCCTCTGATGGCAGCGGCTGATGACCCAGGCAGGGCGTCAGTAGGGCCCAGTGCTCGTGGATTTTGTGGATCTCACTTGAGCTTAAAATAAGCTTCTCTCTTTACTTCCTACTCCTTCTTTTCTCACACTTTCCAGCCCTTTACCATTCTGTGTTTCTGATGTTTTCATTTTCTCCTCTGATTCTAGTCTCCATCCTCACCTTTTAAAAAACGAAAACAAAAACAAGAGCCATGTAAACCAGGTTAGATTCCAGTTTGCTCTGTAGCTGAAAATGACTTTGAGCTGCTGCTACTCCTACATCTGCCTCCGGAGTGCCGGGATTACAAGGGAGCCCCATCATACACAGCCTGAGTCTGTTATTTCTTGTTTCTGACACTATGCCTTCACTGAGTTACAGCATCTAATCTGCCATTTTTGTAGTGATTGGCATAGTGTATTATAATAAAGAGATGGAGTATTAAACATTAACTTTGGTTGTTTAAATTTTGTTTTGCATTCTGATTAAAATATTTCAAAGAACGATATTTTAAAAACTTATTTGAGCTATTGTGCCTAGAGGAAACACTGAAACCATGCTGCTCTTTCTCCCATTACTTTTTATTTCATCAGCAAATTCTGGACTCGAAACCGGCCTGGTGATAAGATGCGAGATCGCTATAATCTGAACCTTTTACCTGGCATGTCGGAGGATGGAGTAGAGTATGGTAAGACTAAAATTTGTCCTGTGAAGTCTCCTGATATCCCATTATAAACTAGTAAGTTTTGTAGGAGACGCCTACGAAACTAATTTGGGGCAAAGGATGTAACTAAGTGATCCAGTATTTACCCAGCATGCTTGATGCCCTGTTCTCAACCCTCACATCAAATAAACCAGCCACCAAATAATGTAGTTTTTTGTTTGGAGTCAGAGGCCTGCCTATTTCTGCCTCCCATGTGTTGGGATTAAAGGCGTGCATCAGCTCACCCAGCCTTAGTTTTAATTTTATAATTTATTGAGTTATAACTCACCAGCAATACCACTTGTTTTATTTGTTTGTTTGTTTGCTTGCTTTTTTTGTTTTGTTTTGTTTGGAGACATGGTCTCACTGTGTATTCCTGACTGACTTAACTTGCTATTGCTATATAGTCTATGCTGGTCTTGAACTCATAGAGATCTACTGCCTCTGTCTTCTGAATGTTGCGATTAAAGGCATGTGCTACTGCACCCAGTGATATTACTTATTTTTATAGAGCATCATTTGTAGGGAACACTATGAAACTCTCTATTGACAATGGTTATATTATTTGTAGATGACCTGGAACCTAATAGCCTGGCAGTCATCCCAGGGATGGGAATACCAGAACAACTGAAATTAGCTATGGAGCAAGAACAGATGGGTAAGGGCAGTTATGTTCATCCATTTAATTTTTTTTTATAAGTTTTTGTAGACCTCTATCTTATTTTCATGGTAAAATAGTTTGTTAATAAATGGTGTTGAAATGCTCACATGGTTTATGTTGAGGATTTTGAATAAAAATAATTCAGACTATATAAAGTTTAAAAATGTTGCTTCCAACAATTTGTTCATTTATTAAGTTGCTACATTCTTTCGTTTAAGGGACTAACTGTTCTTTCTGTGGTTTCAGGGAAAGATGAAGCAAATGAAATCGAGATGACAATTCCAGGCCTAGATTGGGGAATGGAGGAAGTGATGCAAAAGGATCAGAAGAAGGTTCCGCAGAAGAAGGTCCCTTATGCAAAGCCCATTCCTGCTCAGTTCCAGCAGGTGAGTCACTAACAGCACCTTGTGCTGAGGGGTCTGTGGCTGGATCCTTTCACTGGTGCTCAGAAGTAGGTGCCTTTGGATAAGCCCGTCAGCCCTTTGGGTGCCTTCTGCCCATAGTCTCCTTTTAAACATACTTACCATTTGCTGCTTTAAAGTTAAATCCTGAGCTTCACATCCATCTTCTCTTTGCCTTCTCTTATTATTACCTCATTTTTATCATTTACATTGTCAGAGGGAAGAGAAAGAATCAGCAGGCAGTGTATGTTGCTGTCGTCTGCTTCACTGATACAAATACTCAAGTGGCTAGCAGCTTTGCATTCGTGTGTGTGTGTGTGTGTGTGTGTGTGTGTGTGTGTGTGTGTGTGTGTGTGTGTTCATTGGTATTTTGCCTGCACGTATGTCTGTGTGAGGTTGTCTGATCCTCTGGAACTGAAGTTACAGACAGTTGTGAGCTGCCATGTGGGTGCTGAGAAATGAATCTGGTTCCTCTGAAAGAATAGCCAGTGCTCTTAACTGCTGAACCCATCTCTCCAGCCTCAAAGCCTTGTATTCTTGATAACTGCAATAAAAAATAAAAAATAAAAAAGTCTGTTTTGGTTCATGGTTTCAGAAGGTTCATGGTTCTGTGGTGTGAGAGAACATCATGATGGGGAGCATGTTGCAGAATAAAGCTCACTTCCTAATTCCCAAAGAGCAGAGAGGGTGAAAGGAGCTTGGGTCTCAGTATCCCCTACAAGGGTGTACCCCCAATTACCGACTCACTCCTTCAAGCCCCTGCCTCCTAGGATTTCACTTCCTCCCCAAAGTCATCACCTGGATACCAACCCATCACCATATGAACTTTTGAGGATACCGAAGGGTAGCTTGTAGCTGTCATAATTTTAGTAATTTCCAATGACTAATGCACCTGCCACACTCAATTATGTTACAAAGAATTGGCTTTAGAGGGGAAGACAGTTCAGCCACGTATACTGATGATATTAGAGAATATTTTCAACCTATCATAATTTTCATGCTTGTCTCTCATTTAATTTTCTTTTTTTCCTAAGGCCTGGATGCAAAATAAAGTTCCAATTCCTGCTCCAAATGAGGTACTGAATGATAGGAAAGAGGATATCAAATTGGAAGAGAAGAAAAAAACACAAGCAGAAATTGAACAAGAAATGGCCACATTACAGTATACCAATCCACAGCTTTTAGAGGTGTGTAAGCTAAGAAAGTAGAGGTAGCATCTTTTATTGATATCCTTTCCACACTCTTTATTGTTGTTTTTAATGATACATGCGTGCGTGCACGCATGTGTGTACACGTACGTATGTGGCATGGTGTGCATGTGGATGTCAGAAGGCAGTATAGCAGTCTTACTTGAGGGCTTTAGCTTATTTTATTTGTTCTGTACACTAATTTTTTTTTCTCCCCTTTCCAGCAACTTAAAATTGAAAGGCTTGCACAGAAACAGGCTGATCAGATCCAGCCTCCACCCTCGTCTGGTACCCCTCTGCTCGGACCTCAGCCCTTTTCTGGACAAGGTCCAATATCTCAGATTCCTCAAGGTTTTCAGCAACCTCATCCATCTCAGCAGATGCCATTGGTGGCTCAGATGGGTCCTCCAGGTCCCCAGGGCCAGTTCAGAGCTCCTGGACCCCAGGGACAAATGGGACCACAAGGCCCTCCATTGCATCAAGGAGGTGGGGGACCACAAGGATTCATGGGACCACAAGGACCCCAGGGCCCTCCCCAGGGACTGCCTCGGCCTCAAGACATGCACGGTCCCCAAGGAATGCAGAGGCACCCTGGACCTCATGGCCCTTTGGGTCCCCAAGGGCCACCCGGACCTCAAGGTAGTTCTGGTCCTCAAGGTCATATGGGTCCCCAGGGTCCACCTGGACCACAGGGTCACATTGGCCCCCAAGGTCCACCTGCTCCTCAGGGCCACATGGGCCCGCAGGGGCCTCCTGGTACTCAAGGAATGCAGGGACCACCTGGTCCCCGAGGAATGCAAGGACCTCCTCATCCTCATGGGATACAGGGTGGACCAGGGTCTCAAGGAATCCAAGGTCCAGTGTCTCAGGGACCTTTGATGGGACTGAATCCAAGAGGAATGCAGGGGCCTCCAGGACCTCGGGAGAACCAGGGTCCTGCTCCTCAAGGGATCATGATTGGCCACCCACCTCAAGAGATGAGAGGACCTCATCCTCCAAGTGGATTGCTGGGACATGGCCCTCAGGAAATGAGAGGTCCGCAGGAGATGCGGGGCCTGCAGGGGCCTCCACCACAGGGATCCATGTTGGGCCCTCCACAGGAACTTCGAGGGCCCTCAGGGTCACAAGGACAGCAGGGGCCGCCCCAGGGCTCTTTGGGACCTCCACCCCAGGGTGGCATGCAAGGACCCCCTGGACCTCAGGGACAACAGAACCCGGCAAGAGGGCCACATCCATCTCAAGGGCCAATACCATTCCAGCAGCAAAAAACACCTCTGCTAGGTGATGGGCCCCGGGCTCCCTTCAATCAGGTATTACTCATTTCCTGTTGAACGCATTAACACATGGGAATGGACTCTGTACTGCACAGTACTCGTAAGGATGCGGAAAAGCACTTAGAGCTGGGCTCACCTGATCTTTAAGTGTCAATAGTGGCTTATGACAGTGGTAGCCTGGCTGGAGGAACGTGGTGAGATGGAGATGTGGAACTAGTTACACCGTCATTAAGTAGATCTCATGTGTCTTTACTTTGCACCTTATTATTTTTCACAGAGATTCCTCCAGAACAGATCAGCTTTCAATGGAATACAGTTACTTGTGCCAAGGCTCCAAAGAGTTGTGGCTCTAAGAGGGGAGTGTGTTAGATTGTGGGCAGTTCCACAACTGTTGGAGTCTATTGTGGACTTTTTAGTCTGATTATTCCATGGACCTGCACGTAAGCAGTCCACCTTCAACATTTCTGTCCACTCCAGTTTAAATTTTTTAAAATTCCATTTACTTACTTTATGTGCATGTGTGTGCACATGCTCACATGCCATAGCAAGCATGTGGAGGTCAGAGGAGTATTTGTAGAAACTGATTCTCCTCCCATTTGGGCCTCAGGAATCTGCTTCACCTGGTTAGACGTGATAGCAGGTCCTCTCAGCCATTCCACACGTTGTCATTGTTGTTTTAATTACATTCATTTATATCTATTTACTGTGTGTGTGTGTGTGTGGCAAATGCCCACTTTTAAAGATGGCCTGAGGGTGTTGGAGGATACTGAAAGCCATCTGCCTTACTATTTTCATTTCAGTGGATGCATTTATAGAAGAACTGATTCCAGACCAGAGCACTCAAAACTAATGCTTTGTGCATTAAATTCTCTTCAAGCTGTTGTCATCTGCAGGATCATGAGGCTGTAACTTATTTGACAAAATGCTTTGCTAGCATGTGGGATATGTTGGCTGGAGACAGAAGAATCTGGAGTTCAAGGTCATCCTTGAACACATGTCAGAAAACCATCCCCCATATATCTATATATGTTGTAAGACAGGGTCTTACTGTATAGCTCTGGCTGGAGCTTGTTTTGCAGACTAGGCTGGCTTCAAACTCATAGAGGTCCCTCCACCTCTGCCTTGCAAATGCTGAGATTAAAGGTGTGCACCATCTTGCCCAGTCCCCAAATTATAAAGTTAAAAGTAGTATTTGTAGGAAGGAGTATTTGTGTAGGTATCTGGTTGTTTTTCAAGGACTCCCTCTTCAAGAAGTTTTGCTACTCAGTCATTATTTGCTGCTTGAGAGATAGTGTGAAGAGAGTTTTAAGTTGTTTGGGGGTGAATTACACAAGACAGCAGGGGCGTGGGTGGATTTAGTAGTGTTTGCTTATGAGGTGATGACTCTGAAGTTCTCAGTCTTTGTATTTTTTGGGAATGAACAGCTGGGCTTTTTGCTAGAATTCAGTTGTGGGCACACAACAGTAAGTGAAGGACCCCACAGCTCTGCTCTGAAGGACACTCGGATACGGGGTGGGAAAGATAATAAAATAAAAATCTTTTCTTCGGGTGGGTGGGGGAGCTGCTGGAGTGGTGGCGAACGCCTTTGATCCCAGCACTCAGGAGACAGGCGGATCTCGGTGAGTTCCAGGCCAGCCTGGTCTACAGAGTGAGTTCCAGGACAGCCAGGGCTACATAGAGAAACCCTGTCTCAAACAAACAAAACAAAGAACCCATTTTTTTTCCCTTAACCTTTTACTGGGGAAGGAGAAGGCTGAAGATGGAACCCAGGACCATCGTGCATGCTGGGCAGGCAATGTACCTCTCAGCACATACAGCCCTGTCCTCTTGTGCTTTCCAGATTCCACTGAGAGTCCATGGTCTAAAAATAGCCATTTGGGCCAGTGCGATGGCTCAGCAGGTCAGGGCATTTGCCAAGCAAACCTGATGATGTATGAGTCCCCCAAGCCCACATGGTAGGAGAGCAGCACCCGCACGTCATCCTCTAACCTCCACGTGTGCCTTGGCACACAGATGTGCTACAGTGTGAAATGTAACCATTGGATTTACTGAGCATGTGATGTCGTATTCTGTAGATTTCCCAAAACTTGAAAATGTCATTTGAGTCACTTCCACCTTATGGTATTTAGAATGAACTGGATACAGTTCAGAGCTGTCATCCTAAATTGCTCTAAAACTCCACATAGTGTGTGTGTGTGTGTGTGTGTGTGTGTGTGTGTGTGTGTGTGTGTGTAGATCAGTCTATCTGTCTGTCTATCAATTGGTTTTTTGAGACAGGGTTTCTCTGTGTAGCCCTGGCTGTTCTGGAATTCGCTTCATAGCCCACGCTGGCCTCGAACAGAGATCCATCTGCCTCTGCCTCCCGAGTGCTGGGATTAAAGGCGTGTGTGCTTCACCATTGCCCATTATATAGCTTATTAATTCACTGTGTACTTGCATGTGTATACTACTTACTCTAGTTATTAACTGCTTTTTTTGTTTGTTTGTTTGTTTATGAAAGAATAGTTTTCATTTTGGAGGATTATAAAACTAAGAAACTTACTGTTATATGATGAATGAAACTCTAGACATGTTAGAGGACAGCCAAATTTATACATGAAAACCATCATGGTTCCAAAATTTCTAGTTGACTTGAATTACTAGAATGAGTCTGAAAGACTTGATACTGTGTTTAGGGCATTTCAAATCTCAGAATTTTCTTGATGGAAAATTTGCTCCTGTTTCTTATATCCTAAAGTCTGACTTTCCCCACTTTGATCAAGTGGTTTTTTCATTGCTTTACTTCAGTGGAATCGGGTGTTAAAATAGCAGCATGAAAGAAAGACACTGTTAAGAACTGTTCAGGGTAAAAGTGGGCAGCAAAGCGGTTTAGACATTTTTGCCATTGAGGGCTGGGAAGGTGGCTCATGGGATAGGAGCAACTGATACAGGAGTATGAGGACCTGAGTTTGAATCTCTAGCACCCACATTAGAAAGCTGGGCATGGTCACACTCGCGTCTGGAACCCCAGCACTGTGAGGGAAGAGAGGAGGATCATGGGACTTTTGGCTGCTGGCCTATTTCCAGGTTTAGTGAGAGAGCTTATTCGTGGGAGTAATGTGAAGAGTGATAGAGCAGGACATCTGACCTCGGCATGTATGCATGTATGCACGTACACTAAAGCCAAAGCCTCAGAAATTTCTGGCAGTGCATTACTGATGGCATTTTCCTCTCTGTTTTTTAAAATGGACTCATCATGTAACCCAGGCCAGCCTTGAACTCTGAGTCCTCCTGCCTCAGCCTCCCGAGTTCTGGGTTTATAGACCATATCTAATGAGCATTTTAATGAATTAGTTTTTGTACATTAGTGGAGTCCTGACACCAAGACTGCACTGTCACTGTCCATTCATGTGACTGACTGGTTTGTGACATGTGAGTAGTTTTACTACTGAGGTTTGAACCCGTGCTAGTCTCTCTCATACAAAGGCCAGTCAGTAAGACAGGGTTCCTCTGTGTAAAAGCCCTGGCTATCCTGGAACTCACTCTGTAGACCAGGCTGGCCTTGAACTCACAGAGATCCACCTGCCTCTGCCTTCCAAGTGCTGGGATTAAAAGCATGCGCCACATGCCAGGCTATTAAGTGTATTTTCTGTATGAAAGAATTTCCAGATACTTTCTGTTTTGTCTTGCTTTTGTTTTGTTATCTTTGTTTGAGATAAGGTTTTACTGTGTAGCCCAGGCTAGCCTTGAACTCACAGAGATCTGCCTCTGCCTCCCAAGTACTAGGATCGAAGGTGCATGCCACCATGCCTGGTTTGTCTAGTTTAGCTTTGTTAAGACTCCTGCTCCAAGGTCTTTGGGCAATGTGGGGAATCAGAACAAATACTAAGTGGCCATGGTGGCTCACCTGTCTTTCCAACCTTGGGAAGTGAAGACAGAGTCCCTAAGGCGAGCTGGCTGGTGAGACCAAGATTAACCATAATGAATTTTGGAGTTGATTGAGAGCCTGACTCAAAGAATAAGATGGAAGAGTATTGAGGAAGATTCCTTGAATCAACCTCAGGCTTCCTGCACATGCATGTGCACACAAAAGCATGTGCACCTTTCTACACATTGACACCTCTCTCTCTCTCTCTCTCTCTCTCTCTCTCTCTCTCTCTCTCACACACACACACACACACACACACACACACACACACACACACACACACACAGAGTTCGGGAGAGATGACTTAGTGGTTAAGAGCACTTGTTGCTATTGCAGAAGGCTCGGGTTTGATTACACGTATCCACATGATGGCTCACAACCATCTGTAACTCCAGTTCCGGGGGATCTGATGTCCTTTTCTGGCCTGTATGGATACTGAGTACACATGTAGTACACATACATACATGCAGGCAAAACATCATACACAAATATTAAATAAATCTTAAAAAAAAAAAAAAAGCCAATGCAGCGGCCCACATCTGTAATCTTGTCCGAGCACGGCTGCTAGGTGTGGTCAGAAGCCCACAGGCCACCAGCTTACAGTATAGTAACAGCAATAAGAGAGATGTTGCCTCAGTGAGGTGGGAAAGGAGAACCAGTTCCTGAAAGCTGTCCTCTTACCTCTGCATGTGACAGTGTGCACCTCCTCCACAAAATAAATAAATAGTAACCAGAAGCTCCATCCAGATGTAGCCTTGAGAGGGTTGGTTGTGGTGTCACAACTTGACAGTTCAAGCTGCCTGCCTGGTAGAGGCCAGGCCTGTCCCGTTGTGAGGAGCTCACGGTCTGCAAGAGCTAGGGCACTACACTGTGGCTCTCTTGGTTCCTGCTTGACCTTACAAGGGAAGCTCTGGCTTTAACTGAAACCTATCCGGAGGTTTAAAATACAGATGCTTCTTCCTTTGATTGTGGAAAAGAAATAACTCCTTCCCCAGTTTAGAATTGTTTATGTGTATATTCCTTTGTGTTTTGTGTGAATACAGGTGTGTGCATGCCACCTTGTTGGAGTCAGGTTGTCCTGCATCTGACAAGCTCTGGCCTTTGTGTATCTTGGGACTCTCCCATTCCAGCTGTATTTTATCCCAAGTGCACTGGGGTCCCCGACTTGGGCTGCTTCATCTGACGTTCCTTGGGTGCTGGGGAATGCAAGCTCCATCCGGTTCTCATGCTTGCAGGGCTCTTTATCTACCAAGCCATCTCTCCAGCCCACTTCAGGGGGATTTTGTTCTAATGTCACTAGCTAAATATTTAACTCGAGCAGATTTTCACGTTATGGTTGTTGTTCCTGAAGCGCCTGTCCATGGTCTCACACCTGTCTTTACATGTTTCCCCTCAGGAAGGACAGAGTGCGGGTCCCCCACCCTTGATACCAGGCCTAGGGCAGCAGGGAGCACAAGGCCGAATCCCTCCTCTGAACCCTGGACAAGGACCTGGCCCTAACAAAGGTAAATATATGCTTGGTGAGGAAGTGTGTCTTCTCCCTGTTGTATACACTTGACAGTAAGTAGTTTTGTTGGCACTTGATACGGTGGCATTGTAGTGGACCTGCTGAGAAGGTCACAGTCACTTTAGGGGGGAGTTTGCTGAGTCTTTGGTTGCCATAGATAATGTTTGCTTAGGCAGTGATGCTGGCAGAGAAAATGAGTCCCATACTACCAGAGACGTGTGTGAAACCACAGCCCTGGCATTTGTGTCTGTGGCCAGCTCAGCCCACACTGGAATGGCAAGTGGCTCTTGTGCCTGTGGGATGCAGGTCCATATGTCTGGCCTTCCAAAGAGCAGAACCGCCTCTGCTTTCAGCTCCTTGATAGGGTGGAGGATGCAGCATGTTAATGGAGTTCTTATTATCACTCCCCTTTGCCCCATTGTTCCGTATTGGCTCTTTAACTGCATCCATTGTAAGGCACCATTTGAGGAAGAAAGCAATGTACTAATGTTGTGAAAAGCAAAGATGAAGACTATCAACATTTAGGGCCTATGGCTATTTGGAAGTTACCATTTAACCAGAGGATTTGGTTGAACGGCATTGTGCCCTTGCTCCCAGGTGGGCAGCCTTGGAGTAACGGGTAAGGGCTGGGCTGGCAGGAGAGTTGGCATGGAAGAACTTAGGGGAATATGAACAGAAGTGAGGTAGGAGTGGAATGATCCCACTCAGCACCCTTAGGAAAGAATAGTACATTGGCACATGGGGCACTGTGGGGACGGTACCTCACAGTGCTGCACACCTTTATTACTAATTGGCCAAACCCGCAGCCCCATATGGTACATGTTAGAGGTTTTCGTCCCATCCTATTGGATTAAGAGAAGGCCTTTCAACATTTATAGCCCTGGAGTTTAGACATTTAAAGCTCAGCTTTGAGTTGATGTGAGACATTAAAAGGTAAGAAAGAACAGGGATTCAAGCGCTTTTATTTCCATCCCCGTTGCTACCATAGAAGTGGTAGCGGTAGATACACAGAAGGATTTGTGAGAGAAAGAAAAGGAAGAGTTTTCCTGGAGGCTTGGGGACCCTTGGGGAAGGGCATTTGTTGTCCACGCGGTACTTCCGTTAATGAATGAAAGTGGCCTCTCTGCCACACCTGCGTCTGTCTCCACTTGTTCCTGCGCATCTTGCTCGCCCCTCTCTCTCCCCCTCTCCCTTTCTCCCTCCTCCTCCCCACCTGCCCTGCTGCCTTCCCTCCCCTCTTTCTCCTAGGGACCAGAGGGAGAAGGGAGAGACATGCAAGTGGCTTACCATCCCCTCCTGGATTAGTTGCCACCAACACAACATCACCGTTTGTAGTGGTAGGTTTCTTTCCTTGGAAGAAAGTTGACAGGCTCCTTTTAACCAGAGATGGTGAGATGAGTGTTTGTAGGTTAATGAAGTCCAGATGGAACTCGTGTCATATCCTCTGGTCAGTTGTCACTAAGTTCAGACAACCTGACGTTGGAGAAGCAATTGTCTTAATTCGGGTTTCTGTTGCTGTGATAAAACGTCATGACGAAAAGCAGCTTGGGGAGGAAAGGGTGTATTTTACCTTACAGCTTATAAGTCCATTACCCAGGGAAGTCAGGGAAGGAACTCAAGGCAGGAACCTCGAGGCAGGAGCTGATGAGAGGTCATAGAGGGGTGCTGCTCACTGGCTTGCTCTCCGTGGCTTGCTCCGACTGCTTTCTCATACAGCCTAGGACCACCAGCTCAGGGATGACACCACCCAGAAGAACTGGGTCCTCTCAGTCAAGTACCCAGGCTTACCCAGGGGCCAGTCTATGGGGACATTTTCTTAGTTGAGATTCCCTCTTGGAAAGTGACTCTAGCTTGTATCAAGTTGATGTAGCACTAACCAGCACAGCTGTGAGAGCAGTGAGCATTGAGTGCTTGTCCGTTAGGGGAGTGGACCCAGATATTTGCAGACTGCCTGGAGAAAGGACAGTGGAGCTCAAGTGCAGAGACTTTTTCTGACATCACCTTTTTATACTGAGATTTCCAAGTTTCAGTCCATGCTGAGTGGAGAGGAGTTGAAGTGGCTGGGGAAATGAAAAATGGAAGGGTGCGAGTTGGAGGCAGTGAACAGAAGTGTTGACTGACTGATACAGGAAAGTTGTCTTATTAACAAGAAACAGCAGCAAAAGGCAGGAGCTGGGAAGTTTCGAATAAAATTCTTGTCTGCAAAACATGCTAATAATAACATACTTGAGGCCCATCATTCCCAGAAAGAGCAAAATAAGATGTAAATGCAAACCCCAAAGTTGAAGGCCAGCAGAGCTCGTTTGTCCCCAAACGACTGTTAGAGGGGCCCATGGTTCCGTGAGCCTCATGGAGGATTGTGTTAAGATTCCTGAAAGGCCGTATGGCATAAAGCAGCAGGCCAGGGACTAAAGGGGTGGACAGTAGGTGGCAGCAGTGTAGACCCGGGGCCTGTGATGGCTTTGTGGTCTTTACATGAGCAGAAGTGAATTTGTGTGTGTGTGTGTGTGTGTGTGTGTGTGTGTGTGTGTGTGTGTGTGTGTGTGTGTAAAATTTATTTTCAGTTTTGAAACAGGGTCTCACTGTATATCCCTGGCTGGCCTGAAACTCTCTCTGTAGATCAGGCTGGTCTCAAACTCAAATCCATCTACCTTTACCTCCTAAGTGCTAGGATTAAGGGAGTGTGCCACTACCCCTGGCTGATGTGAATTCTTGATAACACAGTCTCTTAGCTTTCAGCTGCCCGGTCTACAGCCCAGCTTTTCTCTGTTGTGTCTCTTGGGTATCTAATCAGGGGCCCTGATGAAGTCGCAGGAAGGGACAGGGTAGGAAAGTCCATTCTCGTGCTGAAAGTTCACTTATGTTTTCAACATGTGGCCGAGAAGTGGACACTCTGTAGAGATTAGTGATTATCCTTAGGTCACATTATAAAGCTGAAAGTTGTACCCCAAACCCCATGGTCTCCCCATTATATGATGCTTTGGGATGTTTATCTTCTAAGTACCCTGAGAACCTAGAAGGGAAAACATTATAGGGCAAAGTACCTCCTAGAATTGACAGGTACTGTAGAGCAGGCCTGCACAGCAGGCCTCATGGAAGCCATGGTAACTAACATTCAGCTTTGTTTCTTGTAGGTGACTCTCGAGGCCCTCCCAACCATCACCTGGGCCCCATGTCAGAGAGGCGGCACGAGCAGACGGGTGGCCCCGAGCATGGGCCTGAGAGGGGCCCTTTCCGGGGTGGCCAGGACTGCAGGGGTCCTCCTGACAGGCGTGGCTCTCACCCTGATTTCCCTGACGACTTCAGCAGACCAGACGACTTCCACCCTGACAAGCGCTTTGGCCACCGGTTAAGGGAATTTGAAGGGCGAGGAGGACCCTTACCACAAGAAGAGAAGTGGAGGCGAGGGGGCCCTGGACCTCCCTTTCCACCCGATCACAGGGAATTCAGTGAGGGTGATGGCCGGGGTGCAGCCCGAGGCCCTCCAGGGGCATGGGAAGGCCGCAGACCTGGAGATGAACGGTTCTCCAGGGATCCTGACGACCCACGTTTTCGAGGACGCAGAGAAGAAAGGTAAGGAAGTGTACTCCTTGGGTTTTCTGCATTTCCCTGCCCTCACTACAAAGATGGTTTTCCTTTCCTAGGGGAAAGTACAATGTTGATTTAGCCCTACGTTCTATGTGGTTAGCATTTAGACTTTACTTTTTTACTTTGTTTTATTTAGGTTTTTTTGAGACAGGGTTTCTCTGTGTAGCCCTGGCTGTCCTGGAATTCACTCTGTAGGACAGGCTGGCCTCGAACTCCCAGAGATCCGCCTGCCTCTGCCTGCTGAGTGCTGGGATTCAAATAAAAGGCGTGTGACCCCACTGCCTGTCAGCATTTAGACTTTAAAGTTATGTTATCTGTGGTTCTCTATGATCTGTGCACTGGAGACCTTTGTCTTTCAAGTTGCTGTGACACATCTCATGCTGCGGTCCAGGCTGTCCTTGAATTCCCAGGCCTTGTCTCTGCCTCCTGAGAGCAGTGTGCCACTACCCCTGACTAACGTTTCTTAATTAAAGATGGGCGACTGTGTATGTATGCTCAGCGAGTGTCTTGGATCTGACTTATGGTGTCCAGGTTAATTAGCTGATGCGATCTGAACCAGATATTATAATTGAAAACAAAGGGCTGGTGGGGCTGGAAAGATGGCTCAGTGGTTAACAGCACTGGCTGCTCTTCCAGAGGTCCTGAGTTCAATTCCCAGCAACTGCATAAATCTTAAAAAAAGACTTGTCTTACACTTTACCACTGAGCCTTCTCTTCAGCCCTGTTTTTTTTGTTTTTAAAGAAATTTCTGAGAGCTTGTAAGACAAGTCTTTTTTTTTTTTTTTTTTAAGATTTATTTATTTATTTTATGTACAGTGTTCTGCCTACATATATGCTTGCAGGTCAGAAGAGTGTATCAGATGGTTGTGAGCCACCATGCAGTTGCTGGGAATTGAACTCAGGACCTCTGGAAGAGCAGCCAGTGCTGTTAACCACTGAGCCATCTCTCCAGCCCTCAACCCTATTTTTTTTTATCTTTGTGTGTGTGTGTGTGTGTGTTTGTGTGCGCGCGCATGCAAATTTCATGCTTTCATTGTTTTTCTCTGCTGAGTAGTACTCTACTGTGTATATGTACCACATTTTTTTCATCCATTCTTCAGTTGACAGGCATCTAGGTTGTTTCCAGGTTCTGGCTATTACAAATAGTGCTGCTATGAACATAGCTGAGCATGTATCTTTATGGTATGAATCAGCATTCCTTGGGTATATGCCCCAAGAGTGGCATGGCTGGGTCTTGAGGTAGATTGATTCCTAATTTTCTGAGAAACCGCCATACTGATTTCCTCAGTGGTTGTACAAGTTTGCACTCCCACCAACAGTGGAGGAGTGTTCCCTTTGCTCCACATCCTCTCCAACATTGACTATCATTGGTGTTTTTGATTGTAGCCATTTTGACAGGAGTAAGGTGATATCTCAGAGTCGTTTTGATTTGCATTTCTCTGATGATTAAGGATGTTGAGCATTTCTTTAAATGTCTTTCAGCCATTTGTGATTCTTGTTTTGTGAATTCTCTGTTTAGCTCTTTAGCCCATTTTTTAATTGGACTGTTTAGTATTTTGATGTCTAGTTTCTTGAGTTCTTTATATGCTATGGAGATCAATCCTCTGTCAGATGTGCGGTTGGTGAAGATCTTTTCCCATTCTGTTGGCTGTCTTTTTGTCTTATTGACTGTGTCTTTCGCCCTGCAAAAGCTTCTCAATTTTGAGAGGTCCCATTTATTAATTGTTGTGCTAGGGTCTGTGCTGCTGGTGTTATATTTAGGAAATGGTCTCTGGTGCCAATGCGTTCAAGAGTTCTTCCTACTTTCTTTTCTATTAAGTTTAGTGTAACTGGATTTATGTTCAGGTCTTTGATCCACTTGGACTTGAGTTTTGTGCATGGTGACAGATATGGATCTATTTGTAATCTTTTACATATTGACATCCAGTTATGCCAGCACCATTTGTTGAAGATACTTTCTTTTTTCCATTGTATAGTTTTGGCTTCTTTGTCAAAAACCAGGTGTTCATATGTGCATGGATCAATGTCAGGGTCTTCAATTCAATTCCATTGGTCCATATGTGGATTTTTATACCAGTACCAAGCTGTTTTTATTGCTATAGCTCTATAGTAGAGTTTGAGGTCAGGGATGGTGATGCCTCCAAAGGTTGCTTTATTGTATAGGATTCTTTTAGCTATCCTGGGTCTTTTGTTCTTCCATATGAAGTTGAGTATTTTTCTTTCCAAGTCTGTGAAGAATTGTGTTGGTATTTTGATGGGAATTGCATTGAATCTGTAGATTGCTTTTGGTAAGATTGCCATTTTTACTATGTTAATCCTACCTATAAAAGATGATTTTTAAAATTATTTATTCATTTATTATTTATTTAGTTTAGATTTTCGAGACAGGATTTCTCTGTGTAGCTCTGGCTATCCTGGAACTTGTTCTATAGACCAGGCTGGCTTAGAACTCACAGAGATCCTCCTGCCTCTGCCTCCTGAGTGGTGGGATTAAAGGCAGGTGACACCCCCTCCCAGTGTGGGGTAGGTGGGGTGGATAGTGACACTTTTTGTTCTGTTTTTCCTTCCTAATTCCATATCCCGCACTACCTTCATATCCTCATACAACTCTGCTTACTGACTTTCAAGAGTATGGGGCAGCTATCTGTATCATACGTGATATGTACCCTATATACCATACCAATAGGTATTAGAGCTTCAATATAGGAATTTAGGGGGGCACAAGCCGTCCCTACCAGTATAAAGGTGAAGGAGACTCCATTTGTACCCGGGGTATTGGCACGGTGGATGCCTGGGCACAGGAAATAATATGCTGTGTTTCAGGCACAGCACTCCTGTTGAGACTGTTCTAGCCCATCGTGCCTCTTGTGCTGTTCCACGCTGACCCAGGTCTGCTGTGCTTACAGCCAAGATGCTTTGGTCATGCCACCTGGGGACAAAGAAGCTAATTAAAAGGGAACTGGAGGAAAAACCATACAACCTGGCTCATGCTTGGTATCTTAGTGTTCTATTGCTGTGAAGAGACACCATGACCAAGGCAACTCTTATTAAAGAAAGCATTTAAGCGGGGCTTGTTCAGATCTAGAGGGTGAGTCCATGATCATCATGGAGAGAAGCAGGCAGGCAGGCACTGGAGCAATAACTGAGAGCTCTATATCCTGATCCACGGGCAGCAGGCAGAGGGACAGACTGGGCCTGGCACAGGCATTTGAAACCTGAAAGCCCACTCCCGGTGAAATGCCTCCTCTAGCAAAGCCACACCTCCTATCTTTCCTGGACAATTCCATGAACTGGAAACCAAGTATTCAAGCGTGGGCCTGTGGGGCCTTCTCATTCAGACTACCAGAGTGGAGACCACTCTGCTGCACCAAATACACAGAGTGCATGTCCCCAGACAAGTCATGATCAGCACCCCTTTTTCCATCTGTATGTAAAAAAGAATGTCCATCATAAAAAACAAAACAACTGAACAACAACAAAAGGTACCCGTTGTAGTGGAAAGGTCGGTGAGGAGGGGATGAGACAGTAATACACGGAAAGAACTTGGTCCATCCCTGTCAGCGGAAGTAACCTACATCCTGCCACGTTGTTGCCTTCCGTCTACTTAGGACTGTAATGTTAGTGCTGTAAAGTGAATAATAATCAATAAATAGATCATGTGTTTATCTCCATTTACATTGTATATTAAAGTTTCCTGTTCTCTCCATACTTAAGAGGAATGTATTTCTGAAGGTGGACATTGTGTTTTTGTTCTCAGCTTTAGAAGAGGAGCCCCCCCAAGACATGAAGGCCGGGCTCCACCAAGAGGAAGGGACAACTTTCCTGGTCCTGATGACTTTGGTCCAGAAGAGGGTTTTGATGCTTCTGATGAAGCATCCCGAGGACGAGATCTCAGAGGACGAGGCCGTGCCAACCCACGAGGTGAGCAGTTGAGAACAGCTGGTCTGAGGGACAGCAGCCTTGAGCACAGCTGGGCGGCCTCTGAGCGGTCCGTTTGCTTCTCTTCGTAGGGGGATCCAGGAAGTGCCTACTCCCCACTCCTGACGAGTTCCCTCGCTTTGAAGGAGGACGGAAGCCAGATTCCTGGGATGGAAACCGAGAGCCCGGTAAGGAGGGAAGGAGACGTACTTGTGCTTTGGTAGTTCCCAGAGTAGAGACCATCGCCAGGTTCTGTCTTGTCTAGTTTTACTCCATGGAGGCCGGTTGTCTTCCTGTCTGTCTGTTCAGGTGTCTTATCTCAATAGATTTAATGCAGAAATAAGTGGGAGAACCCAGCTTATTTTGTTTTGTTTTTTTGTTTGTTTTGTTTTTGTTTATTTTCCTTTTTTCTTAAGATAGAAAAGAGATTTGTGTTAAGTATAAAACAATACTAGCATGGTGGTGGCACATGCCTTTATCCTAGCACTTGGGAGGTAGAGCCAGGCAGATCTCTGTGAGTTTGAGGCCAGCCTGGGCTACAGAGTGAGTTCCAGGAAAGGCACCAAAGCTACACAGAGAAACCCTGTCTCGAAGAAAAAAAAAAAGTATAAAACAATACATTTGGGTTAGGGATATAGTTTAAATCCTCAGCCATTCTTGGCATTAGCACCTGGAGTTCCACACTGACGAGGCAGAGGGGAAATCCCTAGAGCTCACTCACCAGCCTGTTCAGTCAGCTGCTGGTTTAGGTTTAGCACCAGGCCCTGTCTCATAAAGTTGTGAGGTCAGGAGTGGTGCACACCTTTAACCCTAGCACTCAGGAGACAGAGGCAAGCGAATCTCTCCAAGTTTGAGACCATTCTGGTCTACACAGAAATTGTAGGCCAGTTAGGGCCACATAGTAAGATCCTGGCTTTAGGAGGAAAAAATCCAAAAAATGGAGACCTGAGGAAGATACTTTATATTGGCCTCTGGCTTCCAGACATACCAGCACATACACAAATAATACCATTCTTTTCATTAAATTGTCATATATTTGGAAAATAAGGATAAAAGAATTAAAATTTTCCTCATCTTGATTTATCATACCATAAAATTAGATGTGTTTTTGTTGTTGTTTTGCGTTTGTTTTCTCTATGTAGCCCTGACTGTCATGGAGAACAGGCTGTCTTCGAACTCAGAGATCCTCCTCCTCTGCCTTCCGAGTGCGGAGACTAGAGGCGTGCACCACCACGTCCAGCCCAGTAGATGTATTTTTGTTAGTGGACTTTTTGGAGTCCTCAGTAAATTTTCTTTATGTGTATATATGTGAGCTATGCATGTGTATGTATGTGTGTTCACATGTGTGTGGGTGTACATGAATACAGGTGGGATGCTTGTGTCTGCGTGTGTATAGAAGCCAGATAACAACTTTCCTTGGTGGCTGTCCGTCTTAGATATTGAGGAGTTGGGAGCCTGCTGGTTTGGCCAGTCTAGCCAGCCGCCTCCCCTGGACCGTCCGCACATGTAGCTTCTATGTGGCTGTGGGTGTCTGAGCTCCAGTCCTCCTCAATAGCAAGTCCTTTCCTGCTGAGCCAGCTCCCTACCCCTTCAATCCATTTAAAGACCGTCACGATAACCAGAGTCCTGTCTCCTCTTATCCCGGGAGGAGTTCCTTTCTTCGTGGTGAGGCTCAACCCGGTCTGTTTCATAGACATTCCTGTTCTCAGGTTGCTCGAAGCGGCCTTATTTCCAGTTGCTTTGGGCTGCACTGATTGGCTGAGATGATAGTGTCAGATCCTTAACCATGGACCTTTGTTTTTCCTTTCAGGACCAGGTCATGAACATTTCCGTGATGCTCCCCGCCCCGATCATCCCCCTCATGATGGCCACTCACCAGCTAGCAGAGAGCGCTCCTCTTCTCTCCAAGGCATGGACATGGCCTCCCTACCACCCCGGAAGCGTCCCTGGCATGATGGGTCGGGCACTTCTGAACACAGAGAGATGGAGGCCCAGGGAGGCCCCTCGGAGGACCGAGGAAGCAAAGGTAAGAGGGCTGCAGCCCCATCCCAGAGCTGCAGGAGTCTGTCCCCGTGGCGGCCTCCGCCCTGCCTTTGTGTGAATGTGGTTTGTTTGCCACCGCTGGGGAGCTGCAGACTCTCCGGGAGGCCCTTGTTCGGGGTGGGTCCTTGTTCAGGGTTTCTACTCTGCTCCTTTGAGCCCTGGCAGTTGTATCCTCCAGCAGTGGCTATTTGGAGCCCCCAGGGGTATCCTCTCGGGGAAGGGAGAGCTATCTTCTCCCAGGTCCTGTACCTTGCTTTTCAGCCTGGGCCCAGGAGGAACATCAGTGGCACTTTAACCAGTAGCAGCCACTGACAGTGACTACAAGTCTGGCTTTAGGTTGGGCTGGGCGGTGGCCTGTGTGGTGTGCTTTGGAAAGGAAGCTGCTGGATGCTCTACCTTGTTCACTGCAGTCTTTCCATAATGACTTGTGTGTATCCGGTCATCTCCCCCACCAGCTAAATGCAGTACTGTTCAATATACTGTGGTCCTAGATGAATTCCTGAGCAGTCAGGGTGCCCAGGCCAAGGACATGTGGCCAGATGACAGCTCTGTTCGGTTGACCTAACATACTTTGCATAATAAGTAGCCAAGCTTATTGTTTGGCAAGTTCTCATCACATCTTCATCTCCATTCGATTAACTTCCATTGAAACATTGCAGACAAAATAGAGCTGGCGATTGTGTTGTAAGAACATGCTCTAGATGAGCCAGTCACATCAGTTCAGGAGAAAAAGTTCTGTTTGTGGATTCATTTACTTTTGCAGTGCTGGGAATGAAACACAGGATCTAGGCACACAGTAGGCAAAGCACTGTACCACTGAGCTGAAGAAAAAACAATTAAAAATTGTGTTTATTCTTTGGTAATTTATTACACAGTTTAAAACACAAAATACTTAGGTCAACTCATCCCAGACCCAGTCCCCTCATGGCACCTTCCCAACTTAATGTATCTTCCTCTTGTTTGTATAACCTGAGTTCAATTAGCACTGTGCATGTGTGCATGGGTATGGGGTGCCATCCATTGCAGCATGGGCAACCTGTCATGGGGCCCACCACTGAAGAAGCTGGCTTTCTCTCCCCAGGTAGCTTCTCTTACATTTTTTAGTTGTATTTGCTTTGTACGTCTGTACATGGGTGCCATGTGCACACGTGGAGCTTAGAGGATAATTGCCGGACTTGCTCCTCTCCTGTCTTGTCCTGAGCGGAACTTGGGTTGTTAAGTTTACTAGCAGGTGCCTGTACCTGCCAAGCCATCTCACTAGCCTAAGAAAGGTTTTTTAAGACAGTTTCCTTCTAGCTAACATCTGGGAATCCTAAATCTGAAAACAAGTCAAACTTAGTCAATCTCTGAAAGCCAGTTTATTTTTGTTCTTTGAGAATATCTTACATCACTAAACATATGTAGGGAGCCAAAGTGCCACATGTCATGGAACACGCACCCAACCCCTAACTGGAGCCCTTGTTGCTGACATCTGCAGCAGCCTATGTATCTTAGGTGCTTCTGAGTATGTGCAAAAACACCATCAGCTGTGGTGCAGGTTTCCTGGGGATTCGCAGTGTTTGGCTGGCTTCTGGCCTTCTGTCCAACAGCCCTAGGATGGATGGCCTCACAGATGCTGAGGCCATGAGCCAGAATGGAAATGAGGTCAGATGGGACAGAGGAACCTGCTTCTGTGCTCTGAAAGCCACTGTGTATCTCCTTAGGACCTCTTGGTGGTCCACTGTCATCAGGGAGTGAAAGCTGTACCAGAAATTACAGAGAAGCAGCCACTATGATATGGAATGTCATGTCTCAAATCATGTTTTGTTTCAGGCCGAACAGGCCCAGGACCTTCCCAGAGAGTGCCAAAGTCCGGGCGTTCCAGCTCTTTGGATGGAGACCATCATGATGGGTACCACAGAGATGAACCTTTTGGTGGCCCTCCAGGCAGCAGCTCATCTTCTCGAGGGGGCCGGAGTGGCAGTAACTGGGGTAGAGGGAGTAACATGAACTCTGGACCTCCACGGAGAGGCTCTTCAAGGGGTGGCGGGAGGGGTCGGTAGAAGTAGGGGCTGAGTAGCCCTGGGCCTCTGCATAGTATTTAAGAAGTTCTTGTGGACTCACCAAGGAAGCGAGAAGAAGCCTTTACCACTGTAGCCGAGCTCTTCTTCTGGGGCAGCTGAGTTCGAGGAGCCCAGTGCGGTTATCACGATGAAGAGACTGCTGCCACTACCCAGGGTAGTTGGCCCCGTTTTGTCTTGTCCAACCTCGTCGCCCTAACGCTCCCTCCCATGTTGTTTGTGAAGATGAAAGCTGGAATCTTTTTTTTTTTTTTTAACGTGTCATAAGAAATGGAGCACCTCCACAAAGTTGAGTTCATGTCCAATTGGAAATTTATTTCTATATGTACAGTTTGTCAGAGAAAAAACCTTGTTTTGTATGAATACAGAATGTGATTTACTCAAGAATTGACAAAACAACGGGTTGTGTAGTGCTTGCCTTAAGGAACTCTGCTTTCTACTGGATCTGACCTGTCGGGTGCAGTTACTACTGTAACCCACGGCAGGTGGTGTTCATGTCAGCTTTGTGCTTTCCGAGTGTTTTTTACCTTCCTGTTGTTACACTGTTGTACAGTAAGAAATACTTTATTCAAGAGGGCTGGCTCAAAACCTCAGACCTGCTCTTCTGTGTAGCAAATGACACCTGAAGAAAAACGTGAATCTTCTGGGTGCTCAACCAGAGTCTGATCTCCCTTGGATGCATCTCCTCGCAGTTCCGGTTTGAGTGTCTTGTCTTCACTGGTGTAAACTGACATCTTCGTTGACTACATGTATCTTCGTTCTCATGCAGTTCAAGTGGAACACAGTATCTGTATTTCAGACACAATTTCCTTTTCCACATTTGCTTTATGGCGACCTCAGGGTTTAGGGTAGAAGACAGAGTGCGCCCAAGTTCTTTACCATGACAGGTTTCTTGCGTTAAAAAAGCAACACACTTTTGATCCCAGCACTCAGTAGGCAGAGCTTTGTAAGTTCAAAGATAGCCTGGTCTGTGGAGAGAGCTCCAGGACAGCCAGGGCCACACAGTGAAAAACTCGATCTTGAAACTGCCCTGCCCCCACAAATAAACAGACAGACAGACAAACAAACAGATAAAGCTGAGTGTGGAGGCAGAGGCAGGTGGATCTCTTGAGTTTGAGGCCAGCCTGGTCTATAGAGAGAGTTCCAGGACAGCCAGGGCTACATAGAAACTATTTCAAAATTAACCTGCCCCCATAAAACAATAACAAAGGTAGGCCCTGGAGAGATGGCTCAGCAGTTAAGAGCACATACAGGGACTAGAATTCAGTTCCCAGAACCTACAATCAGGCAGCTCACAACTACCTCTAACTCCAGCCACACAGACAGACAGACAGACAGACAGACACACAGGGAGAGATGGACATCTGGACATGGTGGTACACATGTATAACCTAGCATTTGGGAATTAGACCCAGGAGGATCAGAAGTTCAATGGCTACATAGTAATTTTCAGGGTAGCCTGGGGATACACAAGACCTTGTCTCACTACTCCCTACCCCTCCAAAACCAGAGAGGTCTTAGGGTGAAAGTCAACATTTCACTTTGAGGTACCCCTTCCTATAG
This sequence comes from Peromyscus maniculatus bairdii, assembly GCF_049852395.1. Classification (NCBI taxonomy): domain Eukaryota; kingdom Metazoa; phylum Chordata; class Mammalia; order Rodentia; family Cricetidae; genus Peromyscus; species Peromyscus maniculatus. Next base: position 21,822,759 of record NC_134870.1, read on the forward strand.
TGGTCTTTTTTTTTTTTTTGCCTGCATTTATGTCCATGCACCAGTTGTGTTCCTGGTGTCCTTGGGGGCTGAAAGAGGGCATCGGATACCCTGGAACTGGAGCTACAGGCAGTTGTACACCACCAGGTGGGTGCTAGGAATTAAACACATGTCCTCCTCCAGAGCAGCTGGTGCTCTTAAGCACTGAGCTGTCTCTTCAGCCCTGACCATTGGGTTGTTTTTTTTTTTTTTTTTTTTTTTTTTTTTGTAAGAAAGCTTTCATTAAAAGGTCAGTCCTGGAGCTGCTAACATCTCCAGCTTTGCTAACATTACCAGATTTTTAGCACATGAAGATAGGTTTACTTGGCAAGCTGAAAAGAGATAGGACATAGTTGGACAAGTACACAGAAATCTTCCCCTGGCTCTCTCTGGGTATGGAGTGAAGAAATGTTGATTTGGGTGCTAGAACCTGAAGATTTCAAGTAAACATTTTCTTTTTATTTCAAAAATAAAAATGGCTGGGCAGCAGTGGTGCATGCCTTTAATCCCAGCACTCGGGAGGCAGAGCCAGAGCCAGAGCTAGGCGGATCTCTGTGAGTTTGAGGCCAGCCTGATCTACAGAGTGAGATCCAGGACAGGCACCAAAAACTACACAGAGAAACCCTGTCTTGAAAAACCAATAAATAAATAAATAAATAAATAAATAAATATGTCAGTAGCTACACTATTAGAAGCTATATTCCTCCTCACCTGCATTCCCCTGGCATAACATCAAAACAACTTACAACCAAATTCCATGAAACCACAAAGGGATGCAGAGACCATCCAGGTCACATTTTGAGAATGAATTCATTTATAAACAACCTCTACATTATACAATAAAAATTTACATATAGCATTTTAAATACTGCTGTTGAAATGTAAGATGTTGTGCTTAGAATTTATAAAACTTACTTTCAAGTAAAGAATTCCTGAGACAATTTTAATATCTTGAGTATAGTAACACAACAATGTGCACATCACTACTTGCAAGCAGCCTTTCTTTTCCTATTTACTGCCTGGGAGCACTAGAGAGAATGGTAGCTGGGAAGTCTATGGAGGGGTTATTAGCCAATGTGGAATCACATCATGGGGGACTGCAGCAAGTAGCAATCTGCTGATGTCTGACCTTATCCTGCTAAGGCAACATTTGGGCAGCCTGGAAACCAGTTAACTTTAACGTTGTACAAGTCAGTCAGATCACAGAAGTTTAGCTACAATTTAGCTAAACATGAAAACATGATACAATCCACCAGTATTACAAAGGACCTGATGAAATGTGGCTTCTTTTGATGTGCAAGTGTAGTCTGAGAACCACTGATAAAATTATAAGCTTCTAAATACACTTCACTTGCTAGTGTATCAAGACTCAATACTGAACCCAGTTTTTGACAATAGACTGTGATAGATTTAAATGGTGATTCACCCCAGCACAACAAAAACAAAACAATTATATATGAATAGCATTTTACATTGCATTAGTACCAAATTGTATAGTACTTTAAAAAGCAATGTTAGGAATAGTGAACACTTGGCAAAACCTCATTTATAGCAAATACAATAACTGCAGGTGTAAGATTTTCCTGTAGTCCCAGGATTCCTAAGCAGAAACCCTTGTAAACTTTGCACGCATCATACTGGATATCTGGCTTCTTGATCCAGGAAATTGCTCTTTGGTCTATTGCTTTTACGATTAATTTTCCTTAAATATAAAGCACCGTATTTACTACTTAACTGAAGAAAAAAAAAAACCTGAGGTAGAATGTATTAACTACTCACTATTTTAAATCCAGTGACTAAATTTAGTGTTTAATCTGATAATCTGGATTGATTTACAGTGAATAGCAATAAGGAGGCTTTGAAAAGGAGCGGCCAAACGGAAACCTTATGCTCAACCACATATAACATATACCACTGCTTTTTTTTTTTTAAATGACAAAGAGGAGATGGCAGTTCTTCCAAAGCCACGAAAGCAGCCAAGTCAAGAAGCTATTTGTTTCTTTTCCTCCCTTAAATGTAAAGTTAGTTGGAAAACAGTTCCGCAGCACAGTGTTTACCAATCAGGTAATCCAGTCTTTTCGGGGAGCATGCTGCCCAGAACCTCAGAATGCTGAAGCCCAGGGATCTTTCGAGACCCGCCAGCCTGGGTCAGTTCGTGGCAGGTGCTCCAAGCTCAGGGACTCCGCAGCACAGTCCCAGTTGGGGTGCCTCGTCCTCGCACGCTTGGGCACCGTGGAGTGCGGCGGTGCCTGCACCGTCGCTCGCGCCGGGCTGGTTCCGCTTCCGACGACTGGGGCTGTCACACCGGGAGAGCGTTGGCTAGGCCCGCCCCACGGTTCAGGCGACCCAGCGCGAGGCGGAGCGCGGTCAGGCCGCCCCAGGGTAGGAGCCCCAGCAGCGCGTAGAGCAGGGCGGCGACCTGTGCGCAGGCGCCGAGCGCCGTCAGCAGCGTGCTGCGCAGGCCCAGGGCCGCGTAGAGCGTGGCGCCCAGGGCGGCCGCGTAGCACAGCGCGGGCCGCGAAGGCGTCTCCTCGCCGCGCAGCAGGCGCCCGCAGGCCGGGCCGCCCCGCAGCAGCGCCGCGCTCGCCAGCGCCAGCACCGAGCCCAGCGACCAGAGCAGCGCGAACTTGCGCGCGCGCAGCAGCAGCACCGGCGCGTAGAGCGCCGCCAGGCCGAAACAGAGCGCGGCCAGCAGCAGACCCAGGCCGCCGGCCGCCAGGCGCTGCCCGCGGGTCACGGTCGGGAGGCACCGCGGGCCGGCGGGCGGCGGCGGCGGCTCGGCGGGGCTCCGCGCCCACGGCCACGGCAGAGCCGTGCGGCCGATCCACGCCCCGGCGGCCCGGTTCCCGGCCGCAGGCTCCTCTGCGGCCGTCGTGGCGAGCAGCGGCTCCGCAGCCGCCGGCCGGTTGGCTTTACCCTGCGTCAGGTAGTCCTGCAGTTGGCGGTGGAGGTCCGCCATGTCGGACTGGACGGCGATGGAAATGGGGCCGGCACTTCCGGGTTCGGGCGCGCCCCCCTCCCCCCCGGCCAGCGGAAGTAGCTAGATCCTCGGGCGACGGTTGGTCGGCCACGGCGGAAGGGCGGTGTCCGAGGCTTTGCGGAAGTCCCGGAGTCGGCTGCGCGGCTGTGTTGTAGTTCGTCTCCCGGGTCCTGATCGTGTGAGTGTTGTAGTCAAGGGATAAATAAAGGATAGTTGAGAGTGGCTGTAGCAATAAAGGGATGCACTGGGGATATTTTTGCTGGCATAATGAATATTGTCAGGTGTTATTATTAACAATGTCACTTTTTTTTTTTTTTTTTTGGTTTTTCGAGACAGGGTTTCTCTGTGTAACTTTGCGCCTTTCCTGGAACTCGCTTTGGAGACCAGGCTGGCCTCGAACTCACAGAGATCCGCCTGGCTCTTCCTCCCGAATGCTGGGATTAAAGGCGTGCGCCACCACCGCCCGGCAACAATGTCACTTTTAACACTTAAAGTTTTGCTAAATGGAGGAATCTGGGGAAAGGGTACACGGAAATTCTTTCTTTCCTTTCCTTTCTTTCCTCTTCTTTCTGTCTTTCATTTCTTTCCCTCTCTCCCCCTCTTCCATCCCTCCCCCCTTTCTTCCTTTCGTCTACATGTCTGCGTCTATCTCAAAATTCTAATGAAGGAGCTGGAGGTGGCTCAGTGGTTAGGAGCATTTGCTGTTCCTGCAGAGGACCCGGGTTCAGATCCCAGCACCCAGATGGCATCTAGCAACCACTTGTAACTTCAGTTCCAGGGAATCTGCGATCTGCGCCCTCTTCTAGCCTCCCCTGACGCTGTAGGCATGTGGTACATGTACAATCATGCAGGTAGATATCTCTCTCTCTCTCTCTCTCTCTCTCTCTCTCTCTCTCTCTCTCTCTCTCTCTCTCTCTCTCTCTCTCACACACACACACACACATGCTTTAACTTAAAAATTAACACTTGGGCCCGTCGGTGGTGCCGCACGCCTTTAATCCCAGCACTTGGGAGGCAGAGGCAGGTGGATCTCAAGGTGAGTTCCAGGACTGTTACACAGAGAAACACTGTCTGGAAAAACCAAAAATAAATAAATAAGTAAGTAAGTAAATAAATAAATAAATAAAATTTTCACCCCTGCAGAGCTTAGATTATCCCCTTTGAAAGCAGAACAGGGCTAGCTCCCAGTCCACTCCTCTTCTGGTTTCCATGTATTTCTGTTTTTTAATTATTACTTCTTTTATATTTTGAGAATATAATTACATTGTTTCTCCCTTCCTTTTCCTCCCTCTGAACCCTCCCAAATATCCCTCCTTGCTCTCTTTCAAATTCGTGGACTTTTTGTCACATGCATATATGTATGTATACACTCTCAGATATAACCTGCCCAGTCAGTATAATATTATTTGTATGTTTTCAGAACTAGCCATTTGGTGTTGGATAACCAGTTAGGGTGCCTTTCTCCCGGGGGAAGACTGTTTCTCCCACTCAGCATTCCCAAGCTGTCTGCAGTTCTTTGTGCAGGGTTGACGTCTCCCATCCACTTTAGCCTGTCCTGTTGTTCTTGTTCAGCTCATGTTTGGGCGGTCATGCTGAGGAAACTTAGGGGGTGTAGCTTCTGACATTCCTAGGGGACAGTCTCACAGCAGATTCCCCGATCTTTCTGCTCCCTCTCTTGCAGTGTTCCCCGAGTGTGACGGTTTCCATTTCTTGACTCTCCAGTCCAGGATGTGCACGTGCCTCCCTCATGTCTTTGGCTTGCCTTTCCGTGACCTGGGAGCGCTATTTTGACCTGCTAAACTCATGTCATTGAAGTCAGTTTTCTGTCTGTTCCAAGGTGGCTTGTGTGTGCCGCTCTCTCTCACACCTTTCTGGAGACATGTCAGCCCGTGACACAGAGGCCGCACCACCAGGCTTCCCAGGGCGGCTGCTTCATCCTGTCACTACTTTGCACACTGTCCATGTTCTACTAGTGGGAACTGTGAGTCACCGTTTTAGGACAGGGTCTTTCTTGTGACCCCCTCTCCAGGACCCGACAGGTCTGGAACAAAGATATAAATGAATGTGTGTGGGATGAGTCAACACAGCCGTCTTTCAGGGCAGTAAATGTGCTTGAAGCCTTAACAGATGTCCCTGAAGCCGTTGGTTGAAAGCTCCAGACAAGTTGCTGGAGTGTGGCTGGCTGTTGTGAATTGAAGATGTGCTGCATAGAGGTCCTTCGTGTGGGAAATAAGATGCTTGATCTAGAGTCACAAGTTCAAGGGGTCAGTGTAGAAAAGCATAGAGAAGAAGAGGGAACGGCAGGTGTGCTGATCTGTGACAGACAGTTGTTTTTAAAGACCCTCATCTTGAGAAATTCCACCCTCCTTCCCTTCCCATAGGCCAAGACTTGCCCCTTTTCAGATTTCCCGTCCTATCGGCTTATCTAATGAAGAGTATGGGACTTGAAACTGCCCCCTTTTTCTGATGGTGGGCCCAGTCACACAGACTGCTGGCAACTGTGTAACTCTGAGGGTTCTGAGACAAGCAGCCACCAGCCAACAGCGAGGAGAGGGAGGGGCCTAGTGCTTCCTCGTCTGTGACTCTTCATGGGCTCTAAGCACACTCATACTGAGAAGCGCTCCATAACGACTTCTTCTTTCTTGTTAAAAAAAAAAAAAAAAAAAGCTGAGCAGTGGTGGGTCACCCCTTTAATCCCAGCACTCAGGAGGCAGAGGCTGGTGGATCTCTCTGAGTTCGAGGCCAGCCTGGTCTACAGAGTTTGTTCCAGAACAGCCAGGACTACACAGAGAAACCCTGTCTCGAAAACAACAACAACAAAATGTTGCTCTATAGTTTCGCCTTCATGCAGAAGCTCCCAGCACCCACACTGGCAGCTCACAACTACCTGTTATTCCAGCCCCAGAGTCTAACGCCCTCTTCTGGCCCTCTCGGCACCTGAACACACATGCTCATACTTACATGTAAATAAATAACCCTTTTACAAACAGATGCAGGACCATGTCACTGACATTACAAAACTAATCTGAGTTGACATTTTTCTTTTGTGTGAACAAATCTACTTTGTCCCTCCCACACATAAAGGAATTAACAAAAGCATTTAACAGTTTTTTTTTTTTAACATTTATTAAATTATTTTTGGCTGTGGGAGGCATGCAGGTGGAGCCATAGAGCAACATGCAGAAATTAATCTTGTTACACCATGTGGGTTTCGGGCCATTGCTAATCAGTCATCAGACTTGGCAGCACAAACCTTTACAATCTGAGTCATCTTGCTAGTCCATAAAATACTTTCGGGCTACAGACAACTAAGATGCAGTAAGTGAGTCAGTGGTGGCGTCACAATTGTGGCCTACACCTGCAATCCCGACACTCAGGGGCCCAAGCTTGTTAGCATCGGTCCTCAATGCCGAGGCTGCACATCAGGGTGTATTTTGAGAATTTATCTGTCAGGAAAACAGAAAGCGTTGCAAGCAGCTTAGGGCAGAGTCTGACTACAGTTTGTGTGGGGTGATCTTTAGCCTACTCAATAGCTGTTCCTTGTGCTCTCTGCCCCGATGTCAGACCTGACATTCTGTACTCTCACATAAAGCTTGGTTTAACATCTCCACAACAGATTAAACAACTTTTAGAATGTACTAACTTATCAGAACCCTGATTTACCACTAATCAAAGAGCCAAGCATGTTTTCAGATATCATCCAAGGCCTAGAGTCCTCCCCATCTAGTATAACCCACCTGCTTTTTACCCACAAATGTATTTGAAAAATGTCTTGCTTTATGGCTTTCTTTGTTCTGTTACTATAAAAAGTTTATGAAATTGTTACCTAAATCTGTGTTTCAAGACCATGCTCACTCATATTTGGCTCCAGAATAAACTACATCCCTTATTCCTTTGACGTGAGAGTTGTTTCTTTCATTCAGGGTATCGGGTCTAAGGTCCTTGATCCATTTGGAGTTTTGTGCAGGCTGAGAGATAAGGTCTCATTTCATTCTTCAGCATTTAGCTACCAATTTGACCAGTGCTATTTGTTGAAGACACTGTCTTTTCTCCATTGTGTATTGTTGTTGGCCTCTTTATTTAGCATGTGAGCACATACACAAAGAGAGAACTTGGCAGCTCCATGACAGCAGCAAGAAAAATGACAAGGCACTCAGCAATGTAACAGATCTAGACGATTCTAGAAAGAACACCCCTAGGAGGCAGAAATCTGTGTGTAAAACTGGGCTTCCCATACACAGGAGCAATCACAAGATGTGGACAGTGTTGGGATCCATTTTCAGTACATCAGGGTTCTCAGGAGGAACAGAACGGACAGAATGCATGTATGAAGGAAGGGATTTATTAGATTGGATTCCATGATGTGATCTAGGTAGTCAACAGTACATGCTTCACAGTAGAGAGGCAAGGAACTGGATAGTCGCTGAGTCCAGAGACTGGGTGTCTCACCCTGAAGATGCTGGCTCCGACATTAGTGAAGGAATTGGTGGCAGCAACAGAGGCCAGCGCCTGTGACAGGCAAAAGCAGACTTGACTTCTTCTGGGGTCTTTATCAGGGCTGCCACCAGGAGGCGCCACCCACATGTGGACCTCCCTGCCTCAAATAATCTGATCAAGAAAAATCTCTCACCAGAGTGTCCAGCAGCTTGTCTTTTAGTTGATTTCTGATTCAGTTGACAAATATCTACCCCTTGTCAACTTGACACATGATCATTTTTCCTTATATCATGCGTTATTTCTAAAGGCAATATATATAATAAGGTCATAATTCTGCCTAACATGATACAGTAGTCTCATGTACAACCTCAAACACATTATTTTTTCCAAACAGGTGGTAAAGTCCCTTTGGAGTGCTTAGTCTTTCAATGTTCTATAACTTAAGATTGGTAATTCAGATTTGCAACACTTAACCACTGATATTATTCAGCCAGTCTTATATTACATTATAAACAAACAGGAAAGGAAACACAAATATCTGCTTAATGTATGTGTTTATACATTACATGCATATCTTCATAAACGTCTGAACAGAATAGGACTGTGCTGGCTAGTGTTTTGTAAACGACACACAAACTAAAGTCATAGAAAAGACGGAACCTCAACTGAGAAGATGTCCCTACAAAATTAGCCAGTGGGCAAGCCTGGGGGCGCATTTTCTTAAATAATAATTGATGCGGGTGGGCCCAGCTCACTTAGGGCAGTGCCTCCCCTCTGCAGGTGATTGCACATGGTATAGAAAGCAAGCCACGAGGAACAGGCCAGGAAGCAGCACTCCTCATGGCCTTCGCATCAGTTCCTGTCTCCAGGTTCCCGCCTTGAGTTCCTTCCCTGACTTCCCTGGATGATGGACTACAAACAACAGCATAAAATAAACCCTTTCCTCCACAAGTTGCTTTTGGTCATGGTGTTTTTATCCCAGCAACAGAAACTCAAACTAAGACATGGACAGACATGCTTATGACAGTTACAGTACTCATTACTGTAAGTGATCCTGTGTGTGGCCTTACCTACCCTGTACCACTAGCCATTCTGCGTCTCACCGACCCTCAGCAGGCATCTCAGCAGATTTGAGTTCATTGCATGGAGGGGTGACCAGCACCTTCGTTCCTGAGGGGCCACTTGCTATCCAGTCTGGATTGGGTTACTGGGTTATCCTCATTGACATGGTAACACCAACAGGCATCCTCTTTCTTACTCCATTGTGCAGAAGCATCCTCGTTCTTCCTGGAAGTCTAAATCAATCAGTTGTCCGGTTGCTCCTTAGCCCAAGCGGCCAGGAAGAGGAGGAATCTTAGCTTCCAGTTTAATGGAACATTTGTTGTGCTTCCTGGCAGAAGCACTCTCTCCTTCTGGAACCAAAATTTCTGGCATGCAGAGCGCAAAGTCATGGGAACAGGAAGGACAAATTTCGCTAGTGGATCACTAAAGTGATGGTCAGAGTGGACCATTCTCGTTTCTTTTGGTTCCTGGACCCATGCGTCTTGTCTGTATGAAAATCAGTACCGTCTGTTGGATGCCGATTCTAAACATATACAGCAGCCTTCTTGAGGACCCTGCCCCATCCATCTAGGCCATTGCCACATAATTATTGCTGTTTGTCAAGTCAGATTTCTTCAGGATAGATATCAGGGAACGTGGTAAAAGAGATGAATTCCATGAGCATGGGCCCACTGCTGGACTTCTTTGGCTTTAGAGCTCCTTGATCAGAAGCAGTGCTGTGTGGAATATATAATGTGCCTGGTGGTTTAGGCTGAAGTGTTACATGCAGGGAAGGCAGATTCATAGCCAGAATACAAATCTATTTCAAGTAAGGGCAAAGTGATACCATTCCAGGATGGGGCAAATGTGGTCCGCTCGACATCAGGTCACTGGCTGGTCACCCTAGGGAATGGTCTGTAACTGGAGTGCTGGTGTTCATCTGGGGATCACTGACTTTTTGGACCCAAGAATTGAATTTCTAGGAAAGAGAATACGGAGACACAGCACAAGTGAAAGCTACAGGTTCTACTGAAGCAAGTAAACAGCTCCCTGTGGGACGGGAAGGTTCCAGAGCGGGGAGTTGGCGGACAGGACTCAGGATTGGGTGTTTTATAGGGCGCCTGTGTATCTTGATCCTCCCCTGTTGTATGTTGATCCTGTTAAGACACCTGCTGCAGAGAGCATGGGCTGAGGCACTCAGCAATTAGGATATCCACATGAGATTTGTCTTTTGAATATGCTCAGGTTATCCAGGCAAACATTCCTTACACTACCATATGTAAAATATAATACTTTAACTTATAAATATATATATATATGTATATATATATATATAAAGTCTTATATACCTACTATGAAAGTTAAACGGACATCACACCCAACAGGGACAGTTTTTGTGTGCAGAAAGTGCTGCTGCAGGGTTCTGCTGGGTAATCTTCTCTGGTGAGGACACTTCGGAAGCGTGCAGACCCAACCCATGTCCGCGGAGAAGTCCTTCAGCTCTGGCAGGCTGGAGGGATGGCACTGGGAGTGGTCCAGGAAGTCCTTGGGAATGTTGGCCAGCCGCTCATGCTGGCAAGTGAGTGTGTGAGCCCAGCGACGGTGGGAATTCAACGGTCACTGAAGCCAGGGCCACCACACACAGAGGCCAACCTCAAGTCCTCTTGCTGGTGGGTATCAACACAGTCTTGGGAAGGCGTTGTCCTGGGAGCAGGGCATTGGGATCCTTGAGACCATTCCCAAAGTTTCCATGCTTGTATCATTTCATTGGGCGGTGGCTTTGCCCTATCAGGGTTCACAACTTGGGGCTGGTTCACCAACCTATTAGTGCGACCTTGGGGTTAGTTCATTAGTATATCAAGGCCTGTCTTGGGCTTGGCTGTATCTGAGCTGCATGTGGCCAGTCCATTAACACATCAGAGCTTGCTGGTGACAAACTCCTACCTTACAGGCATCATGATTCCAAGTCACACAAAATGGTTTTTAAGTTTCATAAAATATTTCACTTAGGTTTCAACTATCTGCCTTGGGCCTTCCTACTGTCTCTCTTCTTGAAATGGCTTCTGGGAAAAGAAGCTGCTGCCTTACGGAGTCCGTTCTTGCTTTCCCTGTCTACCTACACCCTTCCGTCTGTCCCCAGTGCCAAACAGAGGGTTCACTGTTGATCTCTGCTGCTGGCAGATCTGCCGTTCAGCAGTAGCTAGATCCAGGCCGGCCTTGTGAGTGGAAGTTCATGTTATTGGGCACACGCATAGCCTCCACCTCTGCCACCATAATCATTTTGTTCATGAACCCGCTGGGCAGTAACACAGACGGCCTGAGAAAGAAGCTCTGGTGGTTTGACTGAGAACGGCCCTAATAAACTCATATGTAACGCTACCCTTTTGCCAGGTGGTGGTGGCGCACACCTTTAATCCCAGCACTCGGGAGGCAGAGGCAGGCTGATCTCTGTGAGTTCGAGGCCAGCCTGGTCTACAGAGCGAGTTCCAGGAAAGGCACAAAGCTACACAGAGAAACCCTGTCTGGAAAAACCAAAAAGAAAAGAAAAAATTCCTTCTTTTGTAAGTTGCCTTGGTCATGGTGTTTTGTCACGGTAGTAGAAAAGCGACTAGGAAGCTGACTCTTCACAGAACAGGTCATCCTATCTACTTGATCGCTGATCCTCTGTAGAAGTCACCTTTCGCTGAACATAAGTATCCTCACATCCTTTGTCGATTTGGAGAGATCCATCTAAAAACTTCTTCCCTAAATGTCTTTATTACCAATTTTCCAGCCATTCAAGTCCCTTTGGTTACAGCCTGTGAATGAGAGCGTTTCTGAGAAGAGGCTGTGTCTGTGAGAAAACAAACAAACAAACAAACAAACAAACAACTAAAAATAACAAACACCACAAAAAAAAAAATCTCCTGGAAGGCATTGTGTCTGCAGAGGCTGATGGACCAATTGGATTCTAGTACTGTGGAGAGACTGGAATTTTCTAGGTTCAGAGGCTAATTACTTCATCTTGGACTTGTGTTAGCTTTCTTGGACAGCCATTCCTTGCCTCACTGTGTATCTGAACTACACCATGTGATAATAAACGAAACCCTCTTAGAATTGGTTAACTTAGCAGAACACTGGCCTCCACCAACCCAAGAGCTAAGAATTCATCAGATGGCGTCTTGGGTCTCTAGTTGGCCCCATCTTTTTGTGCCCATCCCTCTGGTGGACCCACCAATGTATTTTGAAGTTGATTTTCTTTGTCCTGTAAAACTATAAAACAAACAAGCAAATGAACAAAAACCCGTGAAACTGCTTCCACGCTGGAACATGGAGTGTGGTGTAACACGAATCTGTGTTCTCAGGCCACAGTCACTCAAAATGGCGCCAGAATGAACTCTCTCTTGTTCTCTTTAGGATGCCAGCTGTAGTTTTTACATCGACCAGCCCATTAATCAACTATCACATTTCTTCTACATCAAGACTATTTCCTCAACCAAAGCAACCCCAACAGAATGTGAGAGTTCAAGAGCTTCTGTCTCTTCAGTGCTCTCCCCCCACACGAGTTAGAGGCCCCGCTCTTTTCCAACCAGCGGCCTCAGTTTAACTGCCGACACCCTCCGGGGCTGGGCTTCAGCTTTGTTTTAAGTCGGTCAGTTGTATAGTAAGGGTTTCAGTTTGATTTTTTTGGCAACTTGAGTGCTATGGCTGCTGGAATTGGGAAGATCCTTTTCCAGGGTACACTTAGACACCCTTAGTTAGGGCCTGTTAATTTTTTTTTTTTTTATCTCTAACAGGGTTAGCTCTCCCCCCCCCCCCCCCCCCCCGCCCCCCCAGAGGCAGGGTTTCTCTGTGTAGTTTTGGTGCCTGTCTGGATCTCGCTCTGTAGACCAGGCTGGCCTCGAACTCACAGAGATCTGCCTGGCTCTGCCTCCTGAGTGTTGGGATTAAGTGTGCCACCACTGCCCAACTCCTTTTCTTTTCTTTTCTTTTTTTTTAAGATTTATTTATTACATATACAGTGTTCTGCCTGCATATGTCCCTGCAGGCCAGAAGAGGGCACCAGATCTCATTACAGATGGTTGTGAGCCACCATGTGGGTTGCTGGGAATTGAACTCAGGACCTCTGTAAGAGCAGCCAGTGCTCTTACCCTCTGAGCCATCTCTCCAGCTCTCTCTCTCTCTCTCTCTCTCTCTCTCTCTCTCTCTCTCTCTCTCTCTCTCTCAGGACCACGGGGCCAGCTTTCCCACCTGCCCCAGGCGTTGATGGGTGTGTGTGTGGGGAGAGGGCAACTCTCCCCGACTCATGCCGCCACAAGACAAATGGTTAGTGGGGACAGCTCTCCTATGCTCACAATTTTGGGCCTGGCTCACCCATACCTGTGCCAACAAGATTGGCTCTATTGTGCTGCCCTGGTGAGGTGCAGGCCCTGTTCTCCCTAGTGTTGCAGCTGGTGGGGGTCAAGGATGGCTCTCCCACTCTTATGACCACAGGGCCAGCTCTCCCACCTGCCTCAGGCATTGATGAGCAGGGGGGAGGGCATCATTCCACACAAGACAGGTGCGGGTGAGCCATTCCCTAAGTTGTAAGCATGGGGGAACTGTCCCCATTTCACATCTGGTGGACCAACCCTACATCTGCCCAGGCCCAGACCCAAGGATATGAACTGGCCCGTTCCATCATCCACCCCATGTATGATCTGCTGAAGCATGTGAAGGGACCTGACCTGCAGACCCAAAGCTGCAGGATCTCCACAATACAGGGCAACAATGGAGTATGCAGGAGGAGTCCTAGCGAGGCCCATCATCGAGAAGGCAGTAGAAACCAGAGGCCTTGAACCAGATCAATGACTCTGCACTGAACACTTGCATTAAAGATACATGGACAGAGGGGTTCATGACATGACTCACTGTGTCACCTGCAGCTTCCATGATGACATTTTAAGTTTTTTTCCCCCTTATTTTTGTTTCTTTTAAATTTTGTTTTATTGGGGGGGGGGTGCAGGGGTGGAGGGTGGATGTGAAGGAACGGGGAAATGAATGGGATCAACATAGATGACGTAAAAGACACATCGAATCAATAAACAAAAATTAAATTTTTATCCCTGGACTTACTCTTTCCCCTTTGCACTTTATCCAGAGAGGCTGGAAGTAACTCCTCAGCGTCCGTGTTTTCTTTACTTCCCAAACTTTTATATACAGTCACCAAACTCTTCATTCCCCACAAGAGGTGAACAGGACTACCAAATACATTTGTCTTTCATAGTTCTTTAAGTAGTTCACACCATGTGCTTTCAGTACACGTGTCACCAGGAGAGTCTTTAGTAACCAGGTGTTACTGAGTTGGAGAGCTAGTTCCAGATACCACCAAGTCAACTAGACAAATTCATCCTTACAATTCTGTTTCTTTAAAACCAGTTTGTGGTGCCACAATCTGTACTAGTCAGAGATGGTTCAGCAGTTAAGAGCACTGGCTTCTCTTCCAGAGAACTCAGGTTCAGTTCCCAACACCCATACGGCAGCTAACAACTGTCTGTAACTCCAGTTCCAAAGGATCCAACATGCTCACACAGACATACATGTGGGCAAAACACCAATGCACATGAAATAAAAACAAAAGATTTGAAAAGGAATAGACAGGTAGAAGGATGACTGCACCTTAAATGGGGTGTTGTTAAATTACGTACACGGTGGATCTGGGGAGCCCAACAGTGGCTGTTGAACAGAGAGACTAAGAGTCCAGCAAGTTGCTCAGTCCCCAAGCAGGGGCGTCAGCAGTCCCAATCTTGTGCTGAAGACCTGGAGGAGGTTTCCTGGGAGCTGCTGGTCTCCAGTCTACACCAAAGCCCAAGGAAGTTGTTCTAGTATCAGTGAAGAAATCTATCACAGCAGAGTAGATGAGCTTACAGGAGGGTCGGGGCAAGCGGGCAAAACCAGAGTTTCCTTCTGCCATGTCCTGTTACCTGGGACTGCCACCAGAAGGTGCCACCCACATGTGGGTGGGCCTCCCCGCCTCAAATAATCTGATCAAGAGAAATCCCTCACAGGAGTGTCCAGCAGCTTTCCTTTTAGTTGACAGATTTAGTCAAGTTGACAACCAAGATTAACCATAATACCCAGAGACCCACAATCTCTGACCCAACATCCCCTGAACAATAAGCTACTCCAAAGCCAAAGATCTTTAAGGAAACCAGACTTTAAAACAAGTCACACGTATCCCTAGGGGACTGGAAGACCACGTGCGTGTGGAAGGCAACATTCTGAGAAGTGATCAAAATGAGGAAGTCTGGTATTTGGTGGTGGCTGAACAATAGGAAAAAAACAAAATAGAACAAAACAACCACAGTAGCAGCATTTGGGCTTCACAGGTGCATCAGTAGCAAAGGGTAAAAAACAAAACCAATTAAAAAAATCCTCATGCACCATACACACAACAAAACACAAACACCACCAAAAACCCTTCCTTTGGGGGCTCAGGAGATGGCTTGGTCAGTAGAATGCTTACCTTGTAATCATGAAGACCCGAGTTTGATCCCCAATACCCATGAGAGAAAAAACAAACAAACAAACAAACAAACAAAAGCTGGGTGTGGTGATGGGCAACTGTAACCCCGGTACCAAAGGGACAGGCACAGGCAGATCCCTGGGGCTTGCTGGCCAGCCAGTCTGGAGTACTGGGTGTGATCCAGGCCAGCGAGAGACTCTTCCTCAAAACAAAACCCAAAACAGCAACAGTAACAAAAATAGAGGTAGACGGCTCCTGAGGAACAAGAGCAGAGGTTGTGCTGGGCCGACCACACACGCACACACAAAACTGCCCAAACTCTCCAAGAGGTCTTACGTACAACTTTTGACCAATAAATAACTTAAACTGACTTTGAGGAAACTCTCTGCAGCCAGGCTAAAAGATGAACTCAACATGGGCTTCAGAGGCCGTCCTCTTTAGAAGAAACAGCCTTCATAAAATGAGTTAATCAAATCGCTAACCAAATAAATAAACGACAAAGCCAATCCCTGCCACCTGTTGCCATGGAGATCAGGTTTTTTAGAGTTGTTACGGTAGCTAAAATGTCCCACTGGGCAATGATGGTTCACTCCTGACATTTCGGCATCAGAGAGGCTGAAACAGTAGGTTATTTGAGATTGTGGCCAACCTGAGATAAACTGTGAATCTCAGGTCAGCCTGGGCTAGAGGAGAGCCTGTCTCAAACTCCAGTTTCCATCTGTAGCTCTAGTTCCAGGGAGTTAGACACTTCTGAACTCCAAAGGCTCCCACATGGTGTATATATATATACACACCCAGACACACACAAACGCATAAAATAAAAAATAAAGCAGCAAGTACAAATTGCCTTTAAAAGGACCTAGACATCGTGACTTACTAAAGTCTTCCCCATGCACACAAATTCAATTCAGGGGTGGAAGTGTTGCCAAGAATGACATTTGAATTTCTCAGTGTGTGGTGTGCACCATAAACATAGGTGACCAGCACAGGAACAGGAAATTTTCCAAAACGTTTAAAACAACTTGCTTTGGACAAATATTTACTGGGCAGCTTTTCTGAATGGAGCCCTGTTCTTGGTCTAGAGAGTGGAGCCAGCAAAAGGATAGGAAGTTTGCGTGCCGGCCCCCAACTTATTTATACCTCACTGGCCGCTTGTTTCAAACAGCATGGCCACACAGTAGCACCTCTCTCTCTTGATAATTATCCTGAGCTTGCCTCATCTCTACCCAGCCCTTTGCTGGGTTCTGCACTGTATGACCGTGAAGAGTCCCACTCACTCTGAAGGGATGTAAGATTCAAATGAAAACCACCATCCAGGGCCTGGGGCCGTGGCTCAGCTGATAGAGCCTGCCTCATACGCCCAAAACCCTGGGTGATCCTCGGCACTGTATAAACGTGGCTCGGTGGCACACCCCTGTAATCTTAACACTCAAGAGGTGAAGGGAGGGGCATGAGAAGTTCAAGGTCATCCTTGACTGTTTAGGGAGTTGGAGGCCAGCAGGGGATACACCAGACACCATCTCAAAACACTGCCCCCCCCCAATTCCATCAACTGATTGTGCTCATAAATGCTGGATTTAGAAATTGTATGCATAGCGTGATGAAAATGAGGACATGGCTGGCTGCTCTTAGGTATGGTTGAGGGGGAGGGTTTTACTGTAGATATGAGGGAAGGCATGGCCAGAGGCATCTGGAAGAGTTCAGACTGAAACAGGCCAGCAGAGGAGAGACAAGGAGAGTGAGAGAGGAGAAGGGAGGCGTGAAAAAGAACCAAGAGGCCAAGAGCAGAGCCAAGAGCCAAGAGAGCTCATGGGAACCAACGGCCAGAATGGTTGAGTTGTATAGGAATCAGGAGCTGGGGGCTGGGAAGCAAAGCTCTGGGGGGAGGGGGGCTGCCCAGGTTTAGGGCAGGGGACGAGGGTGAGAGGTGCTGAGGAGCCAGGACTCTGTGACAGGTACTCACTGAGAGCCAGCTGATTTGAGACGTTAATAGGCAACTTAGCCATTTATCCTGGGTTTCTTTGAGACCTAACGCAGTGCATGTGACTCCTGGAATCTCTTCCCAGGAGATCCTGGGAGTTGGATCTGTCAGCACCATGTGAAAGGGGCTGTAGGATCAGGGAAACCAAGATCAGAACCAAGAGGGTGACAAACGTCTGTCATTGCCACGAAGGGACTGTGACATTGCAAACATGAAACTATCGCATAGGCGGGCACAGCTGGTAGAGTGGCCGCCCACCATGAATCATGCCTAGGTGCCATCCCCAGAGAAGGATACTCCAGGCATGGCGGTGCACAGCTGTAATCTCAACACTAAGGAGATGGAGGCAGGAGAAAGTCAGGGTCATCCTTGGCTACATAGTGAGTTCAAGGCCAGCCTGGGCTAAAGGAGACTCTGTTCCAAATACACAAAACCAAAGGGGCTGAAGAGGTGGCTCAGTGATTAAGAGCAATTGCTGCTGTTGCAGGGGACCTGAGTTCAGTTCCCTGCACTACATGGTGTTTCACAACCATCTGTCACTCCAGTTCTGGAGAACCTGGTCCCTGTTCTGGCATCCGAGGACACCAGGTACACACACATAGTGCACAGATGTGCAAGCAGGCAGAGCACTCATACACATAAAAATAAAAATAAATATTTAAAACAAAAAACAGTAAACAACACGAGCCAGTGAACACCAAGTCCGGAGGTGACTTTTCTTCTTCCTATCCA
The DNA here is from genome assembly GCF_049852395.1 of Peromyscus maniculatus bairdii. Taxonomy (NCBI): domain Eukaryota; kingdom Metazoa; phylum Chordata; class Mammalia; order Rodentia; family Cricetidae; genus Peromyscus; species Peromyscus maniculatus. Next base: position 21,840,432 of record NC_134870.1, read on the forward strand.
TGCACATTTTTCAATGCAGTACGAGTTTCATAACAGAAAAGTATAAAAGAAAATAATTAAGATAAAATAAATGGTCCTCCTTTCAAGGCAAGCAAAACTTATCAGGAGGCATCTTGGTTAAAAAAAAAAGGCATTTAGCAACCTTGGTAAATGAGGTTGAGGGCATATGGTCATCTCCCTAGGCACCATGGGTTCTGTTTTCTTGGCCATCCGCCCTGTGAACATTGACCTTACCAAGGGCTCATGACCTCTTTATCCCAGGAAGAATTCGCGTTGAGAGCCGTCTTTGCCAGCCTCTATGAAACCCGAGGGCGGCTCTTACTGCTTTTGTCCTGCCATCCTGGATCTCCAGGGAGGCAGGCTTTTCCTTCCTAAACTTCTCCCGTCCTAGCTTGTCCTTAGCTGACCCCAAAGTGCTTCCGGCCACACCTTCTAGGCTTGGACCTCAGGCCAAGTCTCCTGCCGAGGCAGAGGTGAGACGAGAGCTCCTGGGAGCTGCAGCAGTGGGACACTTTGGTTGCCATCCAGTCTTTCTCCGAGTGGCGGTGCCAAAGAGGCTGGGCAGCTACTGCTGCCCCCAGAGGAGCTGCTGGCAGCTATCAGGGAAGGAGGGTGCCAGGGAGACAGAGCATCGGCTCAGCCACCAAGGTAAAGAAATGAACCTGTGATGTGGGGGTGCCAGCTCTGGTCTTCTACCCCAACCCCAAGTTTCCTTGCCATCCTTTATGCCCTAAATGCTTGTGTTCACGCTGCCAGGGGAGGGCGGAGGGAACGGCTCCGGGGCCTCCTGCCCTCTTAGGGCTGGTCAGTGTGGTAGCTCCCCTTGGCTGCACACTGAGTCTCCTCTGGAGACACATTGGGTTTGGGGCATGGTAGGGTTGGCTGCTGACCATTTTGGGAAAGCGTTTGGGGAAGCTCTTATGGAAGCGTTGCCCATCCGCATTGGTTGTCACCATAGGAAAGAAGAAGCAAAATGTGTCTTGGTTTGCAGGTGACATGGTCTCAGAGACAGTGAGTGGCTGTGGCCCTGCAGGGGGAAACTCTTGTCTGTGTGCTCAGCAGGCTCTGGTTTTATCCCTTTGTGCTGGAGATGGAGCCCAGGGCCTTGTGCATGCTGGACAAATGCTTTGCCACTCAGCCACATCCCCAGCCCCAGAGTGGCTTCCGGTTGGGTGACCAAGGTTGAGATGGTCTGAGATGCAGAGACGTGGGACTCCTGAATATCAAGGGCCATTTGTAACTGCGTTTGTCGGATGGATCTCTCCCAGGTCAGACACACAGGTGGAATGGTGTTTTCCTCCTCAGAGTTTTGGGAACTTGGGAGGCTCCTTGGTCCAGCTTTAGCCTAAGACCAGAGAACAACGAGACTCTAAAGAAGCAAGGAGGATTGGGGACATGGCTCAGTTGATAAAGCCTTGCAAGCAGGAGGGCCTAAGTTTCACCCCAGGACTTGTGAAAAACCGAGGCACAGTGTAATTCCAATGCTAAGGAAGCAGGGCCATCAAGACCCTTGGGTCTAAAAAAAGAAAAAGAAAAAAAAGTCAGATGGCTCCAGAGCTTGTCCTCTGGGCCTCCACATGTATGGATATGTACACACACACACACACACACACACACACACACACACACACACACACACACACACACGGGAGCAAGGAAGAGTGATAGGAAACAAATTTGAACAAAGTACAATGATATGTATAAAAATGTCATAATTAAACTTATTTTGTGTGGTAACTAAAATGGTAAAGAAAAAAATGCCTATTCTGCTTGGCATGAACATCTATCTACCAGTTGTATTAAGCTTCATCCAACATGTATCTCAGAGATATGAACTGAATTGACAAAAATTCTATTATGAAACTGCATCAATTCCCCTTTAAGAATATGGTGAATTTCCCCGAGTCTACTTTATAAGCACACCAACCTCACTAAACTAACCTCCTTGGGCTGCGGAGAGAGCTTGCTTGGCCTGCAAGTATGAGGTTCTGAGTTTGATCCTAAAACTCTTGTTTTGTTATATTTTAGACAACAACAGCAAACTGTAGTGACACATAGCTTGTAATCTCAGAGTTGGGAGGCAGAGGCAGGCAGATCCCTGGCACTCACTGGCCAGCCAGTCTAGCCTACTTGTTGAGTTTGAGAGCAGTGAGAGACCCTGTCTTAAACAATAAGGTGGAGGGTGATTAAGACACCCAGCTATGACTACTGCCTGGAGATGTACAAGCATCATCAGTAAATACACATGGTATTGTGTGACAGATTCCCTGGAAAGATGCAACACTTAACGACTGGTCACCCAAGGAAGGGAACTCATGATAGACCAAAGTAACAACTAGACCAATGTCTACCTTGCTGGACCAATGACTTTTATTGGGTTAGAAATGGCTGAGGTGACTTATACAGAGTAGGGACGACTCAAGAGTAGATGCATCACCCCAAAGCCCACCCCAGCTGCAGCCCTAGAGCTGTCTGGGAAGCCTGCAGGCAGCTGACCATCCAAGAATTCTCTTCCCTGGGAGGGAGCTAAGAGAATCTCCCAAGTTTTTGTTCTCCTGGACATGTGACATTCTTGTTTACCTCCTGAGGCTCATGAGCTACTCCCTCCTGGAGCAAGTGCGTCAATTTGGAGACTACCAGACAACATTATGTCATGCGCAAACCTACCCTTTGGCTTTCAACAGTTAATATTTGACTACAAAACTATTCCAAGGATGAAGACCTGAGCAGGGCCTGCTGTTAACAACGTAACTAAAACTGGATTCATTTAGGAGAGATGAAGAGATTAGGGGAGCTTTCAGTCCTTCAACCATGAGGTGTCTCATGTTCTTCTAGAGAAGTTGAAATGGGACATCTGCAAAGCACCCCTCAGCCCCGCTTCAAACCATGAGAAACTAAATCAAAGCAAAGCAAATCACTGGAGGGCCGCGTTGAAAATCTGTCGATTTATTTCCCAAGTCAGTTGTCAGTTTAAACAGCTGGAACAGGACTGAATGATGATGAGGCCACTTGGAAGCTTGCCAACACTTTTTGGGGGTGGAGGGGACAGAGTCTTACTGTGTAACCTTAGCTCACCTAGACCTTACTGTGTAGACTACTGTTGTAGAAAGAAACAAATAAAGAAATGTAATAGATCTCAAAGGAATAAAAGACAAGGTTTATTCTGGGATATATGAGTGACCATGCCTCAGCCATACAGATTTAGGTTATCCCACCGTGGCTCAGAGTTTTACCCACTGATGTCCCGAGAAGGAAATATAAAGGGAGTGTCAGTACCATGGGCCAGCTGCCCAGGTGTCTAGATTCGTCCGGGGGCAAAAGAGAACTGAATGTCCATGGAGAGAGAAAGTAAAGACTCAGGAGTAAAAATGGACTTGTGTTGAAGCAGAAAGCATGCGGTCAGGAAGGGTGGGGTCCCCAGAGCCAAGTGGTCTCTGAGCTGGTCCTTAGAGGCTCCCTAGAGCATTTCTCCCTCTGAGCCCTCTCCCCACATTTCATTTCCTCAGTTCCAACAGAAAACACCCTCAAGCGGATGGTATTGTTTGACTGAAATAGTCAGAAAGACACGAGACGTTATCCAGTGGATGGCTTTGGCGTGCCAGGTGTTTCAGGTTAATGGGTGTTGGTTTAGCACTTTCCAGTGTTACATGAGATTGTCCTTCCCAGGTAGAAATGTTATTTCCTCCCCCCTACCTCTATCCTCACTGCCTACCCCCTTCCTGACTCCTCACAGAAGCCAGCCATAGCCTAGAGGGAGGGGAGAGCTTAGGTAGACCAGCCTTCAGGGAGCTGGTACATCCCTGTGGCTGCCTATAACTACCCTCCACACCCTCCTGTCGGCTGGGGAGGGCACGCGGCCTCCTCTGCAGGGCCACATAGTGGTTATGTGGACAAGTTACTTGTTTCATTGTAGAGACAAAATACCTGTCAAACAAATTTGTTAGGCCCAGAGTCCCAATAAACACAGTCTATCAAGGCAGGACAGGCCTGGCGGCATCAGCAGCAGGTGGCTGCTGGTCACATTTGATCCACATTCAGGAAGCAGATGAAAGCTTATACTCAGCCACCTTACTATTATTTTTTTTATTTTTTTATTTTTATTTTTTTGGTTTTTCGAGACAGGGTTTCTCTGTGTAGCTTTGCGCCTTTCCTGGGATTCACTTGGTAGCCCAGGCTGGCTTCAAACTCACAGAGATCCTCCTGGCTCTGCCTCCCGAGTGCTGGGATTAAAGGCGTGCGCCACCACCGCCCGGCTATTTTTTTTATTATTATAAAAAGTTACTTCATTTATTTATTTGTGTGTATGTGTGTATGAGTCAGAGTTCTCTGGAAGAGCAGGACAGAATAAATCTATATTAAGAGGATTTTTACTGGAGTGGTTTATAGACTGTTGTTCGGCTAGTCCAACAATGGCTGTCTCCTGACAGAAAGGCCAAGAACCCAGTAGTTGTTCAGTCCATGAGGCTGCCTGTCTCAGCTGGTCTCCAGGCTGTGCTGGAGTCCTGAAGAAGTCGGTCCTAAAGCCAGCAAAGGAAGGCCTAAGCACAGGACTGGTGAACTTGCGGTCCAGCGTAAGGGCAAACAAGGAAAATAATGCAGGCTTCCTTCTTAGTGTCTTTTTACGTGTTCTGCCACCCGAAGGTGTGGCCCAGATTTAGGGTGGGTCTTCGGATCTTCAGCAATAAGTCCAGATTAAGGCTGAGCCTTCCCACCTCAAATGATCTAGTCAAGAAGATTCTCCAGAGCCGAGTCCAGAGACTTAGGTTTCAGTCGATTCCGTGGCCAAGTTGACAACCACGGTTAGCCATCACAGTGTGTGCGTGTGTTTGGGTGTGCACAGGCCGTGACTCCCTTGTGGAGGTCGGGACAACCGGTGGGAGCTAGTTCTTCTGCCACGTGGACTCTGGGGACAGAACTCAGCTTGTCTGGTGCCTTTTACCTGCTGGTACCATCATGCTGGCTATCATTGTCTCTTTCTAGTTGGGTCTGGAAACTCAACCATGGAATGGTACATTCAGAGTCTCCTCCTTCAGTTAACCCAAGTTAGGTAACCCCAGATATGCCCAGAGACTTTTTTGCATGGTTATTCTAAAATCTTATCCCATTGACAAGATTAATCACCATACTTTGGAAGGGCTGCAAGACCCTCATTCTCCTCTTCATGTGGGACTTGTTTTTGGTTCTAGATAGGGCCTGGAGGAAGCCATCTGAGGCACTTGCAGACCTTCAGATCTTTTCATCCTCATCTTATTGGTCTGGCGTGGTGGCTAGAAGAAGCCCCACACCCTGCTTCATCCTTGAGTTCTTGGCCGTTCCTGAAGAGTGTGGGGCTCAGGCCTGGCGGGAAGACATGCTTGCTGAGGGTTAATCAGGGCATCTGCTGTCTTCTCTGAGGCTCATCTGCTCTAAGCTCCAGCTCTGCTCCTGGCGAGCTTCTGTACCTCCATTTCCTTCTGGGGCAGACTGTGTGTCAATCTATGTCCTGTCCTTGACCTCAGACTTCTCAGAGCCCACCTGCTGCTCCTCTCTCCAAGTCACAGAACTCAATACGTGATTCAAGCCTCTGTCTGAGTGTTCCTCCATCTTACCAACCTCAGCTCAAACACAAGGTGACACCATTCCCCACCCGGTGACCTCACAGATCTGTGTGTTTCTCCTCTTCCTGAAAAGGGCAGTTATAACACCCCTACGGCCTCCTGGGCTCAGCCTCTCTCTATGGTGCCTGTTCCTCTTCTTCTATGATAGGGCTGTGTGTGGAACCCCTACTTCCATGGGCCTTCTTTTACCAATCCCAGATCCCTCCCTGTCCTTGGAGATGGGGGCCACTGTTCCCAAGCTCTTAGAGCTCTTCTGCTGGCTTCCCTAGCGTCCCTGAATTGCTTTCTTTGTCTGTGTTTGTGTGGATGCAGGTGCATGTGTGTGCTTGTACGTGTGGGGGCCAGAGTGTCAACTTTAGCTGTTCTTCCTAAGGTGCTGTCTGCCTTGGTTGTTCAAAGGCAACATCTCTCACTGCCCAAGAGCTCGTCAAATAGGCTAGGTTGGCAGGCCACCAGGCTTCCCCTGTGTTCAGATTGCAAACTCATATACCACCAGACCTGGCTTGTTTGTTTGTTTGTTTTTAAAGTGGGCTCCGGCCTCACGATTACAAGGAAAGAACTTCACTGACCCAGATGTCTTCTCAGCCACTCCTTCTTACCAGGCCTGCCCTATTCATCCCGGACCTCTTCTGCTGCTCCTTCCCTTCTCATGGAAGGTCCTCTGCTCACACCCACATCCTCAGGGACCCACTGAACATACAAGGTTGAACTTGTACGTGAATCAAGCTTCCCACGTCTGTAGCAGAGTTCTAAGTCCCTCCCCTGCTCCCTCCTGCTTCCCAACACAAACCACATCCCCACAGCCTACACGTCCCCACACCCACTTGTCCAGCTGCTACATCCCACCACTGTCCAGGAAGCCACCTCCCCTCCCACACTTACCCATGCAAGTGCCCCACTGGCACCTGTCATGCCTAGCAAGGGCCACATCCACATCCATATCCCCAGCAAATTCTAACAGTTGCAGAAGACACAGTGCCTGACCCCTTTGCCTCCTGGCTCAAGGCAGCACACGTTCCTTGCAGGACGTGCCCAGTAGCCACTAATCAGAATGCTCTGGTGTCCACTGTGTCCCCGTGGTAGGGGCTGGTCTTGTTTGGATGCTCTGCGTCTCTAGTGGGACTGAGCAATGTCCTTCGAGAGCAGGTGAACAAATGATCCCAGATCCATAGGCAGATCCCTGCATGCCCACAATCACACAAGTCATACAACGTCCCTGTGTGAGTGTGTGTGGTGTATGAGCAAGCTAAGTGGGAGGTGGTGGGCAGGTGAAGGCATAGAGGCCAGAGGAAGACTTTGAGCGTCCTACTGAGTCACTCTCCACTGTTTTCCGTTGATAGAGGCTCTCTCATGGAGCCCAGAGCTCCGGGGGCAGCCAGTGAGCCCCAGCGGTTCTCCTGCCCCTGCCCTCAACACCACTGGGGTTGGACTCCAACTTCTTCCGTGGTGGGGATTTGAACCCCAGTCCTCATGCTTGTTCCAGGAACCATCTTCCCAGCCCCTGCCTTTGACCTGTCATTCTCTTTGGTTCTCGCGAGACCTCTATGCTTGGTTAAACCACTCAGCTGGCGACTTCTGCTCAGCCTCGCATGCCTGTTCCTCTGTGTTGACAATTGTGGAGACATTTCTCCTGACATGGGCAGAGGGACCGCGGAATCTTTCACACTTAGTATTTAACCAACCCTCAAATCACAGCTTGACAGAAAGGGCCAAGACACGTGCCAAAAAGTAATAATAATAATAACAACAACTGTAGACCCTCCTCTCCGATGATGTCAGCTCCGTGAGAACAGGTTTCTCTCAGCAAATGAGAAAATGATTTCCTAAATGCTTTCATATCATCAGATCATTTTAGGGCAGATAATCCTCCTTGATTTATCAGCAGTGTTTTACTATAACCGGGAGTCTTGGTTTGATTTTAATAAGAAATACTGTTTGGCTGGCGTGCTGACTTAGTATGCGCAAAGCCCCGGGTTCCATCCTCAGCGATGTGTAAACTGAGTGTTTCTGTGATCCCAGCAGAGGGAGGCAGGGGGAAGAGGATCAGGAGCTCAGGTCGTTCTTGGCTACACAAAAGGGAGTTTGAAGACAGCACGGATTACACAGAACCTTGTCAAAAATAAACAAACAAACAAATAAACTGCGTTTCTCAGGAAAGCGCCGGTGTCGGGTCTTAAGGGCAATTCAGCTCCCCATACAAGAAAGATGTTCTGGACCTTGCCCTCTCGATAGGGGACTGCACAGATTAGTGGAGTCCCTTAGTGCCCCGGCAGGCAGTGGGTGCCTAGAAGTGTCTGGGAGACCTAAGTCCGACTGTTTTTCCTGCTGCCTGGGGCAGCAGCGGGAACTCCAAGGAAGTGCGCGCGCGCACGGACTCTCTGGGTTTTACTTTCCTACCACATCCCTTAAAAGTGTCTCGGGATGTGGGTGGGGGAAGGCATGGGTGGGGGAGGGCAGATGAGGTGGGAGGGAGGGTGAATGGGGGGGTGGGGTGGGGTGCGAACTCGTGCATGTTTATTATAACTTCATTCCCTTTAAAAGGAAAAGTATGCCCGGAATCCGGGAGGTGGCAACGGAGTCCGGGTTGGCGAGGACGTGACGGACCCACTCAAGTTGGGTGTCTCTAGTGTCAGTCTCTAGTGGCTCCAGGGTTGGCGCTTGCACCGGCATCCCCTGTGCCCCTTGAGACTGTCTGTCCCCTGCACCCCTCATCCCGGCTGCCGGCTGGGCGGAGCCGCCCTGGCGGATTGGGTGTGTTCCTCCCTCAGCCGGACCGTGAGTCCTCTGTCAGGGACACAGTCAGTGGATTGCGGATCGGTGCTAGGCTGCTGGGCGCGTGGCCACCATGACGGGAAGGTAACAGATGATGCCTTAGGTTACGGGTGGAGGGTGACATGGGCCGGGACGGATGTGGGACTGCGGGGTCGCGGCGGGAAGTCCGGCGTCTCCTCTGCTCCCAGGCTGCAACCCATCTGGGACTGAGAGTCGGGCAGGTGGTCCTACTCTCTTCCTCGAGGGTGTGTGTGGGCAAGGGCAGGTGTAGTTCTACCGCCAGTGATCCCCTTGAGGTGACCCAGACCAGGGACTTGTCCAAGGTCAAGAGCGAAACCTTAAAACACGGCTGAGAGCCATGGACTTTCCTGGCAACCCTCTGTGTGATCCCGGGTGATAGTCACTGGGTGCTAGCCTGCCCTTGCCTCCTCCGTGAAACAGGGCGGTAAACGGCGTGTAGGACCTGTGGGGGAACTGCCTCTAGACCCTAAGTGTAGAGGCTCCGGGAGGGGCAGGGAGTATCCCTCCAGTCAGCCCCTGGGGGAGGCTCTGAGGTCCCTTCCTACCATTTCACAGATGAGATAATTCAGGTTCCAGAGGTTCAGGAGGTGGGTCACATGTCCACAAGAGTCCAGCCAGTGTTGGCTTTTGCAGTTACTTCTGGAACATGGCTGGGTACAAGTGTGTGGTTCAAAGCTGGGCTGGAAAGGCATAGCCAAGAGCTGGCAGGGGTGCTTTTTCTGCCCCATACCTCGCTACACTGGGGCTCCTGGGGAGCCTTTCCCTTTTGCAGCATTTGGTAAAGGGTCCTGGGAGTCAGGGCAACACCCAGTACTGTGGGCTCATGGCCTGAAGATCCCTTGAGGCACAGGACAGTGTCCTGCCTCAGGGACACACTGCTGCTGACCGCTGAAGCTGTGGCTGGGAGTCCTAGGGCAGCCCTGGATTGGGAAACAGTGTGTATCCTGTCATGGAATGAGATCAGTTCTGCCCTCCGGCTTCCCAATGCTTCCTCCCCAGCCTCAGCTCTGGGTACTCCCCCATCGTGAAGACTGCTGCTTTATGTGGTGCAGTACAAGGACCTGACCCACCCCAGGAAGGTGGTAAAGGTCTTCCCACAGACTGCTCTGGTCACTTCTGTGTGCCCCTCAGCTTGCCCCCTGCCCCCGGTTTCCTGGCAGAAATCCTTACCATGTTCTTGCCTCTCCATGCTCAGTCCTCAGCTTTGAAAGAAAAACAGGCACCCAACTATATCTTAAGCTGGAAGTGGGATCCCGAGCAGACACATGAGGCACCTCTTAAGTCTGGATTCCTCAGCCCTCTCTGGATTGGTCGGTCATGGGCAGCCAGCAAGAAGAAAACCTTCCGGAAGGTTTTTGGTGGTGGGAACAGAGATCAGGAGATCTGCTGGCCATGGGGTCACAGGGAACAGGGAGCTCCTTTCTGCTCTGGGTACTATTGCTCATCCTAGAGAACAGAGAAAGCCCTAGACGCGGGGAACCTCAGCAGCAGTGATGCCCTCTTTGAACATTTTGGTGGCTCTCTTCGGTTTTTGCCTTCAAGCATTTCCCTGTTGGTGTGTTTTATGTCGCTGTGAGATGACCCTGTCCACCACAGTTCCAGGCTTGGCTTCCTTCCCTCGTACACACAGAGATCCTAGCCAGGCTTGTCCGGGAGGAACACACATCTGACTCAGACTTGGGAGTGGGTAGGTCTCTTCTTGTCCTAGGAACTGTGGGGTTCTTTAGCACCATGTCACATGCTCTGTGCCCATTGCCTCGGTGAGGCGGGGCAGGTCTTCATGCTTGGATCCTGGAACCCCCACCAGACCTTGGAGCCAGACTGCAGGGATACCCCTTCTCTGCTCACACCCCTCAGGACCCTCCTTGTCACCTCTCCCCTGGGCAGTGGCAGGCAAGAGCAGAAGGAGGGCTGCGGGGAGACTCCAAAGGAGACCTGGAGTAGCATCCTTTGTAAAGGCACCCATTGGTGCTGCGCAGAGAGGGCTGTGAGGAGACTGGGAAGCCAAGCAGGAGGCCAGCAGCCAGGGAGGCTGAGGGCATGGAGTTGGGAGGCAGGGTCAGGGCTTCCTGGAGGTGGAGTGGACAGGATGTTATCGGAGCTGTTTGAGCGAGGGCCACGGCTCTGTCAGCCACCTCCTCAATGGGCCAGTTAAATAGACAAGTAATAATGAAAGACAGAGGAAGGACAGTTATTCAGTGTGGTCACACCGGGAAGAGAAGCAGGGGTCCTGTCAGTGGCTACGTTGTCTCCCACCCCAATATACCCTCAGGTCCTGACATGAAGTTCAGGTTTAAAAGAAGGCAAGAGGAACGCATGGGTAAGAGGTCCCTGGCAGGGTGTGGTGCTGCCCGCCACTCCCCTGTCCCAGTCTCAGTTCCAGTCTCTGCAGCAAGGTAGCCTGACAGCTGTCAGAATCATGTGACATCCCTTCCTGGGAACGAGCCCTTCTCCTGGCTCACCCCAGGCTTCAGCATCTTTCCTCCCCGTGATGGCAGTCCTGGAGCAACTCTGGTTTCTTGGGGATCACTGCTTCCATAGTCAGATAGCCAAGCCAGGTGTGGTGGCGCACACCTTTAATCCCAGAACTCGGGAGGCAGAGGCAGGGGCATCTCTGTGGGTTCGAGGCCAGCCTGGTCTACAGAGCAAGATCTAGGACAGTCAGGGCTGTTACACAGAGAAACCCTGTCTCAAAAAAAAAAAAAAAAGAGTCTGATAGCCAAAGGGAGAGACACAAATGTCTCTTGAGCACATCTTCATCTCAGTTACGAGAACAGGTCACTAATGGCGTGCTCTGAGGTGCACAGTAAGGAGCATTGGTGAAGGCCTGTTTTTCAGCAGATCTGCGAGGAAGAAAGGGTGCTCTAGGTGTGGTCTGGTCTAAGGGGAGAACTGGAGAGGCCCAGGAAAGGGCTGGGCTGGGGAAAGAGGGCCTGAGCCCTGTGCATTGCTGAGGAAGAGAAGGCGCCATGGCGTGAGAAGGACCCAGCCAGCGGGTGGTGTCATGGCCTGGGGACTTCAACACCAGGTTCTGTGGTAGTCACAGCTGTGCTCCCCTGTTAGAATCTCTAAGCAAGCTCTCAGGAAAAGCCCAAGACCAAGCAAGTGATTTCTGGCTACAATGATCGTTTCTGAAGTGTGATGCATTGCTCTTCAAAGAACTGAAAGTAGTATTAGTGAAGAATGCATTCCTGTAAAGTCCTAAACTTCTGTCTATACCATTCTTTCAGATGCTTTTAGAGATCTCCGAGACATGCCAGGCTTAGCATTACATAAACAACCCTTTTACAGAGGGTAGGCAGGACCTCTCAAGGCCCACCCTCATCCACTCCAAGCAAGTACCAGTTGATCTTAGACAACTAAAGGAATGCTTAAAAAGAAACATTAGCAAGCCCCCCCCAATCCCCCAAATTCTATTACATATCAATTGTTTCTTCAAAAGAACGATGTTGGGAACAAAGTTGATGTAACCAAACACTCAACAAGAAGCAACTTGAGGAAGGAGACATTTCCTGTGGCTCACAGTTTGAGAAGACACAGTCCATCGTGGCCGGGAAGACATGGCAACAGGAATGGGAGGCAGCTGGTCCAGCTGTGTGTGCGTGCATTCAGGAAACACAGCAGGGGGACTGCTGGGGCTCAGGACCCCAGAGGCCAGTTTGGTGGCTCCAGATGTTATTAATGCAACCGTCAACATCAACGATTACAGTTGTGTGTAGTGCAGTGCTGCTGTGTGGGGGAGACCCCACTCCATGAACCCCTCCATAATCCACAGCCATTCTCCGTGAACCATCTCACTGCTTCATCTCAAGGTGCGGCTGCTTCCGTGGGGTCACTGTGTGACTCCTCACCCCAATGGGTCTCACCCCTTTGCACTGTCTTGCCCAGCTCAGGTCCAAACTTTCATTGTAGGTATAGAGGCTTCCCTAGTTCATGCAGTTCAGACACAGTATTCCCTCATTACCACAGTTTCCCGTACCGGGCCTTTATTAATGTCCCCATGTGCATGCTGAATCATGAATTCACCATTCTCTCTTAAAGCTCAAACAAGGATATCTTCTATAGTTTCTATCACGTTCTCTTCCTCCTCACTCTCTGATTCTCCCCAAGGGTTCTGTGTTTTTGGATCCTTGGAAGAGCTCTTTAGCATCGATATAATTTACACCCTTTGCCTTAAGTTCTGCAAGCTGTAAGAAGGATTAGCCAGCTACTTAATCTCATCCCCTCAACTTCCCACTTTTCCAACAGAGGCTACTGAAGAGGACAGTGTCTGCATGTCTCTTCATACTGTGATTCCTCCCTTACATGGGGCAAGCTCCCCTCACCCCGAAGGTCACATGACTCAGTCACATGCTCTATCACACACACACACACACACACACACACACACACACACACACACACACACACAAAGGCCATGTAGCAACTACCACAGTCCGTTATGGTTCTGTCCCACACTTAGTACTTCCAGGGATCAAAGTCCATTTTCTGATTCATCAGCTGTTGTGGGAGGGGGGCATTTCCATGTTTGCATGGCAGACTCTGTTTGTCAAGGAGGCATACCACCCCGTATCATGTAGAGGAAGATGGTTACCTTGGGATTTCCCCCCAGGGATGTTCTGCTTTCAGATGGTTTGGCTTTGCTTGCATGTTTTATTGCCCACTACAGGAAAGAGGTAGACTATCCTAAGGTAGGCAGAGAGGGAGGGGTTGTTCTGCAGATGCGCCATTGGTCATCTTCAGTTGCATTCACACTTTCTGATCTTACCAGGACCCCCCCCCCCACAAACACACACAAATATTAAAGACAGGCTGGCTTCCTATTCAATATGTAGTTGAAAAATAACAACCTTGAACTTCTGATCCTCCTGCTTCTACCGCTGGAGTGCTGGGGTTACAGGTGTGCACCACGACACTCATATGTCTTTAAAATGGTACACTGTGGAGAGTCCTGGGTTCTAGCATTGAAGACTTCTGTATGAGAGAGGCTGAGATACTTTGGAGGCATGAGTTTAATGCTGACTACCAGAACTCTGTCCCTGAGCTTCTGCACATCTGCAGCCATCTACATCAGGAAGTGGGCATGTGGGCATTTGGAGCCTTTAGCCTCCTCCGGACTCAGCCTCTAAATGTCCTTTAAAAATATTTGCTGAATCAATCATTGTTGGGCAACTTTGGAGTTGGCCGCCCTTACAAATGGTATTCTGGGCAGGGCTTGTTAATGAGTACCACTCTGTTTCTGGGTTTGCTGATGTGTGTTCTTGGCACCTGAGAGCATCAGGCTGGCCCTGGACTCAGTTGCCTGGTGACAGGAGCAATGGCGAATGTTTCTTTAGGATGGCCTGGGAAGATGCTACTTATGCTTTCTCATCTCACCCAGAAGGCTCACAGCGACAGCCCAGAGTTCCCTGCTCTGCCCCTGCATTAGTGACTAGAGTGGTAGCTCAGGCAGCAGTGGCCATGGCTTCCATACTCCTCTGGGGTAGTTGTCTTTGGGTGACAAGTCACTGTGTCACCCTCTACAAATAAAAATCACGAGGGCTTCTCTAAATATTGACAGCGTGAGCTTCTTTTTGGAATGCTTGACTCTTTTGTGTGTGTGCACTCATGGGCAACTGAATATATAGGCATGTGTGCATGGAACATGGAACATGTATGCAGTCAGAGGACAACCTTTGATGTTATTCCTCAGGTGCTTTTTTTTTTTTTTCTTTTTTCTTTTGGCAGGGTCTCTTATGTTCCTGGAAGTTCACCACATTATCTAGGATAGCTGGCCAGGGAGCTTCCAGAGCTCTACCTTGCTTTGCCTTGGGCACCCCCACCCGCCACCCCATGTCACTCACCACTGTGGGATTCCAAGGGGTGAACCACTATGCTCGCTCGACTTTTAAAGTTGGTTTTGGGGGTCTGAACTGAGGTCCTCACACTAGCAAAGCAAACGCTCTGCCCTCTGAGCCATTCTCAAGCCTGGGCACTCAGCTCTTGGTTGGCCAAGATCCTAGGGGACGGGAGCCCAGGGTTTGCGTTCTGAAGTTGGCTTTCATGCTGCAAGCTCTCAGAGAAAGAAGCAAGGTGGCATGTGCACATGGTGGGGCCTGCAGCTGGTTTCCTTTTTATTATTATTATTATTATTATTATTTATTATTATTATTATTAATTATTTCTTCTTATTCGTATTCTTCAACTTTTAGACAGGGTTTCATTTTGTGGCCCTGGCTGGTCTGGAACAGTAGATGAAGCTGGCCTTGAACTCACAGAAATCCCACCGTCTCAGCCTCCCAGGTGCTGGGATTAAAGGGTTGGCTTGTACTCCGCACTCCTCACCGCAATGTGCCCAGGAGCTCAGGCTCCCCACTGTATAGGGACAGATAGAACCCAGCCCTGTTTTGGGACCTGCCCAGACCCAGTCCCCTCCTCAGGCCCTGCTTTCTGGAAGCTGACCTCGCAGCGCAGCAGGAACAATACCCTTACTATTCAGATCGGACGGCTGCCCTTTAGCGATCCAGCCAGTAACTCAATTCCTGTCCCGCGGAGGAGGCTCATGCCTTACCGGGGGAGGCGGCTTACAGCCTGGCTGGGGCTAATGGTCAGGTGAGCTAGCTGGGTGGGGGACTGTACCTGCAGCGCCCCACTCTGGCCAAGCAAGGCTTGCAAAGAGTTCGGGTAAAGAGTGAGAGGCTGGGCGGGGTTGTAGACAACAATGGCCGGAAAAGCTTGTACTTGCCTGCAGTGCTTGCTTCGGAAACCCCTCCTGGTCCTTCAGAGAGGCTGACTAGCCAAGGCACAGGAACAGGGCTGGGCTGGAGACAGGGTGGGGGAGCAGGCGCCACTTGTTGGAGTTGGTTTTGATGCAGTCTGAGATCCCAACGCTTGCGTAGGTTAAGGCACTGAAGCTAGGCACCAGAGACCCGTTGTCCCGTGTCATCCCTTTGGTAACTTTCAGACTGAGGTTATTTTATTTTGTGAGACCGAGTCTCGTGTGTCCCAGGCTGGCCTTGGCTCACAATGTAGCCAAGGGTGATTTTGGACTTTTGGTCTCCCAAGTAGTGGGATCACAGACTTGGTTTTATGCCATGCTGAGGGCTGAACCCAGGGCTTCCGAAACGTTAGAGGCGCGCTCCACCAACTGAACCACGTCCTTGGCTACAGAATGGGTGATTTTAGTGTCACCTTGTAGATGCACAAACCCGGGCTCTAGAGGTCAAGGGCATCACTAACCAAAATATGGCGGATTCCAGCACATGTCAGACAGATTCTAAAGCAGCAGCTGCTTGATTCTCTGGAAACTTGACGAGGTAGAGAACGAGATGGGTCAGCAGGGTTTAGGGTGGTCCCCACAGTAGCTCAGAGGGTTAACCTGGGCTTAGGAGGGAATCTGGGAGTCCCTGGGGGGAGAGAACAGAGGACATGGCTCCTATACAGGTTGCCCAAGGGCCACCTGGCTGGAACAGAACTGTAAAAAGCTAGGGGCTGGGGTGGATGGGGCAGTGGCATTGGCATTGAGGACCAAGTGGCCCTAGAGGAGGAGGTGGAGGAAGAAGTGTCGGGGAGGAGAGCCGGGGAGCCACAGTCCCAGGTGGGCAGAGTGAGGACCTGATATTTAGGAGGCTGACGTCACTCAGGTTCTTCGGAACTTCCTGCCAGTGACAGGGAAGTTTGACAGGGATTCTAAAGGACTGAGCCTCGAAAAAGGTGTTTGTGGGGCTGAAGAAATGACTCAGTTGATACAGTGCTTACTGTACAAGCAGGAGCACCAAAGTTCAGATCCCCAGCACCCATCTTAAAAAAAAAAAAAAAAAAAAGCTGGCATCTTGTCTGGGACCCCAGCACCAGGGAGGCAGAGACAAGCAGCTCTCTGGAGCTCACTGGCCAGCCTAGCTGAACTGGTGAGGCTCAGGTCCAGTGAGAGAGCCTGTTTAAAAAATAAGGCGGAGAAGAAAACATCTGACCTCAGCCTCTGACCTCCACACCCACAGGAACACAAGTGTGCGTGCCTGTGCGCACACACATCATCTTTGGCCGAGAACAGAGGCAGCGGGAAGGCACTGGGGAGGCAGCGCTGACTCAGCTGTTATCTCCTATCAGGGGTTATCTGCAAAGGGACTGCCGTATGCTGGTTCTTCTTCAGGGGCCCAGCACAGGCCAGCACAGGCCTAGGCAATCCCATTGCTCAGGTAGGGACCTGTGGTTCACCTGCATGTGGCCAACTGGAATGGCGCCCTCCCAGGTCAACTTTGGTTGTGTCTGGTATGAACTGCAGGGCCGGGGTACAGGGGACCAGGGAACTGAGAGTGACCTCAGGGTGGAGATAACAGAAAACATGACCAAGGCACAAAGGAGGGATGTGGGCTCCGTACAGAAACTTAGGCTCCAGCAAGATCCCAGGAATGTGCATACACACGTTTATGCAACGCCTGCTTTTGGCTTTCTTTGAACTTCTGGTTCATGCTTCATGCCAGTTCTCTGTTGTGACAGGTGTGGCATGCTTGAACTGCTCTTGATAAAAGGAAAGCGAGCCCCTGGACCAAAGGGGTGTTAGCTCTGACAGGTTTTGGATGGATTTGGAGATTCGGATAGGAACACGCCCCCTCGCCCTTTCCCACTTCTCCACACTCTTCTCCCTTCTGCTTTTCTTCTTTTTCCATTTTGGACAGGGTCTCACGTAGTTCAGGTAGGTCCCCCAACTTGCTATGTCACCAATGATGACCTTGATCCTCCTGCCTCCACTTCCTCGGTTCTGGGATTACAGGGGTGAGCCGCCGTACCCAGTATTACGCAGAGCTAAGGATCCAGTCCACGACTTTCTTACATGCAAGGCAAGTACTCTGCTAACTGAGCCACATCCTCAGCTCCTGGAATATGTTTCTGATGGTGAAAATGCATCCTGTGCACAGCTGTCCAAGGCAGCGTGTTAATTTCCCAGTAGCCACATGATGAGGAACAGGGCCGTCTTTGTGTCAAACCCTGTTTATTGTGTGCAGCCCGGTGGCCTCTGATGCTGATGTGGCCAGGGAGACAGGCCAAATCGGTCCCGAGCTGGCCGCGGCTGGTGGGAGGAAGCTTCCACTGGAACCTTAGACTGTGCCTGCCGCACAGGGAGCCTCTCTTTACCCTGAACCTGGCTCGTGCCTGAAATAGTGCAGACACTCAGCAAAGACCCAGTGGCGGAGGCAGGAAGTAGCTTGTGCGAAACACAGATTCTCCAGCGGGCATTGCCTTTTATAGACAGTCGATGTTGGACTCATTTTACAGACGAGGGTACTAAAGTTCGCAGGACTTTGATGCATGGGATAGGGATGTAGTTGGTAGAGTACTTTCCTAGCATGCATGAAGCTCTGGGTTGATTCTCAGCACTCAGGAGGTAGAGACAGGAAGATCAGGTTCAAGATCTGGCTAAGACATTTACCACCAAACCTGATGACCAGAGTTCAGTCCCTGGGTCCCACATGGTGGAAGGAGAGAACCAACTCCTGCCGGATGTCCTCTGAGCCTCATACATGGAGACAAGGTACAGGAACACACACGCACACACACACACACACACACACACACACACACCATAAATAAACAAATGGAAAAAAAGAAAAGAAAAAAAAAACCCTTTGCTTTAGACAGAGTGTCACTACATAACCCTGGATAGCCTGGAATTCGTTGTATAGACCAATTTGACCTAAACTCAGAGATCCACCTGCCTCTGCTCCCCTCAAGTGCTGGAATTAAAAGGGGTGTGCCACCATGCCAAGTTCCAGAAGAACTTTTTTTTT
This sequence comes from Peromyscus maniculatus bairdii, assembly GCF_049852395.1. NCBI lineage: Eukaryota > Metazoa > Chordata > Mammalia > Rodentia > Cricetidae > Peromyscus > Peromyscus maniculatus. The sequence continues at coordinate 21,858,586 of NC_134870.1, forward strand.
TTTGAATTCTAGATATTCTTTTTAATCTCCATTTTCTGAGTCCCCCTGATAGGCTGGCTTTGACCAATATTGCTGTTTCTTTTCTCTCTCTCTCTCTCTCTCTCTCTCTCTCTCTCTCTCTCTCTCTCTCTCTCTTTAAATTTTATTTTATTTTACAATACCATTCAGTTCTACATATCAGCCACGGGTTCCCCTATTCTCCCCCCTCCCACATCCTCCCCTTACCCCCAGCCTACCCCCCATTCCCACCTCCTCCAGGGCAAATCCTCCCCCGAGGACTGCAATCAACCTGGTAGACTCAGTCCAGGCAGGTCCAGTCCCTTCCTCCCAGACTGAGCCAAGTGTCCCTGCATAAGCTCCAGGTTTCAAACAGCCAACTCATGCAATGAGCACAGGACTTGGTCCCACTGCCTAGTTGCCTCCCAAACTGATCAGGCCAATCAACTGTCTCACCTATTCAGAGGGCCTGATCCAGCTGGGGACCCCTCAGCCTTTGGTTCATAGTTCATGTGTTTCCATTCATTTGGCTATTTTTTTTTCAATAATTGAGTAGAACCGAAATTTATTATAAGCCACAGTCGTCCTAGGGACCTCCATACTATATATATAGCCTCTATGGTTCTATGGGCTGTGGTCTGATTGTTTTTTATTTTATACCAGAAGAACTTTTAAAGAAATCCCATCATCCTTCTTCCCAGGCCCCCTCACTCATGTGCAGGGATTGGAGTGGAGGAAGAAACTGTTTGGGGTGGCCAGACCTGTGTGACGCCCTGGGAGATAAGGGGACAGGAAGAGCCATGTCTAGTCCCAGGTGATCCTCAGCAGGCCTCCACCGCTGTGCTTTAGTGTCTTTGGAGCAGAGAGAATCCCCCGTCTCATCCCAGACTCCCCTATAAGCTTAGGGATGTCTTGTGATAGTTTAGCGTGTGTCATCTGTCCCGAGTATGAACGTTTGGAGCGCTGCGGGTGAAGGTTGAGGAAAGAGAGCAGGGTGGTACGCATGCTCAGCTCTGGGTTTGGTTCTGTGCTCTGAGGGTGGGGCCTGGTTGTCTCCTCAGAGGATAGCTGGACAGGCTGCTCTAGGGCTGACTGTGTGAAGGAGGGCATGGAATGTCCATCCATCTCCGACCCTCTGCCCTCTGGCAGGGAGTACAGGAGGCCACAGGCCTTCCCTGGACTGGTCACAGCTGGTGAGCTCTGAAAGCACCCAGAGCTACAGTACAATGACAGTTCTCTTCATGCCGTTTGAGATCTGCTTAGCCCTGGACTGGGTACGAATGTGCTGTTACATCCTTAATCTTGGGTATTGGTCCTCACCTTCCACTTTGGGCACATCAGCCTAGCTGGCCTGCAAGCTTCTGGGAATTCTCCTGTCCCACCTCCCAACAGGAACTCAAGGACTACAGACACTTGACATATTGTCCTTGTCTTTTGCATGATTCCAGGGATTCCAACTTTGGTCCTCAGAGTTGCGTAGCAATGTGGCAAGTGGCTTTACCCACTGCGCCATCTCCCCAGATCTCCACCTTTTTTTTTTTTTTTTGGTGAGAGAATGTCTCACTTTTCCCTGGCTCTCACCCAGGTAGGCTAGGTTGGCAGGCCAGTGAGCTGCAGAGACGTGCTTGTCTCTGCTTCCCTGGCACTGGGGCTCTAAGTGGGTGTCAGTACGCTTGACTTTGTGTGTGTGTGTGTGTGTGCCTGTGTGCATGCATGCATGTGTGTGTGTGTGTGTGCCTGTGTGCATGCATGCATGTGTGTTTGGGTGTGTGTGGTGTGGGGGACTCTGGGTCTGGAACTCAGGCCTTCAGGCTTGTGTGGCAAACACTTCACTGACTGAACACAGAAAGGCCCCTGCTTTCTTCCAGATCCAGCAGCTGCTGGCTGGAGCTGTCAGGACTGAACTGTGTGGAGTGAGCCTAGAGCCCTTGTCTTCCTGGCCATGCCCCTGTCTCCCCTTCCTCGCAGAAGTCTTTGCTTCTTTGTGTGTTAGCTTTTTCCCCCTGTGACAAAATTACTACTCAGGAGCGGAAGAGTTTACGTTGCTCACAGTGTGTCAGAGTCTTTTTCTGTCTCCATGCTAGGACACTTTGACCAAAAGCCACTTGAGGAAGTAAGGGTTTGCTTGGCTTACACACTGGATCACTGTCTATCTTGAGGGAAGTCAGGGCAGGACCTGGACCTCAAGCAGGAGCTGAGGCAGAAATCACTAAGGAGAGTTGCTCACTGGCTTGCTGCCCATGGTTGGCTCAGCTGCTTTCTTAAAAACCCAGGACCACTTACCATGAGCTGAGCCCTCCTTCATGAACCATTAGTTAAGAAAATGCCCCCTAGGCACCCACGCAGGGGGGGTCAGGATCCATCCCTGGTGCATGGGCAGGCCTCTGGGAATCGGTGCTTGTGGTGTGACGCCTTGTGCAGCCTTGGTGCAGTGGGAAGGGGCTTGGACCTGCCTAGGCTCAGTGTGCCAGGCTCTGCTGACTCCCCATGGGAGACCTTGATTTGGGGGATGTGGGGATGTGGGGTGGCTTGGGAGAGAGGGCTGGGGGGTGAGATGAGGGAGGAGGTGGGATCTGTGGGTGGTATGTGGAGTGAGTAGAAAATTTCTTAATAAAGAAAAATAAAAAGAAAGAAAGAAAGAAAGAAAGAAAGAAAGAAAGAAAGAAAGAAAGAAAGAAAGAAAGAAAGGAAGAAAGAAAGAAAATGCCCCCTAGACATTCCCAAGGCCAGTTTAATGGAGGCAATTCCTCAGGTGAGATTCCCTCTTCCCAGGTGTTTCCAGTCCGTGTCAAATTGACAAAATCTAACCAGCACATGGCTTTAGATATGCCAGGCATCATGGTGGGGAGGTTATGGTGTGCAGACATGGGCTTATATCCCAGCACAGTGGGGAGACGCAGAGAGAGCCAGGTGTATCCTTGGTGCCTGCTAGTCAGCCGACCTAGCCTACCTGGTGCGTCCCATGTCCGTGAGGGATACCGCCACAAAAATACGTGGATGGTGCCTGAGGGTCAACGGCTGAGGTCGCCCTCTGGCTTGCAGCCCTGCAGGTGTCTCCCCCCCCCCACATGTACCCACACATACACAATTTCACGTTTTAAGGACGCTTACAACCTTGTGCCGTGTCTGTCGCCGCCGTTAAAGGTTGGATCCACCTGAGCGCTTGAAGCAGGGATATATGTCCCTGGGCCAGCCCTGCAAGTCTGCTGCCCAGCGCTGACCTTCTTTCTTCTCCTTCTGTCCCCTCTAGCAACATGTCTGAATGCTTGGCCGATGCCCTGTGCCAGCGCTGCCAGGCCCGGTTTGCCCCCACAGAGCGCATCGTCAACAGCAATGGGGAGCTGTACCACGAGCACTGCTTTGTGTGCGCGCAGTGCTTCCGCCCCTTCCCCGAGGGGCTCTTCTACGAGGTGAGGAGGCTCCGGGTAGAAGCCTGTTCTTGAAGAGTCCGTGGCGGCTCCGTGACCTGGCCAAGCTCCGAGGCAGCAGAGCTGAGTGTCACGCATGGTGTTGGCCCATCCCTCACCAGGGAACTTCTGGAGTCAGCAGACTCCCCTGGACAGGTTCCGGGTGGGTCCCGGAGTAGGAAGAACCCCACCATGGTGCTTGCTCTCCACTGGGTCAGATAGTAAACGCAATGGCGGAGTGATTCCATTATCTAGTGAGGGTGCTTTAGAAATAAGGATTCTCGTGGTTGGAGTTGGGTAACCAGGTGATGTTTGATGAGGCCGGAAGAGAAGGGACACACACACACACACACACATACACACACACACACACACACACACTCCTCTGCAGGAGAAGATCTTGGCAGAAGGCACAGCATATGTACTGAAGTGGAAGCGTGTGGGAAATCTGGGGAGAGGCTGGTGTGGCAGAAGTGAAATCTGGGGATGAGCCGGAGAGTGGCAGGCAGCAGACAGAGACTCGATCTTTCTATCTTAGCGGCTCTCCTTTGGGGTCTTGAACTTTTCTGTAAGAGATCGGAGCCACTTGGGTTTGGAACAGAGGAGTCACACCATTGTTTAACACGTGAAGAAGACCCCTCTGGTTCAAGGCATGTGACATGCGCCTGTAACACCAGATCCTGGGAAGCTATGTAATGGGACTGTCTCAAAAACAAAGTGGAAGACAGAGAGAGGCCCCGGGCAATGTGCCATACAGAGGCTGGGAGCCAGCTGGGAGAGAAGCTGGGGTACCAGGTGAGACCAGGAGTGGGGTCATTGAGTATGGAGATAGTTCAGATCAAAGTCAAGGGCCCTGAATTGCCCACGCCAGCTCACAAGAGCAAGTAGTTAAGTCCTTTCTAAACATGGCTGTTGTTAAAAAAGTAACTCATGCACGGGCTGGCAGAGGAAATGCCTTGGTCATCAGAGTGCTCGACTCACATCATGAGCTCTTGCGTTGAATCCCCTGAACCAATGTAAAAAAAACAGGGCACATTGGCTTGTGCAGGAATCCCACACTGGGAAAGCAGAGAGACAGGTGGGTCCCTGAGGCTCACAGGCCAGTCAGTCTAGCCTATTTGCTGAGCCTATCACAGGCTGGTGAGAGACCCTGTTCCCAAAAAGGGTGGGGTGCACCCACATACACATAAACACACACATAGTAAACCATATCAGTATACAGGGGTATAGTACTTTATTAAGAAATGAAGATAACAAATAATTAAAATGTCCTACTTCCCATTATTTCATTAGACTTTCACGTCGTTTATGTGTCTGAGATTATTTCTGCCTATGCGGCACCACTTGTGACATCGGAATGGTCCCAGCCTGGCAGTGAGATTCACACCACGGCATCTGGCAGACCCAGAGTCGGGGCCTCCATTGCCCCCCTCCCCAGAGTCGGTTAAACACTGACAGCGCTCCACTGGGCGGGAGTGGAGGGGGGACCAGGACTCGGGGGGGGGGGAGGAGTGCTCTCTTCGGGGGGCTGACGGCATCGCGGCATTGACTGGTGTGGGTATGCGGCCCGCATGTCGGATGAGGATCTCCTTTTGCTTCCCAGGCTCCTGAGAGATGCTGGCCGCCTGTAGAGGCAGCAGAGCGTTGGGGAGAAGCTCTCTGAGGGCTTTAGACCAGAACCAAGCCATGCACACAGTGGGTGTTGGGGAGATGTTGCTGCTGAGGGAGTTCAAGCCTCTGCAGTTTCTCTGGCTCACTGGGAGAGCTGCATGTACAGTTTTAGGAGAAGGGAGTTATCGAGGATGACTTTGAACTTCTGGTCCCTCCGACTTGCCTCTCCCAAGTGCTGGGATTACAGACAGGCACCCCCACACCCTATTCATGCAGTCCTGTGAACAGAAGCAAGGGTTTCCTGCATGGTATGCAGACCCTCTACAAACTGAGCTACAGCCCCAGGCCCAGATTTTATTTTTTATTTTTAAAGTAAATTGTTAAGGGAGAGGAAGGTTGAGGCAAGCTTTGGTCACGCTTGGAGACAATACATGACAGCCGCTGACCGCAGCACTCGGGTGCTTTTCTTTATCACCCCCATTCCTCAGGCCCTGCTTGTGCTCTCTTTCTTCCCTCTTCCCGCTATGGGCCTTCTACAGTCTCCAGGGACACTGACCTGGTCAGCTATGGAGGACAAAGCGGCACATGTGACTCAGATTTGACCTGTTCTCCCCCAGCCCCAGCTCCCACCTCCACTTGGCCTGCAGTCAGCATCCTCGGGTCCTCAACAGACAGCAGAATCCCCAAGAGCAGCCTGGGACCCGCAGCATCTCTGTGAAACACTCACTTTGCACTCTGCTAAACTGCACGGGCCAGTCCCCTGCTCCAGCTAGCTTGAGAAGGCTCGCTTCTCTGGACCCCATTCCCTCATTATGTATTAGGAGCAAAGGACTGTGGAGATGATGAATGACTTGCTTGTCTTTTGTCTGTGGCCCCATTTGCAGTTCGAGGGCCGGAAGTACTGCGAGCATGACTTCCAAATGCTGTTTGCCCCATGCTGCGGATTCTGTGGTAAGAGCTGGTGACGCCACCTGGGAAGCGCGGTGGGGTGGGGTGGGGGGTGGGGGGTGGCAATACTGGCACTCTACTTAACCTGGGGACTTTTACTCACCACCTCATTCTGTCTCTCTGAGTGAGCATTGCTCTTCAGGCCCCTAAAGGAGGGGTGCTTGGACAAGGCTAAACTGGGAGGAGCCCCAGGCTACATAAGGACTTGGGAGGTGCCGAAGGGTGGGGCGTGCCCTGACTGACAGCTGAGGTCTCTCCTCTTCTAGGTGAGTTTGTTATTGGGCGCGTGATCAAGGCCATGAACACCAACTGGCATCCAGGCTGCTTCCGCTGTGAGCTGTGTGACGTGGAGCTGGCTGACCTGGGCTTTGTGAAGAATGCAGGCAGGTGAGGCAGCCGCAGTTGTGGGCAGAGAGGCGGGTCTCTTGCCCCCACTCTAAGAGCCACGGTCCAGCGAGGTACCAGGCACCTTCCAGGCTCTGCAGTGTCCTGGGCGGACCTGGCCGTGAACCTTGTTCTACCCCTACTAGATGGAGAACACAGTCCCCAAGGCATGGATAAAGATGGGGTAGAAGGGTGAGGACAGACGGGGCTTCCTCTGAGCAGGGGGCTCCTCTGGGGACAGCAGGCATGAGGATTCTTGAGTGGCTATGGATGGATGAGGAGTTTTAAGTTCACAAATCACTATGACCCCTGACACCCCACCTGCTGCTCCCACACCATGCTGACGCCAGCTGTCTGCCTTCCTCCCTGTATGCACGTGGCTGGAGGATGTCGGACAGAAGGTCCTTAACCAGGTTTACTCTAAATTCAGAACTGTAAACTTCATTGGTACTCTGGTAATTCCCCTTCCAAGAAGCCTTATTCTTTCTTCTCATCTCTGCTTCCCTCGCTGTGGGTTCTACACCTCCCCTGCAGCCATGACCTCATCTCCCACCTGCATGGGGAAGCCTTGGGGGAGCTCCCAGCGACACCTTTGGGCCCCAAAGTCCTTCAGAGCATAGCTGTTGACCTTCTCTACACCTCAGGACAAGCCGGGGTATCCCACCAGGTCCTCTCCTTGACCTCCAGTGGTCTCACAGCAGGGCCCTCCTGCCTAAACCGCCTCCTCTCCCAGTGAGACCTCTGTCCTGTGCTAGCTTCCTCCAGCCTCTCTCTGTACAGAGATGTTCTTCGGGCCTGTGTCTGTACCCACCCTTGAAGATGAAGTCTTGGGTCTCTCAACAGCACATCTGGACTATCCAGGGGTCTCCTCCAGATCTCCCCTTTGCTCAGTTCCCCTGCCTGGGTGGCATCTCCATTTGAGATTTCAACACAACAGGTCCCAAATAGAGCTGCAAGTTTCTCCTCCTCTGACCCAAGTCTGCTTCTGCAACCCCTGTGCCAGAAAAGGCCTTGCTGCCTTCCAGAGACCCTCCAGCTTCCCACGAGACTGTGCTTCCTGTCTGGGTACTTGGTCCTCCGTCAAAGCCCCTCTGTCTCAGCCTACAGTGATCTTGTCGCTTTGCTATGCCGCTGGAGGGGCACATGACCTCATCCCGGTCCTGGCATCTGTAAGGGTGCCATGGTCTTGTATTCAGCAGGCTGTCTTGGTGAGGGACCACCAGGGCGGACAGACCTGTACTGGTGAGAAGTAACACTGAGCATGAGGGGCATCAGTCCGGGCTGTGCTCTTTCTGAGATGAGCCATGCACAGGCCACTACCCCATGCTTGGAAGCAGTATCCATTTGGAAGACAAAATGTAATAGAAGAATAGAGGGTTTCTCTGTTGATGGGGAGGGTGTGGTTGGAGGGCTAAGTTTGAGAGCCCTTCCAACCTAGAATGGCACTTGAAACTCCATGATGCATGGCTTCAGGTCTGCCCGGGGCAGACATACCACGGGGCCACCCAAACCACAATAAGGGAGACATTGCCTTACTTGGTCATTCTTGGGTGGAAGGGAAGAGAATTTCAGGGGAAGACATCATGTGTCAGGTTGAGTTAGCATAATAATTTCCTTTTCCTTAAGGCTCGATTATGTTTAGGAGTCATACAAACAAGTACAAAAAGGATACATGAGCATGGTCAACACATGCTGACAAGTTCAACAGTTCAAAGCCAGGCAGCCCAGGCTGGCAGAAGCCTCTTGGGAGGGAGTGGAAATGCCCCACTCTGGGTTTGAGTGAGCTGGGGACAGGTTCATGAACCTGGGTCCCTGCCTGCAGCGGGCTCTAATGGCTGTCCATCTATGCCATATGCCTGACCAGGCCACCTTCTACTGCGAAACTCCAGACGTTGTCAGGCTAGAGGCAGATGTGGGAACAGGGTTACAGCAGGGGAGTTCAGAGCTGTGTTTGCTGGACTCACTTGCAGTCAGTCTGAAATGTACTCATGTGTGGCTATCCGAGAGTCTGTGTCCCCCAAGCTCAGAATGAGATCATCTCCCAGGGCAGGCAAGGACTCTGTAGGGATAGGCGATATACCATGCACTTCAAAGGAAATATTAGACGCCCCTCTAGTTCCATTGAGATTAGTGCTGCTTCCTTTTCGGGGTCCTGGGCAGCTTGCTTTCTGGGTTATTCTGTTGGGCTTTGTTGCTGTGGGCATCTGCAGTATGAAGGAAGCTGGATGTTTCGTGGGGAAGAAAGATCTCCATTGTTCTAGAAATGTCCCTGTGGCTCCCTTCCCTATTTAGTACCAGTGAAGTCACTGAGTGTCTGGGAGCTGTAAATAAGGCAGGCCAACCCAGTCCCTGTGGAAGGGTGGGCAGGGCATCCTGTAGTTTGCCCCCGCCTCTTGGTGGAGTTGCTCAGACTGGATGGCCTTGCCGTTAAGACCTTGGAGCAGGGCAAGAGCTGCTGACATGTTAGTTTATTTGCTCAGGAAGTGGTGAGGGAACATAGACTTCTTTAGCTGGCCCTGGTAGCGTGGGCCCCAGTGGAGAGCTGGTCCTCCTACAACAGTCTACAGCTGGCCTGGTGACAGGACCTCCTTACAGCTCAAGGCTCACAGTTCAAGGCTCACAGCTCGGATCGGGCACTCAGGGAGCTCTCGTTGGTTTTTCCCTCAAAGCTGGGAGGTGGGCCCGCCAGCCGCTTGCTGCAGAGCAAGTTGCACAAGGCGTGGCGGAACTTCTCAGCCACGAAGAAGTACATGACAGGGTCCAGGGCCCCGTTGAGGCTGGTGAGACACGAGGTGATGCGGTTCCCGAGGGCCAGGGCACGCTGAGCAGAGCAGGACATCCCGCCGCCGCCGCCGCCGCCGCGGTAGTGAAGCACGTAGACCGAGCGGTGGATGTGGTAGGGCACAAAGCAGATGAGGAAGATGGCCAGAACCATAGCAATCATGCGGACAGCTTTGTTCTTGAGGTGCTTCTCTATGCGGGGGCCCTGGCGCAGGCTGCGAATGATCAGCAGGTAGCAGGTGACGGTGGTGATGAAGGGGAAGGTGAAAGCCACCGCCAGGGAGGCCAGGGCGTGATGGGAGGCCTTCTCCCGGTACAGTTGCAGGCAGACCACTGTGTGGTTGGTCTGCACGGTCTGTGGGCTCACGAGAAGTGGGGCCATCGCCACAGCCACCACCACCCACAGGAAGGCACAGGCCAGGTGGGCATAGAGAGGTCTTCGGAGCTTGAGGGACTTGACTGGGTGCACGATGGCCAGGAACCGGTCGGCGCTGATGCAGGTGAGGAAGTAGATGCTGGCATACATGTTGAGGTAGAAGAGGAAGCCAGTGAGCCGGCATGGGATTTCCCCAAATGGCCAGTGATTCCCGGAGAAGTGGTAAACCAGCCGAGTAGGCAGGACCAGAACACAGGACAGGTCGGCCACAGCCAGATGCATCAGGAACACGTTGGCCGGGGTGCCTGACTTGTGGTCCCATATGAAAAGCCACAGGGCCAGGGAATTGCCCACAAAGGCTAGGATGAAATCCAGAAGGTAGAAGCAAGCGAAGAGCATGTTCTCTAGTGGGGTCTCCTGTCCACATTGCTCAGAGTAAGCCAGGGAGGAGTTGTCAGCCAGGCTCGGTGGGGCCGTCTCCAGGCCATTCATGTTGGGGCTAAAAGCAGAACAGGAGAACAGAGCTGGAGGGAATACGGAACCAGTTGTGGGATCCCAGGATGCACCCCGAGGTCAGAGGCAGGACCTCTGACGCCTTCATTGTCTCCCGTCACTAACTGGAGAGGAACGGAGCTATTCTAAGCTTGTCATAGCTGCTGAGCTACCAAGGGGGACTCCTGTGTCTGGGGGATTTTCTGCGTCCTTTGGAGCTGGCTGAGCCTCAGGCATTTTGAACCTCAATCTCAGTCCAAATCCAACGGAGGCTTGGTTTTCCCTGTGAGTAGGAGGGCCTGGGGCAATTTCTGGAAGACCCAGAACCGGGAAGTTACTTTCTGTACTGTGCCTATCCCTCAGCTTAGAGGGTGGATGAGTTAGTACTGGAGGGAGAGGGGATCCAGCTTGATGGTCTGGGCTTCTGAGCCCTTCTTTTCTTTTCTAACCTCACCCCAAGGCAGGGGTGGCATTGTGGAAGGGGTCCCTTAAGCCCCACTCCCCATGGGTGAGTAAGTAGGGTCTGTTGCTAAGAGCCAGGTACTTGGCACCCACCACTCTGAGTCCCAGAGTCCCAACTCTGACCTGTTGGCCTGGTCTGCAAGGAGCAATATGTCACTACTTTTTGTCCCACGGTCTGGCTCCTCCCGCACTTGCTAGCAGGGCTCCATCGGGGCTGCACTGGACATGCTGTCTGCCACGGCACCTGAGAAGCCCAGGATCTCTGGACTTTGCCACACTTAGCGGGTCAACGCCATTTTGACCAGCTTTTCTGGGTGAGAGCTGGGTTTAGGAAACCTTTGCAGGACCTCAGACCAGCAGGGAGTCCCTTCCAAGGCGAGGTGTTCCACAGCCCCGGCTGGGGTATGAGGGGAGTCCTGCATCTTCCAGGATCCAGTTTCACCTCTGGGAGCCTAGGGGACCCCCGTGGCCAGAGCTGGGAGTGGGGCTCATCACATTACATACACTGGAGTTGCCCATTGGCTTTTGTGGGGCTTTGCCAGGACTGGCTACCTAACTTTGGGGGGCTCAGAGTCAAATGAAAATGCATAACTCCTTGCTCCCAAAGTAAGCATTTGGGTTGGGGATGTAGCTTAGCTGGTAGAGTGCTTGCCCGGTACGCAGGAGGCCCTGGGTTCCACTCCTAGTACAAAAACTGGGTGTGGTTGAGAGTGTAATCCCAACACTTGAGAGCTGGGCAAGAGGTCAGGGTCATCCTCCGTTAGAGAGTTCAAGACCAGCCTAAGCCATGACTCTAAAGCATAATAATAATTCTAAAAAGTAAGAATTTCAGGATCACGGAAATTGTTACACAGCTCAGGGCCCTGTGTGACTGCAGGGTGTCTCCACTGTCACCTCCACCCAGCCTCCCTTCCTGCCCACCCCTGCCCCTTACCTCTTGCAGATGACCCAGGAGGGCAAGGACGGGAGGCAGGCGAGCGGTGAGCCGGCCGTGGGTGGTGCTCCAGGTGGACTCCTTGGAGCTGGAGGAGGGAGGCCTGACTATTTAAGAAGAGCAGGAGAGCCCACAGCGCCTCTGAACCTGAAAAAGCGGCTTCATTCCTGAGGGGTCCTTTGTGGGGTAGGCTGCTTTTCCAGCTGGGTCTGCTTCCACGGAGCACGTACTGAATATTCCAGTGTATCCTCAGATTGTGCATGCCCCCATCCCCCAGCCAGGCCACAGAGCACCACAGAGGCCAAGTGTGTGACTGTCCTGGGAGCCTGGGAGTGGGCAAGGGCTGGGCCGGGTGGGGGTCTTTGGCTGGAATTGATAGACACAACAGGACATTTCAGAAGGGTATGGTTTTCTACTAGTAGGGGGGTAGGGAGGGGTCAGCTACCATGGCAACGGGCCAGGATCCCAAGCTTACTGGTGGGGGTGGGGGTGGGGGTGGGGGGGTGTTGTTATGCATGCCAGGGTTGGAGCTGAGGAGTCTTGGGCCAGATGAGAGGGGATTCTTTCAGACACTTGCTGTAGGGTCCTTGTGTCCTGTCCTGTATAATTAGGCCCCGTTTGGATGTGTGGAATAAATCATGGCCTTTATGTGGAGCCCTGCACAGCTGCGGACGCCTTATAAAGGGGGTGCTGTCTATGCAGCTCAGCGCAGCAGGCCTGGATTTTGCCTGGGAGGGCTTCTCGGCAGAGCACGGTCAGCAGGAGGGCCTCAGTGTCTCCCCGACCAAGGCTTGCTCCTTCTGGGGTGGCTCAAAGCTGGGATGCATTGGGCGTTGCCTGTGATTCATCGAAGTTCATCAAGGCTGATATCACTAATGGGGTAGCCATACAACACAGCTAAGTCCGAATTCTTAGTTTCAAAAGACACTTCAGTTGAAGTTGTTTGAAATTACGGCTGGGCATATAGCTCAGCCAGCACAGTGCTTGCCTAGTGTGAAGGCAAAACCCTGGGTTCCACCCGCAATGCTGCAGAAACTGTGTGGTGACTGATACATGTGTTCCCTGCACTTGAGAAGCCGAGGCAGGAAGATGAGACGTTCAAGGTCATCTTCAACTACATGCTGAGTTTGAATGCAGCCCGAGTTACATGAGATCCTGTCTCAAAAACAAACAAGCGAAACATTTACAATTATGTGTGCCTAACATCTGGAGAGGACCTCCTGCCCAGTGGTATCTTTCGTCAGTCTGTCTTTTCACACAGCACTGTGCAGCTGGGAATTTTGCCCCGTTTGACAGTTGAGGAAGCCAGAGTTCAGAGAAGTGAGGTCATCCACCCTGTGGTAAATTCTAGCAAGTGGCAGAGCCTGGCTCTCCACCCTAGCACATGTCACTGCAGAAGTAAGACTTTACGTGAATTTAGTCCTTTCTGTTGGCCTGAGGCATTTTGACATGAGAGTTCTTTTTTGGGCGTTTTTCAAGACAGTTTCTCTGTGATCCCTGGCTGTCCTGGAACTCACTCTGTAGACCAGGCTGGCCTCCAACTCACAGAGATCCGCTTGCCTTTGCTTCCTGAGTGCTGGGATTAAAGGACATGAGAATCCTTAGGTGTGTGTGTGTGTGTGTGTATGTGTGTGTGTGTGTGTGTGTGTGTGTGCACTCACACACGTGTGTACATAAAGCAGGAAACCCAGCTGAGTGTCTAGGTGGTGACTTCATGAAGCTCTAAAGCATCTTAGAGAGAACTGAAGTGGCGCCTGAGGAGTTGGGGGGAATAGCTCATGAAGTGTTTCCCATGGAAGCAAGAAAACCTGAATTTGATCCCCAAAACCCATGTGAAAACCCCTTGGTGTGGTAGCACTTGCCTGTAATCTCAGCACTGGGGAGGTAGAGACAGGGAGGTTGTCGGGGCTCTTTGGCCAGCTATGCCCTTGGCAAGTTCCAAGCCAGGGGGAGCCCCTGTCACTGAAAACAAGGTGAAGGGCTGGAGAGATGGCTCAGTAGTTAAGAGCATTGGCTGCTCTTCCAGAGGACCTGGGTTTTGTTCCTAGCATCTACGTTTGGGTTTTGCAACTGCTTATAACTCTGACTCCAAGGGCTCCAACACCTTCTTCTGTCTTCCATGGGCATGCGTACACATGACATACACTCACAAACATACATGAGTAAAAAATCAAAATAATTTTGAAACTAGTAAGAAAAATATATAGGCTGGGAAGACTGCTCAGTAGTTAAGAGTGCTTGCTGCCCTTGCAGAGGATCTGGGTGCTGACTCACACTGCTAGTCATGGAATTGGCTGCCCCGAGCAGAGCATTCTTGGACTCACATACTTTTTTCCTTAGATGCTATCCACGTTTTTGTTGTTGTTGTTTTGTTTTGTTTTTTTGTCTCAACAGGGTTTCTCTGGGTAGCGTTGGCTCTCCTGGAACTCACTTTGTAGATCAGACTGACCTTGAATTTACAGAGATTCACCTGCCTCTGCCTTCCGAGTGCTGGGATTAAAGGCGTGCGCCGCCGCCGCCACCACCACCTGGCAATGCCCTGCTTTTAAAAATAACTTACTATGGTTATTTATCTATGTGGGTGGGTGTGTGCCATGGCATGTGGTAGAAGTCAGAGGACAACTTATAAGAGTTGGGTCTCTCCTTCCACATGTGGAGCCTACAGATGTGGAACTCAGGTCACCAGGCTTGGTGGCAAGCACCTTTATCTGCTGAGCCATCTCAGTGGCCCGTGTCCAATTTTTTAAAGTGTGGATTCTGGGGTTTGAACTCGGGACTTCATGCTTGCAAAACCAAGCCCTTCGTCAACTGAACTATCTCTCTCGCCCTTTGGGTTTGGTGATTTTGACACAGTGTCTCACGGTGTAGACAAGGCTAGCTCAAACTCACCGTCCTCCCGCCTTTGATCTGTGGTGTGAGAGCCACCATATCTTCCTACAGCTTTGAAGCACAATTCTTCTGTATTGGATGAACGCTGTGTTGATTCTAAGGAGGGCCCACCTGATTTAGAAGGGAGCCATGGGGAATAAGGCCATGACTGTGGCAGAGACACAGGCAGAGAGGAGGAGCTGGCTAGAGTGGGCGACTGGGCCTGGGTCCGCGGCTGTTGTATAAACGTCTCGGGTGAGCACAGATGCCGGGGTGAAGATGGGCTCCAGAGATCACAGAAGTGAAAGCTCCAGCCACAGGCCACAGTTGCTGCCTGTGGTGGGGTAGGAGGAGCCTGGGCCGCCTGTGCTTGGACGCTGGCCCGGGTCAGCGTCCGCTTGGCTCTTGTCACAGAATTATGTCCACGGCTACTTCTCAATGATGGGCACCCCTGGTCCAGCAGAGGTACAGCCGGTAGCTTAGCAAGTAGCAACAGACACCTTGTTCGGGCCCCTAGCACCGTGCTAAGCTCCAAAGACAAGACCTAACTAAGGGCAAGTAGAGAGTAACGAACGCTCTGTGGCATAACTCCAGACAACACGAGGTAGCAGAGGATCCCGCTGACCAGGGGCTTCTTGAGTCAATCTCTGTGACAAGTCAGCCAAACAGGGTAATGGTGAGATCCGGGGAAATGGTTCAGTTACGTTAGGCAAGCTTGAGAACTTGAGGTCTGATGCCTGGCGCCCATCTAAAAGCCTGGCATGGGAGCATGCGTCTATTGCCCTAGCACTGGGGAGATGGAGACCGGCAGATCCCTAGAGCACACTGGCTAATTTAGGCAAATTGGTGAGCCCCAGGTTCAGTGAGAAACCCGGTGCCAAAAAAATAAATAAATAAATAAAATAAGGAGAATAATTGAAGATTGGCCTGAGATTGACCTCTGACCTACACATGTGCACATGCCTGCACACACATCTGCAGGCACAGGTGCACAATACACACAAATATGTATACAACACACACACACACACACACACACACACGCACACGCACGCACACGCACACGCACACACACACACTGACAGAGCTAATGGTCAGTTGGCTGAGGAGGCTAGTGACAGGTGGGGGATTGCCCCTGTGGATTTAGGAGCCTGGGAAGGAGGGCCAGGTCTCAGTAGGATTATACTATCGGAGTGACCAGTGGGGAATGGGGATCACGGGGCATTGGATCGGGGCTTTTGTGCATCTTTGCCTAGGGACCCTGAATCTAAATTCTTTGTACCGTCAATGATGAGGAAACAGAACCTGTGTTGATTTCCTTCTCTGTTAAGACCACAGCTGTTGCTCAGGGCGAGGAGCAGCATCAGAAATGACTGAAGTCCTCACAAAAAGGACTCTGTGGTGACAGTGGCTGGTTCAGGGGCTGCCATGCGACACAGTTTTGCTTGTGTCTCTGGGGACAGAAAGCGCTTGTGAGCACTGGGGCCCTTCTTCATCCGGCCGACTCCAGAGGAGGGGGTGAAGGAGCCCTGTATGGATTCGGCGACCCTGCCCGGCACTGTGGTATTCTAAGGCTCACAGTCACTGTAGCGTGCACTAAAAGACATGTGAAAAGTAATGTAAATGACAATAAATGGCAGCTAAGTGTCTCTTCTGTATTATACAATGTCCTGGGCCCAGGAAGCCTTGGAGCAGAAACATACTTCCCAAAGACAGCAAACACGGGTATTCTAGTGTGTGTGTATGGTTTCCAGCATATAGGTGCTGGGGTTCAAACTCGGGTCGTTAGGGTTGGTGGCAAACGCCTTTACCTGCTGAGCCATCTTACCTGGTCCCTGTCTTTTGCCGAGTGTGGGAGGCCATCCCTTTCAGAGGCCTCACCTGTGGGTTTCCGTGTCTTGTGATAGGAAAACTTTCTCAAACGTGGGCTCATTCACTTCTAATTACCCAGATGCCACTGAGGCCGCAAGCAGGGCTCCAGACTCCCTTTTCCAGGAGATGGCTGTTCTGGGAGGAGGTGGAGGGAGGATTGTCCTTCCTGACCCGGCTCTTCCCTCCTACAGGCACCTCTGCCGGCCTTGCCACAGCCGGGAGAAGGCCAAGAGCCTGGGCAAATTCATCTGCCAACGGTGCCACCTAGCCATCGATGAACAGCCCCTCATGTTCAAGAACGATCCCTACCACCCGGACCACTTCAGCTGCTCCCACTGCGGGTAGGTGCCCAGTCCTGGCCCCGTGCGTGGCAAAGACAATCACAGCCGTCACAGAGCAGGGCTGCTGGGATTCCTACCCAGGGCAGAGGCAAACAAGGTCGGCACAGAGGGCGCTTAGTGTGTGAGGCACAGAGCTTTCAGGGGCAAGGTGGGATCAGGTGGGAAATCCCTCTCTCCCGAGCTCTCTGTTCCCCTGGACTGCGGGACTCTGGTTGAGATGTGATAGGGGAAAGAGTGGCGTGTGTAAGGTTGGGACTGTGTTGAAGAGAGAGAAGCTGACAGTCTCCTACAGGCCCCTTGTATCCCTTCTGTGCTTGCCCCAGACACCCAGTCTGGTTTGGGGGGGTTGGGTTGGGATGAGAAGAAACAGACCTTTCTCTCAAGAAGCTAGCTGGACAGTACACAGGCATTTTCCGCAGGCCTGGGCGGGGATTCTGTGCCCTGGGGCCCGTCTGGGGTGCACACAGGAAGTCTCCAGAGATCAGAGCAAGCTGGCTCAGCCAGAGCAGGGGCCTCAGGCACGGGACCCCGGACCAAGGGTTGCTGTGGTCCTGCAGAAGGTCACAGACTGAGGATGCTCTGTGCTGTCTTCCAGGAAGGAGCTGACCTCCGAGGCCCGGGAGCTGAAGGGGGAACTCTTCTGCTTGCCTTGCCATGACAAGATGGGTGTCCCCATCTGTGGGGCCTGCCGCCGGCCAATTGAGGGCCGGGTGGTCAACGCACTGGGCAAGCAGTGGCATGTGGAGGTAAGCCTGTAAGCGGAACACAGATTCACGTGAAGAAGTGGCCCGGTTAACGGTCTGAACCCCACCCTAGGCCATGCCCTGGCTGGTCCCCTGTGAACACGTTTCTCTGAGGGCAACCTGCCCTTGTTCTGGGCAGGAACTCTATGGGAGCGAGGAGAAGGGAGCCCACAGGCCATGGTCAGACAGCCACATTCACCTTATCTCTTAGCTCCCTTTGCAATCTGGAAGATGCTAGAGTCAGGCGTTAGGCACAGGTCTGCCCAGAGCAACTTGTGGGGTGTGGACGAAAGGACCTGCTGGGGACATACCCCCACACAGACAGGGAGCTGGTGGGCTCCTGGGTCAGCTCTTGCCCTCTCTCTGAGCCCTGACACACTCTTATGAACAAACTTGGGAAGAAGGCTTGCCCCTCCCGTGGCCTGGCCGTCTCTATGTCCATAAGCAGTGCTGGGGGGGAGGGGCTACTAAAAAAGGCTATGGGATGTGCTGCCCTGTCTTTGGGTATGGTGTGTCCTCACACACTCAAAAGGACAGTAGATGGTTCTGGGCGTGTGTGTGTGTGTGTGTGTGTGTGTGTGTGTGTGTGTGTGTCAGGGAGGATGTGTGTGTGGTGCAGGAGGCATCTACCAAATGCCAGGGCAGCTCCACCCATGTGGGCACGTGGCCTGTTTGCCAAGCAGGATCCCAGTGACCCAGGATATCGTTGTGATATGTTCAGGGACCAGGAGGAGGCTGGCAGTGTAGCTCAGATGGTAGAGTACTTGCATTATGTACACAAAGACCCGAGTTCAGACCCCAGTACTGTATCAAAGCAGGCATGATGGAGCATCAGAAGTTCAATGTCACCCTTGACGACACAGTGGGTTTGAAAACATCCCGGGCTGCATGAGACCGCGCCTTGAGAAAAGTAAAAACAGAAGGGTCAGCGGGTTCCTACAGCTTCCATTACTGGTGCCAGTTCTTCTGCCCGGCTGTGAGCCTTGTCCGTCCCCTTCCCCTGTCCTCTGGGGTCCCTGGGGACAGCTCTGGTGTTGCTCAGCCGCTCCTTCTTTCCTTCAGCACTTTGTCTGTGCCAAGTGCGAGAAGCCATTCCTTGGGCACAGGCACTATGAGAAGAAAGGCCTAGCCTACTGTGAGACCCACTATAACCAGGTACGGCCTGGGATGGATCCTGAAAAGACCCAGGGCTGGAGGGTGGTCAGGGGGACTCAGGACCCAGGGCTGGAGGGTGGTCAGGGGCCTCGGGACCCAGGGCTGGAGGGTGGTCAGGGGCCTCAGGACCCAGGGCTGGAGGGTGGTCAGGGGACTCAGGACCTTGGGAGAGCAGGAGTAGGGCTGTGATCAGACATCTCCATGTCTCGAAGTGGTGCTTGGGTGACCTGTTGGAGAAGGTCCTGGGAAAGGCTATGGGCTCTGGGGGACAGTGTGTCCTCACATGCTGAAAAGCACAGCAAGATGCTTCCCAGGGTCTCTGGGCTTCCGGGTTTTCCTCTTATATGAGTGGGGGTGCTGCAGGCACCCCAGAGTCCACTGTGTGCACCAGAAGTCAGGCTTGGGTCCCGGCTTAGAGTCTTGAAGCCCGTGTGTAAGACATGTGAGCAGCTGTCCGAATAGTGTCTTCATTTGATAGAATGCCATTGTGGCCCCAGAGGCTGATGGGATGAGGTCCCACCCTGGCCCTCAGTCCTGCAGGAGGGCTTCAGTAGGATGCATCCGTGGGGAGCAATGGGAGCTTTGGGGAGCAATGTCTCAACCTGTGGCCCTTCCCGGGGAGTGCTTCTATCAGGCTGGGCATCCTCAGAGAGGACTGGCGGGGGTGGGGGGGGGGGCGTGGGAGGGAGGTTGTTATGCTTGTGGGCGGCACTGATGGCTTGCTTTGTCCACAGCTTTTTGGGGATGTCTGCTACAACTGCAATCACGTGATTGAGGGTGACGGTGAGGCCTCTGTCCCCAAACCCCTCCCTCCCTTGCTTTTCCCCAGCCAGCCTGTTCTCCTGGGGGTGGGAGGGGCTGGTGGGGTGGTGGTGGTGGGTGGGAGGGGTCGTGGGTTGGGGGATGGTGGTGGCGGCGGCGGCGGTGGCGGCGGTGGGTGGAGGGGAGGTTGTCCCGCAGCAGCTGCAGGTCCCATCTGGCTCTGGTTTTGCACAGCTGGGCCTGCAGCTGGCTTGGGCGGGGCTTGCTAATCCCACATCTGGCCCCACAGTGGTGTCAGCCCTCGGCAAAGCCTGGTGCGTGAACTGCTTCTCCTGCTCCACCTGCAGCATGAAGCTCACGCTGAAGTGAGTAGTGGTGGGTGGGCACTTTGCAGCCCCGACTTTCCAGCCTGCTTTCCCTGAACTTCCGGCGTCAGGCAAGCCCTGGGTGTGTGCGAGGCAGGAGCAGGCCAGGCAGACGAGGGAGACCAGGGATCCCAGAGAGCGATGAAGGACGCAGTTGCACACTTACAAGAACCCTGGGCTTTGGAGGAGGACATTCTGGCTCAGGGAACAGTATATGTAAAGGCAAGCTGTCGGGTGGCTGGCTCCCTCCTGAAGACTAGAAGGGTATGGGGGTGACTGGAATTGTGAGGTGAGGTAGGGGCTCAAGCTTCCAAGAGCAGCAGAGAGCCACAGAGGGTTCTGGAGAGAAGCCTCTATGAGGGAAGCGAGACTAGCGGTTCATCTCCTCTTCCCCAGTGCCCTTTGGCTAACATCTTACCCCGGAGCCTGGTTTCCTGGCTCTGACAGGCTGGGGTGGGGGTGGTGGAGGACAGAGGACTGGCAGCTGAGGGGACCTTGCTCTGCCTCTGGCTACTGTCTGGGGTCAGGGTGGGGAGGGCACAGACTGCTGGGGTTTTCTGTCTGCAGGAACAAGTTTGTGGAGTTCGATATGAAGCCTGTGTGTAAAAGGTGCTATGAAAAGTTCCCCCTGGAGCTGAAGAAGAGGCTGAAGAAGCTGTCTGACATGACCTCACGCAAGGCCCAGCCCAAGTCTGTGGACATCAACTCCGTCTGAAGGTCCTCGGCCTCCATTGGCCTGCCCGCAGAACCTTTGCCCTCCCCCACCCCTGCAATTCCTGCTGGCCGCCTCCCCCTCCCTCTGGGATGTCTGTCCCCAGTCTACCTTGGGGTTACATAGTACTTTCTTCTATTGCTGAGACCTGTCCCAGCCTCATAGGCATTTCTTCCTGTACACGCAGCCTCCAGGGACAGGAACCAACTGGGCTCAGGATTATCTGCCATTTGCTCAGCCCACAGATCCCAGCCTGACACTGGTCCTTTCCATTCTCCTGGGAGAGTTTCGGTCTGAGAGAGACCCTTGGGCTTGCCTGGGAAGCTGTCCCAGCCCTAGGGCCAGCACCTTGCACATGGAGGCTTCTGGAGTGGGGGTGGGGCGGCCCTTCAGTTACTCAACCACATTACTGTCCGTCCG
The DNA here is from genome assembly GCF_049852395.1 of Peromyscus maniculatus bairdii. Classification (NCBI taxonomy): domain Eukaryota; kingdom Metazoa; phylum Chordata; class Mammalia; order Rodentia; family Cricetidae; genus Peromyscus; species Peromyscus maniculatus. Next base: position 21,879,216 of record NC_134870.1, read on the forward strand.
TCCGTGTGTGCTCACACTGCATCAGCGAATCCAGCCACCTCTGGGATGAGCCAGCTGGAGGGCTGAGATTCCCCTTTCCTTCACTACTCAGGAGACCTTGCAGAAAGCCTCTGGGCTGCCCACCAAGGCTGGGGTCCCACTTCCAGGGGGACACAGTGCCCCAGCCAGCTCGGACCTGCAAGGGATCATCACATACTTGCACAATGAAGGCTGATTTACACACTGGGTGTGCCTGTGTGATTTGTGGGAGGGATGGAGGAGGGTGGTGTAGAGGTGCCCCTGCTGGGGATGATCAACAAACACTCAGAGACCCCCCTCCCCCCTAGACAGGCAGACCAGAGAGTTTCAGGTTTCCCAGGTTGGCTGCCACCAGGATTTATAAACAAAACCAGCCAGGACTCCTCAGGCATGGTGGCAGCGGCCCTGTGTACTGACACTGACATGTGCCTTCCACCTGGCCTTCCTGGGAGCACAGCAGGCATCCTTGGTGACCCACGAGGAAGGAAAAAAACCTGTGCAGAGGCCCAGGAAGCAAGGTCTCCAGGGACACCCTCTCCCCAGGCTGAGAACAAGAAAGAAGAGAGAGCGGTGGAGGGAGTGGGGAGGGTGTGTGTGGAAGAAGGAGGAAACGAAGATGAAGTCATGCCTGGAGAGTATGGTTGTCATCTGGGGCGGGGGACCAGATCCCACATTTATTTATCCCAGCGACTCTTGAGGAGTGAGGGATGAGAGACTTAGGAAGAAATAAAGAGGGGAGAGAAACAGAAACACAGGATCCAGCCTCGAGTGGGCCTGGATCCTTATCCGGCCCAGAACTTTATTCCAAAGGGCTTTTTATAACAATGCCAAAGAACCTCTCCCCTTAGCTAGGTACAGCCAAGTGTAGACCCTTCCAAACACCCGGTACTCAGGCCTGTGATCAAATCATCCTCTCATGCAGTCCTGCTGGGTAAAGCCACTAGGAAGCCTAGATGGGCCCCAACAATCTGGTTTTGGGAAGAGTCACGGTACCCTTTGCTTTATCTGGATTAGACCCTCTGGTGGGTAGAGAGCCGCGCCCCACCCCCAGATTGGAGGCTGCCCGCCTGGCACCCACCCTTCCCCTCAGAGACACACACTCCCTCCTGGTAGGTGAATTTTTATTGTGAATTCAGGGGGGGGCTGCCAATCACCTGCCAGGAGGCTTGAGACCTTCCTTGGCCTCTGCAGTGAACACCAGGGGTGGGGGGTGGGTGGGTGGGTAGGGGGCAAGGGCGGGGTGGGGGGGTGATCTCGTGTGCTGAGAAGGGGATGGAAGCCCGGCCTGGAGGGCTGGGTGCAGACAGGACCTGTTAGGGGTTGGCCAGGGCGGGGGCCCTGGGGCCCCGCTGTTTGTTCACCACACTCATGAGCTGCTGGACGTATGAGGTCAGCAGGTCATCCATCTTGTAGCCCTAGACAGGACAGGGTGGGGTCAGAGGCTGTGGGTGCAGAGAGAGCACTGGGGCTGTCGTGGTGGAACAGGAGGAAAGGAGGAACACAAGCTCCCCCCCCCCCAAACCGTGCTGGGCTTGGCTCGCTCTGGTGGAGCTGAGTCCCACCCTCTCCCCAGAGGGAGCTGGGATGGTCCAGAGTCAGCTTAGTCTTTGGACGTGACTGCTGGCTGCCGGCCTTGGGGGTGCATCTAACCTCCCCGCAGGCCTTGGCTGGCTTCGCCTGGTCCTGGGCAAGCAGTCTCTCTTGGTGAGTAACTTCCACGTGGAGATGGGTCGTGAGAACACACACCAGCATCTCCGGGTGCTGCGTAGGGGTGGGGGACGGGGCCTGTGCTCACCAGAGAGGTCTCGCACAGCAGGCGGCTGCCCTGGCCCAGGCTGCCCAGGGCCATGTGGAAGTAGGTGCTGCCGCTACTCCAGCTGGAGATCTTGGTGAAAGGGTAGGTGTTCAGCAGTTCCTGGGGACAGAGAGGCCGTTGGCAGGAGGCCAGGCTTCAGGGGAGGGAGGGGCGGGCAGGAAGGCAGGCATCCCCCCCATCCCCCCACCCCCAGACTGGGTGACGATGACGACGACGATGGTGCAGCCGGCACAGCCCCTGGTGCTCTCTACCTTGGTCTTGGGGTGGATGAGTAGCAGCCCATGTCTGTTGATGGCGATGAGGAGGATGTCTGGGTAGGAAGGCTCAGAGGTTTGCTGCGGAGGGAGAGGCACAATGGTCTCAGACAAGCCTAGGGGGCCAGGGGACCACTTTCTATTCGTATGTGTGTTCATGTGTATACAGGGTTGGGTATGTGTGCCCATGTGTGCGGTCTGTGCACACGTGTGCCCGTGTGTGGAGGTCAGAGGTCAATCGTGGGTGTCATTCCTCAGGGTGCCATTGCTTTTTAAACATGTGTTTATTTGCGTGTGTCTACATTGGCACATGGGTGAGTGGAGGTCAGTGGACATCTGTGGGAGTCAGTTTCCTCTTTCCACCATGTGGGGTCCCAGGGATTGAACTCAGGTCATCAGACTTGGGTGACAATTGCCTTAACCCACAGAGCCACCTCACTGGCTGTTTGTATGTAAGTATACATGTATATATGTATTGTATGTGTGTGTGCTTGTATGTATGTATGTATATATGTATTGTATGTGTGTGCGTTTGTATATATATATATATTGGGACAAGGTCTCTCACAGTCCTGGAGCTCATCAAGTAGGCTAGGCCGGCTAGCCAGTGAATCCTGGGGATCCCCTTCTCCATCTCCCCAGCACTAGGGTCACTAGCAGGTAGCAGCATATGACCAGCTTTGTTATTGTTGTGTTTCAACCTGAGTTCTGAGGATCCAACTCAGGTCCTTATGTTGGCAAGGCAGACACTTTGTCAACTGAGACATCTCCTCAGCTCCCCGGTGGCCACTTTTTAAATGCTCGCTAGGGCTACAGTGAGAACACACACGCTCTGTCGTAAGCACTGAGGACTCAGCTGAATGGGGCCTGGATGGCAGCAGGGGCTGGGTGTGGATCAAGGCCTACCTTCACCTCAAAGAAGGAAGACCCAAAGGTAGGCCAGCGGTAGATCCACTTCAGGAAGTCCACCTTGGCCTCTGCCACTGTCTTGTGTTGGTATTTGTCACATTCCAGAAGGAGGCTCTGATGGAAAAGAGGGTCACTGAGGACCTGGGCTGGCTGCCCTGACCAGATGGGGCCCTCTGTACAGGGCATGGACACCCAGGGCCTCTGAGACTCAGGCCAGAGCAATGCCCACCTATCTGGAAGTCCTAAGGACAGGGCAGGGAAAGCCCAGGTGCAGGCAGCCCACGTCCCAAGCCAACCAGCCCGCCCAACCCAGTCAGACCCTGTCAAGGACCTTTTTCCATTCCTCTGAGGACATCAGTCGCGTGAGGTTCTGAGGTACCAGTTCCTTCAGGATCTTTGAGACACTAGCCAGTTGAGACCGGTCACTGCCAAACTGGACTCTATAGATGAGGCCTGCCAGGTGGATAACGTCTTCCCGGGAGCACTTGTGAAACCCTCGAAGGTACTTGGGGAGCTCCTGAGTGGCGGACACACTGGGTCTTAGGTGACAGGACCCTGGAGCGGGCAAAGGCTGAGGACCTCAGGGAGAGTCCTAAGTGAGGGCTCCCTGGCAGTGTGCTGTGGTGGACATGGGCTTTGTCCACGTGATGTTGTCCTTCCAAGCTGCAAGCTGGTGCATCAGGTTCAGCCTTCTGCACGCTCTCCCTTCCCAGCTCACACTGTAGACCTTGTCCCCAGAGCTGCCGACCCTCAGGGTCTTGGCCCTGCTCACTCATTGCAAGTGCTTAGGGCAAGAGAGTTCCTCCCTGCCCCCTTCCCTGCCCCCTTCCTCTCCCATGTCTCAGGACAGATTTGGGGTAGGCTGGCAATGGCCCTTGTGACTTCAAGAGGGCCGCCTGATGGGTACCTGGTGGTAGTGGAGTATGGTGTCTGCGTTCACATCCTTCCCAGGGGTCACGTTGAGCCACAGTTTCCGCATGAACAACACCTGGTAGGGAAGTGTCATGGCGGCCCCTGGAAGAGGGGTGGCAGTGGGCACTGAGCCTATCCCAGCAGGCTCCAGAGACTCAGTCCTGAAGAGAACACTCCTAGCCTTCATGACTCTTGGCCTGGAAAGCCTGTGTCCTTCCTCTCCCAGGCTCCTGACTCATCTTCATCAAGCAGTGTAGGGTTGCGTAAGAAATGTCCCTGGGCCCCCACCCCCACCCCCACTGCCATGAGGCGGGGCTCTGGGCTATCTCTCTCACCCTGCCTGCCTGGAGTTAGCCCTTTGCATGTCTAGGGAACATGGGGGTGAGTGAGAGCAGATGGACGGGTCCGGAACCATGCCAGCGATTCGTCAAGCAGCCACCCCCCTCCACAGAGATGCCCCTCACCTTCTTTCTGAGGCCGGTTCTTCTTCACCCAGTCAGATACCTGCCTCAAGCTGTCAAAAAAGAAGTCTCCCTCCTTCAGGCTGATGACCTGAGGGAAGAGGCAGAGGCAGGTATGGCGGCTTCTGGAGAGTATCCTCCGAGGAGACCCAGTGAGGCTGGATCCAGAAACGCTGTGCTTTGGCTGGGTGGGCTGGGGGCTCACTGGGGTTGACCAGCAGGGGGTGGGACCACAAGACCCCGCCCCCTAGCCCCAGCTGTTCACTGAAGGGCATGGTTAGCAGTGTTCTGGGCAGGCTGAGGTCTGATGGTCACGGGAGGCCTCCTCAGGCAAGAGGATCTTGCTCTACTCCTTGGCCTCCCAAGTTGCTCACCTTGTCTGTGATCTTGATGAAGAGACTGCAGCCATCCAAGGAGGCCAGCTGCAGCCGAGTGGCAATGCTCTCACATAGGTCTCGCACCCGGCTGCTGCTGCCCACCTCCATTGTCTGCGCAGAGAGATAGCAGGTGAGGCCTAGGTCCCAGCTTGGGCAAGAAGGCTTCCCAAGCCACTGCTCTAGGGTATGTCCTCCTGTACGTGTGTGCGCGCGCGTGTGCGTGTGGGTATGTGGGGACGTGTGCATTTGTGTACACATGATTGTGAAGGCCAGGGGTGAACCTCAGGTGTCTTTTTTTCCTTCCTTCCTTCCTTCCTTCCTTCCTTCCTTCCTTCCTTCCTTCCTTCCTTCCTTCCTTCCTTCCTCCCTCCCTCCCTCCCTCCCTCCCTCCCTTCCTTTCTTTTGAGAAGGGGTTTCTCTGTGTAGCCCTGGCTGTCCTGGAACCCACTCTGCAGACCAGGCTGGCCTCGAACTCAGATCCACCTGCCTCTGCCTCCCAAGTGCTGGAGTTAAAGGCGAGCGCCACCACACCTTTAAAGACACCCAAGTCACTTAAGTGTCTTTCTTAATTGCTTTCCACATTTTTTCTTTTAAAGTCTTTCACTGAATGTGGAACTCATCCATTTGGCTGAGGTGACTGGCCAGTAAGCTCCAGGGAGCCTCTACCTCCCGGTGCTATGGAGCCCAGCGTTTACTCAAGGTCAGGGATCTGAACCAGGGTCCCCCTGTTTGTGTGGCAAGCACTTCAGTGACTGGACCGTCACCCTGGGCCTGCCTTTGTTATCTCTAAGCCTTGGGCTGACCATTGTCTGTCTGGAGAAGGACGGGCCCCAGAAAACCACCCACATACCATACTGCTTGGTAACAACTCTTACTGTCCTGGGCCCAGGCTAGACCCAGGAGGTCTGGCCCTTTGGACCTGTGTTGTGACCCTGTAGGCGGGCTATGGGAACTGTCACTGCATGGACTTAACTGTACCCAAGTCACAGATGCTCATGTGACGGCGGAGAGTGTGAGGGTGGCCTTGGGCACATTCTACTTTGACCTTCTTTATCCCAGCTGGGGCCCAGTGGTCCCCTACCTCCTGCCTCTCCCTTCCGCCTCCTCAAGCCCCCAGGGCAAGCTCTGGGCCGAAGGCCCACGGCTATTGCTCACCACAGATGCCTCCAGGGGCCCACGAGACCCGGGACTCAGCCTTGCTGCTCAGCCCTCTGGCTTTCCTTCCCTTTCCTCCTTGGCCTAGAATCTTGACTCATACCTTTGGAATAGTTCCCTCTTCGGATCTCACTGGTAGCCCCCGTCCACCTCCCATGGCACCTTAACTCAGTCCGCTGCTCCCCATGCTGCCTTGAAGTATGGAGGCAGGCATGCTGGCACAGATGTGGGTAGTGAGCGGGGGTGGGGGGTGGGGGTGGGGGAGGGGGTGGGAGGTGAGAAAGTCCCTTTGGAACCTAGAATATGGATCTATTTAAATGAACAAAGAGCATGCTGGGATGGTGAGACTGTGTCCTGCAACCTTCTGAGGCCCGAGGCTCACCGTATACCAGGCTGGGCACTCACCTCACTGGTGTCATTGGGGAAATAGACCTCATGGCATAGTTTGGACGCATTCTGTTCAGCAGCCTTCACCTCTATGTGATGTGGGGGCTGCTTCCGAGGTCCCATCCTGAGGAGGACAGCCACAATGATACTCCTTTCATTCTTGTATCCACCCCAACCTCCAACCTCTATCAAGGCATTCAGTCTTGGGGTTGGAAACAAGGACCCTCACTGACCAGTGCAGGGGGGCAGGTGGGTTCCTGCTCCTCAGACTTCCTAGGGTTTGTCTCTGCCCTGTAAGCTCTACATGTGACCCTGAGATGAAGATGAGCCTAGTCCCACCTACCTTCAAGAAGGCTGGGGACACACGGGCTCCCTAGCAATGCCAGGGGCTGTTGACTATGGTGTTATGGACAGGAGTGTTCTTGTGTTCACAGCTCAGGGGATTGAGCAGGGGGTGGGGACTCCAGCATGGCCCTTCAAAGGATGCTACTTCCTCCATGACTGCAGTTATGTGTGGCCACTCACACTCACTGTCAGCCCACATTCATCACGGTCAAGGCCAAGGCAGAGAAGGCAGGAGACTCCAAGGGACAGGGGAAAACGTGGACACCCTGGCCTCATGTTGGAAATGAAGCATGGGCCAAGGAAGGTTGAGTTTGTCTCCAGGACATATCCATGGCGAGAGGAAGAGAGTCATCTTTATTGAGCACCTACTAAGTGCCTGCATGAATATGCCAAATTCACCGTCACTCTAGGGTTAATGGGGATTGGCAGAGCTCCATAGGAAGACCCTCTTGATGATAGTAGGGAGGAAGGAGATGGTACAGGGGTTAAGAGAGACAGGTTTCTGACCTCAGCCACCCTGGGCTGGACCAAGATGCCTCGGCCATGCTGGGACATCAGTTGACTTCTATGGAGCCATGGGTAAGATGCCCATTGATCCTGACAGAAGCATCTCTGAACACCCAGGCCTCCCCGGGACCCTCCTGAGCCTCCTGCCCCGTCCTCCACCGGGTCCCGGGTCCCATCTTCCTGGCAGGGGGCCTGAGGTCACACAGAGCCTGTGCTCTCGGGGTTGCAAGGCGGCAGGCCTACCTCAGAACCCTGTGCAGCCTGCGGCTGCAGTCGGGAGCCAGCGGCTTCTTCCTCCGGGAGTCTATGAACTTCTGAGCGTGGGGCAGCAGCATCTTGCCTGGCGGGAAGAGGCCCGTGAAGAGCCATAGCAGCTGCCAGGCTCGCTCCTCGCTGTACCTGTGGGGGTAGCTCCCGTCAGGGGTGGGGCTCTCTGCCGTGCCCAGGCCAACCAGATACTTCAGAGGCAGAGGCGGAACACCCGGCCCGTGGGTTCCGGTGCTTCCATGGGGAGGGGAGGGGGACGCAGTACACACCAAGGCTACGTTATGCCAGCCTGCAGTCCAGCTGCCCAGTGCAACAGGGCACTTTCAGGCCCTGACGACAAGACAGATACTACTATCCACTTTATGGAAATGGGTTCAGAGAGGCCACAGCCTGCCCAGGTCACACAGAGAAAGGATGGTGGGCAGGGTGTAGGGCGGGGCTGTCCCTTCTTCGTCAACCGTCTTTAGATACTAACAGACCCCACAGGGCCCCAGGCCTCTCATGGCCGCTTTGGCTGCTGGGTATGGATCCAGACCTACGTGTGACTGACTGTGTGCCCCTGGCAGAGGCCTAGTCCGGAGCCTAGGGCAGGAGGCTACACCTTGGCAGACCTGATGGAGTTGTGTGTCAACTGCTTCAGGATCTGGCAGTAGAGTTCGTCCTGAAGGGCTGGGTCCTGCTGGGCTAACGAGAACATCTGATCTGTGAGCTCCAGGCTGTGCCACGACTGTCGGGAAGGGTAGTCGCCTGTGTACTTGAGAATGGGTGTGACCGTGAAGGAGAATAGTACCTGGGCAGCCTCAGGCTGAACCTCCAATCAGAGCCTCAACCCTGGCCCAATGCTGCCCGGGGGGCCCAGGCTCAACCCTGAAGCAAGCTGCTCACTGACCCCCTCAACCATGTTCACACTGACCTCTGAAACAAGTCCCAAATTGACCTCTGGACCAGTGCACACTCTAAACTCTGATCCAGGCTCACACTGACCCCCCCTGAATCAAGCCCCTCACTGGCCCTTGACCCAGGCTCACACTGGCCCCCAGGCTGGGACCACTCCATATGGACGCTTTTCTCCAGGCCCTTTACTGAGCCTCAAATATCCTTGCAGGGAGCTGAGTATTGGCTCTGCAAGGTGCTTTCTCACATGAGGCCTGACCCCTCACAGGTAGCTGTGGGTCTGGAAGGGACCCAGGCGGGTATGTGTCTGTAGGCTTGCCTGCTGCTAGGGTAGGCCGATGGGAAGGATATCAAGGAAGATCTGGCAGGCTGCATCCCGAAGTTTAGCTTTGTCGTGGACGCATTTGAGCAGCGGCTGGCGCAGTGGCTCTGGGGAGTAGGCCCACAGGTGGCCTCGGCTGCGGGCCATAGGCATCGTGGCCCTGCTGATGGTCTCCTTGTCTGGGGTCCTGCCAGAGACAGAGCTGTTGTAAGGACCTGTGCTGAGGCTTTCTCTGGCCCCTGTTTGGCCTCTCAGGTGGCTGCTGCCTTCCTCTCCTTGTACTCACGGCTGTGCACCCCCCCACCCCAGCCCTTTGGCAGCCTCTGGAGTGGGAAGAGCGCACCTGAAGAACTGGTAGGCGAACTCCTCCAGGGTGTATGGTGACTCTGCGGGCTGCTCCTCGGGCAGCTCTGCGGCCCGCACCTCCTGGACTGCCAGCTTCCGTTTCTCTGGTGACATGGCCAGCAAGCTCTGCAGGGGGCAGGCCCATGGTTACCCAGGAGCCACTGCCCACAAGGCTCTTCCCTCAGTGGGTCGCAAGCAGTCAGAACCCGGGGTGATAGGCCTTCGCTGACTATGTGGCCGGCCAAGTGGATTGGACCCCTCTAAGGCGTTCCTTTTCTTTAGCTAGATTAGCGTCAATAGCTGTGGAGTCTGGCTCACCCTGTTCTCGGGGTGTGGCCATTCGGGGTCTCACAAGCCATGGCTCTCTTTCCCTAGGACATTTCTGCTCAGGGATTTAGGAGCTGCTGTGGATGGCAACCTTGAGTTGCAGGCCTATCTCTGCTTCCCAAAGGACAGCTCTTGGGGCTGGCACAGGGGTATCCTTGGGGCAGGGGATGATGTGGACACCCTGAGATACATCCCCAGGACATTTCCCTGGCGAGAGGAAGAGAACAAGCTTCACTGAGCACCTACTAAGTGTCTGCATAAATATGTCAACTTGGCCATTACTCAGGATTAAAGGAGATTGTCGGAGCTGCCCTAATGCCCACGTGACCCTTGTGGATTTCTAAAAGGAAGATGGTGAGTGAGGTCCCAGGCTGAGCATCCCAGGACTGTGCTCACAGTGCCCCAACTGATCAGAGATGTACGTGAGACATACCAGCAGCTGGGCTGAGGGCTTGGTGACCGAGGGGATGATGTACAGGCAGGCCACGGGCACCAGCCCCGTCTTGCCTGTTCTGTCATTCTGGCCTGGGATCCAATTCTCTGAGGCCAACAGTCCCTGTTTCTTGGTCAGGATCAGTAAGTCCCCTTTCTTGAAGGGCAGGAGGGTGGCATCATCTGCTGGTCCCGGTCACAGAGAGAGACAAGGATGCCACATTTGCTGAGAGATCTCCAAAGTCCCCAGACTACGCTGGCATTTCAGAGATGGTATCCTTTGGCATATGGAGAAACTGAGGCACAGAACCATGGGTCCAAGGCCACTCTGAGAGGGTGGTGTAGAAATGTCACCCGATTGCCTTGAGCAGGCAGGACATGGGAATTCTCACTGCGGCCCCAGCTTAATAGACTTCCAAAGCCTGACTAGGGTAGGGACTGGGCAGGAGGCAGAGCTCACAGCCGGTCATTTACATGCCTGGACAGAGTGCTGTGTGGCCTGACCTCTGAGCCCATGTGCCACTCTGTAAGCCTCTGATGCTATTTCCTAGGTGACCATGAGGACTAATGGGGTAACAGGGCCACCCTCTCTGGCCCGATGTTCCTCACAGAGTTTAAGGGTTCCTACGGAGAGCCCTTTCATCTGATTTCCAGCCAGTTTGCCTACAGTGGCATCAGTCTCTATGGCTGAGGTCTTGGAGCCTAATGCTGGCCTATAGGTTCCAGCCCAGCTCTCACTGGAGTAAGCTTTCAGGGAAGCTGTGTGTTGCTGGGTGAACGATCCCCTCTCTGAGCCTCTGGTCTGGTGTCTGTAAAATGGGATAATGGGGTGGTTGTGGAGATGGTGTGTAGGTCCCTCCGGGTATGAGTTAACCTTGCTAGTGATTGAAAGCATTGGCGGCCTTGGTGGGGTGTATGTGTGAGACCTCCTCCTTTACCCCCTTCAGATGGGGACCTTGCTGACCCCATAATATGGATGCTTATGTCTCTAAGGCTCGCTTTGGGTCTCGTGGATATGAGAAAGCCATCCTTCTCTACTAGTCCCATAAGCTGCCACCCCTTCCCTTTCCCAGTGGGCACCTGTGGCCTTCCTGTCCTGCAGGGCCATGGCGAACACAGACCTCTCCTTCAAGCCTCCCAGGAACAAGGCCACCAGCTCCGCAATGGCCACGCTGCTGGGGGAGACGAACTCATACTCTTCATGCAGTGTGGACAGGAGCAGTCTCTGCCCACCGGGGGCCTCCCTGAGGGCGCGAAGAGTGCAGTGTGACAGGGTGCAGTGTGACAGGAGCCTGCCCTACTCTCTCTCTCTCTCTCTCTCTCTCTCTCTCTCTCTCTCTCTCTCTCTCTCTCTCTCTCTCTCTCTGTCGTTTCACCCCCGAGCAGCCTTTGAGAAGGTGACAACTCCATTGCTACATATGGGGAAGCAAGGGACGCCTCAGGGTCCTTGAAAGAGCTTGGTCTGAGTCCAGGTTGGCCTGAGGTGATGGACAAGTGACCAGCAGATCTCTGGGTCTCAGAGGCAGTGAGGTACACCACTCCCCTGCATGTATGGCTGCTCTGAGCAGATGGTGAGGAACATCACACAGAATGTTGTAGGCTTGCTCTGGAACCTGGGACAGTTACCTTAGCCAGAGTGCCTCAGTTTACTTCTCTATAGAATGGGTGAAATAGTTAATACCGATGGTCACCTTGTTAGCATCTAGACCACCTATGAGACAATCCTCTGGGTCTATCCGATGGGGTTTCTAGATTGGATTAACTGACGTGGGAAGACACTAAATGTGGGTGCAGCATTCCACAGGCTCAGCTCCCAGACTGGTGGAAAGGAGACTGTCTCCTTTCTGCTTCCTGACTGTGGACACCACAGGACCAGTTGCCTGCCTTGCCTGCCATGATGGACTGTATCCTCAAACCATGAGTCAGAACACACCCCTCTTTCCTCAAGTTGCTCCCGCCAGGTAGTTTTGCATGGCAACAAGACAGTTCAGGAACACAACAAGGATGTTATCCAGGAAGGTGCTGCACAGTTGACCCCCCGGGAGCAGCAGCACTGTGTACCTGCTTCCGGCCATCTCTGCAGACTATGACCGAGGAGCGGTAGTGGAGCCTGGGGAGGCTTCCTAGATTGCTTGGAAGAACCCCTAGGAGTTGAGAACCCTAGGAGAGGGGGTCCCTAAGTTCTGTGGTTGTTATGCTTGTCCCGCTACTGCAGCCCGGCTCCTGAGGACAACAAGATTCCCCCCCCCCCCCCCCCCGGTCTCAGTATCTGTCCTCGAGTTCCATATACGTCTAAACGAAGGACTCACATTGTGAAGTAACGGGCTTGAGGTTTACCTGTTGGCAACCAGACCCATGACCTCTGCGAAGGACAACTCCAGCAGCGTCCTCTCCTTCTGGTCCAGGAAGCACATCCCCTTCCAGTTAATGGCCAAAATCAGCTGTGTCTTGGGAAGGCGGGGGCCTGGCCAGAAGGTGACCCAGAGTGAAGGCCATGCCGGCCACCAGGAGCGGCTCCTTATCCTCCCCCGTCCCGCCACGCCAGATGCTCTTACCGGAGAGCGTGGTGACTTCAAACAGCCGGGAGAAGAGCAGGGGCCACAGTAAACGGGCAGCCTCCACTGTCTGCTCCCTCACCGCCTGCGGTGTGGCTCTTGACTGGGTATACGGGGCCTGTGTGGAGTGGAAAACCCCAGACCTCATCTCCATCATCCCGCCACATGGAAGGGCAGAGGACAACCTCCAGTGTTGGTCCTCGACTTCCAGCGAGTTGACACAAGGTCTCTTGTTGCTCGCCGATGCATGTGCCGGGCTGGCTGGCTCTCTCTCGGGTTCTGCGGACTCTCGGGTCCCTGCCTCCCATCTTCCTGCAGGTGTGTACTGGGACTGCACATGCTTGTGCTGCCTCATCCGGCTTTTCATGGGTTTGGAGATCTGAACTCAGGTTGCCAGCCTTGTACAGCAAGCTCTTTATCCACGGAGCCATCCCCACCACCCCCTTCCTCCTTTTGAGCTGGCGATCTCAGCTGTCTCGTCACGGCAACAGCAAACAGGCAAACACGGGCTTGCTGTTGCTGAGGGGTGCCTGTGAAGACCGTCTTGCTGTGTGTCCCTGGGTCCCGGGCACCTCCCTCTGGCTTCCTTCATATTTGGGAGCCTCTCGCAGAGGCGTCTTCTCCTGTCCTCCTTCTAGCCCCCTTCTTCATCTGGCTTGCCTTTTCCCTCCCTAACGTGGCCCCCCATGCTGTGTCGGTAACGTCTCCCAGCTCTCTTTCCCTGTTGGACCAAATGTCATTTCTTGTTTCTACTTTGAAACACTCATGTGCTGACTGTAGGCACGTTAATGGCCACACCGTATATGAAGGGTGCTTTGGCCATTTGCCCACATATACCAAATGCTTAAGATGTCTACACCAAAGATTTCCCATGTGCCCGATGAGGGGACGTCGAGGGGCTTGGAGGTGAGCATGAAGGGAAGCAATGATGAGCCTATGCCAGGGTCACAGAATTGTCACTATTCAGCAGCTGTGTAATCTCTAGCCCTGGAAGACAGGGCCAGCTAGGTGCTGCTGGGCAGAGAAACTTGAGACTAAGAGGGAGGAGAGGTGATAGGAACCTGTGGTGGGGTGTTAAGCTAAAGGAGACATTTGTCCCTTGAGTCAGGGTTGAGCCTGTTAAAGCTTCCTGAACCCGGGGCGTGTGGGGAGACTCATGGGGGGAGGGATCCATCCATCTCATTCCCCTCAAAGAAAGGCTCAGGGTCAGAGCGCCCCGCCTGCCCTAGGCTGACCTTAGCGTGGGCAGCAGTGACCAGGCTAGCCCACTTCTCCGGAGACTTGGTCCGGTATAGCTTGGAGGGAACACAGCTGGGCAGCAGCTCCCGAACGGCATCGCTCTTCACGGTGGCCCCAAGCTGCACGTAGCAGTGCCGGGCCAGCAGCTCCACCAGCTCTTCCTCCTGTATGCCAGGGACAACGGGAGCATCGCGGGTGTGAGCAGGGGCCCTCCACACGAGGCTGCTCCTGCCTCAGCGCCATGGGCTTAACCAGCCACTCAGACAAGGTAGGAAGCAGGAACGGCCACCTGTCCTAACCCCTCCCCAACATTGCTGCTCTAAGTGGGTGTAGTCACCCCATGCCAAGAGAGTGCAGTGGCTGCCCTTTGCAGGCAGATCTCTGGGATGGCTGTGGCCGCTGGGTCCCCAGACCAGCCTCCTGATGTGGCGCAGTGTCTGCATCTGCTGCCTCCTCGCCACAGAGCACCCCATTGATGGAGCTCTTGGCATTTTATACCTTCCCCTGTCCTCCCCTCCCTTTTTTCCTCCTCCTCCTCTTCTTCTTGGCCCTCTTCTCCAGTTCCCCTCCCAGTTCAGAATAGATCTCGTGTATCACAGGCTGGCCTCGAACTCCCTATGCATCCAAGGACAACCTTGGACTTCTAATCCTCCTGCCTCCACCCCCCAGTTGCTGGGATCGCAGGTGTTCACAACCATGTTCCATTTATGCGCTGCTGGGGACCAAGCCCATGGCCTCGTTCAATCTACCAATGAAGTTACAGCTCCAGGTCTGAGGCCATGTTCCTGGTCCCCAGGACCGAGCAGCTGCCGTGAAAGGCCAAGCAGCCTGGAGGCAGCCTGGGGCAGATAGGGAGGCCTTCCCTGCCTGATGCTGTGGGTGCCAAGGATCCCAGATGCCCAAACAAACCTGCAGCCCACAGGAAGAAGACACAGGCCATCCTTGGGGGAAGATGGCTGTACCCAGTACAGGTCCCACATCTGCATCCTTGTAACTCCCTCCCCATCCCTCATCCCTCTGCCTCTGACCCGTCATATTCTTTGCTATTTCCATTGCCTCTGGGTCCCCCTGCTATGGAGCATCCTGATGGCCACAGCCTAGGAATGGGGCGACTCCTCACCTTCTCAAAACTGTACTCGCCAGACCACACTCCGCGGATGACTTGCCAGTAAACGAGCTCGGTGCTCACGGGGTCCTCCTGGGAGTCATGCCAGGGGGCGAAGAACTCCTTCCGGAAGTAGATGCGCCAGGGGGACTGGCGCTGGCTCTCTCCCCTCTCCCGGGCCAGTTGTTCACACTGGGCCACAGCGTCCATCACATGGTCACAGCCACTTCCCAAGGACCAGAACTGAGGCCAGAATCGGGTTAAAGAGGGGTTAGCTGCTGGTATGTGCCCTGACCCACGGGGACATCTACCCTTAACACCGTATGTGGAAGACAGGGACTGTGACGCCCTGCGTGGGCCAAGAAGCCACTTCTGAGTCCACTTGGACACCAAAGCTCCTTTCTTCCTCTTTTTGTACACACATGGATATATGAGTGTATCTGCATGCTTTGTGGGGGTCATGGGTGGGTGGCAAGTCTTCCTTAATGCTCCCAGCTTAGTTTTTGAGATAGGCTCTCTCAATGAATCTAGAGCTCACTAATTCGGTTAGACTGGCTGACCAATGAGGCCCCAGGACCCTCTGGTCACCATTCTTGAAGTACTGCAGCAAAGTCCACCATGTTCAGATTATTTCCGTCGTTCTGAGGGATTGAACTCAGATCCTCATGTTTACAGTCCGTGCTTGGCCAACTGAACTGTCTCCCCAGCCCTCAAATGGTATCTTTATAAGGATCGCGGTCTGGCCATTACTCCCCAAAATGACTCCTGAAGGAGGTAGAGTTGGACTCTCACAGGGAAGTGTTAGTGTTTCCTGAGTTCTAGGGGTGAAGGTTCATGTCTGGCCCTGTCTGGGTAAAGGTGCAACTGCTGGCCTGTGAATATGCAGGCAGGAGGACTGGACATCTCGTGTGAGGCATTTCTGATGTGTGTATGTATGTGCATGCATACATATGAATGTCTGTGCACACACATGTATGTATGTGCATGCCCATGAGTGTGTATATGGTGGCTGAGGATGCAGCTAGGGCAGGTTAATGATGTACAGACTCTAGCTTCAGGGTGCCCTGGCTCAGGTGTGTATGGGGAGGTATGCGTAGGCTAAGACTTCTAGTGGATACCTTGTCATATACAGCGACCTGGAGGGAGAAGCCCAGATGGTCCCTGAGGCCCTGTTTCTGAGCGATGTGCTGGCAGATTTCTCGGGAGGTGGAGGCAGAATCCACAGAGATAGTCAGGCTCCCTCCAGTTGCCAGGATGACCTGGATCGGGATGTGCTTCTTGGACTTGACAGCCTGGGGACAGACAGATGGCGCCTTGTAGTCCTCGGTCCCTGAACCACCAGACCTAGAGCTCCCCATCCTTGAGCTTGCTTGTCCCTGTGGAGTCCCCAGGAATACCCAGAGTCTGGCTGAGACTTGGCATGGTGTCCAGTGGTCTGCGTTGCCCACACATAGCAGGTGAGTCGTGGACTTTTGAGAGGCAGTCTCTGTCTAATTTGCCACACTCAGATGAAAACCTACGGTGCTAAGGTTGGCTTGGACACAACAGTTTGAGTCATTGGGTCCTAAGCACAACACTGGGGATGTGAGTGGTTTCATGTTCACCAACAGTTCAGGGCTTACGGGAAGGAAGCCCTGTGGACTTAGGAACTGAAGAGAGAACATGAAAGAAATGTGGCCAGAGGAGGCCTGTCGTCTCGATGTGGGCCAGTACAGGGCACTGGCATGAGCCAGAGTGCTCCCTCTGTCCTGGTTGTCTGGATTGAACCTTTCTGAGGACTCGCAGGTGTCTGAGACAAACAACAAATAACAGCTACAAAGGCAACGGACTGGCGGGACCATCGCCTTCTAGGAGCTAGAATCTGTCTGGGCTCTCTCTACAGAGCATGGTAGCTATATCTTCCCATCCAGGAAGGCAGGAGACAGGAACCAAACGGGAATGTGGACTGAGAGGTAGGGAGGGTGGCTTTGAAGCTCGGGCCGTGCTAAGGACCAGGGAGGCCCAGAAGGTGCAGCAGAGGGGCCGATGGAATAGCTCGGCAAGTGAAGGCACTTTTTGAAAGAGTGGTGACCCGAGTTTAATTCCTGGTACCCACATGGTAGGGGAGAGATGACTCCAGCAAGGTGTTCTCTGACCTCTGTATGCAGGTATGTGCATGCATGTACATGCGCGCACGCGCACACACACAAATGAATAAATGGTTTTGTTTTTTTTAAGAAGATGCCACAGAGAAGGTGGAAGGAGCCGAAGGGCTGGACAGGGTGTCCTACCCTATACTACCCATCTCCCATCCCTGCCAGCACCTACCTGCAGCTCCAGCCAGGTAGGGGGTTCTGCACGCACCCCATTGGCGAAGGTGCGTTGTAGACGCTCAGCACAGAAGGGACCATAACTGGGAGGCCCTTGACCAATGAAATTCAGCAGATACTGGTGGTGAGAAAATGGCGGGAAGAGGAAGACACTCAGAATGGAGGCGCCTTCTATTTTCTGCCCAAGCCAATTAAAACTCTTCATTGCTGGAGATGTAGCGTGGTTGATAGTGCTTGCCCAGCACAGATGAAGCCCTGGGCTCTAGTCATACCGAGATAGACCCTAACTGTCCATCAGTAATCTCAACACCTTGTGGGACAGGTAGGTCCGCCTCTACCTCCTGAGAGCTGGTACAGGTGTACATCAGCATTTCCATTTCTAGGTGGTGCTAGGAATTGAACCCCTTCATGCATGCTTTGCAAGCATGCTACGAATTGAGTTACATCTCCAACTTAGTCTTGAAGAGTATTTCTGTGCCTGGGACCAGAGGCATTGACCCTGCACTCCTGGATAGGAGCTTGAAGGAGCCAAGTAAAGCATCCTTTCAGATGTGAAAACTGAGGCCTAGAATAGCGTAGATATTGCTGCTCACTAGCTATGACTTCTGGACTCGGTCCAGGGTTTAGGACTCAGGGTCTGTCCCTGCTGTAAACTGCCTCCCTCCCCAATCCAGTCCCACCCCAGCCCAGCCTTCATCACCTTCATGAACCTCTCCGAGGGTGGGAAGCAGCCCAGACAGAGGCTGAGCAGAATCCAGCCCCGGGCCAGGCTGCTTTTTTTGTAGTTCTCAGAGAGCTGCTTGCAGATCTGGCAGTAGATTTCATCTCTGAAAGACACAGACCACAGGCTCTGAGAGAGGAGCACAAGGCGGTGCTCAGGTACACAGTAGTGGAGGATCTCACCTTACCAGGTCTTAGCATAGCCTAGGACTGCGCCCATCACCTGGTGTCTTCCAGATGCTCTCTTTCCACTCCCCCTTCCTAGTTCATCAAGGCCTCACCTTCAGTCTTCCTTCTAAGATATCCCCTCCCTTGGTTCTTTGCTCCCCCAATCCCCTCTGCCCAAGACCTACAAAGTAGCTCCTCCTTTGAATCTTTGCTCCCCATCTCCCTCTGCCCATGGCCTCCTTCCCTGCTGCTGTCCTTGGTCCCCTCTCCCTGGTTCATGTATAAGCCAGCCTGCTCCTTCCCCCAACCTCACAGTCACTTCAAATTACTTTTCTTCTCTGCCTTAAGACGCTGACCCGTACCATGGAGATGGCCACCTCCTCCAGCAGTGAGCAAAGAAATATGGTGTCTACTTTTGCTTGTCAACTTGTTAGATTAAGAAATACCTAGGATAAAATCTCTCAAAATTTTTTTAATGTAGGCACTTAGTGCTATGAGCTTGCCTCTTCTTTATGTCCCATAAGTATGGGTATGTTATATTTATTTAATTTAACTCTAGCAAAGTTTTAGTTCCCTTCTTCATTTTTGTCTAGACTCAATTTTCATTTAGCAGTTAGTTGTTTAACTTTGATGAGTTTGTGTACTTTCTTCCATTTCTATTGTTGATTTTTAACACCTACAAAGCTGGTAGTGGGCTTGTATATAAAATGTATAAGGAACTAAAAAAAATGGACATCAAGAAAACAAAAAAAAATTAAAAATGGTGTACAGATTTAAATAGAGAATTCTCATAAGAGGAAATACAAATGATCTAGAATAAGTTAAAGAAATGTCCAACATCCTTATTTATCAGGGAAATGCAAATCAAAACTACACTGAGATTCCATCTCACACCAGTCGGAATGGCTAAGGCCAATAAAACAAACGACAGCTGATGCTGGCGAGGACGTGAGGCAAGGGGGACACTCCTCCATCGCTGGTGGAAATGCAAACTTGTACAGGCACAAGGAACATCAGTGTGGGAATTCCTCAGAAAGCTCGGAATAGATCGACTTCAAGACACAACTGTACCACTCGGGCATACACCCAAAGGATGCTCCATCCTACTACAGAGACACTTGCTCAACTATGTTCATCGCTGCTCTTTTCATAAAAGCCAGAAGTCAGAAACAACCTGGATGTCCACCAACAGAAGAACAGATAAAGAAAATGAGGTACATTTAAATTGAGTATCACTTAGCTGTTAAAAAAAATTATCATGAAATTTGAAGGTAAATGGATGAAAGTAGAAAAAAATCATCCTGAGTGAGACAACCCAGACTCCTAATCCTTATAAAGCAAATTGCACACGCAGTATATATAATATAAACAAATATATTTAACATATAATGTAGTGAAGAACTTGCTCATTTACAGGGTCCTGTACTAAAGCCTGTTCTAAGATGAATGCCCAGAGCTAGAATAATCCCAGCACCTGGGAAGCTGAGGCAGGAAAATCTTGAGTTCCAGGACAGCCTAGGCTGTGAGACACTGTCTCAAACAATAAAAGAAAACAACAAAATAAGGTGAATGACTCTCCAGCCCATGACAAACCTGTCTTAAACTGTGTTTGATCATAGTTAATAAAAATAATTATGCTGGGGGAAAAAACTTTAAAAAACAGCTGCTACATTCTACAGGCATCCTAATTATAGAGACCAAGGTTTACAGGAGGAATCATACTAAAATTCAATGGTGCTAAAAAAAATATTTCAATAAAAAATTAGGCCAGTGGTGGTGCACGCCTTTAATCCCAGCACTTGGGAGGCAGAGCCAGGCAGATCTCTGTGAGTTTGAGGCCAACCTGGTCTATAGAGCGAGATCCAGGACAGACACCAAAACTACACAGAGAAACCCTGTCTTGAAAAAAACAAAACAAAACAAACAAACAAAGCTCTCTATACTAAAGCTCTCTCCAGCAAAGACAAAAACAAAAACAAAACTGACCAGTGGTTTTTCCCCTTTCCCCTCTCATGCACGTGGATGTACGCATCTATGTGTGTGAGCTTGTAGACGTTTTCCTTGGTCGTTCCCCACATTGCTTATTTATGTTTTGAGACAGGGTCTCTCAGCCTGGGACTCACGGACTTGGCTGGACTATTTGGCCAGCAAGACAGAAATCCTCCTGTCCTCACCTCCCCAGTACAGGGATTACGAGCACACACTGTTTTCCCTGGCTCTCTCCCTCCCTCCCTCCCTCCCTCCCTCTGTCTCTGTCTCTCTGTCTCTCTCTCTTTCTTCCTTTTCCTATTTTTGACATGGGTTCTGGGGGATCAAACTCAGGTCGTCATGCAGGTGTGGCAAGCACTTTACCAACTGAACCATCTCCGCAGCCCCTCATGGCTTTCTTCACAGGGCAAGCTGAGAGCCCTGGGTGTCTCTAACATCTGTGGTGCTGAGACCTAGACCACAGGCCCAGGCCAGAGAGTAGGAGAAGAGCTGGTACCTCATGGCAGATGATAAGGATGATGCCACCCTGGGCTAAGTGCCAGTGACGTGGCCTGATTGCCTGAACAGAAGTGGGAGGAGAGACTGACCTGAGTCCGGGACGCATGATGGCGTAACCCACAATGAAGTGCACCTTTTCCAGGTTAGACATGGGTCTGTCTGAGACAGGGACGTCAGACTTGAATGCCTCTTCACCAGTCTTCAGCTTTCTGGCCACCTAGAAGCCCACAGACAGCTGTTAGCACAGCTGTGACCATCTCTATTTACCAAGGAGGAAACAGATGCATGGGATAGAAACAAAGGCCTGGATCCCTGCACCAAGCTGACACTGAGCCAGGACAGACAGATGTAGCTGGGCTCATCCGGCCAGTGATCCACGAGGGACCACCTCAGCTTTATGAAGAGATATCATTGAGCCCTTGGTCCCAGCTGCTTATTCTCTGTGGGAGCAGACAAGGGACCATTAGTGCTCATGTGGTTGACCCTGGAGCCACCAGGGCTAGACCATTTGCCTCTGACACTCAGCCACTTTCCCAGTCCATTTCCAAAGCCAGTAGCACAGGTCGGGACAGAGGATGTACTTTACCATGATGGCATCACTATGGGAATTTGCTGCCCAAATTGGAGCTTGGTGTGAGATTGAGCTTGGGTTGAGGTCAACTCAGGGCCAGATACCAGCTCTGTCTGTGGAAAGCTGGTTTTGGATACAGGAACTAAGTGTGAAACATGGGCTTGGAATGTGGGAAGGACCTGCTTGGCCTACGTAACAAACCTGTGTATGGAAGAAAACTGAGATCTGACCCTGGGAAGCAAGTCCACTGTCTCTATGTCCATCCTTTAGAGGGCAGAGTTGCCAGCTAGACTGTCTTCTGGATCCCTGCCTGGGAAAGCCATCTGCCTCCAATGGGATCTTCTGACATGCCTGTTGTGGTATGCCCCTGCCTCACAAAGTGTGCGATTTTCAAGACTAGATACTACACCTCCCTCCTTGGCTCACTTGATGTGAAGAAAAACCATGTTGTGAGGATGCTTAGATAGCTCAGGACAAGGACCACATAGCCGGGACCAATGCACCATTCCATGATCTGGGGAATGGACTCAGGTGAAGCCTACAGATTATTCCCGTGGAAGTTGACGGTTTGGCAGCATCTCTGAGAGAGGCCCTGAACCAGGACCAACTGTTCAAGACACTCCTGATTCTCGGAATGAACCAGCCTGCCCTGTCTTAAGCTGCTGTGCTTCAAGGTCACCGGTTACACAGCAGTCACCACCTAACATACTCTGGTGGAGCTCACACCTCCAGAGATCAGGAAGCCTCAGCGACTCTGAGCTGTCCGTGCAACCCGGGCTGCAGAGGCTTTTAGTTAGTTAACGCCTCTGTAGTTAATCAGAACACGGGACCTCATAGGTACCCATGCTGAGTCTCAGTGACCTGGTGTATGGAGCACTCCTGGACTTCCACAGTGGGTTCCTACTGCTGTTGCTGCTACTTAAGTAATTTCTTTTGGTCAACGGCCATACCACCCTGAACGCGCCCGATCTCTATGGTGATATTTTATTTGTATTAAAATGTTATTTGTATGTTAATAAATAAAGTTGCCTGGGGGTCAGAGCTATTAGCAAGCCATAGGAAAGCAGGGCAGTGGTGGCGTATGCTTGTAATCCCAGCACTTGGTAGGCAGAGCTAGGTAAGTCTCTGTGTGTTCAGGGATACAGCCGGTATTGGATACACATGCCTTTAATCTCAATACTAATCATAGAAAACCTGGAGGTCTATACAGACAGGCCGTGACGAGGCGGTCATTTGGTTGGGTTTACAACCAATGAGAAGGCAGAACAGAAACACTATAAAAAGCCAGACACACAGGAAGTAGTTCTGGTTCGGAAAGGTAGGACCACCGCAGGAGGAAAGGTGAGGTTTTAGCTCTTAGCTCTGACCTCTTGGCTTTCTTCTTTGCATTGGTTCTGTGTTTCTTATTTAATAAGATGGTTGGTTACATCTACAGATCTTGTCTGGTAATTCCTATTGGTTTTAGTTAGTTCACTGCATGAAACTGGAGGAAGCCTTCGCCAAAAGATGTTGTGAGTTATTTTTAAACTGTGTGTATGTAAATATGTGTATAGGCATTGGTGTGTGTTTGTGTGGGTGGGTGAGGGCACAGGTATACGTGCACATGTGTGAGTTTATATGGAGGCCAGAAGTCAATATCAGGGATATTTTTAATCACTTCTCCATATTATTTTTTAAGTTTTATATGTGTATGTGCCCAAAGAGGCCAGAAGAAGGTATTGAATTCCCTGGAGCTGGAATTAGTAGTTATAAACAGTGGGTGCTGGGGACCGAACTCAGGAAGAGCCAATAAGTGCTCGAAACTGCTGAGCCATCTCTCCAGCCCCCTCCACTTACCTTTTTAAGATGGGGTCTGCAGGGTGGTGGTATTGCACACCTTTAGTCCCAGCACTGGGGAGGCAGAGTCAGGCAGATCTCTGTGAGTTTGAGGCCAGCCTGGTCTACAGAGGGAGATCCAGGACAGGCACCAAAACTACATGGAGAAACCCTGTCTCGAAAAACAAAAAAAACAAAACAAAACAAAACAAAACCAAAGAAGTAATGAAAGACAGGGTCTTTCAGCTAACCTGGAGCTCACTGCCTTGGCTGGACTGGCTGGCCAGTCAGATCCAGGGATCCTCTTGTCTTCTACTCCTTACCCTGCCAGTACTAGGGCTACTGGCACATGTTGCCACACACAGCTTTTTTAAAAAAGCTTTTATTTTAATTATTTTTAATTACGTGTGTCTGTGGGTGGGTATGTACAGAGGACAGAGGCATTGGGTCCCCTTGGAGCTGGAGTTACAGGGACCTGTGGGCTCCTTGATATGGGTAACGGGACTATGTGCTCTGGAAGAGCAGTATGTGCTCTTAACAGCTCAGCTACCTCTCCAGCTCCAGTCACAACCGGCTTCTTAGGAGAGTGCTAGGGATCCTGAACTCAGGTTGTCACCTTGTGCAGCAGCATGTATACCAGACTAGCCATCTCCCCATCCCCCTGGGTTCCAGAGGGTGTGGTGGGGCGTGGATCAAGAACTTATTCTTTGGGCTGGGGTGCAGATCAGCATGCACCAGGGGTGGGATTTAATTTTAGGCTGGCATACCTGGGGATTAAATGAAGAAAAGTCACTGGCATCTAGTGGACTATCATTCAATAGTGGCGTGTGTGTGTGTGTGTGTGTGTGTGTGTGTGTGTGTGTGTCTGTCTGTCTGTCTGTCTGTCTGTCTGTCTGTCTACAGCCACTCAGTCCTCCCTTCCCACCTTCCTTGAGACAAGGCCTCATCACCACTGTACACACCAGGCTGGCATCAGGCTTTGGGAATTCCTACAGCTTCCCGTTTCCTAGAGAAGTTCTAGGCTCAGATGCTCAAGCTACTGCAGCTGGCTGGCTGGCTGGGGGATTTGACACTGGTTTTCATGGCTAATGCTCTTATTCCCTGAGTCTTCACCCAAGCCCTGTTCCCTTTCCTTCTCATCTTTCTCTGGCATCCAATAGCCAAGGGTGACCTTGGAATCCTAATCCTCCTGCCCCTGGGACTTGAGTGCTGGAATAACAAGAATGCCCCACCTTGTCTAGGGATCAAGTTCAGGGCTTTGTTCATGCTAGGTAAACACTCTACCAATGGAGCCATATCCCCAGCCTCAAAAATCTGTTGTTCTTTTAAAACGTTAATTTGAATTTGGTTGGAGTCAAAGCCAGTATTTGGAGTTCAGGAGACCCTCTCTACTCATGACTGCAAACTCCCAACAGTCCTGGTGCCATTCTTTTTTTTTTTTTTTTTGGTTTTTTGAGACAGGGTTTCTCTGTGCAGCCTTTCCTGGAACTTGTTCTGTAGACTAGGCTGGCCTCGAACTCACAGAGATCTGCCTGCCTCTGCTTCCCGAGTGCTGGGATTAAAGGCGTGCACCACCACCGCCGGGCATCCCGGTACCATTCCTGACTCTCGACTTCCCGGATGCAGTTTAAGTCTCAGGCACTGGGTCCAGTGGATGATGCTTCCACCCAGCTTCCTCGGTCCTTCTCTGATGGACACCTGCCTGCTGCTGCCCTCACCACGTACCTGTGCATATTCGGTGTGCTCTGGACCCTGAGTGTCTCTGTCCTTGCCCGGCCTGTCGCGGATCTGCTTTGTCACTGAGCTGCCACTCAGGCTGTTCCTGGCATAGAGCACTGGCTCCGGAAGGTCACCCATGAACCTCAGGATGATGGGCCATATAGCTAGAGCTGTCTGGAGAAGGAGACAGAAAGGCCTGGGTGATTCCAGCCCTGGGACCCATGGTGACCTGGCTGGACCCTTTGCTTATGTCCTCTGAACCATAGCTCGGACTTTGGGCTCTGGGATTGGGGAGCGGGGCTGGGCTACATAGAAACCAGTGAACAGCTGGTACCAAGTGGTCAGTGTCTTTCTCATGGTAGAGCAGCGGGTATCGGAGGGGCTTCTGAATGTGGGTATGGCTGGCTGATTTCTGGAAGTAAGTCGCAGCAAACTTGGGGAAGGTGTATTCAGCCAGACCATCCACGTCCTCCTCTGGCATCTCCGTCATGGGCACTGTATCCAGATCAATCTCAAGCAGTTTCTGGGTCTTGACTTCCAGATCCTGAGAGGGCCAAACAGGGAGGAAGGACATGGGCTAAGCTTTCAGTCAATGGAGTGCACACCCCAAGTCCCGGTTATCCCGAGAAGGGTCCTCCCGTCCCTGCCTGGGCTCTCTTACCTCGAAGCGCGTTGGGGCTGGGCCCTCCTGACCTCCAATCATGGCTGGGAGGAAACCAAATACTTTCTCCACCATCTCCGTGTCGGTGACAGTGTCGTAGATGGACTTACGCTTCCTGTCAGGGACAGCACCCTGGCCCTTCGGCTCGTTAGCCAGAATGACCGGAGGGCCCTGTACATACCCCGTAGAAAGAAGGTCACTGACAGGCAGGGCTGGCCTCCAGGGTGCAGCTCGGCCTACCCTCACAGGGCAAGGCACCCTAGAAGCCTAATATCCCTCAACTTGCCATTATTTGCCTGAATCAAGATGTTTTCTCCTAAAAGAATAATTTTGTCTGTGTGCATGTGTGTGCATGAGTGTGGGGACCAAAGGTTGAGTCTGTGTGCGTGGGTGTCTTCCTCAGTTGCTCTCCATTAACTTTTTTTTTTTTTTTTGAGACAGAATCTCCTATTGAGCCAAGAACTCATCAATTTGGTGAGACCGACTGGCTCTCCAGTCCAGAGAGGCCCTTGTCTCTGCCTCCTCAGGACTGGAGTTGCAGGTGAACGTCACTGTGACTGGATTTTTTTCATGCACATTGGGGACTCAAACTCAGATTGTTACGTCGGACACTTTACTGATAGAGCCATATACTCTGCCCAATAATTGATTGAAACATCTTTGTCTGAGAATGTTGGATATTCTAAAGCACATCTCATAAGTACTCTTAATTGCTGCTCATCAGTTTCCCTGTTGGCCCTGGCCAGCCCTCCCTCCCTCCCGTTCATACCAAGTGACCACCTACAATGGATTTCTGTTGCCGGAAGTTCCGCCGGGCAGCCATGCCTCTGGCGTGGGCCTGAATGATCACCACGGCCCTCCTCTTGGCCTGGACCTGCTGTCGCACCAGGTAGCCCCTGCAACGGGCCTGCAGCTGCACCAGCTTCTGTCGCATGGTCTGGAACTGTCTCATCAGCAGGCGGCTCCGGGCAATGGCCTGTAGGCGCCTAAAGCCTACTAGGATCTGTGGGAGCAGGAAGGAGGTAGATTTACTGCAGGTGGCTTTCCTGAGAGAGCAGCTCTCCCCGGGAGATCTTCAATATAATTTAGTCACCCAGTTTTTTGGTACAGTGCTGGTGTTACCAGTATCCATACATGGCAATGTGCATGAGCCGAGCAATTACTTGTAAGTTGGAGCAGAGCCCATCAGTCAAATAAGCACTAAATAAGTACCCGGTGAACAGCATATGTGATGGCTTATATTGACTGTGAACTTGGCCGGGTCTAGAATCACCTTGGAGGCAAATCTCTGGGCTTGTCTGTGAAGAGTTTTCAAGATAAGGTTAATTGAGGTGTGCGGATCTACCCTAAACATAGACAGCACCATCTCATGGGTCGGGTGTCTGCACTGGATAAAAAGGAGGAGCCTAGCTGAGCATAGGAACTCATTGCTCTCTGCTTCCTGACCGTGAAGGCAATGTAACTAGCAGTCTCAGATTTCTGCTACCGTGATTGCCTTACTATAATGGACCGTATCCTCTCGAACTGTGAGCCCAAATAAGCCCTTCCTTCTTCTGATAAAAGTTGCTTTTTATCAGGCATGTTGTCGTGACAGCAAGGAAAATGTCTAATGCTGTGTAACTTGCAGACCGCCATGGGCTTCACAGCAGCCAGCCGCGGTCACCGCATTGCTGGACAATGAGCTCCTGTGTGGAGCCCACTCAGGTCGGGTGGGCATCGTTAAAATAGGAGAGTAAGAATTGGATGAACACCCAATCTATACCAGGGCATAGAGGATCCTGGGTGTCCAGGATGAGCCTGTTGGCTGATCGAAGACCGACTCAGTGGCCCAGCCTAAGGGTTTGAAAGTCACACGGACTTATAGATGCCAGATGTCCCCGCTCCTGAGCAAATCTATTAAGTCCTCTGTGCTTCAGTTCCTTTACTTACAGAGTGGTTAATATTAGATAAAACCATGCACTCTGTACAGTAGGTCCCCAAGTGACTCCTCTGTGCTCGTCAGCTGCCACCGTGTACTTTTTGAGCACAGGGTGCTGAAAGTCGGGGCCAGGTGCTGATATGGCCCTCTTAGGCTGCAGTTACAGTCACTGCCATGACAAGAACAAGGGGTCAAGTGAGGCCCAAGAGAGTGCAGTGACGGCCACTCTGATTCCCAGAGAGCAGAGTCACTATCTGGGGTCTGTGGTGGGAAGAAAAAAGAGAAAGAAATGCTTGCAATGTGAGGTCCATTCTGATGGTTATTCTATTAACTCCATGTTGGGAGAAGAAAAGCCATCAACCCAGTCCAGCACTGGGGGAATGCCCAAAATTCTGGAGGGGAATATCTTGACCTTCCCCCAACACAGGGTTAGAGATTATATAAAGAAAAAAATAGGTGAAGGGCTGGTGCCTGGTCATTTAAAAATCTGTATTCTCTATCAATTTCACAATGGAACGCTTCCTGCCTGGGAGCTCTAATTCAGAGAAACAATAGTGAATGATTTGTCTTTCATGGGTCAGTTTTCTGCTGCCCCTGAAGGCCCATCTTCCCAAGCTCTCTCTCTCTCTCACCAGCTCGAAATTCTTTCTTTGGCAGTGGCCTCGCCATACAGCCTGGAGAGTCACAGCTGCCTGTCTCTGCCTCAGGAACTCCTTCCTAGAGGGAAAAATGCAAATTAGAGGCATTAAATAACTCTTTTAGATCCTGAAAAGTGTTTGGGAGCCAAGGCATTGATCTGGAAACAAAAGTGGATAATAAAATATTAGGGAGGAAGGAATCTGTAGGACTCATGCTGGGAAGCCTTTGCAAGACCATCAGATGTACCTGCAGGTTAGAGTCATGAGGTTTAGTATTAACAACCCACATCTCCAGGCTGAGGACGTAGCTCAGTGGTCGAGCATTTGTCTAGCATAAGGCCTCAGGTTCAGTCCTCAGCATCACAAACAAAAAACCTCAGATAAAACAAACAAAAGCTAAAGCAAAACAAAAATGCCCCACACTTTTGAATGATATAACCCAGGTTTTTTAATAATCAAGAAATCTCTTCTCATCCCTTCATATTCTACCAAGATATATAAAGGAACAGAACCAATTGCCATGTTTTCCTTTTTTTCTTCTGTTTTCTTGTGTATGTGTGCACGTGTCTCTGCATGTGTGTAGGCACATGTACTTGTGTGCACATGTATGTGTAGGCCTGAGGATGGTATAAAAATTATCCTCAATCAATCTTCTAACTTTCCATTCTTCGAGTCTCTCAGCCAAACCCAGAGCTTGCTGATGTGACTAATTTCACAGCCAGTTTGCTCTGAAGATCCCACCTCCACCTTCTAAAGCTGACATTACAGGCAGGATGACACACTCATCTATCTGACCTTCACAGTGTGTCTTAATTAGCTTCAACTGTCAACTTGACACAGCCTAGAGTCATCTGAGAGGGGAGTTTCAGTTCCTTGGCAGCTCCTCAGCCCAGGACTGCGACAGAATCTGAATGTAGGCCTCTAAGATCAGGGACCCCTCAAGGGAGCTTGGCCCACATAGACCTTTTATTTCACACTCAACTGTGTTTTCTTACTACTTTTAATACTTTCCCAGATGAACTTCTTAGGTTTAGAATGGTATGTCTCAGTCATTTAAAAACCAGAGAACTTCAATATTGATTATTCCTGGGTCCCATGTAGAACAATTATATCAGAATGTTTCTTCTTTGTCTAACGTACACACACACACACACACACACACACACACACACACACAAAGAGAGAGAGACACACACACACAGAGACACAGATAGAGACAAAGAGAAACAGAGAGACAGAGACAGACAGACAGAGAGAGAAAAAGAGACAGACAGACAGAGACAGAAACATACTTACATACAGACAGATCACACACACACACACACACACACCGAGTGAGTCCGTCAGTCCTCTAATTGTATACACCTGTGTACACATAGCTCCGTAGCTACAGTCTCAGCCACCAGAAACTGAAACTCTTTGGAAAAGACTGCATCTGCACTGAGCCTGCACAGACTTTCATTTTTATCATTGCTCCTCAAATGATACATTTTAATAGCTACTTGTATGACATTGGTATTGCATTGCATTATCTGGAGATGGGTCAATTTATACAGGAGGATAGGTTTAGGTTATATGTGCCAATATTGTGCCATTTAAAAGGGGGGGGGCTAGTGAGATGGTTCAGCAGTTAAGAGCACTCGCTGCACTTTCAGAAGACTTGAGTACAGTTCCCAGCACCCACATGGTGGCTCACAGGCATCTGTAACCCTAGTTCCAGGGAACCTGATGCCCTCCACTGGCCTCCGCATGTACTATGTACACATGGTGCACATACATATATGCAGGCAAAACACTTACATACATAAAAAATATAAAATAAAATAGAAAAAAAACCTGTTTTGCTCAGACTGGCCTTGAAGTCATGATCCCCCTGTCTCTGCCTTCTGGGTGCTGGTATTATAGTCATGTACAACCATGCCTGGCAATGCCATTTTATATAAAGGACTATTATTCTTAGATTTTGATATACCTGAGAGCCTGGAACTAACCTCCCCAGTGATCTAATAGGCAGCCAAGGTATCAACCAAAGCACCACAAAGCAAAGCTAATCTGCCTCCTTCAGGTGTCCACAGCAGTGGCTCCGGGCCTGGGGTAGCTGCCCCCCAGGGCACGTTCGGCAAAGTCTAGGAGATTCTGTTTGTTATGTTGGGGGGTAGGTAAGAACGCTACTGATGTCTAGTGTGTGCAGATCAGGGGTTCTGATCACAGAACTGTCTCCATGGCAAAAACGAGTTATCCAAGGGACTGGAAGTGTATTTTAGTGGTGGAGTCTATGCTTAGTACGTGTGAGGACTTGTGACCAGTCCCAAGCATCAAAACTAGCTGGGACAGAGAGATGATTCAGCGGTAAAGGTGCTTCCTGTGGAGCTTGGTGACTTGAGTTTGATCCCTAAGACCCGCATAGTAGAAGGGGAGACATGACTTCTGAATGATGCCCTCTGACTTCCATACACACACTGTGTCCACACAAATACACCTGCAATAATCTATGTTCATAAGGGGAAAAAAGTTGACCATAGTAGTATGTGCTTATAATCCCGGTGCTTTGGAGTGGGGACAGGAGGATCCCTGACGTCACTGGCCAGCCAACCCAGTCTACTTGGCAAACTCCAGACAGGTGAGAGACTGTCTCACAAAACAAGGTGGCTGGCTGGTAGCTGAAATCATCAATGTGACCCAATGTATGTGCACTTGCACGTGTGTGTGCACATGCGCGCGCACACACACACACAGACACAGACACACAGACACACACACACACACACACACACACACACACACACACACACACACTACTGCAACTGAAAACAAACCCTCAGTGGCTGGAGAGAGCAGAGGACGAGTCGGTAAGATTGAAGACAGAACAGTAGGATTTTTCAACCTGCGGGACGGAGAGGAAATGGACTGAAGAGAGTGAGCAGGGCCCCGGGGACCAAAGGGACCGCGACAAAAGAGCTAAGACTGCTGTCTTCCAAGACCCGGAGCCAAGAAGGAAGAGGTCACTTTACTGACAGAGAGGTCGACATCTGAAAAGGACTTGCCTTGCAAACATGAGGACCTGTACACCCGTGTGTGTGTGTGTGTGTGTGTGTGTGTGTGTGTGTGTGTATGTGTATGTGTGTGTGAGATGTATATTGACACCCGTAAAGATGAGATTGAGGCAGATACCTTTCGCTTATGGAGTGCTTTTCCAATTATGCATTAGAATTATCAACATAGCTGAGTGTCTCCATTGAGGAGATCTTGTGCCTCAGTCTCCCAGGCCTGCCTGAGGGACATGGTGTGCTGGCTGACTGCATCTAGGCACTTGCCTGCACCCCCGGTTAAGTGGGGGAGGTGCACACAGGATACGAGGCGGGCCTGGGGCCTCCGAATAGTGATAGAGCATTTGGCACCAGACCAATCCAAACCTGAGGACGGTTTATGGGGCAGGCACCTGTATTTGTGTCCCCGGAGAACTCTCTGGATGCTGATCGCTGCTCCATCCAGGACCTGGCTCCTCCGGATCTCCAGCATTGTGTCCTGGTGATCCTGAGGATGGGTGACATCATCGTGTTGCTACCCCTCCCACCCCCACTGCCCCTGCTTGGTACCGGGTCTTGGTCTCCAGAAGTCAGTTTTGTCCCAGACTCTCCTATGAGGACTAGCTAGAAAGGACCCTGATGTGGATCAGAATGAGGCTGCAAATGTATCTCACCCTAGCGCCAAACTTATTCTAGCATCTCCTTTTGCTCTTCCGGTCTGTCAGTCTTTGTTCCCAAAGCCACACGCCTGCAGTGGACTATATAGCACACCTGAGCTTATTTCTGTGCGAAAATCTTTCCCAAAGCCCATGAGCACAGCTCACGGGAGCCGGCGTGAGATGATGGATTGTCCCCACCCATGGGTGTCTCTCCTGCCTCTTACTCCTCCTAGTTCCCTGAGGCCTGAGATGGGAAGCACAGGCCTGTCATCATAGCCCCAGGAAGGCAGAACTTGTCTTTACAGGACAGAGAGCAGTGGTCTTGTGGCCGGTGGAAAGAGGTTGGTAGCTCAACCGTCCTCCCTCCCTCCCTCCCTCCCTCCCTCCCTCCCTCCCTCCCTCCCTCCCTCCCTCCCTCTCATCCTCCCTCCCTCGTTCTGGCCCTCCCTCCTTTTATCAAGCATCAGGAGGACTGAGTCTCCCACGTGCCCTGGTGAGCTCGGGAACATAGAACTGGACCAGACCTTGGGCACGGACTCAAGGAACCAGGAGTGTAGGGGTGAACCTTCTCTTCTCATTCTTTCCTCACGGCCAACTTCACCCTGTGCTGCTCTGTGTGACCTTTCGTGGCTATTCCATCTTCCTGGGGAGTTCCCCGATAGTCCCTCTGTTAGCCTGTCTCTCTACTGCTCCTTCCTGTCTGGATCCCACATCCCCATTATGGGACAAACAGTGCATGAACCGATGGCTAGAGGAACCGACAGCCCAGCTGGGAACAGGGCAGGCAGAGTGGAACTGCCCCCCCCCCCGACTCCGCCCCATCATTCCCAGGAGGCCAGGGGATCGCACCTTCAGGAAGATTTTGGTCCTTCCCATTTTCCAGTCTTTGTCTGTCCCCAGGCACAGGTCAGCAATGCGCAAGGCCATCTGGCGGTGCTTGTCTTGAAACTGTTGAGAAAACCAGGGGTGGCCAGGGACTCTGGAGAGGGGTGAGAGCCTCCTCCAGGGCTGCTCAAGCAGAGGTCCCTTTGTCCTAACAGGCTTCCCAACAAGGGCTGTCTGAGTACACTCAGGCACTTGGCTGCACCCCAGGTTAAGTGGACGAGGGGCACATAGGGTACTTGGTGGGCCTGAGGCGTCCGTGGAGCTTGGGACCAATCCTTGCCTCGGACCAATCCAAACTTTAGGATGGCTGCAGGCTGCAGAAGGATGGCAGAGCAGCATCCTATCCCACAGAGCTCCCTAGCCACCCCTCAGATCCTGGACCTGGTGGCCTCGGGAGAGCAGAGTGAACCTCCAGACATCCAAAAGGAACACGCACAAGCCACCGGCATCAACTAGAAGCCACTGTGAGCCAGCCACCTTGTCTATACAGCGCAGAGATGGAGGAGGAGGAGGACAAAAGGAAGGACAGACAGAGAGCATGCTGAGGCCGGGATCCAGGGAGGGTCCTAGAGATCAGGACGTCGGAGAAGAGTTAGTGGGTCAGCACAGGGTCCTATCAGCTGCCAGACACACACACCTGCTTCTGCTCAGGGCTGGGCAGCAGCACTCGGAACCTCTGTGAGAACTCATCGAACGTGTAGCGGATGGGAAAGCCTGACCTGCGGATTTGCACCGTCTCCATCATGCCGGAATAGCGCAGCTGCTGAATGCACAGCTCTCGGTCAAACAGCTGTGGGCACAGAAGACCAGGCTGAGGAGCCAAACCACTCACTGCTGCTCCTGCTGGGGCCGGGGTGGGGGTGGGGACTCAGCTTGCCTAGGGACCCACCCGGCCACCCCCCAAAGACCAGGAGAACTCAACAAATGCATGATTGAACTAAAATGGCTTGTTTTTATTGGGGGACAGCTGTTGCCCGGGAATTGACATATAGTTGAGTATGAATGACAATCGGTTTAAGCACGTAGTGCTGTACACAGATTTCAAACGACTTTTTGAAGATAGCGGTGAGCATGGCTGAAATGTCTCCAAAGACGTAAAGGACAATGACATAGACACTGGAAGCCAGGTCAGTCACGGTGGCCCACACACATGACACCTGGAGGCAGAAGCAGGAGGACCACGAGGCCAGCCTTGGCTACATAGTGAGACAAAAGAGGTGGAGGGTGGGGACACTGGTTTAGCTTTGTGTCCGCTTGACACAAGCTAGAGTCATCTGGGAAGAGGGGACCTGAGTTGAGAAAACGCCTCCACCAGGTTGGCCTGTGGGACATTTTCGTAATCAGTGACTAATGTGGAAGGGTCCAGCCCAGTTGGACAGTGTCACCCCTAGGCTGGTGGTCCTTGGGTATATAAGAAAGCAGGCTGAGGAAGCCATGAGGAGCAAGCCAATAAGCCACAATTCTCCATGGCCTCGGCTTCAGTCCCTGACTCCAGATTCCGGCTCTGTTTTGAGTTCCTTCCCTGAGTGATGGACTGTGAGGTGGAAATGTAACCTGAAATAAACCCTTTTCTCCTCAAGTTGCTTTTGGTCATGGTGTTTTATCAGAGCAATAGAAACTCTATCTAAGACAGTGCCTGATGAACAACAGCAAAAGTTGTCCTCTGGCCTCCATACCCACCCCCCACCCCCCATACAGAGAGAGAGAGAGAGAGAGAGAGAGAGAGAAGAGGAGAGGAGAGGAGAGGGAGGAGGAGGAGGAGGAGGAGGAGGAGGAGGAGGAGGAGAAGGAGAAGAAGAAGAAGAAGAAGAAGAAGAAGAAGAAGAAGAAGAAGAAGAAGAAGAAGAAGAAGAAGAAGAAGAAGAAGAAGAAGAAGGACATAAACAACTGGATGGAGGGAGAGAGAGCTGAGGTCGGAGGCTAGTGTGGCTGACAGGAATCTGCGTACGGTAGCTTCCCTTCTGTCTCTGAGACTCTGGCGGGAACTCTCAACTTGAAGTATTAGGGGAGATGACACCCTTTAAATAGACAAGCCATGGGCAGGTTGGTGAGGGTCACCATGGGCAGCCCTGGGTGAATGGCCAGCTGTTATTGACTGAGTATGTCCTGAAAGTCTGTAGTTTCTTATTTATTCTCCACAACAACGTACACGATGGGCATGCTTGGCTCTGATTTAAAGATGAGATACCTGAAGGACAGGGCCACACTCTTCAGTGGCTGAGCCTGTCTGGTCCTCAGTCTAGGCCTCTCCTCCACAATTCACAGCAAATAACTGCTGCCACTGAGATGAATTCTGGTCAGGGACACCACAGAATGTGAGCCTCAGCCTAGGGCAGGCAGTGTGGCCACCTGCAGGACCTCTGAGAGCAAGGTGGGTTTTCCCAGCATGAGGAATAAGAGTTGTCTAAGCTGGCAGTGGTGGCGCACACCTTTAATCCCAGCCTTTGGGAGGCAGAGGCGGGTGGACATCTCTGAGGTCAAGGGTAGCCTGGTCTACAGAGTGAGTTCCAGGACAGCAAAGGTTACACAGAGAAACCCAGTATCAAAAAACAACAAAACAAAACAAATCAAAGTGTTGTCTAGCTGCTGTGTCTATACTAGTGTGATTGGCCCCCATAAACTCATAGGCAGTGGCACTGTTGGGAGGTGTGGTCTTGTTGAAGTAGGTGTGGTCTTGTTGAAGTAGGTGTGGCCTTGTTGGAGGACATATATCACTGTGAGGGTGGGCTTTGAGGTCTCATATGTTCAAGATACTGCCCAATGTCTCAGACCACTTCCTGTTTCCCACACAAGATGTAGAACTCTCAGCTCCTTCTCCAGCACCATGTCTGCCTGCACACTGCCATGTCCCACATGATGACAATGAACTGAACCTCTGAACTATAAGCCACAATGAAGTGTTTTCCTTTATGAGAGTTGCCGTGGTTATGGTGTCTCTTCACAGCAGTAGAAACCCTAAACGAAGACAACTAGCTTTTATAAAACAGCCTCAATATATACAATTGCATTCTACTTAAAAGGTACTTCACTTAATGTAATATTTATTTATTAGATTTTTATATTACATTTATTTATTGTGTGTGTGTGCATGCGCATGTGCACGCATTATGGCATGTATATGGAGGCAAGAGAACAACTTGTGGCATCTGGTTCTCTACTTCCATCACATGAGTCCTAGGGATCAAACTCAGAACATCGGGCTTGGCAGCAAGTACCTGCACCCACTGAGCCATTTGTCAGCCCAAATGCAATTTCCTTTCTAGGAAAGTATGACAACCTGCCACTGGAACCCACAGTAAATGCCACCGCCGCCACCACCACCACCACCACCACCACCACCACCACCACCACCAAACCTAGGCGTGTCCTGACAATATCAGTGATGGTAGGAGGAGGTAAGCAGATCTCAGGGGCCTGCTGGCTAGCTAGTCTAATTAAATCTGCAAGCTCCAGGTTCTTGGAGACACCCTGTCTCAACAAATAAGGTGCAGGGTTGGAACGGTGGCTCAGCAGTTCAGAGCGCATGTGCTCCTGCTGAAGACCTAAGTTCCCAGCATCCAGGTCCAGGAGGTTCACAAGGCCCACAATTCCAACTACAGGGGATCTGATGCTCTCTTTTGGCCTCCACAAGGAATTGCACTCATGTGCACATGTGCTCACACAGACACGCATGCACACACATACTGTTTTTTTTTTTTTTTTTTTTTTTTTTTTTTTTTTTAAAGGGGGTGGTTGCTGGAGAGATGGCTCAGCAGTTCAGAACACTGGCTGCTCTTCCAGAGGTCCTGGGTTTGCATTCCAGCACCCACATTATGGCTCACAACTGCCCATAACTCCAGTTGTAGGGGAGTTCCAGCTCTAGTTCCACCTCCGGCCTCGATGGGCACCAGGCACACAGATGATGCACGCATACATGCAGGCCAAACATCCATACATATAAAACAAAATAATTTAAGAACTATATGACTTGGAGAGCAATAAAAGAAGATAGCAAATATCAAACTCTATCCTCCGTGTACATATATGTGCACCCCCATAATACACACATTCATCATACACTAACATGTACACATATTCCCCTATGGTATGGTTTCTAGTTATCTTGTCTTTGCAAGTCATATTCCCTAGTTTGGGGAGCCCCTGCGCTTACAGCCTTTTAGGGAGCGGGTTCTATAGATCAGGCCACCATAGGTGTCCACCTTGTCCCCACCACCTGAGGATAAAGCTCCTGCAGGTCTTACCACAGGAGTGGACCTGACTCTTAAGTGCCAGCATTTGAAATAGCTGTTGCCTCCTGCTAAGTGTGGCTTCTTACAAGGGAGAAGCCACAGCATCACCTCCTACCTGTGTTTATCCCTTCCGAGTGACATAGTGTCTTTTGTATCAGA
The DNA here is from genome assembly GCF_049852395.1 of Peromyscus maniculatus bairdii. Classification (NCBI taxonomy): domain Eukaryota; kingdom Metazoa; phylum Chordata; class Mammalia; order Rodentia; family Cricetidae; genus Peromyscus; species Peromyscus maniculatus. Next base: position 21,915,807 of record NC_134870.1, read on the forward strand.
AGGTTAGCTGAGACAAGACCACTCCATTTTGGGAAAATGCCATGTTGCAAACCTCTGCGTAAGTTTATAGCTTCTAGTTCCCAGACGTAAGTTTTGATTCTCTTGAGTTTTGCCTTCCCAAATGTCAACTTTGGCCTGAAGGGTCAAACTGCACAGCTCGGTAGAGGTGAGCCAATCGTGTAAGAACGTGAGGCCCGACTCTGACCAACAAGAGCAAGCACGGCATCGTGGAGTCCTAGAAGCCCAGCCGACGTCCCACCACGTGTGCTTGCTTGCTGGAGCTGGCCATTGCTGATCACCCATCTACGGAGGTGAAGCTTGCCTTTCAAAGATACTTTGGGTCACGTGGGCATTCTTGTGACCACAGTTTCATTTCTGACATCCTATAAACAAGACTAAGTCTGACTTTAGGGAAGTCGAGAAAAATGAGGCTCAGAGCCTGGCCAATCACACACGGCAGACGATGGAAAGGCTAAAAAGCTAGGCTGTGAGTGAAGCATTGCGCTGCCACCGACTCACACCAGTTTTCTGTGACATGGGGGCAGCTGACAGCTGTAATGCTTGCCACGCCCCGGATATTAACTCTAGGTGTCAAACTCAGCCCCTCAGGACCACCCCTGTCCTGGCACGCCCCCAGCCTCCCCTGGTTACCAGCGGCTTCTTGTACTCATTGGGTTTGATGCAGCGGATGAAGTAGGGCTGGCAGTGGGTCAGGATTCTCATCAGCTGCTCCAGGGACTGTTTGAACTGGCCCGCGAGCGTCAGGGGGCGCTTGGTGGAGTCTGATGGCTGCCAAGAGAAAGCAAGAGGCGTAAGGGCAGGGGGGCTACGCCTGGGGAACTGGGGGCCCGGGCCACAGTGGGGGCTGCTACCCAGGACAAATGTACACACTTCCTCCTCCACCCCTCCCCCAAGCCTTCTCTCCTTTCCCTTTTCACTTCCTTCTCTCCCTTCCCTCCGTCCTTCCTTCTTTCCTTCCTTCCCCCCTCATTCATTTCTTCTCTCCCTTTTTTCCTCTTCTCTACTTCCCTTTTTTAAAAGATGATTTTTAAAAATTTCACGTGCAATGGTGTTTTCCTGCCTATATGTCTGTGCGAGGGTGTCAGATGCCCTGGAACTGGAGTCACAAACAGCTGTGAGCTGCCATGTGGGTGCTGGGAATTGAACCCGGGTCCTCTGGAAGAGCAGCCAGTGCTCTTACCTGCTGAGCCACGTCTCCAGCCCATTTCCCTTCTTTTATACTTCCCTCTCTTCCCCCTTCCCTCTGCATTACTCTCCTTTCTCCTCCTCTCCTTCCTCCTCCTTCCGTCTCTCTCTTTCCTTTATTCACTCTTTCTCTCCTCTTCTCTTCTTCACTCCAGCATAAGCCTCCTTGGGTGCCAGCTGCATGCTGGGGCTGCTGCATGCTGGGGCTGCTGCATGCTGGGGCTGCTGCATGCTGGTGATGCTGCATGCTGGGGATGCTGCATGCTGGGGATGCTGCATGCTGGGGATGCTGCATGCTGGGGATGCTGCATGCTGGGGCTGCTGCATGCTGGGGCTGCTGCATGCTGGGGCTGCTGCATGCTGGGGACTTGTGAATAAAGGCTCTCCTGGTCACAGCTGTCTGGGCCAGTGCCTTGGAGCGAGGGTGGCAGGTGAGTAGCCCACCTTGAAGGCAGACTGGCTTCCTGCCTTCATCTGGCGGATGGTGCCATGGCCCAGCTTTGCCTGTGGTGACTCCAGGTTGAATATCTCCTTCAGGAACTTGTTTTTGGAGGAGTGAATCAGGATGAGGATGTCTGTGCTCAGCACGTCTCGGTTCTTCTCCAGGAAGCCTGTGGGGACAGCGGGGACAGCTTTCAGGCCAATAGAGCCTTCTCCCCCATCCCTTCAGTTAGACAAGAATGCCTGGAGGGACTCCAGAGTGTCCCGCTCAAGCAAACTGTCTATTTTCCACTCAGACAGAACTTCTGTCTCCACTAAGTCACATCTGACCTCTATCTAAACTCTCAGCCACCTGCATCCCATTCCCACTCAGCACTGTTGTCTAAGTGAATACAGCTATTCTGCTTCTGAGGTCTTGGGCATTCTGATAGGGTTGGAGTTTTCCTAACTGGAACACCTGGCCTTCAGAAACGGGGCATAGATAGTGTTCTGGGCTGAATGAATTCACCCAAATTTATTTATTGGGGTCCTTGCTTCCAGTACTTATGGATCCAGTATGGATCTCCTGTTTGAAGAGGCGGCTTTGTGTGTATGTGAATGTGCATGTTTGTGTAAGTGTGGTACCCATATGTGCCTGTGTATGTGGAGGTCAGGTGCTGTCGATTTTTTTTTTTTGAGCCAGAGTCCCTCATTAGCCTGGAATTCACCGGATAGGCTAGCTGCTATCCAGAGAGCCCCAGCGATCTGCCTCCCCAGTACTGAGGTTCCAGGGCAGGCTGTGTCCAGCATTTTTCTTTTTTTCCTTTTTTAAATTTAATTTAATTATATTTTATTTTATTTTACAATACCATTCAGTTCTACATGTCAGCCACGGGTTCCCCTATTCTCCCCCCTCCCACCCCCTTCCCTTACCCCCAGCCTACCCCCCATTCCCACCTCCTCCAGGGCAAATCCTCCCCCGAGGACTGCAATCAACCTGGTAGACTCAGTCCAGGCAGGTCCAATCCCTTCCTCCAAGACTGAGCCAAGTGTCCCTGCATAAACTCCAGGTTTCAAACAGCCAACTCATGCAATGAGCACAGGACTTGGTCCCACTGCCTAGTTGCCTCCCAAACTGATCAAGCCAATCAACTGTCTCACCTATTCAGAGGGTCTGATCCAGCTGGGGGCCCCTCAGCCTTTGGTTCATAGTTCATGTTTTTCCATTCATTTGGCTATTTTTTTTCAATAATTGAATAGAACCGAAATTTATTATAAGCCACAGTCATCCTAGGGACCTCCATAATATATATATATATATATATATATATATATATAGCCTCTATGGTTCTATGGGCTGTGGTCTGATTGTTCTTTATTTTATATCTAGAATCCACCTATGAGTGAGTACATATCATGACTGTCTTTCTGGGTTTGGGTTACCTCACTCAGGATGATTTTTTCTAGTTCCATCCATTTGCCTGCAAATTTCATGCTTTCATTGTTTTTCTCTGCTGAGTAGTACTCCATTGCGTATATGTACCACATTTTTTCCATCCATTCTTCCGTTGATGGGCATCTAGGTTGTTTCCAGGTTCTGGCTATTACAAATAGTGCTGCTATGAACATAGCTGAGCATGTATCTTTATGGTATGAATCAGCATTCCTTGGGTATATGCCCAAGAGTGGGATGGCTGGGTCTTGAGGTAGTTCGATTCCTAATTTTCTGAGAAACCGCCATACTGATTTCCACAGTGGTTGTACAAGTTTACATTCCCACCAACAGTGGAGGAGTGTTCCCTTTGCTCACATCCTCTCCAACATTGGCTGTCATTGGTGTTTTTGATCATAGCCATTCTAACAGGTGTAAGGTGGTATCTCAGAGTCGTTTTGATTTGCATTTTCTTTTTTTTAAAATGTGACTTCTGAGGATAGACTCCAGTCGTCATTGCAGAGAGAGCACACTACTGACTGAGCTGTGGCCCAAACCTGAGAGGGGCCTTTACATGATCAAGATGAAGTGAGGTTATGAGGGTAGGCCTTGACCCAGTATGGCCAGTGTCATTAAATTCTGAGAGAGGACTGTGTGAGGTCACAAGGAGAGATGGCTAGCTCTGAGCCATGATCATGTGAGGTCATGGGTACAACAGGGTAGTCCAAAGGAAAATGAAACACTTTAGCATTTTTGCTTATTGCTTTATGTTTTTTTGAGACTGAGTCTCATAGAGGCCCAGGCTGACTTCAAACTTGCTTTGTAGCTGAGGATGACCTTGAACATCTAACCCTCCTGGACTTCTAGGATTACAGGTGTGTACCACAATGCCTAGTTTATAAAGTGCTAGGACTCAAATGCCAGGGCATCATGCATGCTAGGCAAGACTTTGAGCTAAATACCCAGCCCTGGTTTTGTTTTCTAAAACTTGTGTGTGCATGCATGTGTGCATGTGTGTATGTGTGTGCATGCACATGAGTGTGTATGAGTGTGCGTGTGCATTTATGTGTGAGATTATGGGCGTGAGCATGCCATGGTGTCTGTGTGGCAGTCAGAGGACTTCCCTTCTGCCTTTGATGTTGGATCTCTTGTTATTCAACACTGTGTACACCAGGCTATCGGTCCTTGACTTCCAGGGATCCCCCTGCCTCCGGATGCCATTTCACCACAGCGGTGATGAGACTGTGGATGTGAGCTGTGTCTGGCTTTCATGGGCTCTGGGTATTCTAAATTAGGTCCTTGTGCTTGGAGAAAGAAGTGTCCTGACTCTGAGCATCCCCTTTGCAGGGCTCTAGCAGGCTGGAGCAGGGCAAGCATAGAGCTGACAGATTTTTGCCATTTCCCTTCTCTCCCATTCTCTTTAATTTGCCAAACTGTTAGTTTACATTCCTAGCCACCAAGGTCTGTTCCCTTATTTGGCCACTTCCTCCTCCTGAGGCTGACCACCAAGGTTCAGCTATGAAAGCATTGAAGTCCAGCAATCAAAAGCCCCTTTTTGGCTACCCTAATTAACCTGGCCAATCAAAGTTAAACACCTCATCCTAACACAGGGTTTCCCCTTTCCCTTTATAAACTGTCATGTGCCTATGTGCCACATCTGTCTCCTCGCTATCTAGAGGCAGACCTTTGTCCCTCTGGGGCAAATATCCTTCCCCCTCTCCCTTGTCCCTTTCCTCCCCTCTTTCCTGTCTCCTGTTCCCAGCCCTTTGTCCCTCTAGATCAAATAAATCTCCTTTGGCTGAGAGCTTGGTCTTGTGTCCTGTGTTAAGTCTGGTCTTTCACTCTTAAGTATCATGTCACTTCAAAACAAAAACAAAAACCCTCACTCTTGAATACTTAGGGATGCTAGGGGATGGGCTCAATGTCCTCTTTGGATTCTGGGACTATGATTGCTTAATACTGGTTGTCAATTTGACTACATCTGGAATCAACTAAAACCCAAGCAGCTGGGCATGCCTGTGAGGGATTTTGCTTAACTGGATCATTTGAATGGGGGGGGAAGACCCACCCTAAATGTGGATCATTTGAGGTCAGAAGACCCATCTTGACCACACCTTCTGGTGGCAGCCTATATAAAAGGACACAGAAGAAGCAAGCTTTTGCTTTTTGCCTGCTTGCCCTCACTCTCTGTGGCAAGTTCATCCATCCGGTTGCTGAGGCGTTCCTTTGCTGGTGTTAGAACTTACTTTTTCAGGATCCCAACGTAGACCAAAGACCAACTGAGGCATCCAGCCTCATGGGCTGAACCAGATTCTTGGCTTTCCCGTTGGGAGACAGCCATTGCCAGGCCAGAGCCTAGAAACTCCTCTAATAAATGCCCTTTTAATATAGATTGATTCCACTAGTTCTGTTCTTCTAGGGAACACTGACTAATACAGGGACTCTCCCCTTCTCAAGAGCTTAAAGTCAGGGTGTGGCAGGGACTGTGAAGGCGCCCTGCCATCTTCCGAGTTTTCCAACAGAATTTCCCCACCTCCAGCACCCTGCTTCCTCCTGGTAAGTTGCCTGCCTTTCTGCTCCTCTGTCTCTCTCCTAAAGGAAAAGTATGCAAGGATTGTCCCTAGATTCACATCTCTACTTAAAGACGTCTACGGATGATGCCCACCTACCCTGTTTTCCTGACTACAAGGGCACACTGGCCACCTTCCCATTCTTCTAAGCACCACAGACGACACATTAGACCTTTGCTTCTCTGCTCAATACGATGAGTAACCTGACTACAACGTGAAGTCAACTCATGGAATCAATGTCTAAAAGTAAAATCTAGCGCAAGGTCCTGGGTTCGGTCCTCAGCTCTGAAGAAAAAAAAAAAGTAAAATCTAAACCTCTTGTAAGAATATGCATGAGAAGAGCTGGAGCTATGACTCAGCTGACAGAGTGCTTGCCTAGAATGCATGATTCTCTGGGTTCGATTCCCAGCACCATACAAACTGGACACGGTGGTGCAAATATCAGCATTTGGGAGGTGGAGGCAGGAGGATCAGGAGTTGAAGGCGGTTTTCAGCAACATGGTGAGTTGAAGGCAGCCTGGGCTATGGGAGATTCTGCTTTATAGCACTCAGAAGGCAGGGGGTTTAGAGGCCAGCCTGGCTACACAGCAAGTTGCTGGGCAGGCAACCTAGGGAGACCCTGTCTCAAAACAAAAACAACGAGAAAGAAAACCTTCGTGACACTAGACCTCCCAGTGGACTACAAGCTATGACACAGGCAACAAAGGCAAAGAGATAAACCAGACTTCTTTAAAATAAAACCTTCAGCACCACTAAGAAAGTGATATGGAGCCAGGTGTGGGGTCCGCACAGGCAATGCCAGGGATTTTGGAGGTGGAGGATGAGCTATGCATCATGCCCCTATCTAAAAAGCAAACAAGCAAACCATTAAAAACAAAAAGCAAGGAACTGGATGTGTGTTAGGCCCTGAGCTCACCCACAGCCACCAGACAACACTGAGAAGACACAAGACCCTCAGAATGAGAAAAAATTTAAAACTATATATCTGATGAGGTACTTGTAGCCAGAGTACAGAAAGCACGATTCTAGGCCAGTGAGATGGCTCAGCAGGTCAAGGTACCCACTGCCAAGTCTGATGACTGCAGTTCCATCCCTGGGACCCACATTGTGGGAGGAGAGAACAGACTCCTACAAGTCATGCTCTGATAACGCAAGTTCAAGTGCACGTGGAAAAGCTGGAACTCTCTTACATGTCTATTAAAAATGAAAAATAGCACAGCTGCTTTGGAAAGAGTTTTGTGGCTCCTCAAAAACTACACATGACTTAGCAATCCGCTGCTGGATATATGCGGAGAAAACTGAAATCTATGTCCACACAAAAGCCTGCCCTGGATAGCCACTGTGTTATATAAACTAGCTGTACAGTGGAAACAACCGAAATATCCATCAGTTGAAGAGAGAAGCAAAATATGGGTCGATAATACTGCAGAACATTCTTCTGCAATCAGAAGAAACAAAGGAGGCTGAGGAGAGAACTCAGTTGGTAAAGCGCTTAGTGTGCAAGCATCAGGGCTTTGGGTCGGTCCCTCTCACGTCCATCAACACAGACGAACCTCAAAGAAACCAGACACACAGTGCATACATGATGTGTGCAATGGTTAGTGTTTTGTCAGTCTGCCAGAATCTAGAGTCAACCTGGTAGCCAGGCCCCTGGGGGATTATCTTTATTGCATTAGTTGAGGCAGAGAAATCTACCCCCAGTGGGTGGAACCATTCCCTGCCTGGAATCCTGGACTGTGTAAGAGCAGAAAGGGAGCTGAACATCAGTCTGCGTTCATCCTTCGCTGTCCCCTGACTACCTCCTTCCTATGGTATCCTGAGTTGGCCCCGAGTGGGTTATACACAGAGTTGTGCTCACCTTCCGCCTGGTAGTATACTTCACCCGCAAAGTGTGTGATCCCAAATCGGGTGTCATGGATGTTCCTGGGTCTCAGGAAGAACTTGTTGTTGGCATGGACGCTGTTCAGTTTCTGCAGCATAGTGGCATCTGTCCCCTGGAAGAACCCAGAGGCTTTATGGGCTGAGGCCCCAGAGTCATGAGGAGGTCAGCAGGCGAACCCACAGAGGCAAAGCAAGCTAGGCTCAGGATGACTTATGGCTCACTATTGATGGACAATTAGTTCACATTGATTGGTGACCTATAGTGAAGACTCTGGAACAGAGATTAGAGGCTATTCCCTGGCCAGCTCTCCTACTCTACCCACTGGACAATCATCCAGGTCCTTAGTCTGGGAAGCCTTCCTGCAGGAGGTGTGCTGAGCTGGGGCTTGTTAGGCGGAGGTGGTGACAACCATGTGCACAGGTATGCCCTCCACACTCGATACCATGGAGTTGCTTGACCTCAGAGGAGAGACTCAGGCTCCAGGCTCCACTCTGAGGACGATGCAGACACGTGCCTGTGGGAAGCGGCTCTCCTCATCTAGGAGGGAGATGATGCTCATGGGCTTGACAGCCAGCAGGTCTAGGATGGGCTGGTTGTCGGTGTAGTGGATGTAGTCCCAGGTGATGTTCTCGGAGAGGTACTCCTCCTGCTCCATGGTGAACACGTGTTTCACAAAGAATTGCTGCAGATGCTCGTTGGCGAAGTTGATGCAGAGCTGTTCAAAGCTGTGGAATCAGCACCATCATCTCAGGGTGGGGCAGGGTCAGCTGGGTACCACTGCAGCCTGGGGAGCCCTGGAGTCGTGAGGCATCTCTGCCCCAGACATATGCCATGTGCACACAGAGCCTCATGCGTGTACACCTCTAAGTACATGTTTCCTTTTTCTCCGACTCCAGGGGACTCTCAGGGCCCAGGCTCCGACCCTAAAAGCTCTGGAAGAACACCTCTGCCTTCACTTCCCCTCTGGCTACCTGTTGCCATGGACTCTGCCCTGGATATCACCTGCCCAGATTCGGCCCCCCATGCCCACCTGGTTTTCTTCCCCAGCCTTCATCACAGTGGTGACTGAAGCAATGCTCGCACCTGCTTCCAGTTGTTCTGGGACACTGGTTCAGAGATTTTCTGCCTGAGTTTACTCATTTCTAAACTGAAAGGCTGGAAATGGTCCACAAAAGCTCTGCGACAAGTCAGTGCTATTGATTTCTGCTACCACCCTGACCCCATGTGGTAAGTCACTGTAGATCAGAAACGGAGTCAGAGGTTCGTGTATATGTGTGTGTGTGTGTGTGTGTGTGTGTGTGTGTGTGTGTGTGTGTGTGTGTGTGTAATGCTAGGAAGTAAGCTGACTCTTGGGGGTGGCTTTTACTTACACAGACTTCTTTGGGCACTGGGATGTTAAGATGTACACAGGCTGTATTTGCAGAAAGGCCCAGACTTGCTTTCAGACACCCCAGCATTATGAATCGGGAGTGTGAAGTCCTTGCTCCCAGCCTAATGGCTAGGGTAGGGTAGGGGAAGGGGACAGGTACCCTCAAGCTTGGTCAGAACCACTGCTCATCTGTGTGTGTGTGTGTGTGTGTGTGTGTGTGTGTGTGTGGTACATTACGCATGTGTGCATGTATGTGGTGTGCATGGGTGTGTTGTGCATGTGTGTTTGTGTGTGTGTGTGGAATCAACCTCAGATATTGGTCCTTGATGCCATGCAGCTTAGCTTTTTGAGACTGGGTCTCTTCAGTTCAGCTAGCCTGGCTAGCCACTGGGCCACACGGCTCCTTCCTGTCTTTACCCATCCAGCACTGGCATTACGAGCACGTGCCACTGCCCTCGCGCCCAGCTTTCCCCATGAGCTCTGAAGGAGAAAAGCTCAAGCTCGCCTGACAAGCACTGTACTGACTGAGTGGTCTCCCTAGCCCTTCGTATACAGTTTTCAGAAACGGCGATGCAGGTTAAGATCTTTATACCTATTGTTCTGGAAATTTTCAAAGCCAAATATGTCCAGGAGACCAATGGCCCTCCGCACACTTTGGGGATCCTGGGCTGGCGGTGTGAAGATGGCAGCATTGATCTTCTTGACAATCCACAGGAAGAGGTGCCCATAGATGCCCTGGGGAAACACAGGGTGACGCTTTGGTCTCTGAGCCAAAGGAAGACACCATTACCTAGGGAGGCTGCATGCAGGTTGGTGACCCTGGCCTCCCAAGGGATATTACCCCAAGAGCTGGGACCTGCCCATCCATCTGTTCTGCCCCGCCCTGTGGCTTTGTACCTTGACAAAGGCGTCCCTCCGGTCTGCAGCCTGTGCCATGTTCAAAGGCCTGGAGACGTACTCTCCACGGATGGGGATGGTGTGTTTGATCAAACAGTCTCGGAGAGCCTGGTGCTGCACCTGGGAAGGGATGGGGACCGTGTCACACCTGTGCAGGGGAGCCTGGCTTGGGACTTGCGCCTTTTCCTCTTGCGACCAAAGACCCCTTGACGGCGGGAAATGCTTTGGACCGAAACCAGGACCGCGAGGGTCACAGCCTTGGTCTCCTGAGTGTCTTTACAATGTTTATGGAAGACTGCCTGTTGGTGAACCTGAACATGCTGGTCTCCTGGGGAAAGGAGCAAGAGAAGTTTGGAGAGGAGTGAGCCCTCCCCTCCACGCAGAGAAGACAAGCTGCCATGAGCCAAAGGTTTGGAGCACCTGCTATCGTTTGAATGTGTGTCCCTGAGTTTCTATGTTGACACGTGGTCCACAAATTTGTGTGTCAGTGATGTTTAGAAGTGGGACTTTGGGAGGTGACTGGCTTGTGAGGATTTCTTTTGCTTTCTGGGACCTTCTTTGCTGAGCCACAGACTAATTTGGACCAGAAAAATGCACAGCTGATGTGGGATAATACAAAATGGACATGCTGGTGGGTATGGGGGTTGGACCCCAAGAGGAACCCATAGGGAGTGAGTGGGTGGGAATAGAACCACTGAAAGGCAGGAGAAGGTACAGGAAAGAGGGAGAAGACACATTCACTGAAGTACACTGGCCACTTCAATTGTTAATAATCAGCTCACCCTGCCCTGGTGTTTACTCCCAGGAGTCCACAGTGCAGATGGGCTCAGAGCCTGGGAGAGGGTGGGACACACAAGCAGGGAACTGGACAGGGCTATGAGAATCAGATTTGGGGCTCTGTCAGCCGAAGCCCCCAAGGTCTCTCACAGGAATCTGAACTAGCAGATACAATGATCCAGTACCTCTAGCAACTTCATCGCAAAGGAGAAGGCTGAAGTTTCCATCACGTCAGAGGAATCCAGGTTCTCGAAGACAGCAGCTGGGGAGAGAAGCAGTGGTTTTGAGAGAGAAATCTGACGTGATGCATAGAGGGCCCGGGCAGGCTGTGTCTACACCTTAGCAAACACTGTGCTCAGGTGAGTATATCACCTCTCCTGGAACCTTCTCCCAGGAGACTGAATATCCCCACTGACCACCAGTCATTATCAACTTAGCTGAACCAGGGAAACAGGCCATGGTCCCCTTTATCTGGCCAGGTCATTGGGACATTGGGACCTAGCTGGGGGGTGGGAGACTGGGTTGGGATAGTGAGTAGATGCTGGTGCTCGTGAGCCTGACTGGGGTCTGGTACAAGAGAAGACAGGCTGCCGGCTTCCTTTGCTCCACTGTGCTGTGTTTAGTAGCCCAGATAGTTGTGTATTTATGACATCAATGATGGAGTACCAGCTGGGAGCAGCGGCCTTAACTACATCTCTACTTCAAGTTCCTTCTCTTTGCACGACTGTCCACCTCAGGAGTAGCTGCCTAACAGGACTGAGGGGGTTGTCTTAACTTTAAAAGCTTGAGAACTGAGGCTGTAGCATAGTGGTAGAGTGCTTGCCTACTGTGCGTAAGAATCTGGATCCAATCCCAAGCATCTCTCTCTCTCTCTCTCTCTCTCTCTCTCTCTCTCTCTCTCTCTCTCTCTCTCTCTCTCTCTCTCACACACACACACACACACACACACACCACTCTCAACATTTTATGAAAACCATTTCTTTGTTTTTATTATCTTTTTATTGCCTACATTATGTTCCTATATGGCACTTAGGTGTGTGTGTGTGTGTGTGTGTGTGTGTATGTGTGTGTGTGTCCATGTCCATGTGTGTGCACATGTGTATGACCAGCGGCCAACAGGTGGCTTCCTTGATCACTCTCCACCTTATATTTTGTGTTTATGTGCATGCATATGTGTGTAGGGTACATACATGTGTACATTATTAGTACATGTAGTGTACATGCATTAATGTGTGGATGTGGATGCACTTACACATGCGTGCTTGTAAGTATGAAGGCCAGACGTCAATGTTGGGTATCTTTCGCTATTGCCGGCCACCTTATCTTTTTTGAGACAGTGTCTGTCACTGAACCCGGGGCTCATCATTTGATTTGACTGGCTGGTCAGCAAGCTCTAGGGACCTGCCTGTCTTAGCCACCACCCTCTCACCATCACTGGAGTTACAAACACACAAACTCCACCTCACTTTTTTGAGCCAGGGTCTGACTGAACCGAGAGCTCACTCAATTTAGCTAGACTGACTGGCTAGTGAGCCTCGGGGATCCTCCTGTCTCAGCCTCCCTTGCGCTGGATTGAGTGTGCACCTGGCCTTTTCTGTGGGTCCCAGAGATCCAGACTCAATCCCTCAAGCTTGTGTGACAAACATCTTACTGACTGAGCCATCTGTCCAGCCCCCAGGCCCTGAAGTTTACTGTTCTAAGTTTCATACTGGCATGATCTCTCTATCTGGTGCTCTGAGCTGGGCATGTCTCAGGATGCCACCGGCCAGGACCCTTCAATCCTCCTAGCACTTTAATTTCTCATAAATTGATTTTGTAGGTTCACATGTGGGTTTGTGTAGTTTGGTTCACCCTAACCATGAGTGAGTAGCTCTCTGGGGTCCCCACTAACCATGGAGTGGCTGATCTGATTCTTTTAAACAATTTTTGGGGGTGGGTGTGTATGCACATGTGGAGGCTGGAGGTTGTTGGTGAAGGGTTTCCTTAACCATCTGCATTTTATTTTTTGAGTCAGAAACTCTCACTGTGCTAGAGCTTACGGTTTCAGCTAGACAGGCCTGTCAGTGAGGTCCAGGACCTTCCTGCCTCTGCCTCCTACCACCGGGGCTGCAGGCACATGCCACCATGCCTGGCTTTTTACATGGATCTTGGGGATCCAAACTCAGGTCTTTATGCTTGCCTGTCAACAGCCTGACTGATAGCTATCCCCTCGGCCCATGACCTGATTCTTTACCTGTGAGGCCCAGTGTCTTCTCCTCAGAACTGTGGGGACTGCAAAATCATAGCCACATTTTTAGGATGTGTTTTTTCCAAGACTGGGTTGGATCATGCGATCCTTCTGGCACAAGGAGCCAGATACTTCTTCCCCCTGCTGTTTCTATCCCTCCATTCTTCCTCCCCAGGGGTGTTATCAAGACAAGAACAGCATTACCCATAAACCCCACATTCCCCAGGTGGAGGATGGCTGCCAGCAGTTTGCTGATGTCCCAGTTCTCGGAGTCTGAGAAATGGAGGATCTTCATGGCTGAGCGCACATGGGCGTAGTCCTTGGCGTCATTGAGTCCCTCACAGGATGTGCAGTTCCCCTACCGGGAGAGGACAACACTTCAGTTGACCGGGTCACCCCAGTCACCCCAGATCTCACCTCCTCCAGCCAGGAGCCGGCAAGGCCTGGCTGGAGCCGGCAAGGCCAAGGTGGCTTAGGAACGTAGTTAAAGTTCCCTGAAAAGTCAACTTAGAAGCTCTGGGTGGACTCTGAAGGGCAACATCCATGTAACTAAACTTAGCAAAAAACAAACAAACAAACAAAAAAACAAAAACAAAAAAGCAAGAGATTTTCAGAGGCAAGACCACAGGAAGGTATTCTAAGGAGACACACCTGCCCCTTCATTTGCCTTCCAGATTGTTGAAACAGCGGACCCTAAGAAACTGGAATTTCCCTAGGAATTTCATCTGGGAAAGAGAAAGGTCTAGTGCCAGCCAGAGGGAGAGATTTCCCAGTTCTGATAGCTTGTCAGACCACTTCTTAGGAGGACTGGAACTGAGACAAGGATGCTTAGTTAGGCATAGCTCACGCCTTCCATTTAAACCGAAATTTCATGTCAGGACCCCATGTCCAGACCAGCCTGGAGGATGCTTGACTTTGTGCCCCATCACTTGTCTGCTTAATTAACGTTTTGAGGATAGGTGGCCGGGCCCGGCTTGTTGAGCTGCCAGGGCCCAGGCTCTGACCCCGACAGCACCATAGCTAAAGCACACCTGGGCTTTGCTGGCAGCACTGGTGACCCTGAGTGAGTCCCTTCGCCGGCTTCTATTGACCACCCATCCATCTTGAGCCTGTCTGGCCTGTCTCTTGAGGATATAGTGGCCTCATTCCCTTAGGAAGCACTTCTCAAGTATGAATACAATCAGGACCTGTGCTCCTTGCTAGGAGTTAGGAAGGAATGACCCGTAGCTCTTCACAGCTGCTGTATATCTAAGAGGAGCAGGCAAGAGGCCAATGACCTGCCACGGGCTCTTACCAGTGCTAAGACCAAAGAGGCCAAGCCTAGCTGGGCGGTGGTGGCGCACGCCTTTAATCCCAGCACTTGGGAGGCAGAGGCAGACAAATCTCAGTAAGTTTGAGGCCATCCTGGTCTTCAAAGCGAGTTCCAGGACAACCAAGACTGTCACACTGAGAAATTGTCTTGAAAAACAAAACAAAGAGGCCAAGCCTAGCCCTACTGGGAGGTACAGAGAGGTTCCTTTGCAGAAGGTGCTTGAGCTGGGCCTCTTACAGGGCAGGGGCTGGTGGGACAGAGTTGGGAGGTGGGGTCCAAGGGCTGCTGCAAGGAGGGTCAGATCCTGGAGAAGAATGAAGCTATGCCAAAGGTTTGAACTTCTAGTAACTAATTGTTATCAGAGAGGTTTGCACTGTGAGATCTCCTTAGCCGCAAGTAGATGGTAGATTAGAGATCAAAGCTGGTCACAGGGACACCCCAAAAGACAACTACTGCCCTGTTCTAGGCGAGGACTGATGAGGACTTTGAAGAACTGACCATTACTTCAAAGTCAAAGGGTAGGAGAGGAAAAGTGATCCCAGAAGTAGAGGATGTCACCATGGCTGCGAATCTCACTGTCCTGGAAAGCAGGGACGGGGAGGACAGAGCTCATGTTCTGAGAGCTTGTAGTCTAGGGGAACCTACAGGGAAGGGAACAAGAGTCTGTGGATAACCATCTATTGTTCTGGGAGCCTCTTGTAGGCCTCGGGGGTGCTTCAGAAGAAGATGGGGTATACGGGAAAGGACCAGAGCCCTAGCTTGGAGTTCCAGGAGTACACGGAGCGGAAGGGAAAGAGGAGGCAGACCACTGAGGTGGTCACACACTTGTTTCCAGTCAGGAAGGAAAGGGGACCCGGCACCCACCTCAGGGCCCAGCTAGAGGAGGAGCTCCTCAGCGGTCAAGATTGGGGCTTGAGCACGTGCTAGGCCGTCCCTTCCTCCCTTTGCTTCTGAGGAGCAAGTTGGGAAGAGGAGTTGGGGGCTCACCATGGTCAGGTAATGGTAGTCAGAGGCCATGCCCAGACCCAGCAGTTTCTTCTCTTCCGGGCTCATCCCCATCAGCATGCAGTAGAAAATGTGGTAGTTCCGTTCCTCTGCAGCCTAGGAGGAAGGGCATCGAAAGGGACGCGTGAGCAAGTCCCCCAGGACCTCCCCAGTTTCAGGCACGTGTGGCTCTGGCATTTACACAAGGACCAGCCTGCACCCCTAGGTCACCTGTGTTCCAAGAAGCAGAAGAGTCTGGGTACCATCTGAGGAGCCAAGAGGTTAGCCTGACATCACTTCCTAGCCCAGAAAGCCACATAGGGCTCCGCAACTCACTGTTTCGTGGGATTTGTAGATGTGGGGTTTGTTTGTTTGTTTTTGAGACAGGGTTTCTCTATATAGCAGCTCTGCTCTGACTATCTGGAACTCACTCTGTAGACCAGGCTGGTCTTGAACTCACAGAGATCTACTTGCCTCTGCCTCCCCAGTGCTGGGATTAAAGGCGTGTGCCACCACTGCCAGACTAGATGTGGGGCCTGTAAATACTATTTATAAGCACATCTTCACTGTGAAAATTCAGGCTGCCATCAGTGTTCTTTCTACCTTGCTTCTCCTCCTCCTCCTCAAATCTCCACTTCCCCTCCTCAGAAACCCTTCAGGGTTTGTGTTTCTTCTAGACCTTAAATTCGTTTCTGTAACTTACTTATATAATGTATCTATATATAGTTTTGTTTGTGTAGGAGTGTGTGTTCTTGTGTGTACAAACATGAATGTGGAGGCCGTAGGACACTCTTGGATGTACGTACTTGGGAGTCTATCTTGTTTTTTGAGACAGGCTCTCTCACTGGCCTAGAACCAGGAAAGTAGGCCAGGCTGGCTGGTCAGCAAACCCCCAGGATCCTCAAGTCTCTCCCCCCCAGTCCTGGTCACATGGCCTTCTAGTCTGTTATCCGGGTCCCTCTGCCACAGTTTCCAAAGCACCTTGTCTCAGATTTGTCCCAGCCAGGCCTCAGGTTAATTCCAGGGGAGGTGAGGCAAGGTCGGCCCCAAAGAGTGAAGCAAAGAACATGGATGAAAACGGGATTAGGAGTTCAGAGTTGCACCTACACAGCAATTAAGAAAGAAAGAAAGGTAGATACGTCGGAGCTAGGGAGATGGCTCAGTTGGTAAAGTACTTGCCGTGCAAGCACAAGGACCTGAGTTCAAATCCCCCCTACTCATGTGAAAAGCTGAATATGGTGGTGTACACCTGTAATGCTAGTTAGTGCTGGGAAGACAAACAGAACCCCTGGGGTGTGCTGACCAGCTAATCTTGTTGAATCAGTGAGCGACCTGCATCCAAAAATAAGGTGGAGAAGTGATAGAGGAAGATGTCAACTGTCTGGCCGCCACACAAATGTGCACACATGCTTATCTGCACACACACACACACACACACACACACACACACACACACACACACACACGCAAACATGTATACATACATATACCACATATGCATATGGACAGATTGTCTGGACAAGAAATTCAAAGTTGAGAAAATTCAGTTGTCTCTTTGCAGCAATATTGAGAAGCACATGGGATCTGGGAGGTGACAGAGGCCGAGGAACATGACGGGGAGGAAGCCCCAGGCGGTGGTATAGAGTCTCACCTGCCGGCAGACTCTCGACTTCTCCAGAAGGAAGTGCTCAATGCTGGCGCCCTCGATCACCCCGCTGGAGTTGAAGTGGATGTCAATGTACTTCCCGAAGCGGCTGGAGTTGTCATTCCGGACAGTCTTGGCATTGCCAAAGGCTGAGGGCGAAAGGGAGGTGCTCACCAAAGGAGCGGAAAGGAGAAAGTTTCCATTTAGAAGTCATCTGGGTAGGTTCTCCAGGGAGGTGGATGAAAGGTCTGGAGTCTAGGGTTTCAGGGACCAACAGTGAGGTGGTTGTCCTTTGGGGGCAGAAGTTCATTATTAGAGTCACCAATGCTGGACAGACAGACAGACAGCATGACCCCAATACTGCAGATAGACAACATGTCTGAAGCCTTGAGGAGAGTTCAGGTCCACATGGCAGAGCGGGAGTCCCTTCTTATAGGTCTCAGAGGAAGGGGGAGGTTTCCTGCCACATAGTTGAGGAGTAGCCTGCTTTGGGGAAGGAGTGGGGGTGTGGGATAAGAGAATAACATATCCAGCTGAGGTTTACCCATTATTCCAGTAGACACCCTGGAGTCCACGGTTCTGAACCGTAAACTCCCTTGGGGAAGTGAGAATGGTACCTGTCTGTCATTCTGGACTCCAGGCACCTGGGAAGTCGGTTAGGAAGTTAGAAGTCAGACTTTCGGTAGGGGAGTTGGGATTTCTTTCCAGCAGTGTGAGAAAGAGGCTGTGTCAGGTGAACATGGCTTGAAAAGCCTGTGTCTAAAATCTGGCAGTGGAGAGCCTGCAACTGAAGGCTGGCGAAGGTTTTCCAGGTGGGCTTGGCAGGCCAAGGGCAGTACAGGAAAGCTAGCTGGCCAGAAGACAGGAGGCTCCTGAAGAGTAGGAATCTGGCCTAAGTGCAGACCCAAGAGAAGAGGAAAGAAGGCTGGCCCAAACAGTGGATGGGCTAGGTGGCTTACAGCTGTGAACGCTAGGCTCAGAATTTGAGAACTGCCTCCTGCAGGGGCCACATGTAGGAGGCAGGGAGGCTTCTGAGGGCCAATAGAGCAGATATGCTGCCTGAGTGGGCATCCTGAAATACATATACATATGAGCATCACTAAATACACACACACACACACACACACACACACACACACACACACACACACACACCACATGAAAGAAGATGAGGCTGAAAAGATGAATCAGTACTTAGGAGCACTGACTTCTTCCACAGGGTTTGACTTCCAACACCTACATGGTGGCCCACAACCATCTGTATACTCCAGCTCCAGGGATCTGACATCCTCTTCTGGTCTCTGCAGGCACTGCATGAATGTGAAGATGCACAGGTATCCATGCAGACAAATCACTCATACACATAAAATATAAAAATAATTCTAGAAGAAGAGGTCATGAATTTAAACAGAAAGAGATAAACTGTGCCCCACAGCTACCAGACCTGGGGCCAACATAACAGGTGTCTGGGCTGCCTCTACCAGGGACAACACCCGAGGGTGGGGCACTGGCACCTAATGCAACTCTTCCAAGGAGAAGTTTGTTAAAATTCATTTAAAGAGGGCTGGAGAGATGGCTCAGAGGTTAAGAGCACTGGCTGCTCTTCCAGAGGTCTTGAGTTCGATTCCCAGCACCCACATGGTGGATCACAACCATCTGTAATGAGATCTGGTGCCCTCTTCTGGCCTGCAGGCATACATGCAGAAAGAATACTGTATACATAATGAATAAATAAATCTTTTAAAACATTCATTTAAAGAGGTCATGAATAAAGTTGGGGGACACAGGATGAGTTGGAGGAGGGAGAGGGGAAATGTTGTATATACAGTACTCGTGATGAAATTCTCAAAATGAAAGAGAGAGAGAGAGAGAGAGAGAGAGAGAGAGAGAGAGAGAGAGAGAACAGGTGAAAAGGTAGAGGTGAAGATGGAAATCATGAGCTCCTATGGGAGTGGCATGGGCTGACTCCGCCCCAGAGAAATTGGCTGTAGAAGGAGAAGGAGGTATGTGAGTTGCAGCAGAGACCCAAAGAAACTTGGGCAGAGCTGTTTGTGGGCTCCCACACTTCCATTAGCTGCCATTACTGCAGGCTTCTCGTGTGACACACAGCACTGTCAAAACTGTCAGAAGCAAAATGAAGTCACTTGTGCCAAACCTTCAATAACGACAGTAATAGTAAAGCAGGACTACAGCGAGGGCTCTCATACGTGTGCCTACGATGGGTAAGCAGAAACAGGAGGACCCCTGGGGGCTGCTGGCCAGGCAGTCTAGCCGATCAGTGAGCTCCAGGTTCAGTGAGAGATCCTGCATCAGAAATGGAGGTGGGGACTGGAGGGATGGTTCAGCAGTTCAGAGCACTTACTTTCAGAGAACTGGAGCTTGGCTTCCAGCACCCACATTTGGTGGCTCACAAACGCCTGTAACTCTAGCTACCAGGTATTTGACACCCTTTTATGGCCTCCTCGGACACCCACATACACATTTAGAAATAACACACACACACACACACACACACACACACACACAAAAAAAAAAAAAAAAAAAAAAAAAAAACCTACACTAAATTTGTTTTTAAAGATAGCCTGACCTCAAAGTCACAGTTCTTCTAACTCTAAACTCCTCATAAGCTGGCAAAATGGCTCAGCAGGTGAAGGTGCTCACAGCCAACCTCGATGCCCTGAGTTTGATCCAAGGGACTCACTTAGTGGACAGAAAAAGGATGACACTTTTTCTGCAAGTGCCATTTGACTTTTGCAAATGCATTGTGGCATCTGCATGTGCATGCATGCATATAAATGTACACACATACATGCGCTGTGAGCATAAGGGCCTGAGTTTGGGTCCCCAGAACTCAAGTGAAAACTGAGTTTGGGTCCCCAGAACTCAAGTGAAAACAAGCCGGGCGGTGGTGGTGCATGCCTTTAATCCCAGCACTTGGGAGGCAGAGGCAGGTGGATCTCTGTGAGTTCCAGGCCAGCCTGGTCTACAGAGCGAGATCCAGGAAAGGTGCAAAGCTACACAGAGAAACCCTGTCTCGAAAAAACAAAACAAAACAAAAAACAAAACAAAACAAAAAAAAAACTGGGCATGATGGCACATGCCTATAACCTCACAAATGAAAGGGGTGAAATGGGAAGCAGTCTCTGGAGTTGGCTGGTCAGCCAGCTGAGCCTACTTGGTGAAGTTCCAAGTCAGTGTCTCAAAAGAAAGGTGGAATGGGCCTGAGGTTGACTTCCGACCTTCTTATGCTTATATATACGTGTGCACATCTGCACACACATGTTCACCCCTCCCTGAGATTAAAAAAAAAAGTAAAAACATAGAGATGGGGAAGAGAAAGAGATAAATTGTACCCAGCAGCTACCAGACCTGGGGCCAACGTAACAGGTGTCTGGGCCACCTCTACCAGGGACAACACCCGAGGGTGGGGCACTGGCACCTAATGCAACTCTTCCAAGGGGAAGTTCGGTCCAGACTCTGTCATTAGGTTGCTCTTGTGAGCTCTCCACAAAATATGACTGCAGCGTCTCTCATGGTAACCAGCGAGATGGTGGCTGCAGGCATTAACTCTGACACAAGATGTCCAGCTTGACCTCCTCCTTGCCCAATCCTGATTCCTCTCATCCTTGCTAAACTATCCAATCAGCATCTGAGCCTGAATCCTTGCTCTATCTACTCCTGCTTTCTCCTCTGTGTCTTCTCTAGGGTTCTCCATCACAGCCTTAATGTATGTAACCCTGAAGCGACTTCTCGGACCCAGAAACACACAGACACTTCTCAAACTGGCTTGAACTTGGGACCTCATTTGAAAAGGAATACTATTTTTTTTCCTTTTTGGTGTGTGTGTGTGTGTGTGTGTGTGTGTGTGTGTGTGTGTGTGTGTGCCAGAGATTAAACTCAGGATACCCTGAGTTTTTGAGAGAGGGTATCTCACTGGGATCTGGGATCTGAGGCTCACCATTTAGGCTGGGCTGGCTGTCATTTGAGCCCCAGGGATCTGCCTGTCTCTGCTTCTCCTCTGCCAGGATTACCAGTGCCACCGTGCCTGGTTTTGATGTCGATGCTGGGGATTGAATTTAGGTTCTCATGCTTTTATGGCAAGCATTTTCCCAGCTAAGCCATCTCTACAGCCTCTCTCTTCAGTTTTTACTGAGGTAGGGTTTTGTTATGTAGTCCAGGCCTTAAATTCGACATCCCCATGCCTTGGCTTCCCCAGAGCAGGGATTACAGGTATGCTACCACATCAGGCTGAAATGCTCTGTCTATCTGGTGGCAAACACTCATCATGGACATTTATAATAATCACCTGTTCCTATGCTTCCACACCACTGTTCACCCATCTCTTTGAAGGTCATGACTTGAGTAATGGCTATCACATGTGGCGAGGGCCATTCTGTCCGAGTCCCCAGGATCATGGCTTACCTTCTAGGATGGGGTTGGCCTCCAGGACCTGCTGTTCAATCCACGAGTGCTGGCCGCTGACTGTGGCCAGGAACTGAAGGATGAGTTTGGTCGACTCAGTCTTTCCGGCTCCAGACTCCCCACTGCCAGAGAGTGCAGGGAGATGAGGCCTCAGACAGAGACTTGCCACCATGTAGTGCCTCCATTCTTTAATATTGACCTCCCTAAACCCGCCATCCCCCGCCTCCCCAGCCTTCAGGTCCACATCTGGGCCATGCTGACAGGCACACACTTTCCCAAGAAGAAATCCCACATTGCATTTGCCCTGAGGTCCCCTGGGGCACCTCAGACTGTCTGTGATGCAGGCATGTCCAACCTGTGGCTTGTGGGCCACATGTGTTCCAGGATAACTATAATATCATTCAATACAGTTGTGGAAGACTCAATAAGTTGAACACCCCGGATAGAAGTTAATACGTTGTCTTTCCTTTCCTAATAGGCTGAAAGACTCTTGGCACATTATGACCTGGGTTGTTCCACAGCGGAACAAGTAAAGTGACTCGGTGTCTTTCTGATGAAAGTGTGGCTCCCAGGCAATGGCATTTGTCACCCAGACAGAAGTCCAGAATCCCGGGTTCCATCAGCCAGACCCAATCAGAATCTGTGTTTTTATATAAGGAGCTGTGTGTGATGGTTAGTATTGGTTGCCAACTTGACAGGCTCTGGAATCAGCATGGAGACAAGCCTCTGGGTATGTCTGTGAGAGCTTATCCAGATTGGTGGCTTGAAGTGGGAAAACCCACCCTCAACATGGTTGGCAGCTTCCCTTGGACTGGGGTCCTGGGCTGAATAAAAAGGAGCGGTCAAGCTGAGCACCAGCCTTCCCCTCTCTCTGCTTCCTGACTGAGGATGTGAGCAGCTGCCTCAGTCCCTTGCCTTGGTGCCCTCTCCGTCATGACGGAATGGGAGTGCTTCCTCCCTTCGGTGCTGTGTTAGATGTCTTGGGCAGCTGGCGCTGGCTACTGTGGCAGGACTCGAGGGACTGGCTCGCTGTCCTGGAGAGCCAGCTCTGATTTCAATATCCAGCATTGCTTAAACAAGACATGGTGCTGCGTGCTTACCATCCCAGCACTTAAGGAGCAAGGGGTAAGAGGATCAGAAATTCAAAGCCATCCTCAGCTACACAGCAAATCTGAGGTCAGTCTGGGCTACATAAAACCCTGTCTCTAAGCCGAGTGGTGGTGGCGCATGCCTTTAATCCCAGCACTCGGGAGGCAGAGGCAGGCGGATCTCTGTGAGTTCGAGGCCAGCCTGGACTACAAAGCGAGTTCCAGGAAAGGCGCAAAGCTACACAGAGAAACCCTGTCTCGAGGGAAAAAAAAAAAGACCCTGTCTTTGAAAAACAAATATGAAAAGAAAAGTGATTAGGTAAAAGATGGGCTGGTCCTTGCCCTCCAGAGCCACCCACTTTCCTGTCTGTAAAGTACCAAGTCTGGTTTTCTGTCACAGCAGCCAAGAAAGGGCTAAGATGCCAGGGCAAAAGGAGAACCTAGGCTCACTCAAGATGCCACAGAAGATCACCACGGGGAGCCAGGCACCAGGGAGCCTGCCCTTTGGCCTGGCTCTGTTTGGGAGGCCTCTTGCATCAAGGCAGGGAGGGACATATAAAGACAGGTAGGTCCCAGAACACCTCCCTGTCTTCTCTGGAGCCCTGGATTTGAAGTTTCTACCTATGGGCCTATGGCAGAAAATAGAGGCCGGAGGAAGCTACCCCAAGCTCAACATATGAGAGAAGCCAATCGACAGATAAAGACTGGAAACTCTTCCTACATGGGCTGCACACAGCAGACAGAGCACATGTGAGAAAATACTATTCACTGAGTGGGCGGGTGCTATGTAAACACCTACAACGGGTTCTGTGGCTGGTGGCCGGCACTTTGAGAGTGGATGCTTTTCCCCAGCGTATTAGCCCACCCCCGCTCTCGGGAGTATACTTCCTTTCTTTAAAACAGTATCTATTTCTATTTCTAACCACACGGCCTGGGACCCAAGAGCCCAAGGAACTCCAGCAGGTGTGCCTGGGCCTGTAACATCATCGGGAAAGAACGTCAACCTCTCCAGGTAGAGGTTTGAGTGACTGAAGGCATGAAGTGGCGTCTAGGCTGGGTTGCCATTCTGGTGTCCCTGCTCAGAGAGGCAGCCTCCTCTGCTTCCCTTTAGTGCTCTGAGCATCTGCATCCAAACGTGCTACTGCTGCCTGCCAGTCTACTGTTCTGTGACAATGAGCCCTCGGACAGGAGATGGCGTCTCTTCTACCTGCTGCTGTTTCCTATGCTCGGAACTTATTATTGATTTGTATTTATTACTTATGTTTATTTTTAAAACTGGGTGACACGAAAAAGTAACCCAGGCTGGCCTAAATTTTGCTGCGTATTCAAGAATGAACTCGGATTTCTGATCTTCCCGCCCCCGCCTTCTGAGTGCTGGCATTACAGATGTGCAGGCGCCAGGCTCCTGCGGTGGTGTGGACAGAAGCCAGTGCTTCAGCATGCTAAGCCAACATGCTAACAGATAAGCGACACCTCTAGCCTGGAGTGTAACAAGATCTCCAGTGAACTGAATAAACAAACTCATGAAGAGGCGAGTGAAGATTACAATACCAAGTTAGGGGACTCGGGAACCAAATTCTTACTCCTTCTCTCTTTCTGTTCACAGTCCCTCCCCTCAGTAGGGGTAAGGTCTGTGCCCAGGGAGGCCAGGCTGGGACAGGCAGGGAAGCAGAACCAGGCTTGGGATTTGAGGGGCCCATGTCCCTCCAGCCCTCAGAGACCTCAGAGTCAGGAGGACATGTCTTCAAGGAACATATATCCTCAGGGTGTGGGAAATGTGTCCTTAGGATGGGGAGGAATAAGTCCTTGGGCTGTGGAGGACATGTTCTCGAGGTGTGAGGGACATGTCGTTGGGAGCAGGGCAAACAGGAGCAGTTCTGGGCAAACACCTCTGCTAAGAGCAGTGGTTAAGAAGAGGCCCCGTGAGAGCCTCGAGAGGGGTGTTCCTTTCTTTCTGGGATCCTCTGGGGCCTGGAAGCAATCGCTGACCCTCTGCCCCAGGAGGGGGGTCTGAGCCTCACCTGATGATGCAACACTGGTCCCTCTTGTTCTTCCTCATGTTGAAGTAGCAGCTGTTGGCGATAGCGAAGACGTGTGGCGGCTGCTCGCCCATGTGGCGGCTGTAGTAGATCTGTACCTGCTCCGGGGTGTACAGGGGCAGCATCTGGAACGGGTTCACGGCCACCAGGATGGAGCCTGTGTAGGTCTGCGGAAGGGAGCGGGTGGTTAGCACCTGCCGATCCCGGGACGGAGCCGCGGACTGGATACCCCCCGCCCCCCCCCCACCCCCGCCGCCCGTCTTGGATGCAGCACCCGACACCCGCTCCCCCGCCCCACCCGTCTTGGCTGCAGCACCTGACACATGCCCTCCCACCCCCCTCTAGGGCTGCTCTCAGCTCCTCAGCTCCTCCCTCTGGGAAGGTGGGGGTTCCACTGGGACAGTGAGATTCTGGGGGGCTTGTTCCTAGCAATTATATGTGTAGCACCCTGTCTCGTTTTAGAAAAGGCTCAAACAAAAATGGGCTGAATGTGTAAATGACTTTTTACCTGCCTCTTTGAGAGGTCTCTGTGGAGGCTGGGTGACATCTGCTGTCCCCACAGACCCCAACCACATGTTCTATGTACTTTCAGCCTGGGATATAGCCTGCTCTTGAATACCCTGGCCCTACTCAGCACAGCTGCTCCTGTGGAGGTGAGATCAGAGAGTCCCCACAATAGACCACTGGATTATTCTTCGGACCCTGGGAAGGACACTCCTGCAGGAACGCAGGAGAGGAGGAGCTCCACACGTACAGTCCTAGGAGCTTTGACATCCCGGAGCCAGAGAAGAAGCAGCCAGGCCCAGGCTAAAGTTCACTCCCTCCACTAAGCATTCCCTTCATGCAGGTTCCCCAGTTTACTCCCAGACTAGTCAGACTGCCTGCCTGCCCAGACCACTCAGGAGTCCCAGGCAGTAACTCTCCAAATCTTATCCACTTGGACAGAGCCCTGAGCATCCCCAAGAGATATTGACACCAAGTATGAAACTCCATTTCAGACTTCTGGAGAACTGGGATGAGAGATGAGTCCAGCTACCACCCACTGCCAGGTTTGAAAGAGGACCTTCGTCTGTCCATAAGCTCCCCTCAACCTGGGGAAGGGACCCTGGATTTGGACTGTCACAAGACTGTTCCAAGTGGGTAAGGGTCTTCCGTTGATGACACTGTCTCTGCAACATGTCTCGGGGGACTGAAGGCTATGCCCACCCACCCCACCATCCTCCAGTATCCACCCAGCCTGGCCAATCAGGGCTGCTCAGCACAGAGAGGGAAGAGTGGACTTGGCTGGCATTTATGGGAGGGGCAGCACTTATTAGGCATCTACTGTATGCCTGACTGTGCTGTCGCTTGCACTAGCCTCCCATCCCCCAGGGTATGATGTTCCCAGTTTTGCTTTTTTTTTTTTTTTAATAGTCTCATGGAGCCCAGTCTATATGAGTCTCAAACTCAAGTAGCTGAAGATGACCTTGAACTTCTAACCCTCCTGCCACCACCTCCCTAGTGCAGAGATTACAGGTGTACATGACTATGCCCAGTTTGTGTGTTGGGAATCAAACCCAGGGCTTCATGTATTCTAGGCGAGTACCAACTGAACTACCTCTCTAGCCTTGCTCCCGTTTCTTTGGATTGTAGCAGAGACTGGGGAAACCCAAGCACCTAGCCCACCTCACTGAGTAAGGATAAGGGGAGCTGTGCCAAGCTCCAGACCGCCCCCCCCATCTTTCCCGAGGACACCGCACCAGTGAACTCACGTAGATCTTGTGCTGCTGGTACCGGACCAAGAGGTTGTGTACCACACCTGCCTCGTTCAGGTCCCCTAGGCGGATCATGTCATCCACTCCTTGGGCTGAGTTGGGATGCATGGGGCTGAGGGTGCTGAGGTCTTCTGCACAGATCCAGTGTTCCTGTAAGGACAGGCACAAACTCTCCACAAAGGGCAGCCCTCTAACCCCACCCTCCTCTCTCTTCCATAGTCTCAGGTCTCTGGCCAGGCTTGATCTGGGTTTGAGTCAAGGGATACCTATGACAAAGCCAGACCCATCTATGGCTTTGGTCAGCACCTGTCTTGGGACTGGGGTCCATGTGGGGCTGGTGCTAGGGCTGAGCTTCAGATAGGGATGTAGGATCTAGCAGCTGGGAGTTTGCCTTAGCCTCAGGGTGCAGCTGGAAGCCTTGAGAGTTCTTGGAGCAGAATATGGTGCAAGTAATCGCAGCTTCAACCCTCCGCAGCACTGCTCAAGCAGATGGAACACTGTTATTGTTTTGTTGGCCTCCAGCCTTTGGGGCTCCTAGGCAGTTAGAACCTTCCTCTGTAGGCCATTGTCTGCAAGCGTCTCTCCCGATAGCCCCTTGGGACAGGGAGGTTGGCCCAAGGAGGAGTGAAGTGACCAGCTGATGCTTGCCCACTCACTGTCCTTGGTTGTCCCTGTCTTACTCAGATGAGCTTCTAGCTGGGCCAATCTGAGCTGTCTGCTTCTAACCTGGACACCTTGGTCCCTTCCTCCTCCTCTGCACACCTTGTTCACCAAGATGTCGCTCCTGCCTCCTTCTCTCCGCACAACAGTGTTTGGACCTCCGTCCTCCCTGCTTCAGCCCTTCTGCTCACTCCTTCCTACCCCCCTAACAGCTCCCGACCGTTACTCTCAAAACATTTTCAAGACAAATATGTCCTTCCGCCAGTGCGGGACTCCATCGTGGTCTATATTGCCCCAGGGATAAATGGATTCCCTTGGTGGTATTAGCAAGCAAGTGCCTGAGCCCCGTGGGGAGGGGTTTGGAGAGGAACCCCAACACCAACCTTGCCCTCGTCATCCTCAATCAAGACCTTTCCCAGCTTTGTTTCTTTGACAATGCCCCCGATGGCCACGCCGGTCTTGCTGGTGGAGGGAGGGTCCAGCCACACATGGTCGCCCTAGAGAGCAGAGAAGGGACAGTGGTCTGAGTCCTTTTCCTCTTCCCTTTCCCACTAGAGACTTACATGTCTTGGGGCTGTCAACCCCAAGCTCCCAGGTGGCAAGAGTTCTCTCTGTCTCTTTGTCCTCTCCCTTAGCTGTTCTCATAGGGCTCCTCACTGCTAATCAAGCTTGCCTGTGCCTGTCCTGTCTAGACCAATGAGCACAGCAGGGCCTGGGCTCAGCCTTGCCCATAGCACCTCTTCCTAAGATGGGAAAAAAAATCAAAGGAAACAAATAACATCCAAGCATAATCATGGAAGGCAGTGAGGTAAGGTAGTTAAGGATAGACTGTCTCAAACTTGAGAATGAAATGCTGGGGAGGCCGGGCGGTGGTGGCGCACGCCTTTAATCCCAGCACTCGGGAGGCAGAGGCAGGCGGATCTCTGTGAGTTCGAGGCCAGCCTGGTCTCCAAAGCGAGCTCCAGGAAAGGCACAAAGCTACCCAGAGAAACCCTGCCTTGAAAAACCAAAAAAAAAAAAAAAAAAAAAAAAAAAAAAAAAAAAAAAAAAGAAATGCTGGGGAGATGAGTTCAATCCCTGGTACCCAACTTTAAAACAAAGCTGGGCACACTGGTGTATGCTTGTGAGCTGAGTGCTAGGGAAGTGGAAACAGGAGGATCTATAGGGGTCACTGGTCAGCCAACCTAGTTGGATGGGTGAGTCCCAGGCCAGTAAGAGACCCTGTCTCTGAAACCGAGGTAAAGGTGCTTCCCGCCAAGCTTGATGACCTCAGTTCCATCCCCAGGACTCACAGGTCAAAGAAGAAAACCAAAGTTGTCCTTTGACCTCCACATGCACGGAGCACATGTGAATGAACACTCACACATACACACCCAAGCATACATAAATAAACAAAATAGATGCAATAAAAAGCAAAGCAAAAAACAGGATGCATTACACTTGAGGAATGATGCTCAAGATAGTGCTCTGGCCCGCACGTCCACACTTACGCATGCGCTCAAGCACAGATGTGTATCCCCTCAACACACAGACATATACATGCTCACAAATTTTGAAAGCAAAAGCAAAAGCAAATGATCTTGAAAAGAGTAGCAAGAGTGAAGTCAGCTTGTCCACTTACATCCTCTCAGGAGTCACCATAAGCAACTGGGAGATTGACAAAGGAGACAGAACCACCCCCGTGGTACTGGGGGATGGCTGAGCTGCACAGCAAACAGGAGGAGGCTGGCACCTCACCCCATGCCCTACCGTCCGTAGAGTCCAGAAAGAGCCAGAGCGTTCATCGGGCTCAGGCCCTAACAAACAGGCAAAGGGGGAAAATGCTTCTACAGTTCTGGATGTCGTGGGCCAGTGTTTGAACATAATTGATAAAGAGTACTGAAGTGCAGGCCAGAGACAAAAGAGCTCAGGAGTGGAGAGACAACCGAGAAGAAGACATGAGCTGCCAGAGCTCAGGAAGGAATGCAGGAAACAAGATAATGGGGCAGAGAGATGGCTCAGCAGTTAGAGCACTGGCTGCTCTTGCAGAAGTCCAGGGTTTGGTTCCCAGAACCCACATGGAAATTCACTACAATCTGTACCTCCAGTTCCAGGGAAGCTAATGCCTTCTTCTCTCCTTAGGCACCGGGCATACATGTGATGCACGTACATACGGGTAGGCACTCACACACAAAAGAAGTAAATCTTTTTTTTTAAGCCAATCATAAAAAGACAAACACCAAATGACTCTGTTCAAGAAATGTGCAAAACGCCGGGCGGTGGTGGCGCACGCCTTTAATCCCAGCACTCGGGAGGCAGAGCCAGGCGGATCTCTGTGAGTTCGAGGCCAACCTGGGCTACCAAGTGAGTTCCAGGAAAGGCGCAAAGCTACACAGAGAAACCCTGTCTCGAAAAACCAAAAAAAAAAAAAAAAGAAATGTGCAAATGAGTCAAAATAATAGAAACAGAAACTAGAAATATGGTTTTCAAGGGCTAGAAGAGAAGCAATTAATGTTCAATGGGATTAGTCTCGGTTTTTCTAGAGATCTGTTACACAACAGTGTGAAGATATTCAATACTGCTGTGTATGATAAAATGGTTACACTAATAAATTCAATGTTATACATTTTAGTACAAGGTATTTCAGGAAAAGAACAAATATGTATGTGTATATAAAATTTGTTTGATCAGTGCAAACATTTTTGAAGAGTCACTGTTCTTCCCATTAGCTTTCTAAAGCCGACAACTCAACTCACTGGGAACTTTGGTAAACAGCACAAAAAGAGGAAACAGACTCAACCGTGACACATCACAGTGATGTTTCGAAGTTCTTGGGGACAATGAGAAGATCATAAGTGCGTTTAGAGAGATAAAAACAATTTCACACAAGAGGTGGAGAGCTGGGTGACGGGATGGGACCAAACTTCACGACAGCAAGACCGGAAGTCAGAAGAAGCAGGAAGTGGCTTCCCGGTCTTCAGGGAAAGTTGTGTTCCAGTGACCTCACATGCCTATACGATGTTAGAACACAGGAGTTGTTCAGAATGCGCATCCTTTCCCAGAAAGCTACTGCAGGGCATGCTAGGTCCAAACAAGGCAGTAAACCAAGAAGAGGAAAGAGTGTGGTCTGGGAGCAGAGAAGATGGATACTGATGCTCAGCTCGCCTTCCCTTTTTTTTTTTTTTTTTTTTTTTTTTTGTTTATTCTTGGACTCCAGCCCAAGGAATGGTGCCACCAACATTCAGTTAGCCCAGTTTAGAAGCAGTCTCAAAAACACAGACCCGTCTCTAGATTCTAAATTATACCGGTTATTTTTGTCCACTTGACGTAAACTGGTCACCTGGGAAAAGAGAACCTCACTTGAGGAATTGCCTCCATCAGACTGGCCCGTGGGCACATCCCTGGGGTATTTTCTTGGTTAATGATTGGTGTGGGAGGGCTCAGCCCACTGTGGCAGGTAGTCCTAGGTTGGATGGGAAAGCAAGCTAAGCAGGTGTGGGGAGCAAGTCAGCAGTAACGTTTTTCCATGGCCTCTGGTGCAGTGTCTGCCTTAGGTTCCTGCCTTGAGCTCTCTTTCGTGTTTTCCCTTGATGATGAACCGTAACCTGTAAGCCACAAAACCCTTTCTTCACCAACATGCTTTTGGTCATGGTGTTTATCTCAGCAACAGAAAAGCAAACTAGGGCACACATCCTGTCAAGTTGACCGTCAATATTGACCATCACACAGACAAAAGACAATTAAAAAATACAGCAAAGGAAATCTCACAGTTGATCTTAGGTAACGTAAGAACAATTAGGTCAACAGTGGCCACATGCACAATGGTGGTCCCATTATGCCACTCAGTTATAGTAGCTACCCTCATTTGTTCAGGCACACTCCATTATGTTCACACAACAAAATCGTCTGGTGATAATTTCTCAGAAAACTTTGATAAGAGTGGGTTGAGGTCAGGGGCAAACTTCAATGGCTAAAGAGCTTGTTATTCAAGCATGAGAACTATACTTTAAAAAACCAGGAGGCCATGGCAGCCTGCCTGTAATCCCAGTGCTCAGGAGGCAGAGACATGAGTTCCCCAGAGCAAGCTGGCTAGCTAGACTAGCTGAACAAATTAGTTTTCAGTTCAAGGCGGAGAGTGGTTGAGAAAGACATCCAACATTAACCTTGAGCCTCCATGTACATCTACATACACTTACTTGCACATATGCCCAGATATATGAACATGCTTTACACAGGTAAGTACACCACATACATATATACACACAGGGGGAAAAAATGGGGTTTGAAGTCATCTTTGGCTACATAGACAGTTTGAGGGCAGCCTGGGTGTCTGCTGGAAACTAGGATTTAACCCTTTGTGGAAGATGGATAGACACCGTAAGCACGCAGGTGGTGGGGCTAACACTGGAAAAGGAGCTGAGGCCTTACCTGTGCTTAAGGAAGTCAATAACAGAGAACACTTAAAACCAAACTATCAAGCAGAACCATAAGTTCTTTAGGGAGGTAGAGAGGAAGTCAAAGGGAGTTACTAAACACTTAAGCAGTCTGCAGGAAAACAAAGGGCCGATCCTCTAAACTCCCTGTCTATATAACTCGGTGTACACGTGTTCATGCATATGTGCATGCGCACATGGGTACATCCATGCATGAGCATGGGGAAGCAAGAGGACAACCTCAGCTGTCATTCCTCAGGTGTCATCTATCTTGGGTTTGTTTTGTTTGTTTGTTTGTTTGTTTTCTTCCTTGACTGAAACTCAACAGGTAGGCTCAGTCGGCTGGCAAGAGAGGCCCGGGATCCATTTCCTGCAAGGCAAGCACTTTGCCAATTGAGCTGTCTGTCTCCCAAGTCCTTGCATATACAGCTTTATCAAGTAAGGGGAAGCTATTGCTGCCTGTTGTATCAGACAATGTGAACAGCACACTGCAAGGCTGAGAGTCAGTGTGAGTGACTGCACCGGGCAGCCAGCAGAAACAGTGTGATCAATCCAAAGGAAGGAGAATAAAGGTCAAAGACAGATAATAAACACCTTGCAGAGAAGCCCACGTTAACCAGGGATGGAAGGAAGTAGAGTATTCTCAGTCTGTACCAAGTGATGAGGTGTTAGCCAATGGGGATGGAAAGAACAAAGAGCCAGAGCATGTAGACTGACTGCAAGGAGAGACATGATTGGTTGGCTACTTGGACAACCTTCTCTCAGAAATGAATGAGTAGCCAAGCAGCCAATAGCAGCTTGTTCAAGAATTTATAGAAGAGCAGACAGTAGCAGCTGGACCATAGTTACACCACTCCTGGTGTCAGGGCCAAAGGAAACACCAATTCTGCAAACCCCCAAAGGCAGGGCAAATATCCAGAATGAGCTCAACCTGGACTATAGGAAGATTTCTGGGTTAGATAAAAGCCAGCGTTCCTCAGGAACTTGTGAAACCAGTTCCCATCTCCCAAACGGAGTCATTTTCCTCACATCTGGCAGAAGGAGCATGGCTCCCTGGACATACACCTGTACTTGCACATCAAAGCAGAAAGACCTCCAGGCTCCCTCAGTCTCTATCACAAGCTCCTGTTACACATTTCCAAGTCCACACTAGCATCCTAGCCCTGCTCACCTCTCCAAGCTTCCCTCCTTCCAGATAACCGTTTGCTCTCTTTACAAAGGTTCCCCGCTGCTGCTGAATTCTCACTGGTCTCTCCATTCTCTCTCTTTCTGGCTATTCTCCTCTTTCTCACAGATAGCCCTGGCCATGTCCACAGAGTCTGCTGGCCGTTTATTGACCCAGAGTTTCACGGGTGTCCTTGCTGACTTTTTTTTTTTTTTTTTGCTGAAAAATGACTTAACATAGGACAACTTTGTCAGAGACAGACAAAGCATTCAAGATTAGAATATGGAAGAAAAAAAAAACTCCATTAGTGGAGGGTGAGAGTCTGATTGGTTATAGAGTTGGAGAAACTTCTATTGCATGAGGTCGAGGCTCTAACAGTTTAAAGTCAGGATGGGAAGCAATTAGGTAAGAAGGAGTCTAAGGAAACAGACTCCCCCAGACAGAAGGTAACCAACTCTCAACCCCTTGGCCACTCGAGAGCTCCTCTTTCCCATTCAGTAGTCACAGATCCACCTGATCTCAGCCCACACCATACTCGGGTGGGACAAAATCACACACACACACACACACACACACACACACACACACACACACACACACACACCAAACAAAACAAAACAAATAACCACTTTCTCCTTCCAAGTTTCTCCACGTGCTTCCGGAGCAATAGTTCCATGTCTGGGATTTGGGGCACACCTCCCCATTCCTTCTGCTTCTTCTATGAGTTTCTTTTCCCAACAGCAACTTGTGCCTAGGCTCTCAGGGGAGGTCAAAATGTGGTCTAGATAATGCCACTTGGAGTTTGCAGTTATATTTTTTAGTGAAGTCCTGTATGCCTAGGCCACATGCGCTGTCCATATCCATGCTAATGTAATTGGTGCCTTTATTTAAGAAAAGGGGTAACTGTCTGCATTCAATCTGTGATGTGTGGAGTCCACAGAGACTTGTGCTTTGATGGGGGAATGTGCTCATTTTATCATGGAGCTGAGCTCACCACAAGCAAAAAGCAAACATGTCTCTTTGTCACCATCTTGGATGGTGACTTCAACAAGATAGGGACAGCCACATGACGTGGCCACCATCTTGGTTAGTGATAGCATTAAGATGCTGACCACCATG
Source organism: Peromyscus maniculatus bairdii (assembly GCF_049852395.1). Taxonomy (NCBI): domain Eukaryota; kingdom Metazoa; phylum Chordata; class Mammalia; order Rodentia; family Cricetidae; genus Peromyscus; species Peromyscus maniculatus. The sequence continues at coordinate 21,949,187 of NC_134870.1, forward strand.
CCATCTTGGCTAATGTACTACACAGAATGAACCAAAATGGTGGCACCCATAAACCTTCTTGGTACCAATGGACCCTCCGGGGATCACTACACTCCTAGAATTTCCTGTTCCTCGGGCATTCGGTCACTTATCCTGATCCTCTTCTCCCAGTTGTTTACTTTTTGATTTTTCACCTTCCTGATGCCTGCTGGGATCAAGGAAATGGAGGTCCCAAAGGAGATCCAACACAGGCTGCATTGTGGAGGGATAAAGTCAATGTATTTTCACATCAGACCAAAGAGGAAATACCACACTTTCATGGTGGGTTTTTTGTTGTTGTTGATGATGTTTGTTTAAATTATGATACATTATTTTAAACCAGTATTTACCAGTTTCTAGAGGGGATTTAAAAGTCTCCCCCAGCCCACGTGACTTTAACACTAGCCAGTACCTAAGGAACCTAACACTTTGAGATGTCCAGGCTTGGAAAGCTCCTGTGAATGTGCAGAGCAGCTCAGGGAAAACGTGGGGAGGTACAAGCCCAGCCAGAATCTAAAGAAGAGGTTTCAGGATGCTGGGGGGCAGCCACAAAAGCTGGGTACAAAGAGAAGTCAGCCTGCCTGGGGAGGCTGGAGATCCATGAGATGCTCGCCCTTCATGCCTGTGCCATCTGCCTGGGGAGGCTGGAGATCCAGGAGATGCTCGCCCTTCATGCCTGTGCCATCTGTCTGGGGAGGCTGGAGATCCAGGAGATGCTCGCCCTTCATGCCTGCTCCATCTGCCTGGTACCTCCAAGCCTGTTTCTCTCTAACTAAGGTGGACTAGTCTGTCCCTTCACAAGACACCCTTGCTCCATGTTTTCTGTCTGCTTGTTTCTACCCCATTGAGTCCTGGGTGCTCTGGCTTTTATTTTACCCTCCAGCTCCAGGTCCATGGACAGACTATGGGGAAGGAACAGGACAATGCCATCCCTCTCTAAGTTCTTTTAACTCCAGAGTCAGCTTTGACAGGGCTTCCTCAGCTGCCCTCTTCTGGATGCTGTAGCCATCAATCTGATGCTGTTTGCTATGTGTCTGCTGCTTCTCAGTGTAAGTCAGCTACGTACACTCATTCAAAACCAGAAGCACAGTTATGGTACCACTCTGTGTACCACATAAAGAGTGGCTTGTGTTTTCTAGAAGGCTTACCTGAGAACTTACAAAGCCATATAATTTAACAGTGTGTACACTGGTCATATTAATGAATCACATTGTCCTAAGTATGTGGTTTGAATTAAGGTTTCTTTTATTAAGGTAGTATTGCAGAACACGTTCTCTGAGCCAAACAACTGCCATCTTCCTATGTCCCGTGAGGGGCTCAGCTACACACAGTTTACTTGATCTGTACCTCACAGTGCCTGAGAACAAGAGCACACCCCTACTTTTTTTTCTTTTGAATCACTCTCAGGCTCTGGCATCTTCTCAGTATTTCTTGATTCAAATAATCAACAAGATCTCACTCCACTTCCTACACATGGAGTCATTACCTAGCGAATGAAACATAGACATTTACTGAATGAACGGAATAAAGGTCACCCAGACCCAGACTCATTCCTACACTGTTATTCCTGAGCAAGCTCTCTGCAAGTGCTGTATAAGACAACAAATGGGAACTCCCCATTCCGGCCCCAAGTGTGTCAAGTGCGTGTGCAGAGGTGGTGGTGTGTGAATGTATGTGTACATGCGTGCGTGTGTGCGTGCGTGCGTGTGTGCGTGCGTGCGTGCGTGCGTGTGTGTGTGTGTGTGTGTGTGTGTGTGTGTGTGTGTGTGTATGTAGGCCAGAGGACGATCTCAACCATTGTTCCTCAGGGCTGCCCACTGTGTTTTTTGAGCTAAGATCTCTCACAGACTGACACTGACCGGCTCAGCTAGGCTGGCTGACAACTGAGACTCAGAGCTAGGATTAAAAGCAAATATCGAACATACCTGGTCTCTCTCTCTCTCTCTCTCTCTCTCTCTCTCTCTCTCTCTCTCTCTCTCTCTCTCCTCTCATTCACTTTCTTTTTTTTTAAAGTAGGCTCTTGGGTATCAATCTGAGGTACTCTTGTTTGCAAGGCAAACATTTTGCTGACCGAGCTGTCTCCCCATCCCAGTAACCGCCCCCCACCTTTTATGTCCCTGAATCTAAGTGAGGAATTTCTGTGCACAAGTGGCCACTTTGCAGAGACACAAATGTTAGCCACACTTGCCTTGTTTCAATAATGGATTCCTTCCTAGTTCTCAGTTACCATCCCCTCTCTCTAGAATTTGCCTTCTGGTGTCTCTGTGACTCTCTTTTTTTCCTGAAAGTGATTCGACTGAGCCTTGGGAAACTTCCACAGTAAGTGCTATCCTTACCAGCCGGAACACCGACATCCCAGGTCAGCAGCTCCCTGTAGCCTGTAGGAGGAAAAAAACAGAACATCAGTCCCATGGCCTATCAGTATGGAGCCCCTAAAGAACAGGTGCCTTGTGAATTTGTCAGCCTATCCCATCCCCAAGTGTCTTGACTGGAGCTTGGCTCCAGAAATAGCTCTGAATAGTGGGATGTGTGAGCCACATTCCCAGCCTGTGTGTAAGAAAGTGTTTCTCGTCTTCTTCATCCTACACCCCCTTCAAAGAACACTTGACTCTTGGCTCTGGGCTCCATTCAGGGAGTAGGGCAGTGCCCTGTCATCCAGAAGCCCAAGTTTTGAGGTAGGAGGAGGAGTATTCCTATGTGTGCATGTGTATGTTGTGTGTGCATGCATGTGGAAGACAGAAGTCTACCCTGGGAGTTGTTTCTCGGGAGCCATCTGTGGTAGTTTGAATGTCATCAGCCCCCATAAGATCCTAGGGAGTGGCACCATTAGGAGGTGTGGCTTTCGTGGAGGAAGTGTGTCTGTGTGGGGGCGGGCTTTGAGGTCTTCCGTGCTCAAGCACAGACTCCTTCTGCTGCCTGTGGATCAAGATGTAGCACTCTCAGCTCCTTCTCCAGCACCATATCTGCCTGCACACCACCTTGTCCCACCATGATAATAAAGGACTGAACCTCTGAACCATAAGCCATCCTAATTAAATGTTTTTCTTTTATTTATTTATTTATTTATTTATCATGTATACAGTGTTCTGCTTGCATGTGTCCCTTCAGGCCAGAAGAGGGCACCAGACCTCATTACAGATGGTTGTGAGCCACCATGTGGTTGCTGGGAATTGAACTCAGGACCTTTGGAAGAGCAAGCAGTGCTCTTAACCTCTGAGCCATCTCTCCAGCCCAATTAAATGTTCTTCTTTATAAGAGTTGCTGTGGTCATGGTGTCTCTTCACAGCAATACAAACCCTAAGACACCATCCATCACATTTACTTATTTATTTTATTTATCTTTTTCTTTCTTCCTTTTGTGTATGTGTGGTACGTGTGTATGATGAGGGGTACATACACGTGCCCACATGCATGAAGAGACCAGAAGTTGATGCTGGATTTTTCCTTGGTCATCTCTACTTTATGTATTGAGGCAGGGTCTCTCTCTGAACCCAGACAGCTTTCCCTGGGGTCCCTGACTCCACCTCCAAAGGCTGAGGTTACAGGTGGGCAGCCCCACCCTCAGAGACATGGGTGCTTATACCTGAGTTCTAGTTGTCATATCTGTAGAGCAAGCATTTTTACCTAATTAGCCATTTCTTCGGTATCCGCCTTGTTTTTTGAGACGAGGTCCTCTCACTGGGACTTGGAGCTCTCCAAGTAGACTAGGTTCTTTGGGCAGTGAGTCCTCGGGATCCCCCGTCTCTGCCTCCTAGTTCTGGATTACAAGCATGTGCCTCCATGCCCACCTAATCCAGAATTCTGACTGCTCATATATCCATGCAAACTGGTCATCACCATATGTCCTAGGAAGGGCTCAGCTGCACACAGGTTGTTTACTTGTGGTGATTTGAATAAGAGTGACCCCCATAGGCTCATATATTCAAATGCTTAGTCACCAGGGAGTGGAAACTTTTTGATAGGATTAAAGGATTAGAGGTGCGGCCTTGTGGGAGTAGGTGTGGTATTGGTGGAGGAAGTGTGTCACTGAGTGTGGGCTTTGCGGTTCCAAAAGCCCACGCGAGGCCAAGTTTTCTCTCTGCCTGTGGATCAGGATGTTGCTCTCAACTACTTCTCCAGCGCCGTGCCTGCATGCTGCCATGCTCCCTGCCATAGCGATAATGGACGAAGCCCCTGAAAGTGTAAGCAAGCCCCCAATTAAATGATTTCTCCTATAAAAGTTGCTGGGGTCATGGTGTCTCTTCACAGCAATAGAACACTGACTAAGACAGTCCTTGATCTAAACCTTTTAATCAGTGTCTCCTTATATAGCTCAGAAGGGCCCTGAGCTAGCCAGCATTCCTCCAGCCTCTCAAGACCTGGCCCCTTGATTTTGACTTGGGGCTCAAAAGAGGAAAAGTCACTTCCTTAATGAACTGTACGGTTGGGAATTAAGCTCAGATCAACCACATTCCAAACCTGTCCCAGCTTCTGGCTGCTCTCCAGTGTTACAGCTTCTGGAAGCTCTCGAGTGCTATGGAAGCACTCAGGTAGATGGGGGAACTCAGGTCCCCAACCTTCCCACTCATGGAGATGCCCTTCCTGTTATTCGGACTTGAGTGCTGTTGTCTTTTCTGATATGTTAACAGGCAAGGCAGGTGCTGAATCTATGGTGTTCACTTCCTGTTTGCCTGCCTCTAGCACAGGCCTGAGCCAGAAGGGACACAGTCCTTAGCTATCTACTGAAAGGGCATGGGAACCCCCTGGAAATGGGGTTGTTACAGTTATGGCTTCTATGGTTGGTAAGGATGCCCAGTAGTGGGGCAGCTCTGAGAATAGATGGCATCAAACCATTCTACAGGGAGAGAACATAGAAGCTGGGGAATGCTGAGACTTGGCATGGTATGTTCATGTATGTGTGGGTACATATGTACATGTGTGCAAATGTGTGGTGAAGGTATTGTTTAGTCATTTCCTCCCAAATAAAACATTCCATCTTTGGAGGGAAGCTCCTTAATATCCAGGCTATTCTAAAGGGAGGTGAAACATTCCATCCTCCATCAAGCAGGGAATATTGCTAAAACAGAAAACAAGCAACACAATAGCCTCGGGAAGTCCTTGGAACGCATCAGGCTCACCAGACCCTGCAACTTATAAAGGCATAAGAAGTGCTAAGAGAGACTTTCAACAAGCCTAGAGCAGGCTCAGACCAACTGAACCACCAGAAAAGGCAAACAGTAGCCAAGCTGCCTGGAACAGGCCCAGACCAGAGGGCTTTGGAGAGATGGGTTGCTTTTCACAAGGACCTGGGTTCAGTTCCCAGCGCCACAAACATCTGTGATTCTAGTCCCAGGTGACCTGACACCCTCTTCTGCCCTCTGGGAGCACTCTGTGTGCAGGGTGCACAGACATACATTCAAGCAAACACACAAAATAAAAATAAATAAAATCTAAAATAAGGAAGGAAGAGAGGGAGGGAGGGAGGGAGGTATGGAGGGAGGGAGGGAGGGAGGGAGGGAGGGAGGAAGGAAGGAAGGAAGGAAGGAAGGAAGGAAGGAAGGAAGGAAGGAAGGAAAGGAAGGAAGGAAGGAAGGAAGGAAGGAAGGAAGGAAGGAAGGAAGGAAGGAAGGAAGGAAGGAAGGAAGGGGCTCAGACTAACTGAGCTGCCTGGAAAGGACACTCCCACTTGTCAATCGGCCAGCAGACTGTGCAGTGTGCTCCAGGTTCCCAGGAACTATGTCACACAACAGGAGCTAGAGGACAGTCTCAGATGTTGCTCCTCAGGCACCATTCTTCTTGGGTTTGAGAGACAGAGTCTCTCCTTGGCCTGGAACAACTTGGCAAGTAGTTTAGACTAGCTGGCAAGGGACCCCGTGCCCCCCCCCCAGGGATCCGCCTATCCCTGCCTTCCCAGAACTTATAAGTGTGTATCACCATGCCCAGATTTTCTCTGTAATGTGGGATTTGGGGGAGGGGTAAATCTAGTTTATGTTACAAGCTCTTGATCAACTGAGCTACCTTGCTTGGCAAAGCTTTTCATCTAACAAGCAAAGAAGGAGAATCTTCTCCCTAATTTTAAAATCTGCCTCTTGTCCCCATACCCTCTGCTGTGGGGAAGTATAAACATCTGTCAGAATGCTGAGAAGACTTTCAAGAAGGCCCAGGTCTTTGCAGGGAGTCTGGGCCCTCTTTCCATCTCAAGGAACCCAGAGAGGTGTTAGAATGAAAAGACGTAGAGAAACCTGACTCAGCCTTGGTCAGTCCTTTTCAACAAACAAAACAAGAACCATCTTGCTTGCAGATTTTTCTCCCTGCTATTTGGTCTGTACATTTTGACTTGTGTTACAGAAGGAAAACCACAGGGGCTAGTGAGTGACAGGGTAAAGATGCTTGCCACCAAGCCTCATGGTGTAAGTTCAAATCCTGGAGACCCATGTTGTAGAATAGGGAAAGTGACTCCCAAAAGCTATTCTCAACTGTTACATGTGGCACCATATGTCCCCTGCCACACACAATAAATAAATACATATGAAAAAGAGAGCAGTCACCCTCAGCTTCCAGCTCCACCACTGGCCTGCTTTCCACTGTCCCTCTGCATGCTGAGGTGACTTCCCAGGTGAAGGGGCTTCAGCGGGGCAAATGAATCCTCCTGGCCTCCTACATCAGAACTCTAGTTTTATTAGCTACTGTGGTAGTTTAGAATAGTTCACCAATTCTTTGACGTACTGCTCTGTTTTGAGTATAATTGAATGTCCCTCATAAGTACCAATGAAAAGCTTGGTTCTCACGGTTGTGGTGATATTTTGTTTGTGCTCTCACAAATAAAGCTTGCCTGGAGATCAGAGTGCAGCGTTAGCCACTCAGGCCAGGCAGTGATGGCACACACCTTTAATCCCAGCACTTGGGAGGAGGAAACGGGAAGTGATATGGCTGGGCGGAGAGAGGAAGTAATCAGGTGGGGTGGAGACAGGAGCTCAGCCCTTTCAGTCTGAGGACTGCCAGAGGTAAGAAGTCTTCCTAGTGGCTGGCTGCTCTGCTTCTCTGATATCTCCAATATCTGGCTATGGGTTTTTATTATTAAGACCATTAAGATTTGTGCTACACACAGTGGTGGAACTGAGAAGTTCTGTGGGCCGTTAAGAGATGGGGCAGTCACTTTAGGTCATGGAGGGCAGTGTACCCTTGAGTTGGAGTATGTGACCTCATCCCATCCATCTAGTCTCTCCTTGCTTCCTGACTTGAAATGTGACCACTTGCACTGATGACACTCACCCCGGCCATGGTATGCTGCCCTCACATGAAGTCCAAACTAATGGAGCCTCCCAACCCTGAAGTTGAACCTCCAGAACCACGAGCCAAAACTTCCTTCTTCATATTTCATAAGTAGCCTACATTGAGTATTTCATTATAGTGATGGAAAGCTGACTAATAAAAGCACCTTGTTTTATGAAATTCTTTCAGTGGATGGAAATTGGTCCTCTCTACTTTGAGGGTAGATCTAGAACAAATAGAATGGCTGGGAGTGATGGAGTACCGTTTGTGAGACTCATTCACAAAGACTGTAGCACACTCAGAAGACTGTCCGCCTGAGCTAGTAGCTAGGAAACCTGAGACTCAAGAAGGGCTGTTGGTGGGGGATTAAGACCAGACAGCTCCTTCCACTGAAGTTCCCCACTTTGTAGTGGGAGTTAATCCAAGTTAGTTTGAGGTGATTCATCCTCAACCCCTGCTGGCCCCTGAATCAGCAAGCAGCTGTGATGTTAGACCCCACAGACTTTAGCTTCAAAATTGTGCCTGAGGCCAGAGGCAAAGAGGGGTCTACAAGGTCAGATTATGAGACTTTACTATGTGCCTGATGCAGGACTAGGGGGCCAGGGCCTCAGAGACTTGTTGAAGAGGATTGGACTTAACCCTACAGATGGGGTTTTTCCCGAACATCTCTGCCTCTCTGCCCAGGTCGTCTCAGATCTGCTTACGACTTGCCAGAGCAATGCTGCTACCATGCCGCTATTATGCTACATTTCACTGCCCAGTTAGTTCACTTTTTCACTTCTACCAGACTCAGTGGTGGGAAGGTAAAGACGTGACTGTGGGGAGGGGCAGAGAAAAGTTCAGCTGTAGGGACAACTTGTGGCCAGACCTCCTCTCATTGCATAAGCAGAGCCAACAATTCCCCAAGTCTCTTCTTGTCCTGTGCTTCATGTAGGCTAAAGAATTCTAGCTGGCCTCCTGTATTCTCTTTCAGAGTCCTCTGTGAAATCTCTCTGAAGGTTTAGGGCTACTGCCAGGCTCCTAAAAATTTTAGGTCCAAAAGCAGCATTTCTGGTGGCCATATCCATCACCAGGCCCAAATGAAGCCCTGTTTTTCTGGACTTCTCCAGAAGATCTGCCTTGAGTACATCAAAGTCTGTGTGACTGTATTAATTCATCTCCTCAGTTCTCCAAACTATAAAGACATAGTGTTATTAAAGAGATGAAGAAAGATTCATGTCACTAACACTCATCAAAGGAAAGCTGGAATAGGCATATAATTTCATAGAGAACAGATTTCAGTTTTTGAAAAAGATGAGAAATGAAGAGAAATATTACATGATAGTTAGGGATTAAATTCTTAAAAAAACAAAACAAAACTAAGTCCCTAACATCTATACACCTAACAACAGAGTGCTAAAATAATAAGGGGAAAAGGGATAAATCTGTAAGAGGAAGTAGCAGAATCCACCTTTATAGTCCGCTTTATCAGAAATGGAGAGAATCAACATGCAGAAAATCAGTATGAAAAATATACAACCTCAACACCACCATCGATCAAAGATGACACTACAAGTGTGCAAATTGTGATTTTTATACAGCACTTTGTCCAAAAACAGCAGAGTATACATTCTTTTCAATCTCACATGGAATATTTGTTAAGAGAGATCACTTTCCTTACTGGCCCATAATTGCACACTGGCACCCACCATCAAGCAACAAAGATCCTCATAAAACCTGAAAAGCTTTTAAAAGGTTCCAAATACACAGAAAAAGGAGCCAAACTTGGCTTCCTAGTCTTGTGTTTCTCAGGCTGGCCACAGTACAGAGATGCATCTCCTGGCAGCCGCCAGTACACCATAAACTAAGCGGCATGGCAGTTTCCTACAGTCTCTCACACAGGCCACCATACAGAGAAGCATCTCCCAGTCGCTGCCTGTGAGCTTGAACCACCAATGAGAGCTCCACCAGTACACAGTGTGGCAGGTTTGGGGTTTTACTCATGCAGTCAAAAAAGATTACAGAGACATAGTAAAGACAGATTCAGATGGGAAAAAAAAAACCCTCTAAACAGGTTACAATGTGTTTAAAAATATACATAGGCTTGGAAGAGAAAAGAGAAGGTATAGACAGTCATATATATATATATATATACATATATATATATATATATATAGTTTTAAAATAATAAAATAAAGTCCTTGAAAGGGGAATAAATTAATATAAAAGAAATAAACCATGTAAAGATGGAAAATACACAGAGAGTCTGAATCCTGTATGTTATTGTGTTGTCTTTAATTGTTTTTGGCTGCTAAGAGACACTGGATTATGAAAACTGATAGATTGAACCAGCCTATACACTTTGAAAATATTTTGACTTCAAATTTTAAGACAAAGGATGTTTTACTTTGGGGGAGAGATTATGGTTTTATTTCCACAGGAAATGAGAGGCTGTGGATTCATTCTGGGTTAAAGAAAATCAAGTTTGATCAAGAAAGACCCCTTGAAAATTCTGACTACAAACATAAAACAATAAACCTAGAAAAAACACAAAATACATAATGTGTATTCTATCTGCTCAAACATAAAACAAAACAATCATCTTTGGTTGACTTTTATACAATGCACAGTCTATACCCATATTAATATAGATATGTATGTTACCTTTAAAAGTTTCTGTATTTTCAGAGCAAGGAGACCAGACACCAATGAAAACAGATGGTCCAGGTGATCCAGCATCCAGAACAGCTTCAAGGATGCTAACTAAGATGATCCAGCCTCACAGAATACTCCAGCCAAAACCTAACAATTATCCTGATTTTCTCCAGGTTCTTCCAAAGATTACCAGCACCCCCAAACAACAGGAAGTAGTCTAGAGAATGATGCCTACATTCTCAAAAGATGGGTTATGGATATTTATTATCATTTAAGTGGGTTGGTTGCATTGTTATTGGTAATGGTCAGGAAAAAAAGCTCAACAAAGGAGATTAGATTCAAGGATCGCTTTCTGAAAAGAAAAAGGGAAGATATAGAAATGATAGGATAAAAGAGTAAGTTATTGAATCTACTTTTAAGACAAAAAAGTAACTACTAGTCTTAAAAATTTACATTGGTATGGATTTTTGTATATTGATACAAATTTAAAGTTAATTTTGTTATACTATATATTTATACTCTTGTTTGAAGTATTGTGTTTATAAAGCTCATCTAAAAATATAATATATAATTAAGAAATACAAATTAATAGTAATCTATAATAGTCAAACTTATAGTCATGTTAGGTATGTTTTCAAGGTCATACATAGAAATATTTAGATAGATGGTATTCAAATACCTCAAAGATCTACTGATAATGGCACTTAAAATGTTTTCATGGCAAACGGCTTTTCAGAACAGTAAGACATCTCTGCTCCTGACAGTACCAATTTACTTCAAAAGAAGATGATGGGCATTGAAGAACCTCCATATGAAGTTTACTTCCTTTATGGCAAAAGCTAGCCATTTGGGGAAAAAAACTGCCCTTTCCTCAATTGCTGACAATACACTGTCCAAACTGGAACAGCAGGACACAAACAAAAGCAACTACCAAACTTTGCCAAGACAAGGTAGGACAGTCCTTCAAAATTCCCTGCTTCTCAGAAATGTCTGTCAGATATACTAGGCCTACAGGCCAAAGTTGGATGCCCAACATTACAGAAGAACCTAGTGTGACTGTCCAGGCATCTATATGTCCATGTCATTAAGTAACATTTCACCCTTCTAGAGTCTTTGATGGACCTGAAAACTAGATAGTCATAGTTAAAGTTTTTCTTAACTATAATAAAAAGTAAATTAGTTATAAAACTTTAGAGTCACAAAAATAAAATATGTAATAAAATAACTTCCCTATTTTGCCAAATACAAATGGACTAGATATTGTAACTGTAATTTGTAGTGGGTAGCCATTCCAGCTTGGATCTGAAAGTTCCAACCCCCATTGAGACTCTGGCAACTGTCACGCCTACGAGGCGGGGCGAGGGGAGGCGCCTGGGGACCCGAGAGCTGGATGGGCCAGCACTCTCTCTGTGCGCTCTCTCTGTGCAGGGATGCTGAATGGTGAAGGTGGACTGTGCAGAGCTCCGGAGAACACCGTTGGATTGCAATACACCTTCCCCAGACCCTGCGACCGACCCATTACTTAATTTGTGAGTTACGCCATTAAATAAATATCCTTTTAACTACGTGGAGTGGCCAAAATAATTTCTCCAATAGTAATTCTTACTCGATAACTGCTTTTGTTGTATATAATCTTACTATGTTAAAGTTAAAACCTTCCTTTTTAATTAGATGAAAGGGGGAAATGCTGTGGAATAATCCTTTTGAACACTGTGAAGATCTGTCACTGTAATTGGTTTAATAAAGAAGCTGGCTGACCAATAGCTGAAAAGGATAAAGTTAGGCAGGAGAGCCAAACTGAGAATGATGGGAAGAAGGAGGGCAGAGTCAGAGAGTCACAGCAGAGGCAGAAAGAAGCAAGATGGGAAGGCCATACTGAGAAAAGGTACTGAGCCATGTGGCAAAGCATAGATAAGAAACATGGATTAATTTAAATGTAATAGTTATCTATTAACAAGCCTGAACTATTAGCCGAGAATTTACAATTAATATTAAGCCTCTGTGTCTGGTTATTTGGAAACTGGCATGAGGGACAGAAACTTCCACCTACAGCACACCTTACCAATTAAAAAAAATAAACCAAAAAATAAAATAAAATAAAAAAAATAAACCATGTAAAGCATCTCCTCAGACTACAATGCAACTGAATTAGAAATCAATAACAAAAAAAAATGAAAAGTTGCCAGGCAGTGGTAGCAGATGCCTTTAACTCCAGCACTCAGGAGGTAGAGGCAGGCAGATCTCTGAGAGTTTGAGGTCAGCCTGGTCTACAGAGAAAGTTCCAGGACAGCCAGGGCTACACAGAGAAACCCTGTCTCAGAAAAAAACCAATAAACAAATGAAAAGTCTTAACCTATTTGGAGATTAATAAATATACCTTTAGACACATGGGCAAAAAAAAGTCCCAAGAAAAAGGTGGAATAATATCAACTATATAAATACCAACTAAGTATAGCTGACCAACATTTGAGAAATCCAGAGAAGGAAGTACATATGGAAAATGTAGATCACAAAAGAGGGAAGAAGATCTGAGATCTACAACCTGAGCTTCCATGTTAGGAAGCTGTGGAAGCAAGGAAAATATAACCCTAAAGTAAGAGGAGGAAAGAAATTATTTTTCTAAAGTAGATCAGAAATTGGCACAACAACAAACAAAACAAAACAAAACAAGAAATCAATACAACCAGAAACCTGACCAAAAAACATCAACAACAAAAAAAAATCCAACAAAATAATAACTCAGTAAAATTAAGAAAAGCACAAAATACAATTTGCTAGTACCAGAGATGGAAACTGGGTGACCCCTGTAACCCCAGATGGGGAGCTTGGCAAGGGCAGAGCTCTGAAACAAGTCAATGGAGGCCAGAGAGTGCAATGTGAAGGTTTGAATAAGAATGGCCCCCATAGACTTATAGATTTGGATGCCCCAGCTGTCTTTTAAAACTCTTCAGTATCATAACCTATGTACTTTTTCAGCTTATAGTCTATTTCGCATACCACCTCTACACCCTGAACTTCATGCAGGCCTTGAAAACCACACGCTTTCTCTTATCTTTGTGTCTATGTATTTGGTCTGGATTTGGAACACACACTCACGTACATATACATATACACCTAGTCACATTACATGCAGAAGCTTCTGTTTTCTACCTTAGCAGTTGGTCCTGTTTTTATATGGCATTGTGCATGGCTCTCCCAGAATTGTGTGAGACTTGAGAACTCACCATGCAGCGCTCAGTTTTCTAAATGAATGCGTGGACCAGTGAATGGATGGATTGAGGTGAGTAAGAGAGTGGATTATGAATACATTAGTGGATGTGTAGATGGATGGAGGGATGGGTGAATGAATGAACAAATGGATGGATAGGTAGATATATAGATAAATAGATATAGGTAGGTAAGAAGATAGATAGATAGATAGATAGATAGATAGATAGATAGATAGATAGATACATACATACATACATACATACATGATAGATAGATAGATAGATAGATAGATAGATAGATAGATAGATAGATAGATAGATAGATAGATAGATCTGCTCAGGAAGGCAGATGAGGCACTGTCCTGAAGGGAACACTATTATATTTTGAAAGTCTCTGCCCTTTGAGAATCTGAGGCCTTCATCCTAGCTCAGGCCCCCTTGAAAACTCTGAAAAAAAATGGAATTTAACACATGGGGTCAGCATCTCAGCATCCCAGATAACCTGATGTTAGGGTGACTGTCCTCGAGGACTTCTGGCTCTCAAAGCTTTCCACAGAATCACCACACTAGTTCTCTCCCAGATGCCAGTGAACTTGAGTATGAGGGCAGTAGAAAACACTTGTGAAATGGGGGTGGGAAGAGACCCAAGTGCTGAGGACCGGGGAGTGCTATATGCTGGGGGCTTGTGCCAGAGCACATGGGGAAATTTGTCCACATTCTGTCATGAAAGCCACAGAACCTACACTTTTCTTGGAGATCTCTTGCCTCACAGGCAAGCAGACTAGGTTCCAAAAAGAAAATCCAGCATTGACCCTGGCCCGTGAAATGCCAGCCCCAAAGATACCAGAGTTTTGCTTACCAAAAGGGTATGAGTATTCTCTGGGTAGAAAGGATATCTATGGCTGGGCAAGACCTGAGTAAGTCATAGAAGCTATCCTGGGTCACCAGAGATTGCCTATTCTCCACATGGCCCCAGAGCCATGGGTCCAGGACATGGGAGTCACCACTCAATGAAAGGGAAGGCTGATGCAGGAGAGAGGAGCCGCAGCCAGGGCAGGGGCTCCCAGGTCACGTCAGCACACTTCTGTGGGTGACAGGATTTAAGCCAGACAAACCTGCATTCAGGACGCACCCAACCTGGTCAGTGGCCCAGAGGAAACCCAGAGAAGGACACTGTGAATGGTCAGCCTTAAGAAAAGAGCCTGCCAGCATCAAGAAATCAAAAGCTGTTATGCTTCTCTCATACAAGAGCAAGCTTGTTTCCTGTCTTCCCACTTCCTTTCCTGTCTTTCCTCTTCCTTCTTCCCCTATCTGTCATCTATCTATTATCTCTATCATCTATCTATCTATCTATCTATCTATCTATCTATCTATCTATCTATCTATCTATCTATCATCTATTATCATTGATAGGGTCTCATGTACCCTGGGTTGCCTTCAAACTCACTCTGTATCCAACGACCACTTTGAACTTCTGATCTTTCTTCTTTCTCTCCAGTACTGGGATCACAGGCATGCATCACCACTTACAATTTATGCACTGAGGGAGACTGAACCCAGGACTTAGTTCATGCTAGTGGAACAGTCTACCAACTGAGCCACACCCAGTTGTTGTTGTTACATAATTTATTAGTTCAAGAATTGCAGGTACAATATCCCTTCTAGTTGCAAGATAATCATATATATATATATACATATTATATATATACATATTATATATATATATATAATGTTTTCATAATCATTCATATATTTGGGAGAACTGGAACTTGGCAAAGTAAAGAGGTTTACCCAGATCTCACACTGGTGAGAAGCCAGAACCTGTGTACCCAAGAGATAGGGTTCCCAGGAGGGGCACAAGGAAGTGGGTTGTGGGGAGGAAAGAGGGGAGGATGAAGAAGATGTTAAGAAAGGCTCTGAGATCTCCATATTCCAGGTATGGCAGAAGCTACACACATGACCTATAACAGATGGAGACTTGTGGCCCGGGGCCTTTGAGCCTGGGACCTTTCCCAGCTCTCTGACCCACTTTTCCCACCTTGATTTTCTCTTCATCTTGCTTTCTCATTTATTTTTAATCCTATTCTATTATTGGTGTATATGTAAGCTACATAAAGCCACTGTTTTGCTTCCTGTTTCAATACTGAAACATTATTATTGTTTCTGCCGTACCTGGAATATGGAGATCCTAGGTGGAAGTCAATATCAGCTGTGCTTCCGGCTGGCTGAGCACCTCCACCCAGACCTCAGTCTCTTGCCTATAAAATGGAGACAATATCACCAGAGTGTTGCACAAATATATGAAGGTGTTTGTATGAGAGTCCCTTTCTCTTTCTTAATAAACAGTCTCCATTTCTTTCATTATCCATGTGTCCCTGATCCAGCTCTTTGTTCTGGGACACAACCTGGAAATCTCAGTGAGTACCTTCTGGACTCAGATTAAGTTGATAGGATGGTACCGGAGAACTTTCATCACAGTTCCTGCTTGAGTCCCTGCCTAGGAGCTCGAGAGAGTTCTGGGGGTTAAAAAAAACAGTGTGTCAGAGAAGAGGCTGGCCCACATCAGGTATGCCGACGACAATTGTCCCTGTGTTCTCTTGCTCAGTTTGAGACAGAAATCATGAAGAGTAAGCAATACCAACTGAGTGAACTTTTGGGGGGCGCAGGCACGGGGGGGGGGAGGGCTGGGGAGATGGCTCAGTCAGTAAAGGACTTACTGTACAAGCATGGAAATTTCAGGATCCTCATGGGCTTTTTTTTTTTTTTTTTTAAAGCTACAGTCCTGACCAGAGTTCAGAGATCTTATGAATTAGAACAAAGTTGGCATCCACAGATATAAGGTAGATCCTAAGTGAAGGCCTAGGAATACGAAACACACATACCCAACTTAGGAGGCTCAGGGTGGGGACCCATACACTACTCGCTCCCAAACTTCAGCGGTCTCTACTGACTTCTGTCTCCAGTTTCCTCCTCCATGAATGGGGATGGTACACACCAAGCCCCAAACGGAGGTACCTACAGCCTTCTATCTCTTTTACCGTCTCATTCACCCAACACTCAAACATTGAGAAGGCTCTGAGGCCAGTGAGTGCCTGTTTTGCCACAAACCAATGCCTCAGCACCGCCCCCTGCCCAGAGTTGACTAAACACAGGAACCTGCCTCTGTGGATCAAGTGGGTGAACCTAGGTGGAAGTCGAGATCAGCTGTGCTTCTGGCTGAAACACCTCAGCCCAGACCTCAGTTTCTTGCCTATAAAATGGAGACAATATCACCGGAGTATCTCACAAATACAACGGACCTCCTCATATGGTACAACAGGGCCACAGCATGGTACCTGTGCTGTCCTCAGCCCCTTGGATTTCGTGGGAGGCCTTCCAGCAGAGAGAGGACTGAATGGGAGGTGGCAGCGGCCACTTTCCTGAGTGGTGCCGGCTCTCCTGTAGCATAAGACTTCATAGCCCTTCTCAACCTTCTCAGCCTTCCAGAGTAAGCCTGCTGCCCAAATCAACTGCCGTATCTATCACCTGCTGGACTGAGGTTTTGGTTTTCCTACGTCTGGAGGTGGGTGGCATCCGCAGCCCTCTACTCCACAGGGCTGCCCCACCCTGTTCCCAGGTCTGTGTCTCCAGACCCACCTCCTGCCTGGAACCCCTCCTTCCACATATCCCAGGACTCTCTTACCTTGTCAGGATCAGAGTATGGCGGTCCTGTTGATTCCCTGCCCCTCCACCCTGGGCACCTGAAAGATCCAGGTAGGGAGACAGGTTCCGAGCTCCCGGCAGTATAGGAAAGAAAGGACAGAGGAGATAGAATGGCCCCAAGAGGAAGTGGCTAAGCACTGTGGGTATATGTAATTTATTACAGGACTTTGTCCTCTGTCTCAGAAACATCCACTCCCACAGGCCTCCTGCAGCCCTGGCCAGCAGCCTGAAAAACTATCTGCTCTTCAGCAGACCCGTGGATGATCACTACCTGGAGGCCTCAGGGTCTGTCCTCTGAAGAACTCTGCTTATCACCTACCAAGCCCTGGGTGACAATCAGCTGACTGTCCAGACAGTTCAGTGGCTTCAAAGGGTGGTAGATGCTCCAAGGAAGCCAGTCAGGGCCTCTGCTCTCAAGCATCCAGGTACTGACTAGGGGCTGAGGTAGGGTATTGATATTGGAGTTGTAAGAATCAGAACCTGGGGGCGGGGGGGAGGGCTGGAGAGATGGCTCAGTGATTGAGAGCACTGGCTGCTCTTCCAGAGGACACAGTTCAATCCTCAGAACCCACATGGTAGTATAGCTGCCTATAATTCCAGTTTCAGGGGATCTGACACCTTCATCCAGACATACATACAGGTAAAGCATGAATGCACATGAAACAATAAATTAAAAAATAATCAGAACCTTGGTGGGCCCTGGCAGCCCTAGCCAGCTTGGTTAAGCCACCCATCATCAATAGGCCAATTTAAAAAAAGAAAGTAATAATCAAAAACAGAAAGGAGATTTATTTATTGTCTTAGTCAGTGTTCTATTGCTGTGAAGAGATACCATGAACACGACAAGTCTTTTTTTTTTTTTTTTTTGTTTTGTTTTTTGGTTTTTCGAGACAGGGTTTCTCTGTGTAGCTTTGCGCCTTTCCTGGAGCTCACTTGGTAGCCCAGGCTGGCCTCGAACTCACAGAGATCCACCTGGCTCTGCCTCCCGAGTGCTGGGATTAAAGGCGTGTGCCACCAACGCCCGGCTTTTTTTTTTTTTTAAAGATTTATTTATTTATTATGTATACGAAAGAGGGCGCCAGATCTCATTACAGATGGTTGTGAGCCACCATGTGGTTGCTGGGAATTGAACTCAGGACCTCTGGAAGAGCAGTCGGTGCTCTTAACCTCTGAGCCATCTCTCCAGCCTTTTTTTTTTTTTTTTTTTTTTTTTTTTTTTTTTTTTTTTGGTTTTTCGAGACAGGGTTTCTCTGTGTAGCTTTGCGCCTTTCCTGGAACTCACTTTGGAGACCAGGCTGGCCTCGAACTCACGGAGATCCGCCTGCCTCTGCCTCCCGAGTGCTGGGATTAAAGGCGTGTGCCACCACCGCCCGGCTGACAAGTCTTATAAAGAAAAACATTTAACTGGGACTGTCTTACAGTTCACAGGTTTAGTCCACTGTCATCACAGCAGGAAGTATGGCAGTGTGCAGGCAGACATGGTGCTGGAGAAGTAGCTGAGAGCTCTACATCTGGATCTTTAGGCAGCAGGAAGAGAGAGAAACTCTGGGCTTGGTATGGGCTTTGAAACTTCAAAATAACACAGTAACACACTTCTTCCACAAAGCCATACCTCCTAATCCTTTCAAATGGTGTCACTCCCTAGTGACGAAGTATTCAACTCTATGAGTCTATGGAGTCCATTCTTATTCAAACCATCACATTCACTATAGCCACACTGTGTAGAGGGACAAAGATATCTAGTGACCCTCCCAAGTCCACCTTCTAGCTCCTTCTACGGGGTCTGGGTTTAAACAGGGCGAGAGATGGGTATAGATAAATAAGCGCTCCTGGTCAAGGATGTGGTACTGCCCACTACTGACCCACCACTGTCTCCGCTCATCGCTCATTTATCAGAACTTGTGAGCTCTGTGTGAAGTGTCTCCCGTGGCGACAAGCTCCTCTTCCGACTGGCACCGAGCCTCAGCCTTCTCCCAGCATGAGGTTCCTGAGGAAGCTCCAATTCTGGGCACCTTTGTCTCAATACTCTGATCACACAAGTGTCTAGAGTAAAGATACTCTAGAGCATCTTTATTCCTAGTTGGTGTCACAGAACTCATAAAGCACCAGCGGTCCCTACGTGTGTGGAGTGTGTTTCATTCACAACACAACTCTCTGACAATACTTGAGATTTATGCTCCCGTTGTGACTTAGGTGGTGGGCCCCAGAGAGCCTCGGGATGATTCCAGTCACCAGAAAGGCTACTGAAGTGGAGGATTTAAACTTTCCATCCCCACTGTCCCCTGGGAGGGTAAAACTCTTGGACAAGACTCCCTTAGCTCTCAGGTACCGAGCACAGGAGATGCTTGGAGAGAGGCACCCAAAGAAGGCGAGCGGGCTCTCCCTGCTTTCCCAGGCCCTGCCTCTGCGTCTCTTCCCCTAGATTCATCTGGATCCTTTGTTACATCCCTTTCTAAGGCGGTAACCATCTCTAAGCGTTACTTAGTTCTAAGAGTCCGTCCTTAACAGAGCTGAGGAAGGGGCCTCGGAGAGGGCTACATAAGCTTGACATCCTCAGTTTGGTTCCAGAACCTGTGCTGGAAGGAAAACACGCATGTTTGCAAATTGCCTTCTGACCTTTGACTTTCAGCATATGTGGCACACCCACACAGCCACACTCACACTGACATGCACAACAACGACAATGATAAAATAAACTAGGAGGAGACGGAGCTCTCGACCTTCTAGATCTAACTCTAAATCCAGGTGCAATGTGACAGAACTAAACCGTGTTAGAGGAGAGCCAGTTGGAGGACACTGGAGAACATCATGGACATCTGTCATTAAAGTGTTCACATGTGGCAGGCAAGTGCTCTACCAACCGAGCCATATCCATAGCCTCCAAGTACAGATACTTTGACGGGAAGTGGGTCAAGGAGTGTTTCCTGAGACGACCAAATTAGAGGATTGGCAGCTGCTAGAAGTGGCCATCCACACCTACAAAGTCAGGCAGGCAATATAAAGGCATAGCTGTTCTGAATAACAAGAAAGCGTCATAGTCATTGTAGTTGATTGAACTAGAGCCAATCAGGTATCTCTCTCTCTCTCTCTCTCTCTCTCTCTCTCTCTCTCTCAGGATTTGGGAGGCACTTGACCCTGTAGGGGTATAGACTTGGAAATGAATTGTCACAGTTGAGAGAAAGTTGAGGTCAAGGCAGGGTAGCAGCCAGAACCATTAGCCTGGTAGTTCTCAACCGTCCTAATGCTGTGACCCTTTAATACAACCAGTTCTTCAGGTTATGGTAACCACCAACCATAATATTTTCATTGCTACTTCCTAACTATAATTTTGCTACTGTTATGATTCATGACGTAAATATCTAATATGCAGGGTATCTGATATATGACCCCTATGAAAGGTTCTTTCGACTCCTAAAAGGTTGCGACCCACAGGTTGAGAACCACTGCATTGACCTTTACTGGGAACATAACTAAGCCCTAGTAGAAAAGAAAAGGGTGAAGGGATGGCTTCGAGTTAGAGGCACTTGGATGTAAAAGCATATCTGGGATCTGAAGTCTGATTTTCCTCACTTCACCAAAACCCCCGAAGTCGGGAATCAGTAGAAGGAATGGGGTTTAGTCACAGTCTGGGCCAGAAGTAGGGAGAGAAAGAAATCTGTTTCTTTCTGTTCTGCTAGCAGCTGTGCTACAATTTATAGAGAAGATGAAAGAGAAACCCAGAAAATACACATACAAAGATTTATTTCCCAAAATATACTCCTGGGCACAGTTCCCCCTCCACAGATCCACCTCCAGCCATTTTTCACCAAGCACCAGAGATTCAGGCTAATCTCACTCCAGCATGAGATTTCTTGAAGAAAAAAAAAAATTCAGATAAGGTCTCTCTCTCTCTCTCTCTCTCTCTCTCTCTCTCTCTCTCTTTTGGTTTTTTTCGAGACAGGGTTTCTCTGTGTAGCTTTGTGCCTTTCCTGGAACTCACTCTGTAGTCCAGGCTGGCCTCGAACTCACAGAGATCCGCCTGCCTCTGCCTCCTGAGTGCTGGGATTAAAGGTGTGCGCCACCACCGCCCAGCTAATAGGATCTCTTGTAGCCCAGACTAGTACTGAACTTTCTGAGTGACCAAGGATGACCTTGAGCTCCTGATGCCCCTGCTCGTATCTCCTAAGTGTTGAGATTGATTACAGGAATACATCATAATACTTAGTTAATTGTTTTTCTATTACGACACAGGGTCACATGTAGTCCAAGCTGGCCTTGAACTCACTATGAAGCAGGCAAGCCTTTATGCTGACTTTGTCTCTATACTTGAGTGCTTAAATTTCAGGGATGCTCTAACCACATTCAGTGAAATTTTCATTCTTGGGGTCCTGAATAAAGTGCACCTGCAGAAGCAAGGTGAGCTGAGTTGAGAGAGGGAGATGGTAGAGAGGGAAAATGAAGTATCCAGGTATCCAGGAGTGTGCCCATCTAATGAGCACCGTGGCTCTCCATGGTGCCCGTGTCCAGAAGATGGCAGGGCTAGTGTGCTCTGAAAGTGCTGTTTGGGCCCTCTGATGTTAAAGAATCCACCTAGCAGATATTTGCAAAGGTCCAAGTGAAGAGCAGTCATTTTTTTTTTTAAGAGCAGTCATTTTGACTGAGATGGACAGAGTGACTTCCAAGTCCTGAAAAGTCATCTACTAACCATTCCCAGCATGAGGCCATGTAGAGGTGTTTTCTGTTACGGGATATTTCATCACACCATGTGAAGATGTGACGCTGTTTTACCTTGCCTGCCTACCGTACCTGATTGGTTTAATAAAAAGCGGAATGGCCAATAGATAGGCAGGAGAGGTTAGGTGGGACTTCCGGGCAGAAAGAGGAACTCAGGGGGATGAAAATAGGTGCAGGAGAGAGGCTAGCGAGTCACAGAGCAAGTTGGATATACAGAATGGAGAAGAGGTTTAAAAAAAAAAAAGCCATGTGGCAGAATGTAGATTAATTTAAGTAATAAGAGCTAGTTGGGGGACAAGCCCAAGCTAAAGGCCAAGCTTTCATAATTAATAATAAGTCTCCGCGTCATTATTTAGGAGCTGGCAGTTCCAAAAGAAAGTCTGAGTACAATTTTCTTCAGCAATGCTATCGGGAGTCCAACAGTGCCAGGCTTCACTTCAGTCTCTAGACTTGGTAACGGAAGCAGCTGAATGAACGAGGACTGGGAAAATGGTGAAGTTGATAGAATGCTTGCCCAGCCTGCATGCGCCCCAGGTTCCACCCCCAACGCCACATAACCTGGGCATGGGAACACACGCCTGTGACCCCAGCACTCAGCAGAGAGGAGGCAGTAGGAGCAGAGGTCCAGGGTGTCCTTGACTGCAGAGAGGGTTGGAGGCCAGCCTGAGGGGAGGCGGCCTCAAAATTAAAAGTAAAATAAAAGTGAGTGAGCAAAGGCAAGAGGATTTGTTCAAGTGTCCTTCAGTTTCACCTTTGGGGGATTCTCTGGTTTGCAGAGAGATCATTTTGTTCCTCTGGCATAATGATTACCTTTGTCACAGCTCCCAAAGATGATGAACCCCTTACTTTCCTGCTCTAGGTTAGACTTCTGTGGCCATCCTCTGCTGCACCCAGCTAAGCAAGAAGCCACAGATACCTGTGTGGCACAAAGGCACGTATGTGACATTTCTGTTCACAGCTTGTCTTATGCAATATGTAGCAGAAATTCACTTTAAAGGGATTGAGGAGACAGTTCAGCCCATTCAACACTCGCCTTGCAAGCACCAGGACCAGAGTTTGATCCTAAGGAACCACGTAAAAATTGCCGAGTGTGATGTTGTGTATTTGTAATCTCAGCAATGGGGAGATGGGGACAGGCAGATCCCGGGGGGTAGCTTAGCTAGTCAGTCTTGCCTACTTGGCAAGTTCCCAGCCAATGAGAGACAACGTCTCAAAAGGACGAGGTGGGCAGTACCTAAGGAATGACACCTAAGGTTGCCCTCTGTCTTCCACACACATGTGCAAGCATGTGAGTGAGCACATGCACACACACACACACACACACACACACACACACACACACACACACACTTCACCTCACAGATGTGCAAACTTGTCTCCTCCTCATTCTTTCATAGAGCCACAGTCCTCCCTGGACAGACATCTGGAGGCATTTGATCATCTGCTCTCCTACACAATACTGGGAAGAACAGATCTGTGCCCATGGCTGTGCTTCAGGAAGGCCCAGAAGGGAGCTTATTGCAGCAAGGGCACTTCTGTCTAAATGTTTTGTTGCCAACCTTTCTCAAATATCGTGCAACCTCTGCCCCCATCCCAAGGAGGGCACATGACTGCAGAGGCATGAGTGAGGATGGGGCATCCTGACAGGTATCCAGGAGCTGTCTGAAAGACCCCAAGTTTTATAAACCAAAAAGAGAGAAGGGACATGTAGGGCAGGTCTTTCTAGGTCAGTCCAGTAAACGAGTTGGCTCTTTTCCAATCTAATGCTATTTCAAAAATTCTATCCACAAGGCAAATGTTATGCTAACGTTTAGTTTTTATTATTTTTGTGTTATGTGTTCACATGTCCATGTGTGTAGGTGCACATATGTGTTTGCATGGAGGCCAGAGGTCGGGCTGGAGCATCTTCCTCAATCACTTCTTTGCCTTACTTTTTGTTACTTTCAAAAGTCTTTGTTCGTATGATGTGTTTTGGATGGGGGTGCACATTTATGTGTGTAAATGTGGTTGTGTGCATGTCACAGGACACGTGTGGAAATCAGAGGACAACCTTGGGTGTCTGTTCTCTCCACCCTGTTTGAGAGTCGGCCTCTTTTTCCATTGCTTGTGACAGGCTAGTTGGCTCATGAGATTCCAGGGATTCTCCACTCTTGCTGTAAGAGCGCTCACGGGATTCCAATGAGTGCTACTGTGACCAGCTTTTATATGTGTTCTAGAGATTCAAACTCAGGTCCCCACAATAGCATGACAAGCACTTTATTCATGGAGCGGTCACCTCAGCCACATCTCTGCTTTATATTTTGAGACAGACTCTCTCACTGAAAGCCCCAGGCATCTTTTTATCTCTGCCTTCCCAGTGCTGGGAGTACAAGTGCATCCCGCAGCCAACTCTGTGCATGAGTGCTACGGATCCTCATATTTGCACAACATACATGTTCCTGAAGGAACCATATACCCAGCCCCACCTCCTGCTGGCCTTGAAACAGACATTTCTGAGAGGAGTCAGAAAACGGCCAGGGGACAAACAATCCAATGACGATCCACTGCAGCATCGCCATAGCAGCTAAAACCACACAGTGAACACTCCATCCCAGCTCTATCATCATAGCGTGGAGCCTCCCTCTGTCTTCCCATCTGGCTCACAATAGCCACGCTATCCATGAACTCTGTACAAGAACACAGTGTCCTTCATGCTAGCCTCTTTGCAATGGGGTCGCTTTCAATCCTCTCCAAAACTCTACTCGGGAAGGTTTATACCCATGTCATAGTAAGAAAGCTACAGTCAAAAGAACTGAAAGCTTTGCTCAAGTCATATGGCCAAAGGTACAGGGATAAATTAGGACTCAAAGTCCGATGCCATACTAGGTGCTTACTGTATTGGATTACAATGTGCCAAGCCCACTGAATCCTAACTCCATCCTCTGCCACCTACTGTGATGGGTAAGACCTTCCCCTCCATCCTCCCCATCCTGCTCCCCCTGTTCCTCCTCCTCCTCTTCCTCTTTCTTGCTGTTTTAGTAAATGAATCCAGACAAACTTAAATTTTTGGTTTTAAAACAGGATCTCACTAAGTTGCCCAGAATCTGCCTTGAACTCACTCTGTAGCCCTGGCTGGCTTTGAATTTACAATCCTCCTGTCTTAGCCTCCCACAAATTGGGGTTATAGACCTGTACCACCAGGTCCAGCCTGAGACATCCTATTTCAGAGACTTTCAGAAAAAAATGTGATAATTAGCATTGATTATCAACTTGATTGAATCTAGAGTTACTTAGAAGACAAACCTCTGGGCATGTCTGTAAGGGAGTTCTAGATAAGATTAATTGAGGAGGGAAATCACATCCTCACTGCAGGCAGAACAATTCTATGGGGTGGGGTCTCAGTCTTCCTGACAGGGAAAAGGCAAGCTCTTCCTGACTGAGGATGCAGTGTGACTAGCTGTCTCCTGCTCGGCTGCCAATGGCTTCTTCTGCAGTGAGGAACTGCATCCTCCAACTGGGAGTTAACAATAAATCCCACACCCCTGAGTTCAAGGCCAGCCTGGTTTACAGAGGGAGTTCCAGGACAGCCAGGGCTACACAGAGAAACTCTGCCTGTGTAAACAAACAAACAAAAAGCAAACAACAAACTCCCTCATAGACATGCCCACAAGTTTATCTAAGTAACTGGACATACCCAGTCAAGTTGACAATCAATATTAACCATCACATTCTTCTCTGAAAGTCTCTAAAGTATGATGTCAAGTATTTTATTGGATTGCTTTGTCTCAGCAATAAGAAAAGTAACTACTACACCCACTAATGTGCCTTACCCAGTGGTGATAAGTTACAATGTTTCCCAGACAGGATTGTCAAGTGTCTCTGGAGTGACAGAGGCACACCTAGTTGGGAACCATGTATGGGTCATAGGTGCCATAAAGGCTAGGATAAGGAGGAGGCCAAGAGGGTCAGGTAAATGTCTTCCTGCAATGTGAACCTTGCCCATAGCTGCTTTGGGAGGTAGGGAGGTTCATCAAGGAGGGAAGACATAGGGAATGGTGGAGGTCACTCATGCTTCCTAGAGGACTTTGAAGTACCCACGCACAGTACTTATCTTATAGACCAGCAGCTCTGATATAGCCCTTCTAGAATGGATGGACATGGGAACCAAAGTCCTGATCCATCAGATAGCATCCTCATTTCTCAGCCCAGGGTGAAAGGGCCCTTTGCTAACGGTGGTTTATTGTCACAAAGCCTATGAGGTATTTGTTCACTCAGAGGGTCATCCAGGGCAACCAGGGGTGGAGGAGAGGTACTCAGTGTGAAAGAATCACTTTTTTCTCTACACAGATCTCCAAGACCCTTCCATCTCCATCTTCCCAGCACTGGGACTCAATGTCCGTGCCACCGTGTCTGGCTCTTATACGGGAGCTGGGGATCTGAACTCAGGCTCTCGTACTTATGCAGAAAGCCCTCACCAAAGCCATGACTCTTGGCTTCTGATCGTATTGCCCTGAAGAGACTGGAAGACTTAGGAGAGAGGAGCAAAGCTTGGCTCTGTGAAAACTCAACACATGAGGCAAATGTTGCTGCTGTGTTCGTGGGTAGCTTGTTGCTAAGAGATATTGGATTACACATAACTAATCAATTTATTTGTCAACATGGTCATCTGCGGTGCTGAGGGTGGAACCCAAGACTTTGTACGTGTTAGGTAAGCACTGTCATTGAGTTGCCACCAAGCCCTGGGATAGATTTCCTACCCCTCCCTGGAGCACCTGCTGGATACAAAGATCAATTTCCACTTCCTCCTGGTCTGTAGCCATAATTCTCTTCCCAGCCTCATGCATGTCGAGGAGCAGGCATAGAGCACATATAAGCAACACACTTCTGCCTGCTCTGGTTTCCGTGACTGACTTCATAAAGGAGAGAATTGGGTCCTGGAGTCTGGGAAAGAATTGGGTTTTGACTGCCAGTTCTGGAGTCCGTGAATTTCAAGGGTGCGTCTACGACATTTGGTAAGAGCTTCACAACACAACACTGTGAAAATCGAAAGGGAAAGCAAGCATGGGAAGAGATGAATCACAATTCCTGAGGGTCGCTCTGTGAGTGTGTGTGTGTGTGTGTGTGTGTGTGTGTGTGTGTGTGTCTGTGCGGTGTGGTGTTCGCACATGCTCATGCAAAGGCAGGTGTGGAGGCTAGAGGAGAACATCAGGTGTCCTGATCTGTCATGCTCCACCTTATGCCCTTGTGACCTGGAGCTAGGCTGATTGACAGCCAGCAAACTCCAACAATCCTTCTGTCTCCCCCCGCTCCCAGTAGCAGTTACCGGTTGGTGCCACCGCACCCAGCTTTTTATGTGGGGCTGTGATCCACACTCTGGTCCTCGAGCTTGCACAGTGCTTTTACCCACAGAGCGGCTTATCTAGCACCTGAACATGCTCCCCCCGCCTTTTTTTTTTAATGAAATCACGAACAATTTACATTTATCTGCTGATAACTTTAGCCAAGCACAGCAGAAGCTGAGAGTCCATCGGGCGGAGCCCTAGCTTGCCAATACCTATAGGCCATCCATGAGGAGTAACTTGAGACGTAGCCTCAGGCTCCGCGCCCAGCTCCAGGCCAACCGCTAGGAGGTGGACCTGTCGCCCTGGCCCCTAAGAGGTGAGGAATTGTGTCTTGTTCTCACACTCGTGCTTTATACGCTCTGAAGCCTCCTCTGCTGATGGGCTCATCAACGCTCTGGTCTGCGTTGGGATAGAAGGTATGCAGGAGGAAAAGGGCACCCACTGCCATGGTGAGGGCAAAGGTGGAAGTCCTTCGATCAGCAGGGAGTACAGACTGAGGGACGTCTCCTCACGCGGCCTTGCATTTTTAGCAACTATTTTATAGACCTAATTGTCTCTAGAGGCGCCATCTCCCAACTCTGTCACAGTGGCGATCAAAAGTCAACGTTACTTTCGGAGGGGACAAACCCAGATGGAAGCCGCAGCAACTTCGTTTAAAACCAGTGCCAGGCTGCACTCGCCTTTCCTCGATCTGCTAGCATACAGTAGTAGAGCCAAATTCTGCTTTACAAAGAGCAAAGCCATTGGAAAGGAACGGAACCCGCTGACTGATCACAGCAGCGGTTCTCAAACTGTGGGCCGTGACCCCCCTGGGAGTCAAACAACCCCTTCACAGTAGCGAATAGCAGACATCCTGCTTATCAGATATTTACATTACAATTCATAACAGTGGCAAATTACAACTATGAAGTAGCAACAAGATAATTTTATAATTGGGGGTCACCACAATGTGAAGATTAAATTATATATTACATATATTAAGGGTCACAGCATTAGGAAAATTGAGAGCCACTGGACTATAGACAGTCAAGGGTCACTTCCACCCTGTTAGTAAAGCCAATGTTATTGACAAGAGCAGGAAGTAAACTTTGAATGCCAAGCCACTGAAACCCATGGTTTTGGTATACACCAACAATGTAACTACAGGACAGGTAGCTCGCCTCCCACACACAGTTGGCAGAGGGCTTGCCTGGCATGCATGAAGGCCTGGGTTCAATACCCAGAACTGAATAAACGTGATGGTGCGTACCTTTAATTCTAGCACTTGGGAGGTTATCAAAAATCCAAGGTCATCTTTAGCTACATAACAAGACTGAGGCTATCCTAGGATACAAACAAACAATTTCCTTAGTAGAGTATCCAGTCTCCGGCATTTCAGTATAGCAAAGAGAAACAGGCTAATACAGGAATCATGAATTCAATTCTTTTGTATCTCCACTGTTCCTAATTAAATAATGTTGACAATGTATGTTATGTCCTAGGAATTAGTATGCTCTTAATCATCATAGCAACTGTCAGATAAATTGCCATTCCTAATTTATGGCTGAAGAAGTTAGTACACAGAGAACTAAACTTAGTAATTTTATTTTAATTGAATTTGTTTGTTTGTTTGTTCAGAAAGGGGGCACAGCATGAATGTGGGGGGTCAGAGAATAACTTACAGGAGTCACCTCTCTTCTTCTACCGTATGGGTCCCTTGGATTAAACTCAGGTTGTCAGCTTTGGAGGCAAGGACCTTTACCTGCTGAGTGAACCACCTCACTGGCCCTCCATCTTAGCTTTGTAACAGTCTCTTTACTGAACCTATAGCTCGGTGTTTGGGCTACACTTTCTGGTCAGTGATTTCTGTACTTCCGACCATGATTTTCATTTTCATGTGCTAAGCCTTCCCTGCATGCCTGGAATAAAGCCAACTTGGTCACGGTGTGTGATTCTTTTTTTTTTAATGTGATCTTCAGTCTGGTTTGCAAACATTTCATTGAGAATTGTTGCATTGGTATTCATCAAGGAATTGTTCTATATTTGTTTCCCTTTATTGTGTTGCCCTGATCCAGTTCTGGAATAAGGCAAACACTGTCTTTGTAAAATGAGTTTGTTGGCCGGGCGGTGGTGGCACACGCCTTTAATTCCAGCACTTGGGAGGCAGAGCCAGGCGGATCTCTGTGAGTTCGAGGCCAGCCTGGTCTACATAGTGAGTTCCAGGAAAAGATGCAAAGCTACACAGAGAAATCCTGTCTCGAAAAACCAAAAAAAAAAAAAAAATGAGTTTGTAATGATCTTTTCCCTTCAATTCAAGGAAAACTAGCATTGGTTCTTTTTTTATGTTTTTTGTTTTGTTTTGTTTTGTTTTGTTTTGTTTTGTTTTGTTTTGTTTTGTTTTGTTTGAGACAGAGTCTCTCTACATAGCCCTGGCTGTCCTCCAACTTCTTCTGTAGACTAGGCTGGCCTCAAACTCAGGGGATCCACCTGCCACTGCCTCCCAAGTGCTGGGATTAAAGGCACACACCAGGTTGTTCATCTTTAAATATTGGTAAAGTTAAGCATTAAGTGCATCCTGTCTTGGGTTTTATTGTTTTAAGTGAAGGACTCTTTATTTCTGCCCTAATTTCATTGCTTGTTATAGCTCTGCTTACGTAATTATGACCTCCTGCTTTAATTTTGGTAGGTCATATGCGTCTAGAAATTTGTTCATTTTTGTAGATTTTAAATATATTGGATATGCACTTTAAAAAATATTCTTTAATGACCCTCTGAATTTAAGTAGCATCTATTACAATGTCCTCTTCCATCTCAGATTTCCTTACTTTGGGTCTGTTCTTCCTTTTGGTTAGTTTGGCTAAGAGTTCATCAATTTTGCTATAACATAGAATTTACGAGGAGAATTGGGTCATGTGTTACAGAAGCTGATGAGCAAAGGCTCATCAGTTAAGAATGCTGGCTGCTCTTGCAGAAGACCCAGGTTCATTTCCCAGCACCCACACGGCAGCTAACAACCTCCTGTAACTTCGGTTCTAAGGGATCCGATGCCCTCTTCTGACCTCCACAGGCTCCAGGCATACATGTGGCAAACAGACATGCATGCAGGCAAAACATCCATACACAAAATTAAAAATAAGTAGCACTATTTTTTAGGAAGGTGATGAAAGTTGAGATACATCTCAACCTGTCTGCCAACTAGAGACCATGGGATGCTTATAAGACGGCTCATTCCACATGCAGAGGACTCAAAACCCTGGGAAACTTGAGGATTCTTGATGCAAATCTTTGAGTCCAAGGCTGGACAGCCTGGAGGTCTGATGTTCAAGGCAGCAGAAAATTTCTATCCCAGATTTCACAGAACAGATCCTCTTACCTTCACTTATTCTTTCCGGGTCTCCGGCCACTTTGATGGCGTCACCCACATCAATGACAGATACTCCCCTCTTAGACCACTTCAGCTCACATAGTAATATTCTCCAAAAGGCACACTCAAATAATGCCTTACCGGGGTACTAGGGGTTCCTAAATCAAGTTGACATGTAAAATTTTCTGAAATTGAGTGTATACCGGGTTGGGGCAGAGGTCCATGTTAGGTCTATAGTATTCTGAGCTGGTTTTTACACTGATTGATATTTCTGAGACATCCTCCCATGTAAGCAGCTACAAAAGAGCCCCTTCACTGGCACCTGAGAAAAAGCACATAGACCAACAGTCTTAGGAAGTAGGAGCTTCGTCTGTTTCTGCTCATATAGGGCCACCTAGTGGTTCAGCACAAGAATTAAAGATCTGATTTCTCTGGACTTAGAATAATTCAGCTAAGAGAACTTGAACTTTCTACTTGAACACATACATAGCCCTTATTTGCCATGTAGGGAAACTGAGGCTGACAGAAGGCTGGTGGCTCGCTCCATCTCACCAAGCAATGCATTCCCAGAGTGAGGTCACCTAAGGCCATCAGAAAACACATCACAATTCATAGCAGTAGCAAAATGGCAGTTATGAAATAGCAATGGAAATAATTTTATAGTTGGGGTCGCCACAACATAAGGAACTGTATTAAAGGGTCTCAGCGTTAGGAAGGTTGAGAGCCACTGCTCCATCTCCTTTCCTTGAGACAGGGTCTCTCACTGAACCTAGAAGTAGGCTGACAACAAGCAAGCCCTAGGGATCCTCTGGTCTTCATCCCCCACCCAAATGCTGGGTTTCCGGGCCGGCATGCAACCACATCTAGCTATTTCAGATGGGTACTAGGGATCTGAAATCGGTCTGCATGAGAGTGTAGCAAGCAGTCTTACCTGCTGAGCTACATTTCCAGCCCCCAATTCTACATTTTCTTTTTTTTTTTTTTTTTTTTGGTTTTTTCGAGACAGGGTTTCTCTGTGTAGCTTTGCGCCTTTCCTGGAACTCGCTTTGGAGACCAGGCTGGCCTCGAACTCACAGAGATCCACCTGCCTCTGCCTCCCAAGTGCTGGGATTAAAGGCGTGCGCCACCACCGCCCGGCCAATTCTACATTTTCAATGGCTGTTTCCTATTGGCCATTTTTTAGAAGCAGGGAGTGTATCTGCTGAGCCCATACATGGAGGTTCTTGCGAGCCCACAAAGAGATTCTAATGAACTTTGATTTTAAATGAACATTTTAAAATCCTTTCCAGACACTGATCCAGAACTTCCTTTCCTCCCTATTTCAGAGGTTTGAGTCCTTTTAGCAAGGCACTCTGGAGGGATGCCCTGATACTGCCACATCCGACACCCAAGTTCAGCTGTAAGAAGGCAAATCATTCATTGTCCCAATCCCATAATGGCAGTTAGGGTTTCCTCTTCAGAGAGTGAAGGGACGATAAAACCAGGAAGTAGAAACTGACTAGGCAGTTTAAGGTAGAAATGTAGCCAGTTTCTTTTTTGACTAAAAGCCAGCAATGTCCTCAGAACTCTCAGCAGTTTCATCCTTACCAGAGGCCAATGATGTCATGCTGCAAGCCGCAAAAAATATACGAAGTAGGATTTCAGCTGATTAGGACAAAGCTAATACCTGGAAGAAGCCACGGGCCTTCCAGAGGTCAAGCTGAGGCTCAAGGAATCTTGGTGATATTGGCTTTTGATTATCAGCCGTTTCCTGCTATGAGTTTCTCATGTGTTACTGTAGCTTTTCCATCATTCATTGGGCACAATCTCTCCTCTACTAGAGGAATATTTAGATAACCTTCTGTGCAGCAATGCAGCCAGGATCCTGAATTTCAGGCCTATAATTATCATCATTAGCAGCATCTGGCCAGGACCATCCCCGGATGGATGAAAGTATCTTATCAGAGACACCTCTGTACTCTCTAAGAACAGACTTAAGCATCCAGACTACCTGTTTGAGAGGGCCTGGCGGATGTGCTAATTAAACTTAACTTTCTCCCTTTCCAAAGTCTTATCTCTGGTTTTAGATCTACCTTTAACTATTAACTCAGAACTGAAGGGTTTCTACTTACAGGTACATCAAACTGACTCAGGCTGCCCAGGCACCAAGTGCACTCCCCCATCCTGCCAGAAAACCTCAGTGGCCAAGATAGCTT
This sequence comes from Peromyscus maniculatus bairdii, assembly GCF_049852395.1. Classification (NCBI taxonomy): domain Eukaryota; kingdom Metazoa; phylum Chordata; class Mammalia; order Rodentia; family Cricetidae; genus Peromyscus; species Peromyscus maniculatus. The sequence continues at coordinate 21,981,573 of NC_134870.1, forward strand.
GGACAGATAAGGAGCCAAAGGAAAATAAGGCAGTTTTATTTCTACTCATCACTGATAAACTCCTAACACTTTAACTAACCACTTCTAAGAATATAGTTGAGCACATAAAATCCCTCTTGCTCAGATATTAACCGAATTTAGCCCTCAGTTGATTCTATTCCTCATTAGTCACTTCCCTTTTGGGTTGCAGATGACGACTGGCAATTACTGCTCTTTTGTGTGGATCTTACTGCCCCTCCTTCCGACCCTGAGGGAATTCAAGCCTGGGGACCTTGCTTTAACCATTGCTATTGCATAGATATTGCATATTGCATTGCTATTGCATAGATAAATAACTGTAAACCTCAGAGACTTGGGAGGACCAGATGGAGAAGAGAAAAGAGAATGGAAGAACTAGATGGGTACGAACTGGAGAGGAATGAACTGAGATGGGGAAGAATTAGATTGAAGGGCTAGGAAAAAGGTACTAGAGGATCAAGATGGAAGATGAGGAAGATCCAGATAGGGAAGAACAAGATGAGAAAAAAGGAGATGGGAGAGGAGCTAAGATGGGAAAGAACTGGATGGATGAGAACCTAGATGGGGCAGAACTAAGATGAGAGAATTAAGATAGAACTTCGAGGGGACAGCAGATAAATGTAGAGAGAAATCAGGCAAGAAATGAGCTAGGCATGAGAGCAGAACTGAAGCCTTGTAGACAGAATTTTATCCCAGAGGAACAAAGCAGATGGACAAAAGAGCTTGGTATACTTAGATTCTTTTCCTGAAAATAATTCACGCCATATGTAGCTTCTCTTCTGGGCCACTGGGAAGAAAATTATTAAGGCTGGTCCTTAATAATTTTTGAGAATGTCAAAAGTATTCTGAATGCTCTGATACCTGATTTGGTTCCTCAGTGAGTCTAGAGCAGAGGTTCTCAGCCTGTGGATCTCAACCCCAAAAGACCATTGGAAAACACAAATATTTATTTACATTATGATTCACAACAGTAGCAAAATTAAAGTTATGAAATAGCAACAAAAATAATTTTATGCTGGGGGGGGGGTGGTCACCACAACATGAGGAACTGTATTAAAGGGGAACCATTAAGAAGGTTGAGAACCACTGGTCTAGGGTCTTTGGGAGGTAGACTGCTAAAGTAGCAAGGAAGGCTGGTTAAGACAAACTAGGGAGAGACTAGCAACTATGATGTTCTTCCCTTCAGCTTTCAGCTATTTAAACAGGAACACTAAAACAATGAGCTCCAAAAGTATTTTGTTCTGGAAGAAGGTGGAAACTAAAAAGTTCTGGTCACAGAGCCAAAGAGAGAAAGGTATGTGTGCATGCGTGTTTTTGTTATTTGTGTGCAGTTGCCCTCAGAGGCCAGAAGAGGGCATTGCATCCCCTGGATCTGGAGTTACAGGTAGGCCCATGAGTAGTGGGAACCAAACTCAGGTCCTCTGAAAGAGCAGGGAGAGCTCTGAACTGCTGAATCATCTGTCCAGTCCCTCCCTCCCTTCTGTTTTCAAAAAGGATCTAGCGCAGCCCACGCTTGCTTCACACCTGCTATGTAGCCAAGGAAGACACTGTGCTCCTGATCCTCCCACCTCTATTATTTAGTGGAGTGCAAGTATTTAAAGTATTCCCTTTATAATATTCTAAATTTTATTTGTATCTGTTGTAATGTTTCCATGTTCATTTCTAGTTCTGTTAATTTGAGTCTTCTCTCTCTCTCTCTCTCTCTCTCTCTCTCTCTCTCTCTCTCTCTTTCTTTCTTTCGATTAATTGGGCCAACAGTCTGTTGACTTTATCTTCTCAAAGAACGGTCTCTTAGAGCCTCTGATTCCTAGAATTGTTTTTTTTCCTATGTCACTAACTTCTACTCTGGTTTTTATTATTTCTTGCCATCTAGTGGGTTTATGCTTTATTCTTGTTTTTCCACAACTTTAAGATGCATCATTTGTGTTCTTTCTGATTTTTTTTAATGTGGCACTTAGAGTAATAAATTCCCCTCATAGGAGTGCTTTTAATATGTCCCAGACGTTTTGTTGTATTGTGTTTTTATTTAGTTCCAGAAATTTCTCTATTTTTTTTCCTGATTTCTTCTTTGACCTACTCACTAGCCGAGAATGACTTATTTAATCCCCATGAATCTGTGTATTTACTAGAGATAGTTTGCTGTCTGTTTTACATTTTATTGAATTGTGGTCAGATAAAGGTAGACTGAGTTATTTCAATCTTCTTGTAAATTTGTAAAGACTCATTTTGTGTCACAGGATGTGATCTGTTTTAGAGACATTTCTGTCCTGCTGAGTAGAATGTGTATTCTTTGGTGTTTTGATGAAATTTATCAGAAGAAATAAAGAAGGGAACATTAACCAAGAAGACATTTCTGTCCTAAACATGTATGCACCAAACTCTGGTGCATCTTATTTCATAAAAAGTGTACTTCTGAAATGAAAGATGCATATTAATATCAACCCATTAAGAGTAGATTATTTCACTATCCGCTTTCTCCAATACACAAATAATATGGACAAAAAATAAGTATCAGAATTAAAAGACAAAATACAACAAATGAACAGATATTTACAGAATATTCATTCTTCTCTTCAGCCCCAAATATTGATTCCTGTATTTTCTTGAGGTTTGGCCTGCTGAATATACATTTTGTTTTTTGGCCTTTGTTTTTCAAGACAGAATTTCTCTGTGTAGCCCTGGCTGTCCTGGAATTCACTCTGTAGACCAGGCTGGCCTTGAACACAGAGATCTGCCAGGCTCTGCCTCCTGAGTGTTGGGATTAAAGGCGTGTGCCACCCCCACCCCCCACCCCCGCTGAATATAGATTTTTAAGACTTTTTTTTATCATGGAAAGTTTTTCTTTCTCCTTTAATTATGGCAGATAGCTTTGCTGAGTTCAGTAGTAAAGGAAGGTTTGGTCTTTTCATGATGTCTCACACTTCCTGTATGTTCCTTTCCTGTATTTAATTTTTTTTTTTCGTATTCTTTACTTATTTGGTCTAGGCCCTTGTGCTGGGTGGTTTTGTGTGTCAACTTGACACAAGCTAGTGTCATCAGAGAGGAAGGAATCTCAGCTGAGGAAATGCCTCTTGGAGATCCAGGTGTAAGGCATTTTCTCATTTAGTAATCAATGGGGGAGGGCCCAGCCTATGGTGGGTAGTGCCATCCCTGGGCTGCTGGTCCTGGGTTCTATAAGAAGGTGGGCTGAGCAAGCCATGGGAAGTAAGCCAGTAGGAGCTTCCCTCCACAGCCTCTGCATCAGCTCCTGCCTCCAGGATCCTGCCCTGTTTGAGTTCCTGTCCTGACTTCCTTCAGTGATGAACAGCAATCCTGAAGTGTAAGCCAAATAAACTCTTTCCTCCCCAACTTGCCTTTTGGTCATGGTGTTTTGTTGTAGCAACAGAAACCCTAACTAAGACAGCCCTCTACTTTAAGTCCTGATGTTCTGTCTTCTGCTTGATTCATTATAACTCTGAGGCTTTCCCTGAGTTTTTAGTTGGGTTATTAGGTTCATAAATTCCATCTTCATTTCAGCTTGAGTTATGTTCAGTGTTTCTGTTTGTTGAACTCCATTGTCAAATTCTGGATTGTCTTCATCATTCCCATCAGCCTCATGTCTGCGTTTTCTTGGGATTCACTCAGGCATTAACTTCTTTTCAAATTCATTGACCTGTTTCTTTGTGTCTTTAAACTCCATGAATTCTTTGAAGTTTATGACTGTTATTTTAAATTCTGTGCCCTGGAGCTCAGCACATCTAGTTACTTCTCACTGGAGAACATTCCATAAGATTGGGGAAGTGGGGCAGGGGGTACTGCTTTCATACTTTTAAAACTTACTTTTATTTCACGTGCATTGGTTTTTACATGCATGTACATCTGAGGGAGAGTGCCCTGGACCTGGAATTATAGGCAGTTGTGAGCTGTCATGTGGGTGTTAGGATTTGAACCAGGGTCCTCTGGAAGAGAGCTCTTAACTGCTGAGCCATCTCTCCAGCCCCAATCTTTCTTATTTTTGTAATGAGATCTGGGTGTGTGGACTTCTTTCATTCTGATGTGGGAGCCCCAACCCCTGGCCCCTGAGATGGGCGTGCCCCACATGCAGACAATGGGGACACTGGAAGGTGTATCGTCTAGCGGGACTCCCTGTGCTCCCCCACCCACCTTGACACCACTTCCCACCATCTACTCATGGAATTAATAAAATGAGGAGGTCTGAGTTCAGCTTCCCTAGCCAGGGCAACTATGGTTCATCTGATGTCAGTGTTACAGGGAGGGTGGCCGGGAGATGAGTCTCTTTTGTCCTGAACACAGAGGCTTCCTTCCTTTTCTGTGTTAGCCGAATGGCAGGGAGACAAGTTCTCCTTCCTTTCTACAATTACCAGAGTGTCTGGGGTCCCATTATGACCCAGAAGCACCCCTCCACTCCCCTGTCAATTTGGGTTCTTATCTCTAACACACACATGTATAGTGATGGCAATTATCCCGTACCCTTCCTAGGATGGCACCTCCTCACCTAATTAAAAGTCTCTATTTACATACCCCTCTTAGAAATAACCTCCATCTTTTTCTTAATCACAGACTTGAACTTAGACATTGAACCATCTTCACCTAAAACCCCTTCTCATCCTGTGCTGCCCTCGGCTCACCCTAGGGTATGGGACACTGCTAATCCTTCCATAGCCTGCCATCACTCTTCATTCCTTGTCTCTCTGAAAGACCCTTCCTCCTACATAACACAAGAACAATACTCCATATTGCCAAATCCATGGATAGGCCAAACACCTCTCACTCATCACCTCCTCCCGGCAGGACTCCTAATTTCCACTCACCATATTACACTCCTATGGTATAGGTAAATAAAATCTAAAGAGTTCTTCTGCCTGGTTCAAGACCAGAAAATCAATGAGGCCACAGTCCCCAACCCCTCAATTCTCCTTTCACCCATCCCCCCAGCGCTGCCTGTTTTTCAGTTTTCAACTTAAGTCGCCTTTTCTTTACTATACCTCCGCACCCCCCTCTCCACTCCTCTGTTCACGCCTCAGTTTACCGTCAAGGAAGGATCCTGATACTCTAAACTCTCAACAACCTACTTGGACAGTAGCCTGTTCCGGGGACAAGCCCTGAAAAAGGACTTAGCATCCTTGACATTTCTCCTAGTTTCCTTGTGCAGTTTGTGGGTCACCTTCTCTCCTACAGCCCGAGTCTCTAGGACAAGCTCTGCCAATCCACAGTCTCAATGCTCTGGGTTCCGAGGGCTATTAGGTGTCCAAAAAGAAGGCATGGGTTGTGGTGATATTGTGTCCCCCAATATATTGTGCACCTTAATAAACTTATCTGGGGTCAGAGAACAGAACAGCCACTAGATAAACATAAGAGGCCAGAAAATGGTGGCACACACACCATTAATCCTAGCATTCTGGAGGCAGAGATCCATCCAGATCTCTGTGAGTTCAAAGCCACACTGGAAAAAGCCAAGCATGGTGACACATGCCTTTAATCCCAGGTAGTGATGGCAGGAAGCAGAAAGGTATATAAGGTATGAGGACCAGGAACTAGAGCCTGGTTAAGCTTTTAGACTTTTAGCAATAGTTCATTTAGATGAGGACACAGAGACTTCCAGTTTAAGGAAATGAGATCCGTTGAGAAGTTGGCAAAGTGATGTCAGCTGTGGTTTGTGTTCTGTCTCTCTGATCTTTCATCGTTCATCCCAATACCTGGCTCCCAGGTTTGTTTTTATTAATAAGACCCTTTAAGATTCATGTTACAATGGGTCTGTACCCCGACTGTTTGCTAACTAGGTCTGTTTCTTTCTCTCTGGTAAGAGCTGTTCACATGTACCTTACCAAGACAAAGAGAGACTCCATGGCTTTACTGGACCTTTAAATATGGAACCTCTCCTCTCCCCACAGTCTCACCAGAGCCTCTACCCTGAGATTCCTGGATGCCCTTAGACTTCCTTTCTTTTCCTTTCCTCCAATCAAGGACAAGTGCCAGCAGTTCCTCAAAGGCAGGAGATACTTATTCTCCTGAAGGTTATTTGTTGAAGCAAATGGATACGGTCCCAAGAGGATGGACCTCATGCTTACAAGACCTGGCTGTCGCTGTGCTTCTAAGTCCAGAAGCTAACAAAATTCTGTCCCACAAATCTGCTTTATACACTAACTTTACACTCACTCAGGGATCTCTGAAGTCACTGGGCCGTCCTCTCCTGACCCTCATTTTAGGAGTAGATCCTCCATACCTTTCTTCTGGACCCCACCCTCTCACCTTTGAACCCTTCCCTGCACTACCCCCTCCCCATCCCCCACCCCCACCCCCTATTACTTCCCCAGCCACTGACTCATATCTCCCCTCTCATTTCTGCTCTGAGATCCTGGATCTTATCGTGAATCCTTTTGCACACATCCTTAATTATCCCTCCCCACAGACCACGACTGGTTCATAGATGGCAGTTCCAACACTGCCCTCCCACACAGCCAAATATGCCATTATCCAAGGATACCCCACTCCCCTACCCCACACACTCTCGTCGAGGTCAAGTCCCTTCCTCCCCATACCACCTTGCCACAGGCAGAACTGACAGCAGCCCTCTCAAGGGCCTCGCCCTGGCCAAAGACAAACAGGTGAACATCTACACTGACTCCAAGTATGCCTGTAACACTATCCACTCCAACATCCTAACCTGGAGACAGAGGGAATTCCTAACACAAAGAGGGACGCCCACTGCCACTGCCACCCGTATACAGAAATCTCTAATCTGTTGTGGCAAAGAGAAGCCATTACTTCCTCAACTATCATTCAACTCTTCCTGACCGAGGACTACCAACAGAGAAGTCTTGGAACCAGATGAGCATGAAGATCCTTGAGTAGCTATTTGCTTCTTCAACAAGGTTCTGTTAGGTTTTGGGGTTTTTTTTGTTGGGGGGCGGGGGACAGGTTCGAGACAGGGATCCTCTGTGTAACCCTGGCTGTCATGGAACTCTCTGTAGGCCAGGATGGCCTCGAACTCAGAGATCCGTCTGCCTCTGCCATGCTGGAATTAAAGGTGTGTGCCACCACTGCCCAGCTATCAAGGGACTCTTAAGACAAAGATCTCTACTTGTTGACTAAATAGTTTTTCAGTTGCAATTTATTTTGTAAAGAAAGGGAATGAAACGTTTTATGAGTAGCAATCACCTTATGTTATGACTTTCTTTTATCTAATTTTTTAACTTTCTTGACGAAGGGAACTCAACCCGAGACCCTGCACAGGCAAGACGCCTTTGAGAGCTCCCTATAGTAATTCATCAGCGCTCCCCAACCTTTTAACTACAAGTCCCAGAGAACAACGCGCTACTTTCCTTCTAAACTAAGGGCGGGAACTGGAACTGGCCGAATGTTAAAAAATGTAATTTTAAGCCGGACGGTGGTGGCACACGCCTTTAATCCCAGCACTCGGGAGGCAGAGGCAGGCGGATCTCTGTGAGTTCGAGGCCAGCCTGGGCTACAGAGTGAGTTCCAGGAAAGGCGCAAAGCTACACAGAGAAACCCTGTCTCGAAAAATAAAAAAAAAAAAAAAATGTAATTTTAGCGGGTTTTCCTTTTTCGCAGAAACTCAAATGTTCCTCACAGCAAGCTCGGACACAGAGCCCAGCGAGTACCATTACCCCCACTGGAGACAGACATCCAAATCCGGCTCGCGGTCGGCATTTAAGCACAGCCGAACTTCCCGCTCCCACGCCACTCTCCCAGCAGGCTCCTTCCCCGACGCTGCCGTGACGTCACATTGGCACCGCACCTTCTGATTGGCCGACGGGAGGGTGACGGCGCCTGCGCGTCGCGTCTCTTTGAGGGTCGCGGGGCAGGCGCCATTTTGGCCCCAGAGGTGCTTCTGGGAAGTTGCGCGCCGAGCTTCACTTTGCCGGCCTGTGAGGTCCGGCCCGGGCTGCTCGCTGCTGGGCTTCTCCGGGGCGAAGCCTCGCCTTGGCCCGCCGCTGCCGACTTCTCCGGGGCTCCCGGACCGGGCGGGAGCGCGGCGGCGCAGCCGAGGGAGGTCACCCCGCCGGGAAGGACGCGACGGGGGCGGCGCGTGTCGCGGACACTCCCCGCCGAGAGCCCGCCTGCCATGGACTCCGAGTACTACAGCGGGGACCAGTCAGGTGGGTCGGGGCGGCTGGGACCGCGCTGCGCCGGCCGGGAGGGCAGAGGAGGCCCCCCGGGGCGGAGAGGGGGGCGATGTCCCCTTCCTGCCTCCTCCGGTGTCCCGGCGAGGCGGGGCGGGAGCTGGAGCCCCGCAGAGGGACGTCTTCAGGGCATGTGTCGTCCCGGGTGACCAAGGGTTTTCGCTCAAGTTGTCGCGGCTGTCTCCCAGGGGGCAGGTCTGTCCTTTTACGGGGATTGTCAGGAGTTGAGTTTTTTTTTTCCAGGATCCTAAGAAACTGCTCGGTGGGGGACGGGGATCCTTCCTAGACTCTTTTTTTTTTTTTTACCAGTTAGGGCTAGTTTAATGTCTCCCGTAATACTGGCTTCCCGGGAAGAAAGCGCAGGTTCTTTAAGTTTACATGCGTATTTTTTAAAGCAAAGGGCGAGTCCCTGGTACTTAGAGTGACATTCGTACCTTCTACACTAAATCGGCTCCACTTTTATGCTAGGGCACGTTAGGTGTAAAGATGAACAAGGCAAGGGCCTGCCTGGGGTAAAACAGCTGTGTGCTGATTTCTTTTGGACTTTCTGTATCGAAAGTACTGCAATAATAGATGGTTAAGAATTAAGCTGTTTTCTGTTTTGACTTCAATTGCTAATGACCTAACAGTGATGATGACAGACTCTGTCGTCCTGGACCTCCGCTGCTGTTTTGCTTAAAACATTTTTTTCACGTTTTCAAAATATTTTTCAGTTCATTGGCATTTTAAAATGAAGTTTAAAAAATTCAGTGTAATATGGTTCGTAGGTAGGTTGTGTTAGAAGAAAAATTGAGGTAGCACAAAGGCAGCAATTCCCTAATACACCATTCTTTGTTTTGGTTGTTGTTGGTTTTGTTTTTGTTTTTTTGTTTTTTGAGACAGTCTCACTCTGTAGCCCTGGCTGGCCTGAAACTCACGTTGTAGACTAGACTGGCCTGGAATCCTCAGAGATCAGAGATCAGCCTGTCTCCACCTCCCTAATGCTAGGATTAAAGGTGTGTTTTTAGCTGTTGTTATTATTATTAATTATTCATGTCTGGCTTTTTGTTTGTTTTTCAAGACAGGTTTTCTCTGTGCAGCCTTGGCTGTCCTGGAATTTGCTCACAGAGATCCTCCTGCCTCTGTATCCACCTCCCCAGCACTGGGATTAGAGGCCTGCGCCATGCCCAGCTATAAACTTTACCCTTTAGATGAATAGAATATCTCATCAGCATGAAAGTCATCCATTTTTATACTGCAGTTTTGGCTTTCTTGTAGTTGACTGTTTATTTAATTTTTATTTATTTTTTTTTACTTATTTCTTAAACTGCTAATCAAGTCGTGTTTTTTAGTATCCCTAAATACCTCTCGGATACTTTTACTTTGTATTTTTAAGGTGTTGGTTAAGGTTAGGTGACAGTTCATATTTACTATTTATTCTATAAAATTATAGTTTATAATTAATTGAATTTTCAGTATTTCTGGGCTAAAGTTCCTTGTGCTCTCCATTTATAAATAAGCACTTCCTGTATACCATGTAACAGACAGTATTCTGGCCTCCAGAGATTCAGTTATGAATCAAAAAAAAGTCCATAGTAAACAAAATAACTTGTTAAGTCATATAGTGCATTAGAGCATGGTCAGTGCCCTGGAGAGATAGACAATAAAAATTGAAACTATTATTTAGATGATTTTGACTTGGCATTTAGTGGTTTTTCTAGGCTTCGCCTTTATGAAATGTTTTCATTGCTCTATGTGCCACATTACATGGTATTAGTTGTTGGTGTTTATGTGAGTGTTCTGTTGTTTTCTTCAGAACATTTGCTTCAGTAGCTATGCTTCTTCAATAGTAGTAACTTTTGGCTTTTATATTAGGTGTGCTCATCTTAATTGTGGATGTTCATTTTAACTGTAATCATAAACATTATTACAGATATCATCTATCTAACACCCTAAGTGAGGTTTTTGTTTTGTTTTTAAGCAGATGATGGTGGTGCTACCCCAGTACAGGATGAGCGGGATTCAGGATCAGATGGTGAGGATGATGTAAATGAGCAGCACTCTGGATCCGACACTGGAAGTATAGACCGGCATTCAGAGGTACAGTGTCTTTGGGGAGGCTTTTCCTTACATTTCTGTGGCACCTGTTTTATTTGGGAGTTTTAGAGATTGCCTCAGCCTTTAGGCTTTCATCCCTGAACGTAAAGGGTATAAATTAATAGAAGATTATTTTCAAATGAATAGGGATGGTCTGGTCACTGATAATCACGGGAAAAAGTTGTGGTGGGTCAGATTTTAAATACTAGGCACTTTTTTCAGCTATGCCTGTTTATTCAGAGTATGATCTGTTAGTAGGCTTCACCATCCCTAAATAATATCTGGCAAGAGCAGTAAGCATTTGCAGTCAACAATACCACTTGAAATAGTCAGGGGAGATAAAATTTATTAGTTTGTGTCAGGAATTAGACTTGTTGGATCTTTGGCAAGGTCTAGGGCTGTAACTCAGATGCACTGTTTTACTGTGTTTGTTTTGTTTTGTTATTGTGTTGCTTGGGATTAAACCCAGAGCTTTGCATCTGCTAGGAAAGTAAACACTACCACCGAGTTACCTTTTTCTTTTTCATTGTATTTATTTAGGGGTGAGGGCTGGGCGTGCCATGGTGTGGAGGTCTGAGGACAATTTGCAGGAATTAGTTCTCTCCTTCCACCAAGTGGAATCTGAGGGTTGAATTTAGGTTGTGGCAAATGAATGCCTTTACCCACGGAGCCATCTCATACCAGCCCTATTTTTACTTTTAAGGCAGAATCTTACTAAATTCAAGGCTGAGCCTTGAACTCTCTTTATGTAACCCAGGCTGGTCGTGAACTTTTTGATTCTTCTGCTTTAGCAGCCTTCCATGTAGCTGGGATTACAGGCATGTCAACTGTACTTATGGCAAAAGTAGTTTTAAAAGCTGTTTTAGTTTAGTGACCACATAGTGGTGAATTTTGTATACATTTTAATATTTGTCCCAAATATTTTTGAAACTACTTAGTATACCTTTCTAGTCATATAGCCTCTCTTAGTATTAACAACATAAAATTGTACCTTTCCAATAAATCAGTATAAGTCTTCAGTAGATGTACACTAAAAGAAATAGGAATGATAAAGGTGGATGTATTTTCCAAGAATTTTATGACTGACATTTGTTACATAAGCATAGAAAATGGTCTAATTTTACGTAGTAGATATGTCTTAGAAATTGTATTGACTCTCATTACAGTCATGTCATTTTTCAGTTTATACATTAACATCATTCATGTATACATTGAACTTAATTTGTTGAGCACTTGCTGTGTGTCATGCTTTTTTTAAAGGTGCTTTGGACATACGCATGACTTAAAGTCAAAATTCCATTATTGGGCTTATTTTTCCAGTAGAAAGAGACATTAAACTATATATGTGTGTGTATACTTTATATGTATATAATGTGTATGTATACATAAATTGTATCGTTTGTTAGAAAGTGACAAATAGAACAGAATTAGAGCAATGTAGGGTACAAAAATGGAAGGTAGTCTTCCATGTTGAGTAGGTCCATGTAGGCCTTATTACAAAGGAGGTCTATTTGAAGGGAATGGTTGGGGAAGGAGGCCAAGGAAATAGCCAGGTAGGCATGTGTCTCTAGGGGAAGAACATTCCTGCCATTGCCTCCAGTGACAGTATGTTTAAAGTCCTCAAGGGACACCAAGAGCAAGTGTAGGGATTGTAATCTCTAAGGGGCATGGAAGGTCAGAGAGCAAATTACAAGTTCTAGAATGGTTTGTTATTTAGGTATTTTGATGTCATTCAGTGTTTTAGAGACTATTAAGTAAGTTAAGTTCTATTTTAAATTAATGACAGGTAAGAATTATTAATAGTGTAGGGATTGAGAAGATGGTGCAGTGGTTAAAAGAACCTGCTGCTATTCTAAAAGGACCCAAGTTCAGGTGGCATACCCTTGTCAGGTGTGCCTCTAGCTTCAAGGAATCTGGGATCCTTTCTGGCCTTTAGAGGCGTGTGTGCACGCGCGCCTACACACAAACACAAACACAAACACAAACACACACACACAAATAATAAAAGTAAGATTTCTTTATATTTTATGTGTATGGGTGTTTTGCCTCTGTGTATGTCCATGCACCATGTGTATGCTTGATGCCTTCAGAGGCCAGAAGGGGTCATCAGGTCCCCTGGAACTGGAGTTACAGACAGTTCTGAGCAGCCAGTTGGGTGTTGGGAATTGAACCTGTGTCCTCTGGATAAGCAACTCATGCTCTTAACCACTGAGCCATTTCTCCAGCCCCTAAAAGTAAAATTTTTAACTTGTTTTGTTTGAGACAGGATTTCTCTGTGTAACAGCCCTGGTTGTCTGAAACTTGCTTTGTAGACCAGGGTGGCCTTGAACTCACAGATCCACCTGCCTTTGCCTCCCGAGTGCTGGGGTTAAAGGTTTGTGCCATCACTCTTGGCAAGAATTATTGACAGTGGGGCTGGAGAGATGGCTCAGGGGTTAAGAGTACTGACTGTTCTTCCAGAGGTCCTGAGTTCAATTCCCAGCACCCACATGATGGCTCAAAACCATCTGTAATGAGATCTGGTGCCCTCATCTGCCCTGCAGGCATACATGCAGGCAGAACACTGTATATGTAATAAATAAATCTTAAAAAAAAAAAAAATAAAAAAAAAAAGAATTATTGACAGTGTAAATCTTTGCAGTACTTTTAACATGTAGCTTTTTTTCCATCTTAGTGTGTGTGTGTGTGTGTGTGTGTGTGTGTGTGTGTGTGTGTGTGTGTGTGTGTATGGGTGGTTTGCCTGCATGTATGTCTGTATACTGAGTGTGTGCCTGCTGCCTGCAGAGTCTGGAAGAGGGTATTAGATCCTAGGACTAGAGGTACAGACACCATGTGGGTGCTAGGAATTGAACACAGGTCCTCTGAAAGAACAGCCAGTGTTCTTGGCTGCTGAACCATCTATCATGGCGTTTTACGTTTCTGCCTTGGGACAGTATTAACTGTGTCAGCTTAGAACCTGTTAAGGTGGCTATTCTCAACCTCATACTTAGTGTTAAACAGTGACAACTGCTTATCTGTACTAGTACGTATCCTAAATAAGTAAATGTACATGTGAAAACTTGGAAATTGAATTATTTTAAAGAAGAAATTAAGATCAACATGCTACTGTCTCAGAAGTGACTTGTAGAGATTTTTTTTTGAGGTTATTTTCCTACATATTAGCCCCCTTCCTGTGCACATAAGTTACTTAAGTACTTTTAAGTTACTTAAGATATTATGTACATTTTGTGTCTGTATATTATCTCTTTGCTTAAGATAGCATATTAAGTAGTTTTCTATGTCATTAAGAAAATCTCACTGAGGGTAGTTTTAATGACTTCATAATATGGATATAAAAGTACAGTCATCCCTTTGTCCATGGAAATTGATCCCTGCCATCAAGGATGCTCACATTGCTTATTATATAAATGACACCAGTGATGGGGATAGCTTAGTGGTGGTGCGTGTTCTTGCCATGCATGAAACCTTGGGTTGGAGTTTCAGCACCAAAAAGTAACATTTAAAATAGCAAGCCAGGCCTGGTGGCTCATGCCTGAAATTCTAGCACTTTGGAAAAGAGGAGGGCTACTAGTCCGTTCCTCATCTCAAAAATAATTCTTTTTAAGGTATAGTTTTTGTGTAATAGGCACTTTGTTCTCTATGCTTTTGGTTGTTGCTAGACTACTTTCCATACCTATATAGTTGGAATGCTATGTTTGGGAAATAATGACAAAGGCCCATTCTGGACCTCGCTACATAGTACATAAGGTACTGTTAGTTTCTTCATGTTTGCAGTCGAGTGCTTATTCAGCGATCCTCTAACTGTTGGCATGTAGAAGGTCAAAGCTCCTTTTTTTCCTTCACTACACCAGGCTACTGAACTTCCTTGTTGTCCCTTGTTTACACTGTTTTGAATAATGCATTGTGGCATATATTGCTTTATAAAATAATCCCACCAAATTCTGGCTCTTTGGAATGAATAGTTTCTAAGAACAGTGTGATTCCAGAATGACAACTCCTAGCTGTCTCTTTTTGTTATTATTTATGTGTGTTTTGCCTGCACCAGATGCATTCCTGGTACCTGCAGAGCCAGAAGAGTGTATCGAATCCCTTGGAATTGGAGTTTTGAGGCAGTCAAACCCAGGTTCTCTGGTAGAGCACCAGGTCTCTCATCTCCTGAGCCATCGCTTTAGCCCCCTTCCTGGCTGTAGTCCCTGGTGCAGCCCTACAAACTAACTGGCCTAAGTGTAGCTAGTGTAGCCTCTGTCTGAATCCCTTCCAAGTGCCTTCTGCCACAATTTCTTCAAGTCTACTTATATATGAAGTCCATTTCTTTGGGAGTGACCAGGAATGATTTAGTTTAAGCCTATGTTTTCTTTCTCTAGGACTCTGAAACTAGTGGTGGGAAAATGATGAATTTCCCCTGGCTGACACCACAGCTATGGAAGCTGAGCTCTCAGCAAGAGCCAGGGATGAGGTAGCTCATTGTCATATTCTTATAAGCTGGCGACAAGAGCCCTTGTATTTTCTAAATGCTGTGCCAAAGGTATGGCCTTTGATTAATAATGAGACAGAAGACAGGACCCCTGATCTGGAATGCATTCACCCAGGATTTAGCCTCCACAAAGTCATCTTAAGGCAGGGTATCTTGCTTCCTCTAGAAAGAAAGCTGTCCCACTGAGGGTGGGGGTAGGAGGGCCTGAGTATGTAATTGGATGGTCTAGAATAGAATCTCTACGTTAGAATCATAAGCATTGAGATTGGAAAGAAAGTGGTCTTGGTTCAGGTATTGCGGACTCTGGCCTCTTGCTGATTTTAGGAATTTTATGTCTCTTTGCCCTGGAGACCTTTTCCAGAGACTTTAAATTTGATCCCACTGCTTTCACTGGGAGATCAGTAAAGTCTAGTGCCTTCTGGAGGTCCTCGTTTGACTTTGTTTCTACTACTTTTTCTGGCTCTCAATACCTTTCCATATTAAAAATGATCTCTGCAAACATTTGACAGGAAATAAAGTATCAGGTGTCATTAATGCTCATGTGCCTCCCCATTCAGTGTTGGGCCCCAAACCTCCCTTACCTTTTACTTTTGAGAGTTGAGTGTATATCAGTAGCAACAGTTATCAACCAGTCAATGGGATTTAATCAGTGGTGACCAGATTGGTCTGACCACACCATGGAGTGGCCACAGGTTTCTGTGAAAATAGCCTTAGTTACCATCTCCACCATAAGATTTACTTTTTGCCTGATTGAGAGGAGACTGGAGATTCCTGGCTGAAGGTCATTGACCTCCACTGGCCCATTCTGAGGAGTGAATGAGTACACAGGGTAGTTACTGCTGTTTGAAACTCTTCTAGATCCATCTTAATGGCTTTCTGAAAAACCCGGGATATTTTCAAATTGTGTACTCCCTGGCAAGTTTGAGTGAACTTTGTATTTGAAATAGTCTCACTCTATTGCTAGCCTGGAACTTGCTCTGTAGAACAGGCTGCCCTCAAATCATTGAGATCCATCTGCCTCTTCCCCAGTGCTGGGATTAAAGGTTTGTGCCATCACCCAGCTTAATTTTTTTTCCCCTGAGACAGGGTTTCTCTGTGTAGTTTTGTTGCCTGTCCTGGATCTCACTGTGTAGACCAGGCTGGCCTCGAACTCACAGAAATCTGCCTGGCTCTGCCTCCCAAGTGCTGGGATTAAAGGCATCATGTACTACCACCGCCTGGCCCTAAAAATTTATTTTTTAATTTTATGTGTATGTTCAACTTCCATTTATGTTTTTGCACCACATGAATGCAGTGCCCTTGGAGGCCAGAAGAGAGCATCAGATCTCCTGAAACTGGAGTTACAGATAGTTGTGAGCCACCATGTGAGTGCTAGGAACTGAACCTACATCTCCTGGAAGTGCTCTTAACCATTGAGCCATCATCCTGACCCCCTTTGTGTGGTGTTTTATACAAGTACTGTTCCATGAATTTTATAAAATGTTGTCAAAATGGGGGTCTAGAGAGATGGTTCAGTGATTTAGAGCACTTATTGCCTTACAGAGGACACAGGTTCTATTCTCAGGACCCACATGGTGGCTCACAGCCACCTATAACTCCAGTTCCAGGGGATCTGATGCCCTCTTCTGGCTCTGCAGGCAGGCAAACACACACACACACACACACACACACACACACACACACACACACACACACACACCGCCAATGCATATAAAATAAATTTAAAATTTTTGACTTGGAAAAGAGGTGGAGTCTCATTTTGGGTGATGTAAAAATAGAAGATACTGTGGGGGGATATGACAGAGGAATGACTAGCTCTACTATCATATAAGATAAGTTTGTGCTCTGTCTTGAACGATTGTATAATTAATAATTGTAAGTAGTAAGGTTTTGTTATTAGCAGCTTTTCATGCATTTAATGTTCAGAGCAGCCCTTTAAAGTATAATTCCTGTTTCTGACAGAGGCTCTGAGGCACTAAGCATGTTTTTCTAGGTCACATGATGGAAAATGGCAGGTCTGTGGTTTCCCAGGTTCTGTGACTCTAAAATCTCTGTTCTTAACTTTCACATTATGTTGCACAAAATCTATTCTGTGCAGAGAGAAGGATGGAAAAGGCTTCATGAGCGTTTTTTGCCAAGCTTTATGGCTGCCAAGTTTTTTGTTTGTTTGTTTTGTTTTTCAAGACAGGGTTTCTCTGTGTAGCCCTGGCTGTCCTGGAACTCATTCTATAGACCAGGCTGTCCTCGATCTCACAGAGATCCACCTGCCTCTGCCTCCTAAGTGCTAGGATAAAAGGTGTATGCCACCACCACCTGGTTGGTAAAACTTGAATTTTTAAAACATTGCAATTCTCCCTGGGAGCTTACATTGGACTGATAGAATTGTGATATTTAATAAAGACTCTCCCTTCTTTTCCTTTCCCTCCCCTCATATTACAAACCATTGCTTTACAGCTATTTTCTTTTCACTTTAAGAATATTAATTCAGGCTGAGAGGTGGCTCAGCAGTTAAAGGCTGAGGCTCACAACTGAAATGTCCATTATTTCTGTTATGTGCTGTGGACCTAATCTGTAACAGCATGATTGCTATTTGAATGCTGAAATGAACAATATGGTTATGATAGATAACCAATAGTTATTTATAAATGCAGTGTGAATGGTTGCAAAGAAAACTTAAGATACAGACATTTCTAAAGCTTCCTAAGATCCTCAAAGTGCTTGGTTTTCTGACAGTTCTAAGTGGGAATTTTTTGCTTGTTAAAAAGATGACATTTGGGGGGCTGGAGAGATGGCTCAGAGGTTAAGAGCACCGACTGCTCTTCCAGAGGTCCTGAGTTCAATTCCCAGCAACCACATGGTGGCTCACAACCATCTGTAATGAGATCTGGTGCCCTCCTCTGTATACATAATAAATAAATAAATCTTTAAAAAAAAAAAAAAAAAAAAAAGATGACATTTGGTCTGGGGATGTAGCTCAATTGATAGAGTGCTTGCTTAGAACGTTATAATCCCCTCCAGTTCCTAGGAGTACAATTCCTAGTACTGTATAAACTGGATGTAGTTGTGTGCGATTGTAATCCCAGCCTTCAGGAGGTAGAATCAAGAAGGATTAGAAGTTCAAAGTCATTTAGCTACGTAGTAAGTTTGAGGCCAATCTTGGATACTTGGCCCTGGTTGGAGTGGGGGTGTGTTGTGTTTTAAGAAATTTTGGCCAGGCAGTGGTGGTGTACACATTAATCCCAGCACTCAAGAGGGGGAGACAGGCAGATCTTTGTGAGTTCAAAGCCAGCCTGGTCTACAAAGTGAGTTCCAGGACAGCCAAGGCTGTTACACAGAGAAGCCCTGTCTCAAAAAAATCAAAAAAGAAAGAAAGAAAAGAAACTTCAGTGACAATTTGTAATGTTCTTATACTTGTTTCTGTTTTCTATTTAAAAAAAAAAGTTTAAGTTTTCAGTTTGATTGCTAAAAATGGCCCAAAAATTTAAAGTATTTTAATAACTTTCAGACCTTTTAGCTATATAATGTTTAATACAGTCTTCTCAAATTCTGTAATGTCTTTACCCTCTGTTTGAGTCTATTTACTAGTTCTTCCTCTTTTTTCTTTTTGGTTGTGTTTGTTTTGAGACAGGGTCTCACCATGTAGCTCTGGCTAGCCTGGAACTCCACTATTTAGATCAGGCTGGCCTTAAGCTTACAGAGATCTGAGTGATTCTGCCTTCCAGGTTCTAAGATAGAAGATGTGTTGTGTGCCTATGGCCAGAACTAGCTTTTTTGGCTGGGGCTATTGATCTTTTTCTTCCCTTCATGCTACATAATGAATGAATGCCCAGGTGTTTATGAAGCTAAAAATGATAGGAGCCAAGTGTGGTGGAGCACACCTTTAATCTTAGCACTTAGGAGGCACAGACAGAAGCGTCTCTGTGAGTTCAAGGCCAGCCTGGTCAACATGGCAAGTTCCAGGACAGCCAGAGCTACATAGTGAAATCCTGTTTCAAAAAAAATAAGTAAAATTTTAAATTGATAGTAATTCATGTTTCATAGTTGGTATCCTGTGTAATGTCCTTGTAATAGTTGCTTATTTTGTGAGTATTCAGAGACGGGTAATTCCTGGGGGGCACTCACCAACCTAAGACAGAGCACCTGTGTGGCCTGGGCAGGCGTCTCCATGACGGGTAAGGTGACCTGCTGACGTCCCATGCAACCCAAGTCAGAAGCTCATTTTTTAGTAAAAGGGGGACCTGCAGGGTCCTGGCCCTCGTTTTGGGTAACTGTTGCCATGCTTGCAGACTTTGACCCTGATATCCTCCCAATGCTAATTCCCTACCAGGTTCCACCCTCCTGAATGCTTAAGGGAAGTTCCTTGTCTATATATCATGAATAATGGGCGTTAACAGCTTAGATGCAAGATTGTAAACCATCAGTAGCAAACTTCTGTCCTCCTCCGGGGTCCTCCCATTGTGCTTTAAGCCTGTAATTACCACCTCCTACCCCCTTCAAGAAATGACATTTGACATTTAAAATTATATATATATATATATATATATATATATATATATATATAATTGAATGAATACTGCGAATGTAATCTATGAATACCACAAATGTGATTAATATCATGAGTGTAATTTAAAAAATAAATAAATAAAAAAAATAGTTGCTTATTTTGCAGTGCATATCCCATGTGTTAGGAAATCTAGGCTAGAGGGTAGCAGATATACTCTGGGAGGGCTACCCGCTCATGTTGTCTCCTAGTGCTTCTGTGTTGCCTGTTAACCGCTGTGAGTTAAGTCACATCCAACTTCCTTGGGCCAGTTAGCTTGTCGCTCTGAGGTATTTAAATTTTAGGCTTTTTATTTATTTATTTATTTTCCCTCCCAAATCTCAATATGTAGCCCTAGATGGCCTCAAACTAACCACCTACCTCTGCTTCCTGAATTCTGTAATTAAAGGTACATGCCACCATACACAACTAAAATTTGGGCTTTTTGTTTTTGTTTTTGTTTTTTTACGTTGAAGTTTAGGGCTTAGTAGTTAGAGCCATGTCACACTATTGATGGTACTTCAGGGAAAGACCCAATTATCTCTGTTTTGAAATAACCTGTAGCATGTTAATCTTGAGTTAATGTCCTGTGGTACCAACTGCTACATCTGTACACTTTAAGACCTAGCTCTCTTACCTCTTTTGGGGGATTTTGGGGTGTGTGTGTGTGTGTGTGTGTGTGTGTGTGTGTGTGTGTGTGTGTGTGTGTGTGTGTGTGTGTGTAGGTAGGTATCTGTAGGTTAGAGGACAAGAGGACAACTTGGAGAAGTCATTTCTCTCCTACCATGTGGATTCTGGGGACCAAACTCAGAGTTACTAGGCTTGGTAGCAAGTGACCTTCCCATTGAGCCATGCTACTGAGCTTCTCCTTACACTTTTTAGGACAGAATATTTTATTGGAAATTGAGGTTCTAAAAATAAAATTGAGGTTCTAGACTATAAATCTTAAAATACTTGTTTTTGGCATGTTTAATTTTTATCTTTTCATCATTTTTATATGATGTATATATCACGTTTGTAACTTGAACCTTGTTTCTCTCTGCGTCTATTGTGGTTTGACTTTGGTGATCCACTATAACTCTCTTCAACACTTGGTGCTCAGTTGGTGGCTATTTGGGAAGAAGTAGACAGTATGGCCTTCTTGGAGGTAGTATGTCACTGGGGGTAGGTTTTGAGGCTTCATAAGTCTGGTGCCATTTTGAATTAGAGCTCTTTGCTTCCTGTTTGTGGGCAGAGATGTGAGCACTCGGGTGCTGCTCCAGTACCTTGCATGCATGCCTGCTGAAGATGACGGTGCTGGAATCACAACAGAAGAGAAGTAACTAATATATTGTTTGTGTCTCTGAAGTCTTGCTATGTAGCCCTGGCTAGCCTATTCTTCACTGTATATCCCTGACTAGCCTTGAATGTGTGGCTCTCCTTTACCCCTTAATTCTGGGGTTTCAAGTTTGTTCCACCATGGCTGGCTTGGACTTTATTTTGAAAGAGTTATTCAAAAAGAAATCCTGTTCTTGGTACTGGGTTTTTATTTGGTAGCATGTGGTATCCAGTTAGTGTATTGTCACACTGTTATATACTAGTTCCATTTAAACTCTTCTTTATATGTCTATATATTCTAGGAAGCTTCTACAGTAATAGGTTTCCATATGACTTTTTCTTGTTTTAAGATCTATTTATTTATTATGTATACAGTGTTATGTCTGCACATATCCCTGCAAGCCAGAAGAAGACACTAGATCTCATTACAGATGGTTGTGAGCCACCATGTGGTTGCTGGGAATTGAACTCAGGACCTTTGGAAGAACAAGCAGTGCTCTTAACCTCTGAGCCATCTCTCCAGCCCCCATATGACTTTTTCAAAAAGCCTTAAGTATTAGTTATCCCTCCCCATATTCCCCATATTCCTTCCTCTCTACCATTCCTTCTCATCCCTGCCCCCGCTCTTTTTTTTTTTTTTTTTTTTGGACACAGGGTCTCTTACTTTATAGCCCAGGCAGGCCTCAAGCTCATATCTGTCCTGCCTCAGCCTCCTGAGTGCTGACAGGTGTACACCACATCCTCTGTTTACAAGGAAGCCTGTTTTCTTGTTATGAAGAAAAAGTGAACCAACAGGAAACAGCCAGGTATAATGCTGGCTTTTAGTTTGTTGAGATTTTCATGGGTGAATGAATATATTCTGTTTGACTATTTGAATAATTAAAGTTTTTATATTAAAGCTTTTTTCCTTAAAATAATGCTAATTTTATAAACTCGGGATTATACCTTTGTGAAAAACTTGGTTGTATGTTTGCTTATATTTCTATGGGTAACTAGAATTATATGAGGAGTTAAGGCTGTTTTTAAAAATAGAGGCCTCTCCATATAGGAGTATGCTTTACAGATTTGGTTATACTTCTCTTTGGGAATCAGACTATGACAATCCATTTCACAGACTGGCCTTAGGTTAAAGTGATGTTTCTTTATTGTATAGGATGAACAATCTTCTTTAAGTATACACATATTCCTACATTTTAAAAAAACTGCTGAAGAATTTTAAGGTTGCACTACTTTTTTTTTGACAGTGCTAATTTTTCCTTGTTTTCAGAATGAAACTAGTGACCGAGAAGATGGCTTGAACAAGAGACATAATGGAACAGACTCTGAGAATGATAAGCCCTCCAATCTTAATGCCAGTGACTCGGAAAGTGAGGAACTTCACAGGCCAAAGGACAGTGACTCTGAATCTGAGGAGCATGCAGAGTCTCCTGCCAGTGATTCTGAAAACGAAGATGTCAACCAGCATGGGAGCGACTCTGAAAACGAAGAGCTTCTTAATGGGCATGCAAGTGACTCCGAAAAGGAAGAGGTTAGAAAACCTGCTGCCAGTGACTCTGAAGCCGAGGACACTCTGCAGCCTCAGGTCAGCGAGTCTGACAGCGAAGATCCCCCAAGACCCCAGGCCAGTGACTCAGAAAATGAGGAGCCTCCCAAACCTCGGATCAGTGACTCAGAAAGCGAGGATCCTTCAAGGCCACAGGCCAGTGACTCAGAAAGCGAGGAGCTTCCCAAACCCCGAGTCAGCGACTCGGAAAGTGAGGATCCTCCAAGGCCACAGGCCAGTGACTCGGAAAGTGAGGAGCTTCCCAAACCCCGAGTCAGTGACTCGGAAAGCGAGGATCCTCCAAGGCCACAGGCCAGTGACTCAGAAAGTGAGGAGCTTCCCAAACCCCGAGTCAGCGACTCGGAAAGCGAGGAGCCTCAGAAAGGACCTGCTAGTGATTCGGAAGCTGAGGATGCCTCCAGACACAAAGACAAGCCCGAGTCAGATGACAGTGATGGAGAGAATAAGAGGGAAGATTCGGGAATGCAGAATGAGTCAGAGGGCCATACAGACAGAAAAAGACTCCACAGCTCAGACAGTGAGGAGGAGGAACCGAAAAGGCAGAAAATGGACAGTGATGAAGATGAGGAGAAGGAGGGGGACGAGGAGAAAGTGGCAAAGCGGAAGGCTGCCGTGCTCTCTGATAGTGAGGACGAAGAAAAAGCATGTAAGGAGTTACAGCGGGCCATAGCTGTCCTTGTTGTCTGTGTTTGTAACTGAAATGTTGGACCCTTTTCTGGTATATTTTATTAGCGTATATCAGTTGTAATGCTAATTTCATCCTGGCCTTTTCACATACAAGTATACAGTATATTAATCACACTTAACCTCGTTTATCCTGTCTTGTCCCACTCCCACTGCTCCCTCATACCTTCTTATGGACATTTTTTGTTTTTGTCCTGTTTTTATAATCAAATGAGTTTTATTGGGTTTACTTTACAGAAGTCACGTACCTTACCAGTGGCTCCACCACTGAAGAAAATAGTTCTGAGCTGGGGTTCTCTGTGACTGCTAATTCACATTTCCCTTGGACAGGAAATGAGCTTCAGAAGTCCTTGTCTTTGTTAAATGTTAAACCTTGTTGAATACCCACATACAGGAGGGTTTGGAGGGATTCTGTTTAGAGACCATAACTTTGCTACCCCAGACTCCATTTTTACAAGTAACACTTTTTACTTAATACCTTTTTATGCAACTTGTCTTTAGATAAAGAAATACATTCCTCTATAATGACAGTTGTTAGACGAGAAAACACTGTACACACCATCATATTATTTGATTCACTGAGTTTGTGTTTCTAACATCCCCCCTTACACACACCTAAAATCTCAAGTTTTCTTGCTTTTTCTTCTGTATTGCTTTTTCCATTCAGATTTCTCATCTATTTTGTAGACTTTTTCTCCTGTGTGTTGCTGACTCAGCTCTCTGGGAGTAGATTTAATTTATCTGCTCTGTATCCTTTCAGGTTATTGATCATTTTTACCAGAAAAGTTTTGAAAGTTTTGTCGGGCATTTTAGCTGCTTCAGTATGTGTATTGTATTTCTGTGGTGATTTACGGACTTATTGGTTTGGATATCTTTCTTAGTCTATGGACGGCAGTCATTTTACTGAACAGTCTACTCTTGAAGGCTCAGTCCTGTATCAGTGAGTGAGAAGGGGACGGACTGCTGTAGCAGTGACATCATCAGACCACATGAGATCTAGAGAGAGGCTTGAGATTAGCCATTGCACCTAATACACCAGTGGGCGGAGGGTCTGTGAATGGGAAACTCCCTAGGGCGAGTGTGGAGGGAGTCAGTGAGGTGAGGGAAGGCATAATAGACGACGCTGAAGACAAAACAAATGCTTCAGTAGTGAGAACGTTCAAAACAAACTGAGATCAATGGAAGAATGGGAATTTTAAAGGGTGTTGGATTTTCTTGTTTGTTTGTTTGTGTAAGCCAGCGAGGTAAAGCCAGAGCACTACTCCTGATGGGGTAAGGGAAGGCTGAGACACAGGGGCCAAGCGGAAAAATAGGAAACTAAGGAGAAGAAGAAATGCTGTTCAACAGTGGTGATAAAAATGCATAAACAAATTAAATGAATATGTAAAGGAGAATAACTGAAATTAAAAATTCAATACAATAAAAAATCCTGCTTAAATGTGGAGGAGAAAAAAATTACATGAAAAAAGATGCCATATGGGCATAGTTTTTTTTATGGCTCCTTAAAAATTGAAGATTGCCACTTCTGTGAACAGGAGAGGGTCAGTTGAACTTAGTTTATGGTGTGTGTGTGTGTGTGTGTGTGTGTGTGTGTGTGTGTGTGTGTGTGTGTGTGTGTGTGTTTTCTGTGTTCTGTGATTTGTCTGGGTATCTGATGTCTGCCAAAGTTATCTTCAGTTTTTCATTTTGGTTTATCAGAGCCTCTGATTGGCCACACTGAGCTTGGCATACCACATAGTCTGTGGACTGGGCAGGTTCTCAATGCTCACCAGACTCTCCAAACGTTCCACCTAGATTGGCTGCCTGTTCTGGCTTGGAATGGGGAAGGCTCTACGTTCCTTGGCAGTGTAGAAAGCAACCACAGCACTGACATTTTCTGTCATGGTTTTTGTTTGTTTTTCAAGACAGGGTTTCTGCGTAGCCCTGACTGTCCTGGAACTCTATCAGGCTGGCCTCGAACTCAGAGCTCAGGTCCACTTGCCTCTGCCTCCCTAGTTCTGGGATTAAAGGCATGCCTCACCACTGCCAGGCCAAGTTCCTATTTTTAAGGCCTCCTGAGTACTGATCACACTGCTGGACAGATGCAATTGTGGCTCTCAAGTTCTTGGCTTTCAAAGTTCTTGGACTCTAAAGCAGGGAACAACAGATAAATGGTTCCACATTTGGATCTACTGCTGGCCTCTAGCTCAGAGCTATCAGACTCTGGGGCAACTCTCACAGATGAATCTGTTCCTTGTCTTTTCTTATGCACTTCCTACCCTGATGCAGCCTTCTGCTGCCTGCACCCTTTGGTCCATTACGATCCAGCCCTCCTTTCTATCACTGCCTCTCTGGGCCCTCCCTCAGCAGGGGTGGCGGCAAGCCAAACCGCAACTCCGAGACCTATGGGTCTTCCTGATTTCAGGCCCCTGGGGTAGCTCAGTTTTTAACAAAGATTCTCTGAAGATTATGCCTGGCTGTTGCCCTATGATTCATGGGTTCTCTTCCTCTGGAAGAATCATTGTCTTAATAAACCCCAACTGATTTTGGGGCTCATAAGAGCTGTAGATTGCCCTGAGGGTATGGCTACCTGGCTTTCATCTAGCTTGCTTTTTGGAAGTGTTTGGCTGGCTGCTCTGTATTCTTTGTCTTTGTTCCTGTTCCTTCCAGAGTCCTGCGTTACCTTCAAGGATTTCCCAAGCTTTCTTTTATTTCTCTTGTTGAGGTACACTCGGCTTTTTCTTATTTAAAATCTGGGCTTCACTGGTTTTCACAGAAGCAGCCTCAGGTCCACCATCTGACCCAGAAGTCTGATACTACCAGAAGGAACATGGGGAATTGACAGTTTAGATTGAAGGCTGCACAGCACAGAAAGGATGTCCGTTCTGCCCAGCAGACTGTATTCAAATTTTCTCAGTCCCCAAAGGAAAGGTGCTTACTGACGCTCACTTACATTGATGATTTATCATTTAGCCTCTCCTTCTTAGGTAAAGTAGCAGAAAATATATAAAATGACTATCATTGTGCCTTTTTACATGTTTTTGAGCCAAGAATAGAACCCCAGGGCCTTTTGCTTGCTAGGCAAGTGCTTTACTACTGAGCTACACCAGTTGTTAGCTATTTGATTTTTTTTTCCAGTGCTCACATTTTCACAGCACATTACAATTAGTAACACATAACAAAAGAACGTGAATGATTGTGTTTTCTAACAGCGGCAAAGAAGAGTCGAGTTGTCTCTGATGCTGACGACTCTGATAGTGATGTTGTATCAGACAAATCAAGTAAAAGAGAGAAGACAGTAGCATCTGACAGTGAAGAGGATGTGGGGAAAGAAGAATCGTCTGTAAAGAAGAGTGAAGAGAAGGATCTGTTTGGGAGCGATAGTGAATCAGGCAATGAAGAAGAGTAAGTGAGAACGGGGTTTCTAGGGCTCTTCAGTAGTAAAGAGGGGCTTTATGAGGTGCAAAACCTCAGCTGCCTAACTGCTTGGCTTTGACTTTAGGACTTCAGTGCTGAAGTATTACCACACACTACACCATGAGTGGGTCTCAGTTAGGGTCAGGGTCAGTGCTGAAGTTTTACCACACACTACACCATGAGTGGGTCTCAAATAATATGTTGACTAGAGGGGATTGAAAGGAATGTGTTATGGCTCCAAATACATGACATTTAAGAGCTGGCAGAATTCGTGGTGCTAGGGTCAGTGATCGTGTTATCTCTGGGTGTTGGTGGTGGAGGCTCATTTAAAAGGGCTGGAAGGGGCTGGGGGTGTGGCTCAGTCAGTAGATTATTTGAAACAACAAAACAAAACACCCTCACCTGTGGGTTGAGTGCTACATGAGAAAAGGCTGTGGGGAAATGGGCTTCTTCCATTAGGGCACTGGTTATATGAGTGTATACATTTGTTAGAGCCTGTTGAACTTGATGCCTAAGGTCGCTCATTTTACGACCCATAAATGATACCTGGTTTGTAAAACAGTACATATGCAAATATAAGAAAGCTGATGAGTGCTTTTATATTTGGTTTTCTAGAAATCTTATTGCAGATATATTTGGAGAATCTGGTGATGAAGAGGAAGAGGAATTTACAGTAAGTATAAGACTGTTCCTTTAACTGAATTGTTTCGTTCTGTGGTAGCAGTTCTCTAATACTACAGTGAAATAGTACAAAGTGAAATAGCCTTACAAAGAATAAAAGTATTTCAGGTTATAGAATTTGGAAAGTGCAGGACTGTATCTCCTACTCTCTGTGAATAGTATGCTGACCGCTGCATACTAAAAGGAGACACTAAAGCATGAAAGTGCTCACATGAGTATGGGCTTTTCGAGAACCAAGCAAACTCCCCACACTGGTGCCTAAGGAGGGAGCTTTTGCTACACCCCTTTTGATGCCTAATCAGTACTCGTTGTCCGTTGTGGATATATTATTTAATGTGAGAAATCGGGAGTTGTTTGCAGAAGGAGATCTGTAGGTGGTTATGGTAACTGGGCTAACTCACTACTGTACCTTTAGGGGTTTAACCAAGAAGATCTGGAGGAAGAGAAGAGTGAAACACAGCTAAAAGAAGCGGAAGATTCCGATTCTGATGATAACATAAAGAGAGGAAAGCAGTGAGTGTTTTTGTTGTTAGTTTTTAGAAATTTCGACCCCAGAAAGGTCTTGACGGTAAAGACTATTGAGCTTTCCTGTTTCTCATCTAGGTTTCCAGACTTGGAAGAGTGTTGTTTTTTTTCCCTTCACTTCCTCAAATAGTGTCAGGGAGTTGTTTGCTGTTATTTGCTGTATGCTCAGATGTCTTAAATTATAGGTTATATGACATTTCTAATTTATTTCTTATAAGATAAACTCTACTAAAAAATAACAATATAAAAATTTTTTCAGGGAGGGGAAAAAGTTCATTTTGGGTGGCAGGGGAAATAAATCTAAAGTTAATACCAAAATGCTTTTTTAATTATAATTGACTTACTTTTGTTAAAATAGTTGTGAACCATGTCCAGACAAAGATGATGCCATGAGTAGGGTGATTTATTCTTTTGTTTTGTTTTGTTTTTTTTGTTTTTCGAGACAGGGTTTCTCTGTGTAACTTTGCGCCTTTCCTGGACTAGCTCTGTAGACCAGGCTGGCCTTAAACTCATAGAGATCCACCTGCCTCTGCCTCCCGAGTGCTGGGATTACAGGCGTGCGCCATCACCGCCCAGCCGGGTGATTTATTCTTTACAACTGCTCACAGTTGTAAAGCTTATACTTTAAGAAATGTATGAAATACTTTCAGTGATGTGCAAGAATTAAGAAGCAGGGTGCTGCTTTTAGAAGTTTGAATTTATTAGCATGTGGCAGAATGAGGTAACATCCTATCAAGTGTAAGTAACAAGGGCTGTAAAGGTCAGGCACTTAGCATGCCTATAGTCAACTTTGTTTTGAGTTGTGCTCTTTATTACTAAACAGCAGCAGTTGATTTTTTTTTCCATTTTTTTTCTAGTCATGGTTCATAAGACAAAAATATTCAAATAATCGAACATTTTCTATTCCTAAAAAAGCAGTATACCTCAACTGAATATGCTCCTGACTGAGGACTTGAAATGTTCGTTCTCAAGCTAATAGGTGACAGATGTGAATGTGGTGTGTGGAAAACTGAGACCTATTTGTGATTCATATTTATCAGTATTATAGAACAGGAATTGGATATAAAGTGTAAGGTTCGTTCACTGTTCTTGTGGTATTAAGTTATGCGTATTTGAGCTTTTTTAAAAAGTAGCACTTCGCCAGGCATGGTGGCGCACGCCTTTAGTCCCAGCCCTCGGGAGGCAGAGGCAGGTGGATCTGTGAGTTTGAGGCCAGCCTGCTCTACAGAGTGCATTCTAGGATAGCCAGGGCTATGTAGAGAAACTGTCTCAAAAAAAAAAAAACAACAACAAAAAAAAAAAACAAAATAGCACTTCTTTGACTGAAGACTAGACAATTTGGTGTTCTCAGTTGTAATTAAAGGTGAGTGATTAAAGAGCTTGATTTTGTGTTTCTGCCTAGTATGGACTTCCTGTCGGATTTTGAGATGATGTTACAACGGAAAAAGAGCATGTGTGGCAAACGCAGACGGAATCGAGATGGGGGCACTTTTATTAGTGATGCAGATGATGTTGTGAGTGCCATGATCGTAAAGATGAATGAAGCTGCGGAGGTAAGATGTTGCTTCTAGGTTACCTGCTCTTTCCCCCACCAAATGGATGGTGTGGCATCTTCTTTCTTTAAACCTTAGGCTGCTGTAAAAGATATCTTGCTTTCTGTAATAAAGTATGTACTTGCTAAATTTTAATCCTGTAAATAATCTTAATTTCCAAAATTTAGCCACATGGTTAGAAAAAAAAAATGGTAACTAAAACTGAATCTTTTTTAAGTGAACGGGAGGTTTGTTGTCATAGCTCCTGGTCCACTACCAAGGTTGATATCTAATCAAATATAAAATATGCCATAAAGTCATTTGTTGGTTTGCCCCTGATCAAAAGATTGCAGCGGACTCAGTGTACTGGGAAATATATATCTGTATCCATCCAAATTATTAAAAATTGGCAAATATTTTTAAAAACTAAATTCTGATCCTTGAGAAACACTTGCAGAGGTACTTTTGTTTTTTGTTTTGAGGCGCTGGGGACTGAACCCAGGCACTTGGCCGCCAAAGGCAAATGCTCGATGACTGAGCTTCACCACCAGCCCCTTGCTGAGATAGCCCAGTGTTTTGATGATTTGTCTTGTATTTATTTGAAACAGTTCAAGGGTGAAGGGAGAAATAGGTAGACGTATAGTTAAATGAAGACCAACCCTGTGTTTGTTTGTTGAAATGAACATTGGATACGCTGTTGTATATTTGTAGAATATAGTGTTTTATGATTTTAAAAAAAAGTAGAAATTACCCAAGTAATATTTTTGGCAATAGGTCCTACCCTCCTACTTATGGAAAGATAATTCTTGACGATAAAGCAGACTTTCCCAGCTGTATTTTGTTCCTTGAGTGAATTCCAAAACCTTGAAGACTTGTCAGTACTATCAATGAAATCGTCCCTCTCTGTTCTGATAGTTAAAAAACAATGTAACTATGGGTTTCATTGACTAGACAGATAAGGAGTTTGGCTTTGTGTAAAATAGCTCATCCTTTTCTTTCAGGAAAATTATACTTTCTTTGAATAACTATTTTGAGGTTCAGAATTGTAGTGGTTGTTATAATTGCATATTAAGAGTAATGCTGCTTTATTTTAAACCCTTTTTTTGTGGGGGGGTGTTCTGTTTTCTGAATAGGAAGACAGGCAATTGAATAATCAAAAAAAGCCAGCACTGAAAAAATTAACTTTATTGCCTACTGTGGTTATGCACCTTAAAAAGTAAGTATTTTGTTTTCTTGGGAAAAAAAAATTTCCTTTTAATAAAATGATATTCAAGTTGGATGATGGTGGTGCATGCACTCCTTTAATCCCAGCACTCGGGAGGCAGAGACAGGTAGATCTCTGATTTTGAGGCCAGTCTAATCTATAGAGTGAGTTCCTGGGCGACCAAGGCTACAAAGAGAAAAATAACAAGAAGAAAGCAAACAAATTCTGACCTATAAAATTATATTCAACCTGTACACTATTGTTTTAGAACTATTGAATAATTATGGCCTTCTGTTGGACCACAGAAAATTAGAGATGAGTAAATTTTCCTCAATTATGGTTCTTCATAAATCTTTGTTTTTTGAGACAAGATCTCTCTATGTAGCCCTGGCTGTCCTAGAACTTCCAGACTGACTTCAAACTCACAGATATCTGCCCACCTCTGCCTCCTGAGGGCTGTGATTAAAGGCATGCTCTGCCACCACCCAGTTCATGAATTTTTCTTAAGCCTTAGTGCTTTTTGAACAAACAGAAAACTGGTTCTATTAAAGAAAACCTGGAAATTTACTAATTTTATCATTTATAGACAATTGAGACCTTGTAAACTTTATGTATTTTTCCCAAGGTAGTAGGAAACAGCAAGCCTTGGGAGCTATTGCTTGCAGCTTGTCTGTGCTGTAGATTTATCTGACCCTGTTCCTCAGTCATTGCTCTTCTTTAATGGCAGTCTTCACAAGTCCTTGTTGGACAATTCTCTATAAAGTCACAGCCTTGTTTTGATAGTTGAAGAAATGCCTTAGCACACTGGGGATCCAACTAGAAAACTTCTCCATCGCCAAATTTTCTAATTCATTCCATTGCATAAAGCAGAATTTAAATATGGTATTCGATTGAAATATTGTTCCCCCTGCTAGGAAAACTATATTTTCCTTGTTTTCTGTCAGAGAACAGCACAATTCTGTTTTCCCCACTCTGAAATGAACTATAGGTTGTGTGTTTTTTTTTTTTTTTAATAATTTATTTAATTCTACTTTATGGACATTAGTGTGAGGGTGTCAAATCCCCTGGAACTGGAGTTACAGACAGGTGTGAGCTGCCATGTGGGTGCTGGGAATTGAACTCAGGACCTCTAGAAGAGCAACCCGTGCTCTTAACTGCTGAGCCATCTCTCCAGCCTCTTTTTTTTTTTTTAAGTTGTAATAATTGGGCTCTTTTTTTGACTATCTGTATCATTGATACCAGTTTTAATCTGTTTTGTAAAACCTGCATATCTTAGTGAGTTACCTTTGAAGTGTAAGCTAACTTTCATGCTGCTTTTGAAACTAGGAAAGGGGTTGAGTAAATATTGAGTATATAAATAATTTTTTTAAAGCAGTGTTTTTTGAAACATCACTATGTAAGTAAACTCAGAGGGTGATAGACTTGGCATTATTATCACATTTGTCGTCATTATTTCAGGCAGGACCTTAAAGAAACATTTATTGACAGTGGCGTGATGTCTGCCATCAAAGAATGGCTCTCACCTCTACCAGATAGGAGTTTGCCTGCACTGAAGATTCGGGAGGAACTGTTGAAGATTCTGCAAGAGGTTAGCACAGATGACCTAATTCATTAAATATCTAATGTGTTGCTTTTCTGTGGTCAAGACCTGTATTTTGTACCATTTCCTTATAAATTTGTGTAGCTACAGTCTGCCAGAAAGGGGGTTTTGGGAAAAGAGACCATACATAATAAAATGAACATAAAAAGAAAAACCTTGTAAAATTTGGTTAATGACAGTTTTCAAGGAAAGAGTTCTTAGTGTAGCCATGGGTTTCTTGGCAGAGCAGTCCAGTAGTGAGCATGTAGAGAGGTAATTGAAGTAGAAAGTGTACTACATTTAGAGATTATAAACTTGAATTGGAATCTCTAATTGGGTTCCCTTTTTGTATGATTAGGATACCCTGCTTAACATCTGAAGAAACTTGAAAGAACCTCTGTGTGTCAAACACTGTGTTAGATGCTTTGTGTTTGTATTGGCTTATTGGTCTTTCACAATAAACTTGTAAGATAGGGATATTGCCTCCATTTTGTAGATGAGGAAACTAAGACAAGGTACATGATTTATCTAAGGTCATGCAGCTAGCTGGCGGTTGTGCATAGATTCAGGCTTAGGTATGTTGGATTCCAAGGCCTGGGCAGAACTGCTGTCCTCTTAAGTATTCATAGTTGGTATTTCCTTGCATTATTATATTTTACTTCACTAATACTGAAATCTTGACTTTTGATGTCAACACAAAGGATGTTCCATGTCTTTAGAGATCCTGAAAATGGAATTTTGTGTTAGTTCTAATGTGAACAAATAAGGCCTTGAAGATCTCTAAATTAGCATGCCTCCTAGCACCTGAGTAATTAATATGCATGTATTTTGTTAATATTGTGCATGTTTTATGTTAATATGCATGCTTTTGTTCCCCAGCTACCTAGTGTGAGCCAGGAGACCCTGAAGCATAGTGGGATTGGACGAGCAGTGATGTATCTGTATAAACACCCCAAGGAATCAAGGTCCAACAAGGATATGGCAGGGAAATTAATCAGTATGTAAAGTTTGCTTTTTATTTGTCTATAGAGGAAGAGATGTGCATGTGTAAAAACTATATTTTTACCAGTGTTTGTTTAAAATGATTTAGTAAAGTGGAATAGAAGAGTTTCAGTGCCTATGTACAGGTACTAACTTTTCTCTCTTAGGTTTATTTAAATATGCTTTCCGGTATTAACTACAGCAATTAAAAGCATATGTCTTCTAGCTGTGCACCAAGAACATGGGGAGAGGAAAATGCAGGCCCCGGGATTAAACATGCCTAGTTCACAGTCCTGACTCCACCGCCTTCCTGCAAATCCTCGGCTAGTGACTTAATCTTCAAGCTTGGCCTCCACCTCTGTAATAAAGAGGTTTTAGTAATTCTTTGTTTTTTGGGGTTATTATAAAGATTAAATGAGAGGCTATGTAGAGAGCACTACTGTCAAGAAAGCCATTGTTGCTGTGGGTTGCACCTGTTTATGCCAGAGAAGTCTAGGTCCTAACTGAAGGTACATATTGATTATGAACTCTAGGTTTGTTTTCCTCCTTCTTGTGCTCCACATTTTAAAAAGGAATGCTCTATAAATGCCTGTAATACCTGCCCAGTACTAGGGTGTGATTATTTAACAACCCAGGAGAAATGCTGTTTTGTAGACTAAATAATTACTATTTTCCTTACTGCAGACGAGTGGTCTCGGCCTATATTTGGTCTCACCTCAAACTACAAAGGAATGACAAGAGAAGAAAGGGAGCAGAGGGACCTGGAGCAAATGCCTCAGCGACGGAGACTGAGCAGGTATGAGGGAACAGGTAGGAATGCACGCGTGGAATCTCATGTAGTGTGTGGGGGAGGACCTTTCTGGGACACAGTGCTGGAGTGCTAGAGATTGGAGTGTTCTAGCCATTTGCAGAAAACAACTTTCTCAGTCCCAGTTCCAAAACCCTAGGGGGAAAAAATGTTGGTTCAATTTTTCAGTTTTCTGGATACTTCCTTGAGGGCAGGGTTATCAGTTACAAGTATAGTTAGTGTAGATCACCCAGAATGAAACCTGCTTCATGAATGAGTATTAAGGTGAACAGTACTTTAAAAAAGTTTTCAGGCCAGCAAGACAGTTTAGAAGGTAAAGGCAGTTGCTGTGCAAGTCTGGCAACCTGAGTGATCCCAAGAACCCAAGTGAAGTCAGGAAGGAAAGTTACCCTCTGACCACCACTGCACTCCCGCACATGCACACACGTTTTCTGTGATTCGATATAAAGGCACTTACCTTGGTATGAATTTGATAGTTGGATGTGCTTTTCCTAGTTGTAAGGATTTAAGATCCCAGTATCTCACTGTTTGTTCTTTTCCCAGCACTGGTGGTCAGACACCGCGAAGAGACTTGGAGAAGGTGCTGACAGGAGAGGAAAAGTAAGAGTTTTGCCTTGATTTTCCTTAGCATGTATAGAGGATCTCTGGTTTTACTTCATTGTAAGAACAGTATTAAATTATGTGTTCCCATTGATAAAGGGTGATTTTTTTCAATTTATATTGGGTGCTCTGAAAAATTAATAGTTCACTTAACAAGTATTTAGTGGCTGCTTGCTAAGTAATAGAATTCTTTTAATTTAAAGCTTAAAGAATACAAAAGAAACTTAAAAATTTCCCGTGTTGTCACGTATAGTTTCATGAAGGGAGATAGACCAAGATTTGTAGGCACATGTGCCATCCTGGTTTCAGAATGGCGGGGGTGCTGAAGCAGCGGCAGTGTGAGGTGACAGGTGTGGTAAGAGACAGTCCTGGAGATGCAGGTGTGGACCAGCAGGAGCCCAGGGTCAGGCTGTGGAAGGTTTGCTTCTCTTTATAATTCAGCAGAAGGTTTTGAGCCTTTGTGAGAAACTGTCACATTTGATTAGAAGGCATTGTTTGGACAGCTAGAGCAGTGGGCTGAAGGCAGTGATACAGCTAAATGGGGTTAGTCAGAGGGTAGCAGAAGGCTGAGAAGACATTCTAGAGGCAGTGCTTAGAGTTGGTGACATGTTTAGGGAGAAGTTGGCTTACAATTGAAGATTCTAACCAAATATTTAAACCGGAGTATGGAGACAGTGATACTACTGATCACTAAAACTAAGGGTAAGTAGATTTGAAGAAATCAGTAGTAAGTTATTTTTTCAAGCTATTCACTGTGAGTGAGATATTTAATGAGATACTCTTCAACACCATGGGGTCTTGTCATGCTAGACACGACACAGATTTGATGGTTATCTCCATAGCTGAGGGGAATATTCGATTTAGAGCCTAGAATAAGAAGTGAACTAAGCAGTTTGGCAGAGGAGTGTAGCCAAGAGCCAGTAGAGAAGATGTGTTCTTATTCGCTGGGACAGAGCCTGGAGGTAAGAGGATAGATGTTTGCTCCCTACTCCCAGCAGGTATAAGTCTGCTCTCCATACATTAGGGGGAGTTCCTAAAGATTGAATGGCTTAAATGCCCAGGCACTGACAGAAGGGCCCTACTTACTAAGAATTGTAATCTTAGTGTGGCATGGTTATTTTCAATGTTGTCTGAATATAAGCATGAATGAGTACAAGAAAAACTGAGAAATGTGAAGGAGATAAAAGTGTCAGTGTCCTCACTGTGATACACTATATTTTGGAAAGTTGTTACTATTGAGAGAGACACTGGGGTCTCGATTACTTCTTATAACTGCAAGGGAATTTGTAGTGACCTCAAAAAGTTTTCTCCATTAGGTTGTCATTTAGACAACCTAATTTTTCCTCATCGCCTAGTGACTCTTGAGACTAGGTTAGAGAACTTAGGATTTAGAGTATTTGCGTTGGAGAGATGGCTCAAGAGCGCTTGCTGTTATTGCAGAGGACCTACGGTTGGTTGCCAGCTCTCACATTGTGGTTCACACGGTCTGTAACTCCAGTTCCAAGGGACCTGACTTCCTTTTCTAGTAGTACATGTACATATATGAAGACAAATGCTCATATATAGAAATTTAAAAACAAAGTTTTCTTGAGACTAGCCTTGGAAAGGACAGGGCATGATTACATCTGAAGCCAAGGAGAAGCAAGAATTCATATAAAAAGGGAATTGGCATTGAAGAGTGAGTAGTTCACACACTAGCAGTATGATGGTGGGATGACGGGATTGAAACATTGCAGCTGAATGTGATGGGCCTGGGTTTACAAGGGTGAAATCTCGCTTAGACTCCTGTGGCCAGCTAAATAATTAGTTTTTCTTCCCTTCCTCAGGGCTCTTAGACCTGGAGATCCTGGCTTCTGTGCCCGTGCTAGAGTTCCAATGCCGTCAAACAAGGACTATGTCGTCAGGCCCAAGTGGAATGTAGAAATGGAGTCATCCAGGGTGAGTGAGCAGAGGAAGAGCAAAACCATTTGAATTTTCCCCTTTCTTTATGTTTAATAATGTGTGTAGCAGTTATGGTTTATTTCATTCACAAGATCTGTCTTAGGATCTTTTAGGTATTCATTCACTTAAAGAATCATGAGAAATAAAGTTTATCTGCTTTCTCAGAGCCTTCTCTCTCTTTCTCTCCATCTGCTGAAACGTTTGTTGTGAAATTGTCAGAATAAACACTTGCCCTGTCATCAGTGAAGACATTACCCAAATGCTGTTTCTTGGTAATCTTTTTCTCCCATCAAACCACTCTCTCTAGCCTGGTATTCTTAAAAAGGGCCTAAGTCGTTTGGAAAAGCATAAGAGGCGGTTTGCAGAACAGAAGAGGCTCAGCAAAATGCACCGTGCTGTCAAGTTCAGCATTGAAGGCAACAGAATGCCCCTGTAGTCCTGGCCCTGCCAGAGTGTATACAAGAGGTATTCCCAAGGAAGCATGAGCTATGCATGGGCTTGAATTGCCAAGAGAGTATGTGCTTTCTTAGCCAGAAAAGGCCTGGCCTGAATTCAGCTTCTGAATTAATGCTCTTGGGCAGCATTCTAAGACATTAAGGCCTCTGAATCCTTAGGAGTTCACACTGAGGTCCCCTTCTATGTCAGGATCCTAGAGACTAATAGATCATTACTTTCCCAGTAAACATTATATTTTTCCTGATTGTTACCTATTTTTATGAAAAAGTCCTTAAAAATTTGTTTGGTTTTTTTGTGACAGGGTTTCTCTGTGTAGTCTTGACTATCCTCGAACTCACTCTGTAGACCAGGCAGGCCTTGAGCTTGGAGATCTGTCTGCCTCTGTTTCCTGAGTGCTGGGATTAAAGGTGTGCACCACTACTGCCTGCCTGAAAAAAAGCCTTTTTATTTGGGCCAAGAATCTTAGTCTGCATTACAGGCATACAAACTGCTTAGTGGATTTTTTGTGGATGGGAAGTGACTTTTCCTATAGCATTTGTCAAGAATTCTTTATATAAAACATTTTGCTGGGCATGCAGATGCACAGGTATCCATCACCTGGCCATAAGCCGCTGACACTAAGGCCGGAGTGACAGCTTGATGCTGGGTGCAGTGTCTGCTGCTGCTTTTTGTGCTTCTCCCTTAGCTTCCTTCAGTCCACTCATGTGCTGCCACTTGACATTGCTGTGATGTGCAATTAACTATAAACAAGTAAAGGACTTAGTTTTACGCAGAGGACATCTTCCTCTACTTGTACTTCCCTTTTTTCTGGTTTGTTCCATATCTAAATCAGTGTTCATTTCTCCTTGCTATCCCTTTATTAACATTTTTTTTTCCAAGACGGATTTTCTATGTAGCTTTGCACCTTTCCTGGAACTCACTCTAGCCCAGGCTGGCCTTGAACTCACAGAGATCCGCCTGCCTCTACCTTCCGAGTGCTGGGATTAAAGGTGTGTGCTACCACCGCCTGGCAACTGTTTGTTTTTTTAGCTTTATATTTTCTCACTGTACCCTCCCTCATTTTAGCTACTTCATTCATATTTCCTTTCCTAGTTCTTTTGTTTTTGAAAATTGGAAATGACAGTGTAGCCACAAAAATGTAATAAAAATTTGGTGGCCAGTCTGCTCTGGAAGCAGACTCCATGTTTCTAGGGGCTGTGTGCCCATCTACTGTTGTGGCTGGCTGTGAGCCCATATCCTCAGGGGTAGGAGAGCTATCTGTCATTTTTCTCCAGTGTAAGAGAGAGCTTCCTTCCTATATTTCCAGTCATAATTTACTGGTTTTTATCTAGGCCAAAATGTAGCTCTACCAGCCAGACTGACATATCATTTTGTTCATTTCTCATTAATCCACATTGGAGATTTATACTTTTTAAGTGTAATAGTCTTTGTGATTTATGTGACTATGTACTAATTTGTTTATTTCTGATTTTTAAAACTTCTTTATTTTGAGATACAAAATTTTAGCTGGCCCAAAATTTGCTATGTAGAGCACGCTGGCCTCAAACTCACAGAGACCCCTATCTGCCTCTGAATGCTGGAACTATTTACAAAAAAAAAAAAGAAAAATGGCAGAGGCAATGCATATTTTTATCTAAAGTTTTAAAATGCAGGCATTACAAATAAAATTAATATAACATACTCTCAATATAAGTTTACATTTTGGATTATAGCTTTTTGCTCCTTTTTATGCATGCATGAACATTAGCCTTTTTAAAAATTTCAGTCTGCAATGTGATCATACTCTTATAACTTGAGTTTAAAGGTTTGGTTTTAACTTAACATGACAAAAAACCATTTGACTCCCATTCTTAGTGACTTAATGTGTTGTCATATAGTTGTAAACCACCCCCCCCCATTTTTGTTTTGTGTTTTTAGCAGACATTCCTTGCTAGTCTTCTACAGGCTTTTTTTTTTTCCTCTTGATAAAAACATTATGGCTTTCCTAACATCCAAAGGAATGTTACAGAACTGATGAATCAGGAAATGAAGATCATTGGATTTGACGTGTTAGGTACTGGATGTCTGTAATGAACCTTAGATCATTGAGCAACTTTGCAGGTTACATATATGCAGTGAGCAGATGTAGTCTGGCACTAGCCTGGTGTGTCCTTGGTGCTGATGCCAAACAGATCCTGTAGGGTTCAAGCTGTTAGAGAAGATCCTAGGAGTGAGCAAAGAGAAGTCCAGCTTGGTATGTAGAGCTTCAGGGAGCCGGGTAATTGTCAGAGATTGGAGCAGTAAGGCCTCCAACTCCTTGTACAAAAATTAAAGGGATGTTATACTGGTAATGCAACATTTTCTCATCTGACAGTGAATTTTTATGCTGAGAGTACCAGTGCCAACTATTGAATAATGTGGAAATGGGATATTCCTAGAAAACTTCAAGAATGCCATAGAAAGCTGGTTCCTTGACTGGTAAAGAAATAGCTTCATATTAGGGTGAGGCTGAGACCTTGAGTGGACTAAGAAGGCTCATAGTACACAACTTCAGGAGAGTCTTTAGCTTACCTTCTTTGGTGTTTCTGAGACTATAACTTTGGAGGTGATTTAGTAGTAAATATTTGGGGAGAAGTAAAAGAAAAACACCTGTCACTAGTCATTCACCATTCTTTTTTATTTTGTAATATTCTTTGCCAATTCATACATGTACACAAAACATCTTCCTCCCCCCACCCCAACCCCCCAATATCCTCTCCCTTGTCTTTCTGGGTACCCATACACCTTTCCTGCATTCATATCTTCTCCTTCTGTAGATTTTTAGTTTTGGTTTTTAATTTCCTTGTTTGTGCATGTGCTTGCACATGTATGGGTGTGTGTGCCACAATGTACCTCTGGATGTCAGAGTACAACTCTTAGGAGTTGGTTCCCTGCTTCTACCACTTAGGTTCTGAGAATCAAACTCAGGTCATCAGGCTTGGCAGAAAGTGTCTTTACCTGCTGAGCCATCTCACTATCCCCAATTTATATATAGTTTTTGTAAGTCATTGAGTCCAGTTTCTGCTATCTGCTGGAATGCTGGCTGATCCTATTGGCGTAATCTTGGGCAGGTAACCATAGCTGCAATGAGCTCATGAATGAATACAACGCTCATGTCATGTCCACAAGACAGCATTTCACAGCACTCCTCCCCATCTTTTGGCTCTTAACATTCTTTCCACCCCTCTTCCTCTGTGTTCCCTGAGCCTTAGGGGTGTTGATACAGTTATCTATTATATGGCTAACGACTGAACAGTCACTCATTCTCAGCATTTTGACTAATTATGAGTCACTACATTAACTAATGCCCACTGTAGAAAAAAGCTTCTCTGACCAAGACTGAGAGCAGGACTAATGTTAAGAGTATAACCATGGATGTTTAAAGGCACTTTGACAACATGACAGTGTAGCAACACAATAGTAATAGATTCCCCTCCTAGGGCATATGGCCTCCCAAGCTGTGGGTTTTGGTCGGGTTTACAGTACCACGAATAAATTCTCTCAGATGGACTGAGAAAGTGGTTCTGAGAAAGATAGTCATGCCGTTATTGCACCAGTGGCAAGTCGGTATTGTAGCACTCAGGTTTACTGATGGATAATGCCGTGGATGACTGTTTCTCCTCTTTCCCCACTGCCCCATAACCCACACCAGCCTTCATGGCAATGTCGCCAGCAGGGAAGGTCACTCTTCTGTTGCTGTGAAGAGACACCAAGACCTAGGCAACTCTTGTAAAAGAAGGCAATTAATTAGGGGCTTGCTTACATGGTGGCACTCATGGCACTGGAGCATAGCTGAGAGGTAGATCCTAATCCACAGGCAAAGAGAGAATCTGGGCCTGGCATGGGCTTTGGAAACCTCAGAACCCCCCTGCAGTGA
The DNA here is from genome assembly GCF_049852395.1 of Peromyscus maniculatus bairdii. Taxonomy (NCBI): domain Eukaryota; kingdom Metazoa; phylum Chordata; class Mammalia; order Rodentia; family Cricetidae; genus Peromyscus; species Peromyscus maniculatus. The sequence goes on from NC_134870.1 coordinate 22,021,988, forward strand.
CACACTTCTTCCTCCAGTAAGGCCACGCCTCCCAATCCTTATAATCCTTTCAAACAGTTCCACTTCCTGGTGACCAAGCATTCAAATACATGAACCTGTGGGTGCCATTCTCATTCAAACCACCACACTCACCATTCTCAACATCTGAATTTTTAGCTACAGTTAGCAAGAACTCACACTGGTCTTTGACATCAGTGATAGACTTTTCCAGATTTATTTTATAAAAGCTGTCAGGTCCTTGGGAACCACATATAAGACATGCAATATTCAAAATATTTTTTAAATATATGTTTTAATAAAGCAAAACAACAACAAAAAACCTCAATTAAGCCTTTAACTGTAAAAGCAAGTAGGAGATGTCCTGTTAGTAGTAGAGACCACCAGGTATAGTTTGCATAGGATTCTGGATCCTGCTGAAGCAGAGCAGAGACTCACCCCAAGGCTGAATCTAGAACTTCAGCACCTCAAGATTTGCCTGTGTTGGTTATGTTTAAAGTCTTTCTCTAATGACTTTTCTTTGTGTTTTTTAGTACCAGCACTGTTTAAAGTCATATGTCAAGTAGTTAGCACATATAGTCAGATGTCATTGATGAAATTCTGTCATCTAGAACTTTCTATGGGCTGTGACAAAATTAAAAATAAAGCATAGACAACAACACAACCAGTTGTCATCACTGAGAGGTCGATAGTTTTTTGTTTTTTTTTTTAAACGCTTGCTCTGTTCTGCTGGTCACCAAAGTATGTTCTGGTTATTGTTAAGCTTCAGGCTCTCTGACTGCTAGGTTTACATATTTCAATAATTTGTTCTTCAATTTTCCCCAATCTTAGTTTCAGGCAACCTCCAAGAAAGGTATCAGTCGACTGGATAAACAGATGAGAAAGTTCACAGATATCAGGAAAAAAAGCAGATCTGCACATGCAGTGAAAATCAGCATCGAAGGCAATAAAATGCCATTGTGACCTTGCCTGGGACACATCCCCATCTCTAAAAAATGCACAATGGACTATCAAGAAAGAAGATACTTTTCAATGTTTTAGTGTGTCTCTACCTGTGGTCGTAGGACTAACGTTTTTCTCCGTTGTATTTAAGACCAGTTGTTGTCTACTTTGTACAGAAGAGTACTACTCCTGCTTCTATAAACTGTACGTAATAAAATTTCATTCTGGTTTTGGGGGGTTGTCTCATCATTGTCTTAGAGAAATTCTCTGTGAGGACAAAAAAAAACAGTCCTTTCTGTTGTGTGTGATATGACGAGGAATTTGTCTGGGCTTTATCCCAGGCTCCCAACAAGGAATATCTCAAACCCTTAGGGTTCTTGAAATATCTTTGTTATACTCTTGATTTGGTTCATTGTAGGCCCCTGAGATTGCTCTGTGGTGGAGGCTGGTCACCAGAAATACGCTTGGGGTAGTCACATTGCCTGTTTGATTAGTCAATCATGCCTTTGTAGTGAGGCCCCAGTAAAGAACTCTGGACGAGCCAGGTGCCGTGCACGCTTGTAATTCCAACATTTGGGAGACTGATGTCGAACTGAGGATCATGAGTCTGAGGCTGGCCTGGATTACATGGCAAGACTTAAATGCTCTGGACACTGCAACTGTGTTGATGTGCCAGGAGAGCAAGGGCACAGAAGCTCTGCATCACCCTCTAGACCACTCCTGAATTTTCATTGACCCGGTTGGCCGAATTTGTGTCTTTTTTAGTAAGACTGGTCATAACTACAATTTTTTATTGAAAGACATAGTACTTTTCTGAGTTATGCGAATCTTTCAGCAAACTGTTAAACCAAGAAGTTCTTGGGAACGTCCCACTTTACAGCCATCCTGGAATGTTGATGGCCTGAAGATAGGACTTGCAGCTCATGTCTGAGGTCGAGGCAGTCTTGTGGAGGAAGCCTGATTCCTAGCACTGTGGATTCTTACATTAACCCTGAGCATTTGGTATCAGAATTGAATTGTGTAGCCCGCTGGAAGTAGAGGCAGGAGGATTGGAAGTTCCCCCACCAGCCTGACACGTAGCAAGACCCTGTTCAAATAAAGATTATGGTATCCCAGTTGGGGTTGAAGTACAACAAACTTACTTCTTGTTTCTCTTAGTAGGGATTTTTTTTTTTAATCTTGGGAGTTAAGCCGTGGAAAGAAAAGGTTAAGAAACTCTTAAATTGAAAGTTACTCAGTTACATATAGCAATTGGGCAAATAGAAAAGGGAGAAACACAGTTTGGGTTTCTTGTTCAATTTTTAGAATTCTTAAAAATCATGAGAGATTTCTGTAGATCAAGGAAGTTTTATCAGTAACCCATTAATTACAAAAAAATCCTTTTTGTAATTAATGTAAAATTAATGTAAAAAAAAACTGACCTCTGGACAGTTGAAGGAATGTGGATTTCATGGACTAAAACTCTGTAAGAACCTCTCAAGCCAGGTGTGGTGGTGCACACTTTTAATCCCAGCACTGGGAGGCAGAGGCAGGAAGATCTCTGAGTTCAAGGCCAACTTGGTCTACATAAAGAGTTTTAGGACAGCCAGAGCTATACAGAGAAACCGTGTCTTGAACCCCCTCCCCCAATAAAAAAGGGGGGCTAGAAGAAAGGACTCAGTGATAAAGAGCACTTGCTGTTCTTGCAGAGGACCTATTCCTAACACCCATGTTGAACAGCTCACAGTTGCCTGCAATTCCAGCATTAGGGGATCCAGCACCCTCCTCTGGCCTCTGCACCTGCACACACATGACTCAGCCGTTAAAGGCGAGGCTCACAACCAGAAAAGTAAAATCTTAAAGCCAGGCCCTATGATTCATGCCTTTAATCCCAGCCTGGTGTACATAGAGAGTTCCAGGACAGCCAGCACTACACAGAGAGACCCTGTCTTCAAAAACCCAAAATGGGGTTGGGGGTGGGGAAGAGCCTGTCAAAGCCCATGAGTACTCTGCATAGGAGAGCAGGTGGGCTGACGCAGAAGGACTCACAAAGCAGCTCAGCACTAGGTGGAGGCAGACCACCCCTAGCATTGTTTGATTCCATTAGCTAAAAGTGATAAAGAGTATATAATGAACCACAAATCAGTTCTAAACATGAACAGGAGGATTTTGAGAATTATTCAAGTTTTGGTGTCTTGGGATGAGCTCCACTTACCACAGTGTTAGGTAAGGTAAATACAGCAAGCAAGTGATGAAACCATACCCTGGAGTTCGAGGGGATGGGAGGTTCTACACTGTTTAAAGAGAAATTACTAAGTTTAAATTATCTTTGCTGTGTGTCTTTTTTAGGGGCGTCCCAAGCCTGACCCATTGCCTTTTTAATTCCTATTTACTGAATCTTCAGAATACCGAAATAGCTCCCATATAATAATACTCGTCAACATTTCCCGTCCTGCCACTTTCATTATGTTCTCTCTATGATTTCTTTTGCAGCCCATGTGAGTAGCTTATAGGCAAGCTTTCCTCTTAAGCTCCAGATATCTAAGCATAACATGGTTTTTAGGGCCTGAATAATGCAGCTCTGTTGGTAGAATGCTTGCTTGGCATGCACCACAGACACCTGGCTACCTAATAAGTATAAAGCCAGCCTGGACAGTTTGTCTCAGGACTGGCCATGTTAATTTTGACCTCTTGTATGGAATGTTGCCTAGTCACTCAGGTTTTTTTGTAAAATATTTTCATTTTGGTAAAAGATTTGTATCTGAACTATACAGTTGAGGTGCATTGGCTGAATTCATATTGTGAAAAGCCATCTCCAGAAATCTTCGTCTTAACACAATTTAGCTGTAGGCTGGGCATGGTGTCATGCACCTTTAATCCCAGCACTAAGGAGGCAGAGGCAGGAGGAGCTCTGAGTTCAAAGCCATCTTAGTCTATATAGTGAGCTCCAGGACAGCTAAGTCTGCAAAAATCCTGCCTCAAAATGAACAAACAAAACCCTTAGCTTCTTCCAGCTCTTGACAACTTCATTCTGCTTTCTGCCTCTTATTTAGACTATTCTAGGAACCCACTTTTTAATTTATTATGAATGGGGACACCTGTACCATGGTATGCTTATGGAAAATCATGAGTTTATGGAGTTCTTGCCTTCCACTTTTACGTAGATTCTAAGGATGAACAGGTTACAAGACTTGCAGCAAGCACTTTGACCACTGAATTATCTTACCAGCCTTTTTAGATATACATGTATAAATGCCTTGTCAGATGCATGATTTACAAATAGTCTCTCCTGTCCTTTTGACTCTTGATCATGTTCTTTGGTACAAAAGTAATTTTAATTTTGATGTAACTTATTTCCTATGCTGTGGTATCACCAAATGAGTTACATAGCTTTATGTAAGAGCTATGTAAAAAAGATTTTGATCCATTTTTGAGATAATTGTTATAAAAGGGTCTGCTTTTATTCTTAGGAATATGGATTTCCTTACATCATTTGTTGAAAAGATTGTCCCTTCCGCATTGATGGCTCTGGATCCCTTCTCAAAACTGATTTGGCTGTCTGTATGAGGGTTTATTTCTGTATTTTACTTCATTCCTTTTGATGTTTTGTTCTTTCTAAACCCATGATACTGTTTTGGCTACTGGAGCTTCATAGTAAATTCTGAAGTAATATATGATCTATTCACTTTTCAACATTGTTTTGGTTGTTTGGGGTTCCTTGAAATTAAGAGAAAAAATTGTATGGATGTGTGCAGGCATATGCCACAGCTGCATGTGGAAGTCAGAGGATGACTTTTGGGAGTAGGTTCTTCGGCCTGAGTTCTGTGGTCATCAGGCTTGCACAGCAGACACTTACCTGAAGAACCATCTTCTTGTCCCCTCTGCTTTTCTATTCGGTATTGTTTTGGCTATCTGGGGTTCCTTGAGGTTTTATATGAATTCTAGGGTGACTACTCTGTAGCCATCAATGGATTTTTAACAGATTGTTTTAAATCTGCCATTTGAAGTAGTACTGAGTTTTAACAATTATAAGTATTCTGGTCCTCAACCAGAAAATGTCTTTCCATTTGAAGTCCGTGGTTGAATTTATTCCTAAGTGTTTTAATTCTTTGTGATGTTATTCTAAATTGAATAATTTTCTTAATGTCCATTTAAGATCATTGTTCTTTAGTATGAGCAAATGGAACAGGTAATTTTATCTCTTCCTTCCTATTTGGATACCTTACTTCCTCTTCTTGCCTGATTGTTAGAATTTCTAGTAGAACGTTGAATACAAGTGATGAAAATGGACATTCTTGTTTTCTTGGCTTTAAAGAAAAGGCTTTGTCTTTATTCACTGAGTATTGTAGACTTTTGTGTTTTTGTCTTTACTTCTACTTTTAATTTATTGAGTTTTTATCACGACAGGATATTGAATTTTGTGAAATGCTTTTTCTGTATCATTTGAAATCATTGTGGATTTTTCTTCATCTTGATACCATGTATTTCACTGTGTGTGTGTTTGTGTGTGTGTGTGTGTGTGTGTGTGTGTGTGTGTGTGTGTGTGTGTTTTCAATTATACATATGTATGCATGAGTGCCTGTTGCACAGGTGCTCATTTCTTGTTTTCTGAGTCAGGGTCTCTCACTGTCCTGGAACTCTCCAAATAGGCTTGGCTGGCTGGCCAGTAAGGCCCAGGCATCCACCTTTCTCTGCTTCCCTGTGTTGGGATTATAAATGTACTCCATCACATGTGAATTTTCCTAGATCCTGGGGGCTCGAACTCATGTCCTCCTGCTTATAAGGCAATCTACTTTTACAAACTGAGCTATCACCCCAACCCATCCTCGATTTTTGGTATTGTTGTTATGCCACATCATCCTAACATTCTGTCAGCAGTTCCTTTTTAATTGTGACATAATACCTAATACTTTTTGAAAAAGTTTTATTTTATTTTATGTGTGTGGATATCTACTTACATGTATATATGTGTGTTCACCGTATGTGTGCCTGGTGCCCATAGAGACCGTAAGAGGTACTAGAGTTGGAACTAGAGTTAATAAGATGGTTGTCATCTGCCATGCAGGTGCTGGGAATTAAACCTGGGATCCTCTGCAAGAGCAGCCAGCGTTCTTGACCACTGAGCCATCATCTCTCCAACCCCACATAATCCCTTTAATGTGTTGTTGAATTCTGTTTGCTAGTAATTTTTTAAGTTACATTTAGTGTGTGTGTGTGATTGTGTAGCAGAGGATAATATGAGTCAGTTTTCATTCTACCTTGTGGGTTCTGAAGATCAAACTCAGGTTACCAGGCTTGGTAGTCCATGTTAGGCTTTTTTTGTTGTGATTATGGTTTTGTTTTGTTTTTAAGGATTTTTGTAGCACTTTGAACTGTAGTTTTATTGTTGTACCTGTTTGGTTTTGGTATCAGGGTAGTGCTGGCCTCATACTTTGGAAATGCTTCCTCCTTTGCAAGTTTTCAGAATAATTTGTCAGAATTAATTTTAATTTGGCCAGGCATGGTAGTGCATGCCTTTAATTCCAACACTTGGGAGGCAGAGGCAGGAGGATCTCTGAGTTCAAGGCCAGCCTGGTCATCCAAGACTCTATGTCGAGAACCTGTCTCAAATAGAAAAAAAAATACTGTTCTTTAAATGGTTGGTAGAATTTACTGTCATGTGGTCCTGAGCTTTCCTTTGCTGGGAAGGTTCTGATAGTAGATGTAATCTTACTAGTTAGAGGGCTGCCTATGTAGATTTATATTTCTTCATGAATCAAAGTTGGTGGTTTTTCTATTTCATCTATTATCCAGTGGATATATTGATGAGATACAGTTTATAGTGCTTCATTTTCATTCTTGGAAAACCTGTCATGATATCCCCACCCCTTTTAAAGGTACATCACTGTGTGTATGTGTATTCACATGTATTCACGTGTGTGCACATATATATGCAGGGGACAGGGTCTCTTCCTTTATCTCTACTTTATTTATTGAATATAGAGCCCCCAACTGGCTAGACCAGTTAGTCATGTTGCCCTAGGGATCCCCCATCTCTGTCTCTTAAGTCCTGGGATTACAGAGAGCCATAACCCTGCTTAGATTTTTCCAAGGATCCGAACTCATTTTATCTACTAAGCCATCTCCCTAGCCCAGTGTCCTCATTGGTTTTTAACTTTAGTTAGTTGAGCTTTTTTCCCCTTTCCTAGCCAATGTAGCTGAAAGTTTGTCAGTTATGTCAGTTATTTGAAAGACCAGTTGTTGATTGTGTTATTTTTCCTCTGATCTGTTTGCTTGCTTGCTTGCTCTTTTCCTTGTTCCTTGCAGAATAAAATTCAGCTATTGAGAACCTTGCTGCATAGCCATAAATTTCAGCATTGCTTTTGGTGTACCCCAACACTTCTGCTATTTTGTGGGTTGTTTGTTTGTTTGTTTGTTTGTTTGTTTGTTTCAGGGAGTGTTCTAATTTCCCTGGTGATTTCTTCTTTCAACCATCAGTTGTTTAAAAATGTCCTATTTAGCTGGGTGGTGGTGGCGCACGCCTTTAATCCCAGCACTTGGGAGGCAGAGGCAGGCTAATTTCTGAGTTTGAGGCCAGCCTGGTCTGCAGAGTGAGTTCCAGGACAGCCAGGGCTACACAGAGAAACTCTGTCTGGGGTGAGGGTCCTATTTATTTAACACGTTTGTGGGGTTTGTAGTTTCCCTTAATGTGTTAAGGCTCTTTGTGTCCCTGATGTATCTGGGGAAGTGTTCCACATGCACTTGACAAAAATGTGTTTTCTGCTTATTGGGTGATGTGCTCTGTATATGTGTTTTGAAGTCCAAATAGTCTGTGGTGGTGTTCAAGTTTTGTTTTTTCTTGTTTATCTGCCTTACTATTCTATATGTAACCCTTGAACAGTTTTATTTCTTCCATAGTTCTCTGTCAATATTTCCTTTATACACTTAGCAATTTTAGTTGGCATGTCTTTATTGATAATTGCTGTGTCTGATTGGTGATATAAATATCCTTATTTCATTATGTAATTGCCTTTGTCTCTTGAAGCAGCTTTGACTGAAGTCCTTTTTTTTCCTGTGTCTTGTGTGCTACTTCCCTCTTTGGGTTACTATAGTTGAATGGGACATACTTTTCATTCTATCAATTTAGTGTGTTTACTTCTAAAGTGAGTCTCCTGTATAAAATATATAGTTGAATCTTGGGTCTTGAACATATTCTTCCAAGCTGTATATTCTACTTGGTAACTAAATCCATTGACAAAGTAACTATTGTAACTATTAAAGGAAAGGGCTCACTCTTGCCATTTTGTTGTTCTCTATGTCTTACAGTTTTTTGCCCTTCATTTCTTCTTTTACTGGTGTGTGTGTGTGTGTGTGTGTGTGTGTGTGTGTGTGTGTGTGTAGTTGATATTTATAGTGGCTTGTTTGATTTACTTTCATTTCTTTTTGTGTATATTATATATGCGGTTTTTATGAGGTTTACATGAAACATCCTAAAGTTACAACAATCTATTTTAAACTAATAGCTTCCATCACATACAAAGCTTCTTCTCTTTATAGCTCTATTCCCCTTTTTTACATTATCAATGTCACAAATAGCATAATGTGTGTCCAAGAACCAGTTTATAACTTTCTATGCTTTTCTATTTTAAATAATGTTAAAGAATAAAAAGAGTTGTGAACCAAAATTACTATAGTACTAGTTTTTCTGTTTGTGTGTTTATTATTAGAGGAAAATTTTATATTCTTATATAGCTTTGAGTTTATGCCTGGTATTTCTTTACAACTTGAAGGATTCCCTTCTGTATATTTTTTTTAAATTTATTTATTATGTGTACAGTGTTCTGTCTGCATGTATCCCTATATGCCATTAGAGGGCACCAGATCTCATTACAGATGGTTGTGAGCCACCATGTGGTTGCTGGGAATTGAACTCAGGACCTCTGGAAGAGCAGCCAGTGTTCTTAACCCCTGAGCCATCTCTCCAACCCCTTTCTTCTGTATTTCTTAAAGGTAGGTCTGGTGATAATGAACTTCCTCTGCTTTCTTCATTTCTCCCTCACTAAAAATACATATTATTTCATGTGTGTGTGATGTATGTATGCAAGGGCACTGCATAGCATATGTAAAAGTCAGAGGACAACTTTGTAGAATCAGTTCTCTCCTGCCTTTCATGGATTCTAAGCATTGAACTCATTGTTTTAGGCTGGCACAGTTAACACATTACCTACTGAGTCCAGCAGCCCTCTGTTTCCCCTGTCCTCTCACTCCTTTTTGAAGACCAGTTATTGTGTGACAGATGTTTCTGGGGAGATGTAACACACACCTGTCTGCTCACCACAGATAGAGAGCCCATGACAGACCAAAAATATGGATACCACTGAAATCCAACTTGGTGAACCAGTGAGTTTTATTGAGGTCACAGGAGCAGAAATGACTCAAAGACAGCTGCATGACCAAAGCCCACTCAGCATGGGTGACAGCTCACAAAAGCTGAGAACTCAACAGGTTAGAGAGTGTCCTTACCAATCTAAGGCCCTTCTTCCAGACAGCTCAACCAGTCTCTACTCCAGACAGCTGGTCTGGTCTAAGTCTTCTTTGCAGCTTGGCCTCTCTCAGTCATCTTTGCAGCTTGGCTCATCCGAGAGTGACGCTCAGCCAACCTTATTTATGCCTGGAATGAAAGGGCCTAATAAATCTGGTCAGTCTCAGAGACTTCTTGAAGCTATTTTGAGTTATTTGCTTTCTGTTTTAAGGACCTTCCCTGGGAGATGGAATGTGTCAATCTCAGAGGAAACTGCTACGCAACACCCATAAATCTGGGGCATTTCAATACTTGGTCTGCAGTTGGTGGCTGTTTGTGGAAGGTTAAGAAGTGTGACCTTGCTGGAAGTATATTACTGGAGGTGGGCTTTGAGGTTTCAAAGGACTCATGCCATTTTGAGTTACCACCTTCTGTTTGCTGCTCATGGTTCAAGATGCGCACTTTCAGCTGCTCCTCATGCCTGTCACCTGCTGTCATGACTTTGTCATCATGGATTCCAACCCTCTGAAACCGTAAGCCCAAAATAAACCACCTACAAGTTGCCTTGGTCATGGAGTTTTATCACAATAGAAAAGTAATGTAGTTGGTACCAAGAGAGGGGTATTACTGTGATAGACTTTGACCATGTGGTTTGGAGCAATGTGAAAGCCTTTGGAACTCTGGACTAGAAAAGCCATTGGATGCAGTAAGCAGAGCTTAATGGGCCATTCTAGTAGGAACTTTAATGAAAGTAGCGTGAACTATAGTGGCCTACCTCACAAGTTCTCAGAGGGGAACAATATAAGCAACTGAGTTGGAGACCATTCTTATAATATTTGGCAAAGAATATGGTGGCCTTCTCTTTTTGTAAGAACTTTCCTGAGGTTCAATTTAAAAGGAATAGACTAATGTCTTTGACAGAGGAGATTTCAAAACAGCCTAATAAACTAACTCTGTTTTGTGGTTATTAGAAATTGTTTTTTTGCAGGTCTACAATGAAGAGCAAATAGGGCAGAAAGAAAGACAAAATGTAAAGCTTGGAGAGGAAAAGGATACTGGCAAAGATAATGTTATAGTCAAGGCTTGTGCTAGAAGACAGACTGTAACTGTTAAGGGAGGCCAAATCTGCATTGGAATGGCTGCCCTCTTGCCAAGACCTCACTCAGCTGAACTTCCAACTTGTGAAAGGAAAAGACCTAAGGAATTAACAAAATGTCAGTGTCAGCCATCGAGTTCTGGCTTAGAGTCATGAAGGACACACACGTAAAGGAGTTGTAGAATCTGCCTCCACAGTCAAGGAGAGCCACTGGGGCCAGGCATGTGGAAGTCAAGTGTGAATTGCACGGAAGACCACAAGATGTTAGAGGTGCCAGAGCCAAGGCATATCTGCCAAGGAGAGCTTCATACAAAAAGTGGAACCCACCTGAGAAAGAAAGATCTGTCTTAGAGGCAGCAAAGCCAAAAGGGGAGGGCCATTTAAGCCCTTTGACATCAGACATGGAGCTACAGGATTTGGAGGTTTGCCCTGCTGTGTTTTGGCCTTCCTTTGGTGCAGTATTTCTTCACTATGCTGTGATTCCTCAATTTTGGAATGGTAATATATATTCTGTGCCATTGTATGTTGGAAGTATGTAATTGCTTTTGATTTTTCAGGGGGTTCCAATTAAAAAATTCCCTTGAGTCTCAGAAACTTTGGACTTTTAAAGTGTGTTGAGACTGGAAGACTATGGGGACTTTTGAAGTTTGACTAAATGCATTTTGCACTATGATGTGGCCATAAGCCTGTGTGTGCCATGGAGTGGAATGTGGTGATTTGAATGAGATGTCCTCCAGAAGCTGAAGGCATTTGAAAACTTGGTCCACAGTTGGTGGCTGTCTCTATAGAGTTAGGAGGTGCGGCCTTCCTGGAAGAAATATAGCACTGGGGTGGGCTTTGAGGTTTCAAAAGATTGATGCCATTTTGAGTTAGCTCTCTCTTGTTTCCTCTTGCAGATAAAGATGTGAGCTCTCAGCTGCTGTTTCTGCCTGCCATCTGCTACCTGAAAAATTTCTGTACCCTGATATTAAGCCTCTCTGCTGACACCGTAATCCAAATCAAACCGAATTAACAATTAAAAGTCTGGGTTTAATGAGTAAAATGCTCTCAGATGATTTTTCGACCCCCAGAGAGGAGACGGGAAGAAGAGACCAAAAAAACCACATGGCCATTCTCTGGGGGACAGTTTACACTTACCCTGTAAGTGTGGTCTTGAGCATCTCCAGGGAAAGAGCCAACTTCCAGCAGGTTTTCTGAGATGGGGCAGGGTTTGGAGATAGAGCTAGAGATGGGGGGATGGGGGACTGAGGTGGAGCTTCCACCTGAACATCCCACACTCTGGCTATATGGATGCTGGTTTATGTCCAGCTACTTCCTGCAGTCATTGGACGATGCAGGGACGGGGAGTTGGGAGTCAGTGGGCTCACTCTCAGTGGGAGGTATAGGTTTCGAGGGATCTAGTTAACTGCCATCCTGGAGACCTCAGGAATCTGTTGCTGGAGAGCTTCTCTCCAGGTTCCCCAAGCCCCGCAGTCCCACAATCCACTTATAAAACAATCACTCAGACACTTGTATCACTTATAAACTGTATGGCCGTGGCAGGCTTCTTGTTAACTGTTCTTATATCTTAAATTAACCCATTTTTATAAATCTATAGCTTGCCACGTGGCTGGTGGCTTACCGGCTTCTTTACATGCCCTTCTCCTGGCGGTGGCTGCAGTGTCTCTCCCTCCTTCTTCCTGTTTCCCCAATTTTCCTCTCTCTTTGTCCCACCTATACTTCCTGCCTGGTCACTGGCCATCAGTGTTTTATTTACATAGAGTAATATCCACAGCACTTCCCCTTTTCTTCTTTTTTTAAAAAGGAAGGTTTTAACTTTAACATAGTAAAATTACATATAACAAAACAATTATCGAGCAAGAATTACAGTTACAATATTAAAGAAGTTGTCCTATCTATCTTATATTTGTGAGTTTAAGGTTTTATATCTAACTTATCTTTTATCATAACTGAGGAAATTACAACTATCTAGTTTTTAACCACATCAAAGACCTGAGAAGGAAGATAATGGTACCTGAGAAATGGTAGATGGATGCAAGCAACTTTTGGGAATCTTGAAAGAGTAGACCAAGACAGCTGGCAGCCTGGACAGTCACTTAATGTTTTTCAGCATTGTTGGTGCATTTAAATTGGCTACAGGCCTAGAGTATCTGACAGACCATTTTTAGAAGCAGGAATTTTGAGAGACCATCTTACCCTGTCTTGGCAGAGTACAGTGGGGAAGGTTTCTATCCATCCTGTAAAGGTGTCAACAAAGGTTGATAACAGCTTTTTATGAGTGGGCATGTGTCCTCAAAGCTGGTGCAGAGGCTGACATATCTGGAGGGACCCCTGTGGGTTGGCCTTGGCACAGGTCTGGCAGGAAGAGTGAACCTGTGAAATACTAGCTCAAGGATGGTTGGGGTCAAAGAGGTGCTGTAAGAAAAGGAACAAAGCTTTGGGGCCTATGTGTAAGGTCTGGTGGATGTCTGAAATGATGGACAATGCCTGGTCCTGAGGGAGGACCATCCATCCTTTGTCTGTGTGGCCCCTTTTTAGGAGTTTGTCCCTTTCCTCTGGTTGATAACAGGGCTGATAGGAGGGTATCAAAAACAAAATATGTTCTGTTGGTCCAGAGGAGCTGGAGGCCAATTCCTGGGCTACTGAGTCAGCCTTGGCATTGCCTAAGGCCACTAGGTCCTTGGTGGACTGATGTCCCTGGCAATGAATTTTGGCTACTTCTGCAGGGAGCTGGAGGGCTCCAAGAGCTAGGGTCCGTTAACTATGGGAGTGCCCCGGTAGTGAGGAAATCCCTTTTCCTCCACAGTACAGAATGAGTATGAGGTATTAAAAAGGCATCGAGTCAGTATAGATGTTTGCCCAATGACCCTTGGCTATTTGGAGCACTCTAGTCAAGGTGATTAATTTGGCCTTTTTTGAAGAGGTCCCAGTTGACAGGTGGGTTGCTTCAGCTGTTTAGTGGAAATGACCACTATATACACCACCTGGCTATTTCCTTATCTATCTGTAAGAGAACTTACATCAACAAAGAGGGTGAGTTGGGGATTTGTGAGGGGTTGGTCTAGGAGACCAGGCTGGCATGAGTGTAAGGCCTCCACAGACTGGGCAGGAGTGAGAGGAGATACCAGAGGAGGAAGGGGCAGGAAGGAGGGTTGCAGGGTTTAGGGCAGGGCTGGAGGCCATGGTAATTTGGGGGGGGGGTATTGATGTAACCAACCGTTTTATTAAATAAGAAACACAGAAATAATGCAAAAGAGAAAGCCAAGAGGTCAGAGCTCAGAGCCAAAATCTCACCCTTCCGCCTGCAGTGTCCCAGCTTCCCGAATGAGCCTCTATTTCCTGTCTGTTCGTCTATTTAAAGAGACAGAACAAGCCACAGCTATCTCACCTCACCAGTTCCTCAGCTGGTCCTGTTTCCTCAGACTGGAAGCTTCTGTGTCCTCATCCCAATAGCTCTCAGCTGAACTGTGTTGCTCCAAAGCCTGAAAGCTTAACCAGCCAAATGCTTCTAGTTTCTGGTCCTCACGCCTTATATATCTTTTTGCTTTCTACCACCACTCCCTGGGATTAAAGGCTGGCTTTCTGGGATTAAAGGCGTGTGCCACCACCGCCACACTCTTGCAATGGCTCTAATAGCTCTGACCCCGGGGCAACTTTATTTATTAACATACAATCAAAATCACATTTCAGTATAATTAGATTACCACCACAGGGGGGGGGGGTTCTAGAAACAGTGAATGAAAGACTTGGACTAGTGAGGGTCCAAGGAGCGAGAGAGAGGAGTGATTTGGAAGGTCTGAGAGGCGGTGAATGGAGTATATCATGATTGGCTGGAACATTGGCTGGTGATCTTGAGAGCCTCTCGTGTGAGTTCAGCCGCTGCGGTTAGGACTCTCAAGCATGGCTGCCATCTGCAGACGGTGGGGTCTAGTTGTTTGAACAGAAATGTGATGGCCCAGTTGGAAGGCCCAACCAGCTGGACTAGAACGCCAGTGGCTACTACCAACCTCTCATCTGTATAGAGGTGATAAGGTTGGGAGAGGTCTGGAAGAGCTAGGGTGGGGGCCGTTAGAAGGGCAGCTCGCAGTAAAAAGAAGGGGCAGTGGACAGTGACTGGGTGCGTGAGGAGCCCCTTGGGAGTCTCTCTGGCTGCCTGGTACAGGGGCTTGGCCATAATGGTAAAGTTAGGGATCCAGTGATGGAATCCCACAGGCACAAAAATGAAAGAATCTGGTCTGCGGGCTTCAAATCCCGCAGGGCTTGGACTCTGTAGATGTAACCAACCGTCTTATTAAATAAGAAACACAGAACCAATGTAAAAGAGAAAGCCGAGAGGTCAGAGCTCAGAGCTAAAATCTTACCCTTCCTCCTGCGTGCTCCTAGCTTCCCAAAAGAGACCTATTTCCTGTGTGTATGTCTTTTCATAGTCTTTTGTTCTGCCTTCTCATTGGTTATAAACCCAAACACGTGACTGCCTCGTCACTGTCTGTATGTACAGCCCCCCAGGTCTTAAAGGCATATGTCTCCAATGCTGGCTGTATCCCTGAACACACAGAGATCTACCTAGCTCTTCTACCAAATGCTGGGATTAAAGGCGTGTGCCACCACCGCCACACTCTTGCTATGGCTCTAATAGCTCTGACCCCGGGGCAACTTTATTTATTAACATACAATCAAAATCACATTTCAGTACAATTAGAATACCACCACAGGACTCTGTCAGAGGTGAGGGTCTTAGACTGTGGGCTGAGTTGAACACCCAAATACACCACAGTGGGAGAGCATAGCTGAGCCTCAGGTGAGGAAACACAGTATCCCAGGGAGCAGAGGTAGTTCAGGAGCGAAGAGGTGGCCTGTTGGGACAGAGGCAGGGTGGGGCTGCAAGAGAAGGTCATCTACCCATTGGAGGAGTGTGCTAGGACCAGGGTCAAGGGCGGAAAAATTCCGAGCCAGAGCTGGGCCAAAAAAATGAGGGTTGTCCTGAAAACCCTGGGGGAGAAAAGTCCATGTAAGCTGTCTGGAGGACCCGGTGTCGGGGTCCTCCCAGGTGAAGGCACAGAGGAAGTGTGAGTCAGGGTGTAGAGGGCCAGTGAAGAAGGCATCTTCCAGGTCCAGAACAGTAAAGTAGGATGTGGCAGGAGGGATGCTAGATGGGAGGTTGTATGGGTAGTTAACTACTGGGCGTGTTCAAATAACTGCCTTGTTGATGAGGTGAAGGTCTTGAATGAACTAAGTGGTAAGCTCTGGAGGGCTTACGTATGGGAAGAATGGGGCTGCTGCAGGGTGAGTTGTAGTAATTAAAAGTCCCTGAGGTACAAGTCAGGTGATAACGGGCTTACGGCCTCAGCAGTAGGTTTCAGGGGAAAACAAAAATCGGGTCTGGAAGGGAACTGGCTGGTGGTGAGTAGTCACTACTGAAGTGGAGGTATCCCATACTTGGGGATCTACTGGGTAAGGGAGGGTAGGAACAGGCAGTCTGGGGTAGGAACCTGTGAGGCTATTAAGGGGAGAAGAAGGTGGGAATCGGGGCAGGGTGTGGGGGCCAAGGTGAGTGTAGTCCCAGAGTGACTGAGATTATCATGACCAAGTAGAGGTATAGGGCAAGTGGGTATGACTAGAAAAGAGTGTGAGAAGAATCATCCTGTAAGATACAGGCAAGTGACAAGGTCTTAAGTGGGAAGAAGGGGTCCTGTCCACCCCTGTGAC
Organism: Peromyscus maniculatus bairdii; assembly: GCF_049852395.1. Lineage (NCBI taxonomy): Eukaryota > Metazoa > Chordata > Mammalia > Rodentia > Cricetidae > Peromyscus > Peromyscus maniculatus. Next base: position 22,038,208 of record NC_134870.1, read on the forward strand.
AAATCAGTGAGGGAACTGTGGGACCCGAGTGAGAGGTTAAAATAGACTAGGTTAGCTCCTGTGTCATAGAAGAAAGTCAGTGGACTTACCTGCTGCCTGCAGCATTACCCTAGCTAGGCTCAGAGAGGGTGATGGGAGTCACCAAGGCCAGGCCACATCAGTCCTCTGCCAGGCTGAGGAGTCTGAAGGCTAGAAGAGTCTCGGACGCCAGTGTCAGTGAGGCTGTACCTCCGTAGCTTGACATAGAGGACAAGCCTGCGTGGGGGCATTCAGATTTCCAGTGTCCAGGCTGTCAGCCTATGGGACATGGCCTCCACAGTGCCTCTTCTCAGGCATTAAAAACTTTAAAAGCCGTTTTCACAATTCCTATTTGGGGCTTTGGGGACCCTCCTCTGTCCTTGTTCATTTCTTTCTAATGTCCAGCACTGACTGAAATGAAAAGGGTGGCCAGGACCGTGGCTCCCACTGGGGAGGCTGGGTCAAGGTGGGTATTACTGAACCATGGTCTCTTGTAGTCAACTTAGAAAAATGACCAGATTTTCATCAGCACGCTGCGTAATCTCTCAGAGCTTACCAAAATGAACGGTTTTGTCCGAGACCGTTTCCATACCCTGGAGGAGGCAGCTGCAAGACCATGAGATCTCACCTCTGGTGGCTGCTCTGACCCGGTTGGTAGTCCCAGTAGGGCTCTGTAGCTGGCATTACCACATCACCCACAGGGACTGTATTGTCCTCTAAGTAAGTTTGGTCTGCAGACTGTCTCACTGCTGCCTGAACTCGACCTCGCTCCTGGGGAGTGAGAGTAGAGGCCTGAATGACGTAGGAGTCATGTAGACCAGGTGTGAGAAGGTACCAGAGAGGATTGCCAGGTCGAGGGGGGAGGGGGGAAAAAGCCAATGACTTGGAATCGGCAACTCACTGACCAAAAGTTGATCCATTCTGGCAGAGAGCAAGTGTGTGTGTGTGGGGAGGGAGAGTGTAGCTTTCCACAGCCATGCCACGTGGTCACAGGAAGCCTGGACTCACCTCAGCACCAGATGAAAAGTTTCCATACTCCGGTATTAAGCCTCTCCCCTGACACAGTAATCCAAATCAAACCAAATCAAACTGAATTAAGAATTAAAAGTTCAGGTTTAATGAGTAAAATGCTCCCGGGTGATTTCTCAGCCCCCAAAGAGGAGATGAGGAGAAGACACCGAAAAACCATACGGCTGTTCTCTGGGAGACAGTTTAAATACCCTGTAGTGTGGTCTTGAGCATCTCCGGGGAGGATTTTCTGAGATGGGGCAGGGTTTGGAGAGAGAGAGAGATGGGGAAGGGGAGCTGAGGTGTAGCTTCCACCCAATCCCTACCTTCACTCCGCCATGTGGATTCTAACCCTCTGGAGCTGTAAGCCCCAAGTAAACTCTTGCCTTGGTCCTGGTGTTTTATCACATCAATTAACTGATGCAGACACCAATTGTCAGTTAATATAGGAGGTTTTCTTGTGATACAGAATTCAGTACCCATGGTTTGAGCATCAGAGAGGGATAATCACCTGCCCTTTGAGTTTGCAAAAGGCATGATTCCTAATTCTCTTTGGTGCACATTTCGTGAGCAGTAAGAAGGTTTTGACTAGAAATAAGAGGGAAGTAGAGTGAGTATTCCCAGAGAAGTTCCGTGTTAAGACCATCAGAGGCTAGTAAGCACTGGTCTTGTGGAAGTCAGCAAGTATAGTCATATTCCAAGCCTCTTTTGAAAGTCAAGTCAGGGAAGAAGAAAGGCCAAGCCAGAAGAATGAGCTCCTGGCTGCTGTGGAACTAACTCACTGTGTGGACCAGGCTGGCCTCAAACTCTCAGAATCGCCTGTTTGTGCTCCTTGAGTGCTGGGATTAAAGGTGTGCACCACTACTCCTGGCTCTGTCTGATTTTCTTAATTCAGTTGTTGAACTGAGCTACTGTGTAACATTTCACTTTTGACATTGTGGCAGGTTAGCTTTAATCATCAACTTGACAATCTAGAATCACCTGGAAGGGGAGTCTCAGTGAGGATTTGTCTAGATTTGGTTGGGCTGTGGCATGTCTCGGGGAAATTGTCTTGGTTATGTGAATTCAGGCTGGAAGGCCTGTCTACTATGGGCAGCACCATTCCCTGGGGGTGGGTCCTAGACTGTAAGAGTAGCGAAAGCCAGCAGAGCCCAGAAGGCATGTGTACATTCATTCTCTTTGTTCTTGACTATGAATGCTGCTAGCTATTTCAGGTTCCTGCCTTCTTCACCTCACAGTGATGGACTGTAACCTGGAATTGTGAGCAAAAATAAACGCCCTCTTCCCCAAGCTGCTTTTTGTCAGGGTAATTGATCACAGAAACTGACACACAACTAGGACAGAAATATATCCTAATTCTAGAAGATACTATTCATGCATCACAGATGAGGAGAATGGCATCAAGACTCCGCTGTTCCACCCATTTAGTCGCAGAGCAAGTGTCGAGACCAAGGTCTGATTCCCTGATTTCTGCTCCCTTGGCCTCCTTAGTAACTGGATCATTTCAACATGAAGTAGAAAGTGTAACGTGGATTTTTTTTAAATTTATTTCTATTTTTTGTGCATGGGTGTTTTGCCTGCCTGTGAGTCCATGTGAGGGTGTTGGATTCTGGAGTTATAGGCAGTAGCCATCTCTCCGGCCCCCATTTTTAAAAAATGTATGCCAGCACATCTGAGTCACTTTCCTTTTTGTTTGTTTTGTTTTGATTTTCAAGACAGGGTTTCTCTGTGAAATAGCCCTGGCTATCCAGGAACTCACTCTGTAGACCAGGCTGGCCTTGAACTCACAGAGATCCTCCTGCCTCTGCCTCAGTGCTGGGATTAAAGGTGTGCGCCACCACCGCCCATGTTGTAGCATGTATCTTAACATGGAGTAGAAAGTGCATTCACTTTCATTATTCAGATTTTACATTCCTTGGCTTTTACCTCAAGATTTTTCTTAATCATTGCTGTTATTGATTTATTGATAGAAGAAAGAAAACCGTGTCTTAGTTAAATACCTGACAAGACCATCTTAAGGGAAGGAGGTTTATTTTGGCTCACAGTCTGAGGTGCACCATGGGAGGGAATACAGGGAGGCAGGGTCGTATCACATCCACAGTCAGGAAACAGAGGTGAACGCTAGTGCTCCGCCCCCTCTCTCCTTTGATCAGTTCAGGCTCCAGCCTAGGGAATGGCTCCATTCAACACATTCAGGGTCGGTCTCATGAATTAACCTGAACTAGATAATCCTTTACAAATATGCCCAAAGGTGTTGATTCTGATCTCATGGGGATTCTAAATCCCTTCAAGCTGACAATCAAGATCAACCGTGGATAAAGCTACTCAAACATTTCTTGAGAATGATGTTTAAAGTGAAGTAAGAAGATGAGTGTAGTTGTATATTCCTGTAATACCAGCACTTGAGAGAGTGAGACAGAACGATCACACACAGACCAGCCTGGGCTATGAAGTGAATTCCAAGATACAGTCTAAGCTGCATGGTGAGACCCTGTCCTAAATGAGACAAAATAATCTGCATAATTATGTTAACCTTAAATTCAGAATGAAATCGATCTTTTATCAACAAACTCTGTTTTTAAAAACCTTTTCGGGCCAAATATGGTGGCATGCACTTTTAATCCCAGCACTGGGGAAGACAAAGGCAGGTGGATCTCTATGAGTTCAAGGCTAGACTGGCTGTTCTACCTAGTGAGTTCCAGGCCAGTCAGGGCTATACATTGAGATCATATATTTAAAAAAAAAAAAAAAAAACCAAAACTTTTAGGGCTGGAGATATTGTTTCCCCAATGCTTGCCTAATAGGTGTGAAGCTATGGGTTCAATCCCTATAATAACAAAAAGCTTTTAATGGAAAACCTGCAAGCCAACCCCACGGCAGAGATGCATGACAGGAACTATCTCACCCCAGCAGAGAGAGGAAGCAGAACTGCCTCCTGTGCCTGCATCACACCAGGTCCATGTGCTGGAGCTGATGCAGCTCCATAAGCAGTAGTTGTCATCTTTTTAAAAGTGAGGAAGAAAGGTAAGTCCAAAGTTAATTACTCCTGCCAAAAGCCCCACAGTAAGTAGACACTCCATAGACCAAAAGTCAGTTCTTTGAATGGATTTAGTGCATGTATGTATATAGTAGCAAAGTGCACGTGAGCCACAGCACACATGGAGGGTGGAGACCAACTTTGTGGAATCAGTTCTCTCATTTTTCTTTACATGGGTTCCAGGGTTTTAAAATCAGGTTGTCAGGCTTGTCTGGCAAATGCCTTTATGCACTGATCCATCTCACTGGCCCTAAGGTTAATTCATTGCCTCCAGAGTTCTCGGTTATGTTGTATGTTTTTTTTTTTAAAGATTTATTTATTTATTATGTATACAGTGTTCTGTTTGCATGTATCCCTGCAGGCCAGAAGAGGGAGCCAGATCTCATTACAGATGGTTGTGAGCCACCATATGGGCGCTGGGAATTGAACTCAGGACCTCTGGAAGAACAGCCAGTGTTCTTAACCTCTGAGCCACCTCTCCAGCCCCATGTTGTATGTTTTGTATAAAATGCTGGTATTTAAAATGCATCCTTAGAATTGTTCTTAGATGGTGTAAACTTTTACCATCTAAAGTAATATCTATTTGTAGTCTTTCCCAGTTTCTTGCCTATTTTCCCCCTGTTACTGCTCAATACACTCATTCCTTAAACGACAAATGGAAGACTTTACAGTATCAATAAAGCTAATAGTCCTAATGAAATTCCACGGTAGTGTACAAGTGGGCAAGAGATAAGATTCCGCCATATGCTGGGGTGGTGGTGGCTCACACCTTTAATCCCAGCACTCGGGAGGCAGAGCCTGGTGGATCTCTGTGAGTTTGAGGCCAGCCTGGTCTACAGAGTGAGATCTAGGACAGGCACCAAAACTACATTGAGAAACCCTGTCTTGAAAAAAAAATCAGCCATATTCATACATGGCTAGGCAGTTGTCTTCAAACAAACATCAAATTCAGAGATTTTTGTTAGGACCTGAGTATTCTTAAACCCTTTCTGCTGTTGGGTTAAATTATCCACAGGTTGAGTTCATTGCAGTAGCCCTGGCACTTGTAAAGACTGTGGGAATTCCCAGAGCAAACACAGCATTGAGAAGGGCCAATCCAACAGCCCAAATGCCTAAGGAAAAGCAACTGTGTAGGTGGGCTGTAGTTGCAGGTTTGTTCTCACCCAGCCAATTCAGAGCCTGGTACACTCCAGGGAAAGGAGGGATGTAGATGTGAGCCTTGATAAAGATACTTTAATGGGGTTCAGAGTTGTGCTGAGCCCAGAAAGAGCTTTCTCACCTGATGAGAGTAGGGCACAGTGGTAGCCTGGATCCATACCTAGTGATGCTCTGGGACACCCCAGACATGCAGAGTCTCTGGCCAGCCTAGGAGGTGGGAACATGAGTAGAGCTTCCTGTGGTGGTATCTTGAGGAGCTATCAGATCCTGAAACAATAAAAGTGTGACCTACCCAGCACCGGGGGACAGGCACACACCCTTAGAATTCTCAGAGAAGGCTTTTCTTTGCTGTGCAGTATTCTGTCTGCATAGATGAGAATGCAAAGCCCTTGAGAATTCCGCCCTTACATGAAGTGATTTAAGATCGAAACAGTTTTTCTTTCTACTGCGTTTTATCATTTGTGTGTTTAAATCATGATCTCCCTGTGCTGCCCTGGAACTCCTGAATGCTGGAATAGCAGGTGTATACCATCAGACCAGGCTTTTGCTGCATTTTAAAACAGACAAATAGAGATTTTTCAAGATGCTCAAGAAAAATAGTTTACATCTTTTTGTTATTTTTTGAGACAGAGTTTCTCTGTGTAACAGACCTTGCTGTTATATAGACCAGGCTAACCCCGAACTCACAGAGATCCACCTGCCTCTGCCTCCCAAGTATTGGGATTAAAGACGTGCACTACCATGCTTGGCTAATAGTTTGCATGTTTATTAAAGAATGATGTAGAGGCCAGCAAGATGGCTCAGTGTGTAAAAACACTTTCAGACAAACCTTTCATTTTGAGTTTGATCTCTGGGACCCATATCACAGGAGAGAACTAGCTCCCAGAGTTGTTTGTCCTCTGCCATTTAAACATGCACTGTGGCACCCACACCAACAGAGTATGTGTATTTACAAAGGGGGTGCTAGAGAGATGGTTCAGTGGATAAGAGTACTTGCTGCTCTTCCAGAGGATACAAGATTAGTTCCTAACACCTAGTATCAGGCAGCTCACAACTGCCTGTAACTCCAGCTCCAGAGGATTCAATGCCCTATTTGAGCTTCCACAGCCACCTCCATGCAGTGCGTGTGTGCACGCTCACAAACACATATACTAAGTAAATAAGTAAAAATGAATTTTATTCTCAGAAAGTGATTTAGCTGGTGTAGTTGGTACATTGGCGCACACCTTTAATCCCAGCTCTCAGAAGGCAGAGGCAGATGTCAGTTTGAGGCCAGCCTGTTCTATAGAGTGAGTTCCAGGACAGCCAAGGATCTGTAGAGAGATACTGTCTCTGAATGAATGCATGAATGAACGAAATGAAGAACGATTTACACTGGAAGTGTAGGTTGGTGAGAGGACCCTTGCCTAGCATGTGCAAAGCCCTTGGTTTAATCACTAGTACTCCAATTAAGTTGTTAGTTCACCCCCTTGCAGCACATGATCTGTATCCCTATGCCTGTTCTACCCCACTGCTTCTCTGATCTTGCCTAAACCCCTCCAGTTCCACCACTCGCTCTCCAGCTTCCTGCTCATCTGCGCCCAGAATTTCTGTGCTTCAGGATTCTTGTACTTGCGCATTTTCTTGATCTGGATGATACTCGTTGCACCCAGCACCCATCTCTTCATTCTCAAATGCCCATGCATCCTGCTTCCTCCAGGTCTCTGTTCAAATGTTACCTTGCCTGTGCAGCTTTCCCTTACTTTGTTACTCCTTAATCTGCTTTATTTTTCTCCAAGGCATTTTGCAGCATTGAGGATTCCCCATGAGGGCAGTAGCTCCATCTGCTTTTCAGTGATGTGCCCCACAGCACACTCAATAAACTTTATTAATGAATAGTGTTCTTTTGATAGTTCATTCACTAATTAGTTCTGCTAGGTATGAAGCATTACCAAATAGCAGAGAATCAAATATCAATAAGACCTTAATATAGTCATGCTTTGAGGAAACGTTGATGAGCAAAGCTAGTTTAAAATGTAGGGTGGTAGACTTTATAGATAAGTGACTGGAAATCCAGGAGAGCTTTGTGGAGGATGAGTGTCATGACTTGCTGCCACATACTTAATGGCTTCTCCTTGTTAAGCAATTGAATATAGTGTCATTAATGCTATTAAATTTTATAGTGTAAGTACTGATGTAACTTTTGGGGATAAGTGTAGTTGGAAATTTTCCTGTGTCCTGGCCGGCTGGTGGTTGAAACAAATCTCTCCCACTCAAGTCCCCCAAGTAAACACACAGAAGCTTATATTAATTACAACTATTTGGCCATTAGCTCAGGCTTATTACTGACTAGCTCTTACACTTAAATTAACCCATAATTCTTATTTATGTTTAGCCCTATGGCTTGGTACCTTTTCTTAGCTCTGCCTTGTCATCTTGCTTCCTCTGTGTCTGGCTGGTGACTCCTGACTCAGCCTTCCTCTTCCCAGCATTCTTCTCATCTGCTTGCCCTGCCTATACTTCCTGTCTGGCTACTGGACAATCAGCATTTTATCAACCAATCAGAGCAACACATATTCACAGCATACAGAAAGACATCCCACAGCACTTTCCCTTTTCTTTCTAATCAAAATGGAAGGTTTTAATTTTAACATAGTAAAATTACATATGATAGAACAGTTATCAAGCAAGAATTACAGTTACAATATCTAGTCTATTTATATTGGGCAAAATTAAAGAAAATATTCTGTCCTATATTTGTGAGTCTAAAGTTTCATATCTAATTTATCTTTTATCATATCCAAGGAAAATTGTAACTATCTAGTCTTCAACTACATCAAAGAACTCAGAAGGATATAATATTACCTAAGTAAACAAGAAATGCATGGGAAGCAACTTCCAAAATTCTGGAAATGACAGAGACCGCTACCCGCCTGGACAGTCACCCAAAGTTCCTCAGCAATGTTGGGACATCCTTCTTCAGCCCATAGGCCTAGAGTTTTTTAGTCACTTCTCCCTGTGTCCTGTAGAACGTCTGTCAGTCTCCTCTGTGAAGCAGGAACCTGAAGGACCATCTGGCCTTGCAAAGTTCAGTAGTCACCTTCCCATGGGTCCTGCATGTTCAGTTGATACAACATTTTGTCAAGCAGTGAAGGCAAGAACAGTTTCTTGACCAAATGGCTATTTTTGCCAAGAAGAAGATAAATTCCATATAGTGTGTCTTCAATGCCCATCTTTCTCTTTGAAGTAAATCGGTGCTGCCAGGAGCAGACGTGTCTCACTGTTGAGAAAGTCTAAGTTTTTAAAACATTGAAGATTATCTACCTAACTTAAATAAGTCTATGTATACCTGAAAACTTTACTAACATGACTATAAGTTTGACTATCATAGATGACTAATTATTAATCTGTATTTCTTAATTCTACGTTACAATTTCAGATGAGCTGCACAAACAATACGAGTAGAAATCTACATACAGTATAACAAAATTAACTTTAAATTTGTATCAATAAACTAAAAGCCATAGCAATGTAAAACATTTTAAACAAGTTGTTGATCTTTATCCTGTTATATCCTCTTTTTTATTATATTATTAATCTATAATATCCTCTTTTTTGTCTAATCAAAAAGAAAGGTTTTACCATAGTAAAATTACATATAATAGAACAGTTATCAAGCAAGAATTACAGTTACAGATAAGGAAGCTGATTCAGAAAGGACCAAGATCATAGAACTCACTCACACTTGGTGGATCTGAAATTCAAACATGGTTCTTTCTGGTTCTAGCTTATTCTTTAACTAAATGCTGGGCAGACAAAAAGAACTGTTAACATCCCAGAGCAGATGCTGCTCCTGTTATCTACAGCTCTCTACCTTCATCCCCTAGATGATTCTGGGATCCCTGCTGCCTACAGACTGAGAGCCTATAAATAGGTCTGTAAATAGACTGCCCACATACCTTTCCCAAGTTTACAGACAGAGCAAACAGGTGTGGTGGTGCATGCCTATTAATCCCATCACTGTGTCCAACACTTACAAGATTTCTCTAACAGTCTCGGAAATGGGCTAGAGTAAATATCATTCGGCTAAATAGGAAAGTGGGACTAGCTGGAGAAGCATTATTAGCTGTAAACACGAGATTCTCAATGCTAAACAATACTTGTCTGCAGAAGCAATGTCACTTTTACCTCATGTCAACTTGGCTTTCTCTTTAGGTAAACACAGTCATGGGCTTAAGAGAAAAAGCAAGATGAAGTTATTTTAATTGAATTAACTCCCTGTACATGGTAACTTGCTGTCTTAGAAAGAAAGATGGAAGATGGCTCAGTGGTAAAGTACGTGCTTAGCATCACAATTCCTGGGCCGGATCCTTAGTGCAAAAAAACAAAAACAATAGCATCCGAACTGACGACAAAAGTCAGATCCAATAGCAGCTAGCTGAAGCTTGGCAAGAAGAGAATAAAGTCAGGTGTGTGGATTCCCACCTCAGTGTATGGAATGCTGGGTGCTTTAGGTTAGGAACTGGAGTGGCCGATGCTCTACGAGGTATTTACACTATATGAAAAGTCACTTTCTGTAATTTAGAGGGAAGGTAATGACTTAACCAAACTCTCTCTCTCTCTCTCTCTCTCTCTCTCTCTCTCTCTCTCTCTCTCTCTGTGTGTGTGTGTGTGTGTGTGTGTGTGTGTGTGTGTGTGTGTGTGTGTGTCCTTTGGCACAGAGGCCCAAAAACATCTGGTATCATGCCTAATCTGGCTGTCAACTTGACTACATCTGGTGCCAGTTAAAATGCAAGCAGCTGGATACACCTGTGAGGGATTTTTCTTGATTGGAGAAGACCCACCCTAAATCTGAACCACGCCTTCTGGTGGCAGCCCACATAAAAGGACATGGAAGAAGAAAGCATTGCTTTTTGCCTGCTTGCCCCCACTCTGGTAAATTCATCCATCCTGGTGCTGAGGCATTCTTTTGCTGGTGTTAGAACCTACTTCTTCAGGATTTCAATGTAGCCTGAAGACCAGCAGCTCTTATGAATACTTATGAATACTCTGAGACACCAGCACCAGACTGGGATGGCTGAGACATCCAGTCTTATGAATAGACCATATTCTCAGGCTTTCTGTCGGGAGAAGCCATTGCTGGACTAGCCAGACCACAGCTTGCAAACCATTCTATTCCTTTAGAAAAACCTAACTAACACTATATAATGCATTTAAATTTAGTTTTAATTTAGCTGGTTTATAAACAAGCAGTTGTATTGATCTACTGTAATACATTCTTTGGTAATGTGTTTGAATTATAAAAGGTATTTCAAGTGTTGAAGGGAAATAGGAATTCTGTACTGCCTGGCATGTGCAGTAAAAGAATCTTTATAAAGACCATTTCCCCATGATGCAAGCTTGCGCCAGACTTCTCACTGAAAATTCTTTTTTCTTTTTGAGACATGGTCACAGTATCTAGTCCTGGCTGGCCTGGAACTCACTGTGTAGAACAGGCTGGTCTCAAACTCACAGAGATACACCTGCCTCTGCCTCCTGAGTGCTGGGGTTAAAGGTGTGCACTACAACACCTAGCCAATATGATGGACAATTCATATTTGAAAACCTATTTCATGTAAGACCTAGAGCATGCACCGCCACACCCTGCAGTCTAAAGCCCTGAGTTTGATCCCCAGCACTGCCTAACACAGGTGTAATTAAAAGTTTGTTTTATGTTGTAAAACCATGGACTTCCTGAAGCTACAGGCATGGCTGCATGAGAATGCTCTGCCCTGCTCAGCAGGGTGTGTGTAGCCTGGGCTAGCGGGCAGCAGGGTGCAACACAAGATGGAGTTAGCTAAAACCAGGACGAAATGGAAGTTATCTGGGCAGTTCAACTTACAGTTTCCCTTTAGCACGACAGTCTTCATAACAAACTGAAGTCAGCAAAAGAATGTGTGCATTCACATAAGTAATAAAAGCATTTAAACTGTCAGCATCTTGACAACACTGATAAATTCCACTGAAGGCTGAGCAGTGGTGGTGCACAACTTTAATCCCAGCACTTGGGAGGTGGAGGCAGGTAGAGCTCTGTGAGTTCAAGGCAAGCCTGGTCTAAGTAGTGAGGTCCAGGACAGTCAGGGCTACACAGAGAAACCCTGTCTCGAAAAACCAAATAAATAAATATAAATTCCACTGGGTAATTAATTTGGAGCATTTGGTCTTTTATTAGTATATATTGGTTATAATTGGTTTCATTATGACATTTCATATATATTCATATATATAATGTGTTAGATCATATTCACCTCCCTCCTTTATCCTTTTTACTTCCCTACCCTCCTAATTTCAATTATATTGCTGTGATTAACACCATACCCAAGGCATTTTGGTAGAAGAAAGGGTTCTGAGTTGTAGTCTTATCCTGGGAAATCAGGAGAGGAACTGAAGCAGAAACCATGCGAGAATCTGCTTAGTAGTTGGTTCACTGGCTTATGCTCAGCTAGCTTTCTTAATCAACCTAGGCCTACCTGCCTAGGTGCACACATGGTAGGCTTGGCCCTTCCACACTCAATCATCAATCAGAGCGTGACCACAGGCCAATCTGATCAAGAATTCAATTGATGACCCCTCGTCCCAGGTGTCTCTATGTGTCAGGTTGACAATAAAGCTAACGAGGACAGCCATCTCTTCCCCTCATCCATCTTCCCAACTAGTCCCCTTCTACTTTCCTGTCTCTTTTTGGGGTAGGGTAGAGATGGGGGGGTGACCTAATGAGTTTTGTTAGGGTTGTTTTGTCTGAGCTTGGGTAAGGGGTTATACAGGAGCATGGGCACCTACCAGTCGCTACACCGCTAAAGAAAATGCCTTGCCCCTGCCCCCAGCAATAGTTGAAACTACCTTGATTATACGTTAACACGAGTTAACAGATCCTTCATTAGGGGCGGGGGCCTTGTGAGCCGAGCCCCTCCTATACAATCAGATTTGGTGTGTGGTGGTGCATGACTTTAATCCCAGCACTCAGGAGGCGGGGCAGGCGGATCTTTCTGAGTTAGAGACCAGCCTGATCTACACAGTGAGTTCCAGGACAGCCAGGGCTACACAGAGAAACCTTGTCTTTAAAAAAAGAAGGGAAAAGATAAAAGCAACATCCATGTCATGCCTGGAAGACAGCATTCTACAACATTCCGCCGCTTCCTCCAGCTCTCATATTCTTTCTGCCTCTTCTGATGTTCCCTGAGCCTTGGAGGGGGTGATATGGATGTCTCACTTATGGCTGAGCAGACAATAACTTATCATTTTGACCAATCTAAACTTGAACTTAAGAATATTATCTCCTTTTCCTTACATGTCATTGACATTGCTGAGAAGAACAAGATTGTGCAGAAGCAGGAAAGTCTGGTCAGCCACAGGCTTGCGCTGTTTCAGAAACCGCGGTCAATGTTTGCCCAAACTGCTTTGGAAACACTCCACGGATCTACTGAAGATGAAAGTACGAATCTGTGTGTTTATCTGGCAGCTTTGTTCAGGGAGTGATAAATGCACTCGTCATTACCAGCAGCATATTGCTTCATACTTAAACGTCAACACACGCTGCTCCATAAACAGCCCCAGTATCATCATGTAAAATGAGACTGTTGCCGGAATCATTCTGGAATAAGCATTCCAGCACCAATGAGAGTGGAAGAGAGATCTCACTGGTGGCCCGAAGCCAGGATAGCTCCTGGAAGGCTTCAGTCCCAGGGCCAGTTTGCATTCTCATTTTATACTCAGACCATAAGGTGAGGTGGGCAAAGAAGTAAGATTTGACGGAAGCATATGTGGCAGTCACCAGGTTGTTAAGGGCAATGAACTTTCAGCTGTGTCTCCAGGTCATTCCGTTCCAGGTAGCCAGTGAAGTCATGTTTGGTAAACAGTGCAAGCAACGCTTTGAGTAAGTCACTGAATAAACTGATAAACCAGTACCTAGTAATTGGTCTTTTCTGCTTTAGTCTACTTCAATATAAGCAAACATTTAAAATGTTTTACTGTTCTGTATGTGTCTGTTTATATATGATGTATATGTGTGAGTGGACATTTGTGTGCCCTGGTGTATATGTGGAGATCAAGGGACAGCTTTCAGGAGTTGGCTTTGTTTCACTTTGTTTTGAGGCAGGGTTCTTGCCATGCTGTATACTACAGGCTAGCTGCTCCACAAGCTTCCAGGCAGTTCTTTCCCGAAATGGGAGTGTTGGAATTATAGACGCACACCACTACATCCGCTGTTTCACATGGCTGCAGGCGTGGGGTTCGGGTTGCCAGCCTTGTGCGGCAAGAGTTCTTACCTGCTGAGCCGTCTTGCTGCCCTGTAAACATTTTTGAATGGAAAATTCTGTTAAACAAATTTCCCACTTGGGGCTGGAGAAAATGCTCAGCCGTTAAGAGCACTTGTTGCTCTTGCAGGAGACCAGGGTTCAGTTTCCAGAATGCACATGATAGTTCACAACCACCCATAACTCCAGTTCCAAGAGATCCAATGCTCTCTCTGCCCTCTGCAGGTACTAGGCATGCACCTGGTACACATATAATCATGCAGGCAAAACACTCCACACAAAATGAAATAAATCTTTAAAAATTAAAAACAAAACAACGAAAATAAACATACCACCACTTAATAAGCAAAAATGTGGCCGTTTGTCTCCATATAACTATTAGAATAAACCTTGAACAAACTCAGCCAGACCCTGACCAAAGCCCTACACTGAGACGCCACAGCCCCTCCCCCATCACTGCCATTACCAAACCCAGGCACCCACTGTGACCCACATCCTGATAGCTGGGGTAAGGCAGTTTCTAAAGATAAAATGTTCTCGTTTGGACAAACAGCTCCAGGAGAGAAAAACTGTGGGCTTCTAGGTCGCCCCAGCAGTTGTATTTCCCAAACCTCCCCTATAAACCCAAAGTCTCCCCTCCGCCTCTGGCAGACACTCCTTACCGCTGTGCCTGCCCACTGATGTTTGAAATGACCAGTCCAGCTGACTCGGTCTCTCTGGTCTCTTTTCTGCGTCCTGTGTCTTTTAGCTGCCTCCAACCTAGTGAAACAGCGAAGGTTTCAGGGGTGGTTTGTTGTCTGTTCCATAGTCAGCTGTTTTGTGACGGGGCCTCACTGTGTAACCTTGACTAGTCTAGAACTTGCTATGTAGACCAGGCTGGCCTCAAACTCACAGAGCTCCACCTGCCTCTGCCTACCAGTGCTGCAACTAAAGATGTGCATCAGTAGGCCTGGCTAACAACAAAGATTTTCTTTTTTTTTTTAATTTATTTTTTTAAAATTACACTCATGATATTAATCACATTTGTGGTATTCATAGATTACATTTGCAGTATTCATTCAATTATATATATATATAAAATTTTAAATGTCGAATGTCATTTCTTGAAGGAGGTAGGAGGTCTTAAATACAGGCTTACAGCACAATGGGAGGACCCCGGAGGGCAGAAGTTTGCTACTGATGGTTTACAATCTTGCATCTAAGCTGTTAACACCCATTATTCAGGATACACAGACAAGGAACTTCCCTTAAGCATTCAGGAGGGTGGAATCTGGCAGGGAATTAGCATTGGGAGAATATCAAGGTCAAGGTCTGCAAGCAAGGCAACAGTTACCCAAAACGGGGGCCAGGACCCTGCAGGTCCCCCTTTTATTAAAAAATGAGTTTCTGACTTGGGTTGCGGGGGACGTCAGCAGGTCACCTTACCCGTCATAGAGACGCCTGCCCAGGCCACACAGGTGCTCTGTCTTAGGTTGGTGAGTGCCCTCCAGGCATTACCCATCTCTGAATACTCATTATCATACCAGCTCAATCGTATGTGAGCTGCATGGTTAATTGCTGCCAAAGATCTCAAAGTGGCACTGGGCTTGCAATCTGTGTGTTCGATACAGAAAAGACCAACAGAGGTCCTATCTCACCCATAGCCAGTATGCTAAAGGCAACTGAGCCATTCCCTTCCTTAACGAGCCATACTGTACGTTGGAGTCCTTGTATGATAGTATCCCAAAAGCAACTGGAACTTTAGTTTATAAATTTATAATTTTCACAGCCAATCGAGATGTATATAACTACTGAATTAAATTTATCATGCCCAATAGAATGAAAGATTAACTAACTGGTAGCTACTTTTGTTGCCAGGGTCTCCACTGTGCTAGCTATAGTAAGCAATTATAAAATAGTAATCCCAGAAACAGTAGCAGCGGTGTGCGCCATTGTTATAACAGCAACAGCAGCAGCAGCAATGTCAAATTCTCTTCTGGATTGTGTGGACATCCACTGGCATGGATACAACTCCAGGAACACGAACCGCCAAGGCCCATTTTTCTTGATTCCAGCATGACTTTGGCTGGCAGCTCTTCTGGAGAATCCAATCTCATGGCTACAGTTCCTAGGCTTACATTAATGCTTGCCAAAGCTGGCCATATTGGGCTCTCAATCTCCATTGGCATCAGAAGGGTAGTTTTTTCATGATGACCCATTAGGTCTCTGTCATGTTGGGCTTCAGCAGCAGCCACAGGGCGCATTCAGTGCTCAGGAATCCAAAGAGGAACCTCATTGTCCTGAGGAAAGACAAACCAAACTCCGGGGCCACAGCAAAACTAGATCGGGTCTCCTCCACGTGCTAGTAGAAAGATCCTTCCATCGCTCCAGAAGTTGATTTGCAACAGGAGCCCTCCAGTGCTTATCTGCATCAGATCCTCCAGCAGAGTCCACCGATAAAAAAATTTAAATTATATAAAACAAGGGAAAGAATAGAATGTGGAGAGGAATGATGAGTCCCTAGTTCTCCTTTATTTTTAACTTTAGTAAAATGTTTGTTTGTTTAATATTTCAAATTTTTCTATTTTTATTTATTTTTTATTGTTTAAAATTAATTAATTAATTAATTTTTCTATTATCATCTTGATAGAGTATGTATTCTTATCTTAATAGTTAGATGTTTCATTGAGGCTTGCTCAGTAATTGAGTAAAACTGAAATTTATTATAAGCCACAGTCGTCCTAGGGACCTCCATGCTATATATATAGCCTCCATGGTTCTGTGGGTTGTAGTCTGATTGTACTTTATTTTATATCTAGAATCCACTTATGAGTGAGTACATACCATGACTGTCTTTCTGGGTTTGGGTTACCTCACTCAGGATGATTTTTTCTAGTTCCATCCATTTGCCTGAAAATTTCATGCTTTCATTGTTTTTCTCTGCTGAGTAGTACTCCATTGTATATATGTACCACATTTTTTTCATCCATTCTTCAGTTGACAGGCATCTAGGTTGTTTCCAGGTTCTGGCTATTACAAATAGTGCTGCTATGAACATAGCTGAGCATGTATCTTTATGGTATGAATCAGCATTCCTTGGGTATATGCCCAAGAGTGGGATGGCTGGGTCTTGAGGTAGTTCGATTCCTAATTTTCTGAGAAACCACCATACTGATTTCCACAGTGGTTGTACAAGCTTACATTCCCACCAACAGTGGAGGAGTGTTCCCTTTGCTCCACATCCTCTCTAACATTGACTATCAATGGTGTTTTTGATCGTAGCCATTTTGACAGGTGTAAGGTGGTATCTCAGAGTCGTTTTGATTTGCATTTCTCTGATGATTAAGGATGTTGAGCATTTCTTTAAATGTCTTTCAGACATTTGTGATTCTTGTTTTGTGAATTCTCTGTTTAGCTCTTTAGCCCATTTTTTAATTGAACTGTTTAGTGTGGTGGTAATCTAATTGTATTGAAATATTATTTTGATTTGTACTGAAATATTAATTTGATTGTATGTTAATAAATAAAGTTGTCTGGGGGTCAGAGCTATTAGAGCCATAGCAAGAGTGTGGCGGTGGTGGCACATGCCTTTAATCCCATAGATATCTGTGTGTTCAGGGTCAGAGCTATTAGAGCCATAGCAAGAGTGTGGCGGTGGCAGCACACGCCTTTAATCCCATAAGATCTCTGTGCGTTCAGGGATACAGCCAGCATTGGAGACATATGCCTTTAAGACCTAGGGGGCTGTACATTCAGACAGTGACGAGGCAGTCATGTGTTTGGGTTTACAACCAATGAGAAGGCAGAACAACATACTTTAAAAATACGAACCGACAGGAGGTAGGTCTCTTTTCGCGAAGCTGGGACAGCAGGAGGAAGGGTGAGATTTTAGCTCTGAGCTCTGACCTCTCGGCTTTCTCTTTTACATTGTTTCTGTGTTTCTTATTTAATAAGACGGTTGGTTACATCTACAAATGGCGCCCAACGTGGGGCAAGAGTTTCCACCTAAAACCTGAGAAAAGATTCTAAAACGGAACTAAAAACAGCTTCCTAATTGTCTCTCTCAAATGAGCGGCAGCCTGCCGGTTTGAGCTACTGGCGGGTTCCTAGCATGCAAGCTTGATCTGCAGTATGGCGGGAATGAGGCCTCTGCAAGTGGCACATTAAGCTGCATGGTGGATTTAGCCTTTGCTAGTACAAAACAAAAAGAGGTTTCTGGGCTACACGCTGCTTTGATAAGAAGCTTAGAACCACTATTTGATGGCTCCCAAAGCTGGCGTAAAATATACCACCGCCATGTTGGGAAGCTGAAGTGGGAGGAGCCAGCAGCCACAGCACCGTTTCAGGCTTAGAAGGCTGCAGTTTAAAGCAATAGGCTCAAGGTAATATAAAACATAAGCCACATAAAGATGGCTACCACACAGAGAATCTGGATTATGTTCTCTTTGATATTCGTAACTGAAGAGAAACATTTGATTGCAAAAGCTGTTAAGTTATGCCAAAATGTGTATTTTAAAGGTACCTTGACTTCAAAATTTGGCTATAAGGATATGTTGCTTTGGAAAAGAGGCTCTGCTTTTGTTTCTACAGAAAGCCAGAGCCTATGGATTTGTTCCAGATCAAGATACATCAGGTTTGACCAGCCAAGACCACCTGAAGGTCTCCGATGACACCATGGCCCAGATGATCCAACATCCAGAATCGTTTCAAAGCAACTGGCTCAGACGATACAGCCTCATGGACTACTCCATGATCCTAAAATTGTCTTTGTGTCCCCATAAGATACAGCGCCCCCCTCCAGCAGGAAGTAGTAAGAGAAACTACGCCCAAATTCCCAAATATACCAAGCTTGCTTTGGAGATGTGTAAAAGTTAAAACCTTCCTTTTTAAAAAAAGAAAAGGGGAAGTGCTGTGGGACAGTCTGTATGTCAAATTACTCTGATTGGTCAATAAATAAAACACTGATTGGCCAGTGGCCAGGCAGGAAGTAGGTGGGACAAGGAGAGAGGAGAATTCTGGGAAGCAGAAGGCTGAGGCAGAGAGACACTGCCAGCCGCTGCCGCCATGACCAGCAGCATGTGAAGACGCCGGTAAGCCACCAACCATGTGGCAAGGTATAGATTTATGGAAATGGATTAATTTAAGCTGTAAGAACAGTTAGTCAGAAGCCTGCCACGGCCATACAGTTTGTAAGCAATATAAGTCTCTGTGTTTACTTGCTTGGGTCTGAGCGGCTGTGGGACTGGCGGGTGACAGAGATTTGTCCTAACTGTGGGCAAGGCAGGAAAACTCTAGCTACAGTTTAGTATTTTGATGTCTAGTTTCTTGAGTTCTTTATATACTGTGGAGATCAATCCTCTGTCAGATGTGGGGTTGGTGAAGATCTTTTCCCATTCTGTTGGCTGTCTTTTTGTCTTATTGACTGTGTCTTTCACCCTGCAAAAGCTTCTCAGTTTCGAGAGGTCCCATTAATTAATTGTTGTGCTCAGGGTCTGCGCTGTTGGTGTTATATTTAGGAAATGGTCTCCGGTGCCAATGCGTTCGAGAGTGCTTCCTACTTTCTTTTCTATTAAGTTTAGTGTAACTGGATTTATGTTCAGGTCTTTGATCCACTTGGACTTGAGTTTTGTGCATGGTGACAGATATGGATCTATTTGTAATCTTTTACATATCGACATCCAGTTATGCCAGCACCATTTGTTGAAGATACTTTTTTTTTTCCATTGTATAGTTTTGGCTTCTTTGTCAAAAACCAGGTGTTCACATGTGCATGGGTTAATGTCAGGGTCTTCAATTCGATTCCATTGGTCCGTATGTCGGTTTTTATACCAGTACCAAGCTGTTTTTATTGCTATAGCTCTATAGTAGAGTTTGAGGTCAGGGATGGTGATGCCTCCAAAGGTTGCTTTATCATATAGGATTCTTTTAGCTATCCTGGGTCTTTTGTTTTTCCATATGAAGTTGAGTATTTTTCTTTCCAAGTCTGTGAAGAATTGTGTTGGGATTTTGATGGGGATTGCATTGAATCTGTAGATTGCTTTTGGTAAGATTGCCATTTTTACTATGTTAATCCTACCTATCCATGAGCATGGGAGATCCTTCCATTTTCTGATATCTTCTTCAATTTCTTTCTTTAGAGATTTAAAGTTCTTGTCAAAAAGGTCCTTCACTTGTTTAGTTAGTGTTATCCCAAGGTATTTTATATTATTTGTGGCCATTGTAAAGGGTAATGTTTCTCTGACTTCTTTCTCAGCCCTTTTATCATTTATGTATAGGAGGGCTACTGATTTTTTTGAGTTGATCTTGTATCCTGCCACTTTACTGAAGGAGTTTATCAGCTGTAGGAGTTCCCTGGTAGAGTTTTTGGGGTCACTTATGTATACTATCATATCATCTGCAAATAGTGAAAGTTGGACTTCTTCCTTGCCAATTTGTATCCCTTTGATCTCCTTTTGTTGTCTTATTGATCTAGCTAGAACTTCTAGTACTATATTGAATAAATATGGGGAGAGTAGACAGCCTTGTCTTGTTCCTGAATTTAGTGGTATCACTTTGAGTTTCTCTCCATTTAATTTGATGTTTGCTGTTGACTTGCTATAAATTGCCTTTATTATGTTTAGAAATGTTCCTTGTATTCCTGATCTTTCTAAGACCTTTATCATGAAGGGGTGTTGGATTTTGTCAAAGCCTTTTTCAGCATTTAATGAGATGATCATGTGGTTTTTTTTCTTTCAGTTTGTTTATATGGTGTATTACATTGACAGATTTTCGTATGTTGAACCATCCTTGCATCCCTGGGATGAATCCTACTTGGTTGTGATGGATAATTGTTTTGATGTATTCTTGGATTCGGTTTGCCAATATTTTGTTGAGTATTTTTGCATCAATGTTCATGAGGGAGATTTGTCTGTAGTTCTCTTTCTTTGTTGCATCTTTGTGTGGTTTGGGTATCAGGGTAATTGTAGCCTCATAAAAAGAGTTTGGTAGTGTTCCTTCTGTTTCTATTGTGTGGAACTTTGAAGAGGATTGGTATGAGTTCTTCTTTGAAAGTCTGGTAGAATTCTGCACTGAAACCATCTGGTCCTGGGCTTTTTTTGGTTGGGAGACTTTTGATGACTGTTTCTATTTCTTTAGGGGTTATTGGTCTATTTAAATGGTTTATCTGGTCTTGATTTAATTTTGGTATGTAGTATTTATCCAGAAAATTGTCCATTTATTCCTGGTTTTCCATTTTTGTGGAGTACGGGTTTTTGAAGTATGATCTGATGATTCTCTGGATTTCCTCGTTGTCTGTTGTTATGTCTACCTTTTCATTTCTGATTTTGTGAATTTGGGTGCTCTCTCTTTGCCTTTTGGTTAATTTGGCTAGTGGTTTGTCTATCTTGTTGATTTTTTCAAAGAACCAACTCTTTGTTTCATTGATTTTTTGTATTGTTCTCTTGTTTTCTATTTCGTTGATTTCAACCCTCAATTTGATTATTTCCTGGCGTCTATTTCTCCTGGGTGAGTTTGTTTCTTTTTGTTCTAGAGCTTTCAGTTGTGCTGTTAATTCATTGGTATGGGATTGCTCCATTTTCTTTATGTGTGCATTTAGAGCTATGAATTTTTCTCTTAGCACTACTTTCATAGTGCCCCATAAGTTTGGGTATGTTGTACTTTCATTTTCATTGAATTCTAGGAAATCTTTAATTTCTTTCTTTATTTCTTCCTTGACCCATTGATGTTTCAGGTGGGCATTATTCAGTTTCTATGAGTTTGTGGGTTTTCTATAATTTTTGTTGTTGTTGAGGTCTAACTTTAAGGCATGGTGGTCTGATAAGATACAGGAGGTTATTCCAATTTTTTTGTATCTTTTGAGATTTGTTTTGTGTCCAAGCATGTGGTCAATTTTTGAGAAGGTTCCATGGGGTGCTGAGAAGAAGGTATATTCTTTTGTGTTAGGATGCAATGTTCTGTAGATATCTATTAAGTCCATTTGAGTCATAACATTTGTTAGGTCCTTTATTTCTTTGTTAAGTTTCAGTCTGGTAGGTCTGTCTTTTGGTGAGAGTGGTGTGTTAAAATCTCCCACTACTAATGTGTGGGGTTGATGTGCATTTTAAACTTTAGTAGTGTTTCTTTTATGAATGTAGGTGCTTTTGTATTTGGAGCATAAATGTTTAGAATCGAGACTTCATCTTGGTGGATTTTTCCTGTGATAAATATGTAATGTCCATCCTGATCTCTTTTGATTGATTTTAGTTTGAAGTCTATTTTATTAGATATTAGGATAGCTACACCAGCTTGTTTCTTAGGTCCATTTGCTTGGAAAGCCTTTTCCCAGCCCTTTACTAGGAGGTAGTGTCTGTCTTTGAAGTTAAGGTGTGTTTCTTATATGCAGCAGATGGATGGGTCCTGTTTTCTTATCCATTCTGTTAACCTGTGTCTTTTTATAGGTGAGTTGAGACCATTGATATTGATGGATATTAATGACCAGTGATTGTTAATTCCTGTTATTTTTTGTGGTTGTGTTGTGTTGTCCTTCTTTGGTGTATGTTGGTGTGGGATTATCTATTACTTGATTTTTCATAGATGTGTTTAGCTTCTTTACGATGGATTTTTCCCTTCTAGTGCTTTCTGTAGGGCTGGGTTTGTGGACAGGTATTGATCAAATCTGGTTTTATCCTGGAATATTTTGTTTACTCTGCCTATGGTGATTGAGATTTTTGCTGGGTATAATAGTCTGGGTTGGCATCTGTGGTCTCTTAGTGTCTGCATGAGATTTGTCCATGACCTTTTAGCTTTCATAGTCTCTATTGAGAAGTCTGGTGTTATTCTGATGGGTTTGCCTTTATATGTTACTTGGTCTTTTTCCTTTGCGGCTCTTAATATTTTTTCTTTGTTCTGTGTGTTTAGTGTTTTGATTATTATGTGGTGAGGGGACTTTTTTTTTGGATCCAGCCTATTCGGTGTTCTGTAAGCTTCTTGTGTCTTCATAGGTATTTCTTTCTTTAGGTTAGGAAAGTTTTCTTCTAGGATTCTGTTGAATATATTTTCTGTGCCTTTGAGTTGGTATTCTCCTTCTTCTATCCCTATTATTCTTAGGTTTGGTCTTTTCATGGTGTCCAAAATTTCTTGGACCTTTTGTGTTACGACTTTTTTGTCTTTGGTGTTTTCTTTGACTGACAAATCTATTTTCTCTATTGTGTCTTCAGTGTCAGAGATTCTCTGCTCCATCTCTTGCAATTGGTTGGTTATGCTTGTTTCTGTAGTTCCTGTTCGTTTAGTCAGGATTTCTATTTCCAGCATTCCCTCAGCATGTGTTTTCTTTATTGTCTCAAATTCATTTTTCAGATCTTGGAATGTTTCTTTCATCTGTTTAATTGCTTTTTCTTGGCTTTCTTTGATTTCTTCCCATTTTTGTTCTTTTTTTTTCTTCCATTTCTTTAATGGAGTTTTTCATTTCCTCTTTAAGGGAAGTTTTCATTTCCTCTTTAAGGGCCTCTATCATCTTCTTAAAGTCATTTTTAGGATTGATTTCTTCTGTCTTGGTATGTTCAGGTCTTGCAGGTGTAGAATCACTAGGTTCTGATGTTGCTATATAGGTCTTTATGTTGTTGCCTGTATTTTTGCACTGGCATCTACTCATCTCTTCCTCTGCTCAGTGCAGGTGGTGTCTGTGTCTGAGAGTGCCTCTCTTGTTCTAAGTTTTAGTCTTGATTCACTGGGAGTTCTTGGTTAAATTGGTGCTATTGGGCTGTTTCTTCAGGAGCAACTGATCTCATTCGGTGAAGTATATACTTATGATTCTGGTGATCTGGTTTGGTGGCTGGGCACTGCCTTCTTCTGTGTTCCCAGGTCACGTTTTGTTCATTCATCAACTCCTCAGCTGATCTTGTTTCTTCAGACTTCAAACTGTAGGCATCTGAGTCCTCTCCCAGATGGATTTCAGCTGAGCAGGGTAGTCTCACCAACACCTCCAAGTTGTTGGGTTTTGCAGGATCAGCAGCTGGGCCCTGGGTTGGCCTCAGATGGAGTGTTCAGATTCATTCTGGTTCTGTCCCACGGAGATAGCTTCTTCCCCAGGTATTAGGATTAAAGGCATCCCTGTTCCAAGCTCTTGATTAAGAGCTTGTTTTCACTAGCTCTTCAGCGGGTAATAGCTCAGTTTCTGTTCTTTATTGCAATTGTGTTTTGGCTGCCGCCTGCTGGGCCTGCCTGCCTCCGTGCAGGGCTTGTCTGCATCTGCCGGGCCGTCTACCTCTGCAGGCTGCCACCGCGGGCCTACCTTCCTCTGCTTGTCGCTGCTGCTGTGCCTGTCTACCTCTGCAGGCCGCTGCTGGGCCTGCCTGCCTCTGCCGGGCCTGTCTACTTCCGCGGGCTGCCGCTGGGCCTACCTGCATCTGCCAGCTGCCACCGGGCCTACCTGTTTCTTCGGGCCACCGCCAGGCCTGTCTGTCTCTGCCGGGCCTACCTGCCTCCGCCTGCCGCCGCCGCCACTGTGCCTGTCTACCCCAAAGATTTTCTTAACACAATGTGACTTCTGTTTAGTTCATGGAAAAGCACTCCCATTTCTAGAGTGTGGAGAAATCCTCTCTTCACAATGAGCCAAATGTTAGAAAACCAGAGGAGTGTGTTCTTTGAACCATTTCATTCTTTCCACAAATGGATAAACATCAGAAAAAGGATTTAAAAAATATTCCAGCCAGAAATGGGTGTTAATGATCACACTGGTGTCCTCTCCCCTTTTCTGACTGTTGCCTGCTGCTTCAGTTTCATATAACTTGGATCTCTATTTTCCTTTGGAATGGAAGTCAGGGATCACTACATAGAATATTAATAAATGAGAATGTCTGAGTTCTAGAAACCAACATAGCCCTGTAGCATAGTGTAAGTCCAACCTTTTCAGAATCTGTCCCTGGACACTCCTAGCTATTTAAATCATACTACAAATTGACATCTCCTATAGCAAAGCTGAGTTTTTGCAAGGTCTTATCTTCCATCCAACCTGATGCATTAGCTACTTAGCGTGGTGAGCAGGTCATTCATGAAGTACAGCTGAATGTCTCTGTTAAAACAGTGAGAGAAAGAGGCAGCAGTAGGCTCCTTTGGGCAGATGGTGAATGGCCGTGGAAAGGCCCAGGCAGAAGTCTGATGTCAGCTCCATTGGGAAGCTGTGGCCAGGGGAGAATGAGCTTCCTATTGTGGAATAGTATTTTAAGATTGTTACATGTGTTTATGCTGTGGAATGCTTGTTTAATGATGCAAAGATGTGTTGCATTCTTTTATGTTGCATTTTTGTTTAACTCTGTAAAGCTGTATTACTTTGCCTTTCTAAAACACCTTAATGATCTAATAAAGAGC
Source organism: Peromyscus maniculatus bairdii (assembly GCF_049852395.1). Lineage (NCBI taxonomy): Eukaryota > Metazoa > Chordata > Mammalia > Rodentia > Cricetidae > Peromyscus > Peromyscus maniculatus. Next base: position 22,063,021 of record NC_134870.1, read on the forward strand.
TGGATGGCCAATAGCTAGGCAGGAGAGAGAAACAGGTGGGGCTGGCGGGCAGAGAGCATAAACAGGAAAAATCTAGGCCTGGGAGAAGAGGGAGGCGTGAGAAAAGGAAGAGAGGAGGTTGCCAGGGGCCAATCACCCAGTCACACAGCCAGTCACAGAGTGAGAAGGAAAGAGGTATATAGAACAGACGTAAAGCCTAAAGGCAAAAGGTAGACAGAATAACTCAAGTTAGAAAAGCTGGCTAGAAACAAGCTAAGCTAAGGCCAGGCATTCATAAGTAAGAATAAGTCTCCATGTATTTATTTGGGAGCTGGTTGGTAGGAGGGGAAACCACTACATTTTGGCATTCCAACCTGGGCCCATATTTCCATGTAAGGCCTGAGAAAGTTGGGGGAAAGGTGTGTGTGGGGGTGTGTGTGGGTGTGGGTGTGTGGGGGGTGTTATGGCTCCATGAGCTGTGGGGAATACAGGTGCTACCACCACGCCCAGCTCATAACTTCATTCTTAAACAGCTTCCTCACCAGGGCTGTAAGGTCATTCTGAGCAGCACCTTCTGGACATCTGGCTACTTCCCCAGTGGGCTACTGATCCTCTGTCTCCACTTGTCAAAGCTGGGGGTGGGGGTGGGGGGCTCGCTGGCCACCCAGCCTAGCCTACTGCATAAATTTCAGGTCTGTGAGATACCCTGGGCCAAAAAAAAAAAAAAAAAAAGTGGACAGTGCTTGAGAAACAACACATGAAGTTGTCCTCCTGCCTCCAAACACACATATGTGCATGCACACCCATATACACACACACTCACTCCCCCACCCCCACCCCCCCACCCCCCACTCCAGCTGCTCCCAGGAGCAATGGAGAAACAGCTGAGCTTGGGAGTGTGTCCTTGGTTTGAATCCTGGCTCCACCACATGACCCTTCTGAGCCCCACCTGCCTCTGTCATAAGCCACTGGTAAGCTTTTCTAATGTGCAACTAGCACTGGTCTTTCTGAGACCCCGAGAAAGGCTCTAGTCTCTTGTAGTGACATTAAAAAAAAATTCCTGTCTATAAACCACCCTCCCCAAGTTATATCAGCCTCAGCTCTTGCTGGATCTTCCCCTACCCCCACCCCACAGAACTGCTCTGGGAGTTAAGCAGGTTCTTTTCATAAAGCACCTGGTGTGTAGTAGATGCTCAGTTAATGTTACTTTTCTCCAGTATAGCCCATAAAAAGGACGGAAAGACAGACAGGAACTCAAGTGGGTATGTTTGTTACATGCCCCTTTAATGTCCTCTGCTGTGGTATTCACGAGCCCAGCCTCACTCTAAGAGTGAGGTCCAGGCATGAGCAGCGAGAGGTGCTACACCCTCTGGCTCTTCGGGGAGGCATCCTTGTCGTCAATGTGGCTGTGGATCCATTCTAGGTAGCGGCTTACTTTGGTGTAGACGCCATAGTTGTTGAGGTGCCCACAGCCCTCACCCCAGCTCACTAGGCCCACAAGGAACCAGGTGCCCCGAAAGAAGACCACCATAGGTCCTCCACTGTCCCCGTCACAGGCGTCCCGGCTGTCACCAAGGATGCCCGCACACAGCATGTTCTCCGAGACCACGTTGTTCATGACCTGCATGCACTCATTCCGTGGGGCCACAGGGATGCGGATGAAGGTGAGGACGGAGGTACGGTTCCTCCTCCCGTCTTTAACTCTGTCACTCTGATAGCCCCAGCCTGTCACCACCGTCTCCCGGCCGGCCCGAGTGAGCTCCCGCTCTGCCAGGCCGTTGTCCGGCAGGCAGATGGGCACTATGGTCTTAGAGAGAGTAGCTGGCTGGGCCAGGCGGAGCAGGGCGATGTCGTTGTCACTGGTGCTCCGACTGTAGTTAGGGTGGACGAGGACCTCCTTGATGTCCAGGTCCAATTCCCAGTGGTCCCTGCGCCGCAGATCATACTCACCTGCAAAGCAAGGACACTATCAGAGTAGGCTGGGAGGGGGCGGGAGGAGCCTGCCTGTCCTCAGTGCTTCTGCTGCCCAGCTGCGCGAAGCCCTGAGCTGGGTCCCCGTGCCCCAGATCCTTAGCAGAGGTGAGTTTTCCTGCCAGGAGCATTAGAAGATGGGCCCAAGGGCATAAGTTCCTAAGGGGCAGAGGGCCCGCTCTGCACTCAGAATCCACAGTGGAAAGAACAGAGAAGCCAGAGACGCCTGTAGACGGCAGGAAGGGAACAAAAGTCAACGCTGCTGGAGAGACTAGCTCCATGGCGGCCAGACCCAAAGGGGGTTGGTCATCAGCAAGCCCCAGGCGCTGCTAGGAACAATGGTCTGGACCACAGAGAAGAGACAGGTCCTCCCTACCAGCTGATGGCTCCGGGAAGCAGGGCCACAGGCCGCTGTCCACGATGAAGGTAGATCATATCGATTTTGTCATTCTCAGGGTACCCTTTCTTTTATTATGCATGCCCTTGCATATGTATGTATGTGTGTGCTTGTGTCCATGGAGGGTGCCTGTGTGTGTGTGTGTGTGTGTGTGTGTGTGTGTGTGTGTGCATACAGAGGCCAAAGGTCAATGCTGGGTGTCTTCCTCGATCGCTCTCTACCTTATATACCTCTCACTGAAGCTGAAGGTCACAGATGCAGCTGGACTGGCTGGCCAGCAGGCCCCAGGGACCCTCCTGTCTCTGCCTCTTAGCCATACACTGCCACATCTGGATTCTACGTGGGTGCTGGGCATTGAACTCAAGTCCTCATCTTAACCCCTAGGCTATTCCTTGGCCCCCTTTTCTTCTTTTTGGTATAGTGTTTACTAAAAGCCCCTCCAGAAATCGTCACAGAGTAGGGCCTAGACTTGGGGACCCTCAGACTCCTGGGGGGAGCAGCTAGCAAGGCGGGCCAGTGTTGACGCCGCTCCACCCTGTCAGTCTTTGTGAAACTCACACAGAGTCCTGGGTCTGACCATGGCCAGGCGCTGAGGCCTACACAGAGCTGGCTCCCTAGGAGTGGGAGTGAGGAGACCTGGCTGTGTGACACCCCTCACTTACAAACGTGTGGACCTAGGTCTGAAATGAGCTGACTGGAGTCCCAGTGTGAACCCGTCCGTGCTAACACAGATGCCTCTGTCCCCCAAGCGTCCTCTGTGGAGCCGAAGTCACTGTCAGCACCGCCCACCCTGGGGCAGCAAGCCTGCTTCCCCTGCTCCATCCCTGGCCTCCGGCTGCTCCTGCCCGGCTGCAGCCCTCACCAAGCCTCACGGTAAGCTTCTTGGTGTTCTCCATGCAGTGGGCCGCCGTCAGCACCCAGGAGGTGTGGATGAGCACTCCTCCGCAGGCCAGCTTCTTCTTGGAGTCCAGGAGGATTGCCTGAAAGTAACATCACAGGGCTGCCTCTGACAACTCCTAGCACGGGATCCAAGTCTTACATGGCTCTCAGTAGTTCTCAAGCACTCCCCTGCATTCCTGGTCCCACGGGCACACGTAGACTTAAGGTCTTTCCCAGTGTTTTCTCTTTGTTACGCGGTCTGGTGTTGGCCTGTGTCAGGGCATCTCTCTGACATAGCCTATGCAGTTCCTATAGTCACCTTCTGCCAGACCAGGGTCAAAGCGCTCTCCTGCTGGGGCTTGGGCCAGGCCTTGCATCCTCAGGGAAACCTTTGTGGCACTCAGGCTGCTTGAGGTATCTCTCTTGGGCCTCCCTCTGCCCCCGTCCTGATGGCCATCCTGGTTCTCATCCTACTGAGCTATTTCCAGAGTTTTCTAAGCTCCCCGAATCGGTGAAATGCTAGTATACGCCTCATCCAGAGCCTGGCGAAGGTGAGAAACAACCAATTTTCACTCCTGTGTCGAAGCTGGGGATGCTGGGGGTCAGCACTCCCTTCTAGCTCTCCTATACAAGACCCTGCTCCAGAAACATAGTCCCCGCCTCAGTTCCCAGCCACAAAGGCTCTGTCTCTCCATCCCTTCCTCAACACTGGACCGCTTCCTCCTGCTTGCTGTCTATGCTGTGCTGGCTAGTTTTATGTCACCCCGACACAAGTCGTAGACATCCAAAAGGAGGGACACTCACTTGAGAAAATGCCTCCATTGGATCCCATTGGAAGGCACCTTCCTAATTTGTGATTGACAGAGGATGCCCCAGCCCATTGCGGGTGCGGGCAACACATGGGCTGGTGTCCTGGGTTCTACGACAAAGCAGGCTGAGCGAGCTTGGAGAGCAAGCCAGTGAGCAGCACCCCTCCATGGCCTCTGCATCAGTTTCTGCCCCCCAGGTCCCTGCCCTGCTTGAATCCCTGTCCTGATTTCCTTTGGTGGTGGACTGTAATGTAGAAATGTAAGCCGAACAAACTCTTTCCTTCCCAAGTTTCTTTGGTCATGGTGTTGCGTCCCAGCACCAGTAACTCTAACAAGACACATGCCGTTCCCGGCACATGCCCGCTCCTAGCCTTACCAGCTCTCACCCTGTCCCCTGGAGCAGCAACACTTGTCTCGAGCCAGCGGGTGTCCCAGAAGACTGTCTCCCCCCCTCACCTGCCAAGGACTGTCCCCCTGCTTCGTCAGCGTTCCGTTGACGATCCTTGGGTCGACTTCTTGTTCATCTTCTGGGTCTGTGTCCCGTTTGACGTTCTTCCGTTTCTTCTCTATCCGCCTCCCCAGCTTCCCGCATGGGAAATTCACTAAAGGTAAAAGAGAGGAGGTGGTAAAGGGCCTCCCAGGCAAGGCTCCCCAGGTCCGTCTGTCCTCGGCAGGCTTGGCTGCCACCATGGAGGATTCAAGACGTGCAGCTTGGGACTCACAATCACATAGTGCCACCTACTGGCGAGAACTGGCCAAGCACTATTACTACCTAAGGGTCTCTGAACTGATGAGGAAAGATATCCCGGACTCATGCTCCAGGGCTATGGGTGAGTGAGCATCCCCGAGATACATAAGGGAAGGCTCCTGTTCGGATGCTACCAAGCTCCTCGGGGGATAATAAATTACATGGAGTGATCTGGGGAATAGAACTCAGTTTCTAAAATGCTTGCCTAGAACACATAAGTCCCTGGATTAGATCCCAAAGTAACGCACATCTGTAACCACAGGACTGGAGAAGTAGAGTTCTAGGATCTGAAGTCCAAGATCATCCTAGGCTACAATAGTGAGTTTTAGGTCAGCCTGGGCTACATAGTGAGTTTTTAGGTCAGCCTGTGCTACATGTGACACTCTCTCAAAGTAGGGGGGCAGATTATGGAGAAAGAGCTAAGTATTCTTTTTTTCCTAGGTGTTTATAAGTGTTTGGCTTGCGTGTATGCAAGTACACTGTATTTAAGTACACTGTGTGTGTTTGGTGCCCTCAGAGACAGGAAGAGGTCATCAGATCCTCTGAAACTGGAGCTAAGAACAGTTGTGAGCTGTCACGTAGGTGATGGGAATCAAATTAGGGTCCTCTGCAAGGACAGCAAGTATTCTAAACTGCTGAGACATTTTACCAGCCCCAGAAGGGTGTGTGTGTGTGTGTGTGTGTGTGTGTGTGTGTGTGTGTGTGTGTGCATGTGTCCAGTTGCACATGCATGTAGAAGCCGGAGGTCAACATTGAGTGTCTTTCTTGTTTCTATGCCTTAGTTTTGAGACAAGCTCTCACTGAGTGTAGAGCTTGACTGACGGGTGACTCCCAGGGATCCTGCTGTCTCCACCTACGTGGTGGCTCACAACTGTCTGTAACTCCAGTTCCAGGATCCATGGCAACAGACATGCATGTGGTGCACATATATACACACACAGGCAAAATACCCATACACATAAAATAAACAAATCTCCAAAGTAATTACAGAGTTTAAAAGCGTGTTTCTGTACAGAGACTAGAAGATAGAGCTGTAAATAGTTTCCTGAAAAAAATGCGAAGTCAGGGCTGGGGACAAAGCTCAGTTGGTAGAGTGCTTGCCTGGCATGTTTAAAGCTCCGAGTTTCACCCCTAGCACCAAATAAAATCAGGTGTGCATGGCCATAGTCCCAGCACTCTGGAGGTAAAGGCAGGAGAATAGGAAAATCAGTCATCGCCAGCAACACAATGAGTTCAGTGTCAGCTTGGGATACATGAGAAGACTGTTCCAGGAAAATAGTGGGACATGGGAAATAGAAGAGGCACTAAGCATGAATGGTGTAAGAGATCCAGAAAGACACAACAGAGAGAGCACAGGGGGAGCGTCAACAAAATCAAAACGCAGGGAAGCCGGTAGGCGACCTTCAGGCTCTCAGTCTCCCTCCTCTTTTCCAAATCCAATCCTCCGGCTCATCCACGTGTCGGCAGCATACCGCTGTGTAGCCTCCCCTTCCTCCGTGCCCCACCTCTGGCAGATGGTGAGGATCTTCTACAGGCTCCCTCAGCACCCCATCCTGCTGTCTCAGCCTCCAACTTCCACAGGCACTTCCTGAATACCCAGTGGCCATATCTGGCCGGATCCCAGACGTGCTCCCGACCAGGTAACCCATAGCCATGACACTCCTTAAGAACCAGAAAGAACCAGAAAGGGCAACAGAAACCAAAGACGAGAACACCATCAGCTCCTACAATTGCAATCACCCCAAACCCAGATGCTTAGACGCCGGTGTAAAAACACAATCAACAACAAGACGTCTCCCCTAAAGCCCAGCAACCCTACCACAGCAGGCCCTGAGCAATGCAATGTAGAAGCACCAGACAAGGGCTTCAAAAACGGCCTTTATGAATACACTCTGTTCATTTCCTTAGAGAGGAAATGGACAAATCCATTAAAGAAATCTGTGAGAACAAAAACAGTGTAATGAGAGGAAGAAAACAGTTCAAGACTTACAAGTGCAAATAGAATCAATAAATACAATTCAAACTGAGGGAAAACTGCAAGTGAAAAATGTAGGAACTTAAGCAGGAAACTCAGAGGCAAACTTCATCAACAGAATATAAGAGATGGAAGAGAGAATCTCAGGCATCGAAGATAAGATAGAAGAAACAGACACCTCGGTCAAAGTAAATGTTAAATAAATTTTTAAAAAAATCCAGGCACAAAACATCCAGGAAATCTGGGACACTATGAGAAGACCAAGTCTAGGAATAATAGGAATAGAGGAAGGAGAAGGAACACAGGCCAAAGACACAGAAAATGTTTTGCACAAAATCATAGAAGAAAATTTCCTGAACTTCACAAAAAGGAGATAACTATTAAGGTACAAGAAGCATACAGAACACCAAACAGAGTGGACCAGAAAAATGAATTCCCCTCCTCACACAATAATCAAAACAATAAACATACAGAACAAAAAATATTAAAAGCTGGAAAGGAAAAGGGGAAAGGGGCAAATAACAAAGGCAAACCTGTAAGAATAACACCTGGCTTCTCCATGGAGACTCTAAAAGCCAGAAGGTCCTGGACAGATGCCCTACAAACTCTGAGAGACCACAGATGCCAGCCCAGACTACTTTATCAGTAAAACTTTCCATCACAGTAGATGGAGAAAGAAAGGCAAATGGTGTTGGTCAAATTGGATGGTTGCATGCAGAAGAATGCAAATAGATCTATATTTAGCGCTCCGCACAAAACTCAATGACAAATGCATCAAAGACCTTAACATAAGGACAGACACACTGAACCTGACAGAAGAGAAAGTAGGTAATAGCCTTGAACTCATTTATGCAGGCAAAGACTTTCTGAACGGAATACCAATATTACAGGCACCAAGATCAACATTAATAAATGGGACCTCATGAAATGGAAAAGCTTCTGTAAGGCAAAGGACACCATTATTCGGACAAAGTGGCAGGCTGCAGAATGGGAAAAGATCTTTACCAACTACACATCTGACAGAGGGCTGATATTTAAAATGTGTAAAGAACTCAAAAAATGGACAGCAAGAAAACAAACAACCCAATTTAAAAATTGTATATGGATATAAACAGAATTCTCAAAAAAGGAATCCACACAAATGGCTGTGAAGCACTGAAAGAAATTTTCAGCATCCTTAGTCAGGAGGGAAATGTAAATCAAACTACTTTGAAATTTTGTCTTACACTAATCAGAATGGCCAAGATCAATAAAACAACCGACAGCTGGTTCTGCTGAAGATGTGAAGTAAGGGGGACGTGCATCCATTGCTGGTGGGAGTGAAAACTTGTGCAGTCACTATGGAAATCAGTGTGGCATTCCCTCAGGAAGATGGGACTCATCTCCCTCAAGATCCAGCTATACCACTCTTGGGCATACACCAAAAGGATGCTTCATCTTACTACAGAGACACCTGCTCAACCATATTCATAATAGCCAGAAACCGGAAACAACTTACATGTTTGTCAGTAGATAAATGGATGAAAATAATGTGGTATGTTTACACAACGAAATATTACTCAGATCTAAAGTAAATAAATGAATAAATCATAAAATTCACAAGTAAATGGATGGAACTAGAAAAAAAATCATCCTGAGTGAGCTAACTCAAACCCAGAAAGACAAATATGGTCTGTCTTCTCTTATATGTGGATGCTAGTTGTTAAGTCATTGACAAGCAAGCTACAGTCCATATAACCACAGAGGTTAAGTAGCCAGTAAGGGACTATGGAGGAGGGATGGATCTCCCTAGGAAGGGGAAATAGAATAAATAGTTATGGATGGACTAGATAGAGGAGGGCCTGGAATGGGAGGACTGAACAGAGAGGGGAGGGAAGATGGGGTGAGGTGGGAACATGGGGGAGGGATGGCTAAAACTAAGGGCCATTTGAGGGGTCATATGGAAACCTAGCACAGTAGAAGCTTCTTACAGTATGCACATATATGAAGACCATCTAAATGAAATTGCTGAATAATAAGGGAGGCAGAGGGACAACTGGATGTTTCTTGCCACCAAAGGAAGCTTCCAGTACCAGGAATGGATTACATCTAATTGAGTTCTTTGCCAAAGGTGTCCCATGGGAACCTCCAAACAACCCAGCCTAATGCCAAGGTTGTTGGTGGTTCTCCACAAACTGACGGTAAATTAAGGCCCTGTTGATGCTGACAGCACCCACAAAACTCACTGAGCATGGGGAATGACAGCTGGTGCCTCCCCAGAGCCTTTGCCCCATGGACTAGTATCCCTGGTACTGGTGGGTACTCTGCATGCTGCCCAAGGAGAAGGGTAAAAAGCAACCCAGCTACAGACCCTTCCATCTACAAGAGTGCCCTGCCCACAAGGCACACTGGGGCAGCAGTGGCACAAAGCTTGTGGGGGTAACCAACCAGTGTCTGCTTTGACTTAAGGCCCTCTCCATGAGGTGGAACCCATGCCCAACGCGGCTTGGGTGGCCAAGAACCTGAGGGTAAATAGGCCAGAGACAAGGGGGGAACCAAATACCACTGCTCTCTAAAGGAACCCAGCAATCCAATGACTCCTAATGACATCTGCTGTCCCCATAGATCAGTGCCTTGCTCAGCCCTCATCAGAGAAGCTTCCTCCTGCAGGAGGTGAGACAAAGAGAGAGACCCACAGCCAGACAACATGCAGAGAGTGAGAGACCTTGGAATACTCGGCCCTAAAAGGGATGAACCCACCAAATCCCTCCCCTCAGGGCTCAGGGAACTCTGTGGAAGAGGAGACAGAAAGAGTGGAAGAGCCAGAGGGGATGGAGGACACCGAGGCATCAAGGCCTTCTAGACTCAACACACGAACTCACAGAGACTGTCGGCATGCACAGGGCCTGCTCGGGTCTGCACCAGATGGGCTCTGTGCTGAGAGGAGTGGACACGTGCCCCATCCCTAATCCAGAAGCTAGCTCCAATTGATAGCCACTTGCAAATGAAAAGTAAGTTTCCCCCAAGGGAACCTTTCTAGGGAAACAAACCTCTCTTAAGTATTGGCCCCATGCCCAGCAGTAGATGGCCCACACAGGAGGAAGTCAACTGGAGGTTCTTTCATAATGCTAAGTCAGGGCTTTTTTTTTTTAACCTTACACATCCTCCGCCTATATATTATGGGCTCCAGTTTTGGGTTTTTATGGGATTCCTGTGTGTGCAAATGTGTGTGCGTGTGTGCGTGTGTGCATCTACATGCATTTCTTGTGCTTTTCTTTTGACTCTTTTTCTTATCTGTTTTGTCATTTTTCAATTTTTAAACTTTATCTTATTTTATTATTATTCCTTAGATACCTGTTTTCTAAGGAGAGAAAGAAAGGATGTGGATCAGGATGGGAGGGGAGGTGGGGATGAACTGGAAAGAGTGTTGGGGGGGGCATGCAATCATATTTGTATAAAAAATATTTTTTTACAGGTTCCATATTCACATATTTATTTTATACATACAGATTATATGTGAAACATTTTTATTTAAAAAATTCTAAACTCAGCCAGGTGGTGGTGGTTCATGCTTTTAATGCCAGCACTCAGAAGGTAGAGGCAGGCAGATCTCTGTGTGTTTGAGGCCAGCCTGGTCTACAGAGTGAGTTCCAGGACAGTCAGGGAAACACAGAGAAACCCTGTCTGAAAATAAAACAAAAAAATTTTAAAAAAACTCTTGATATTTAAATGCTAATCATTTATAACACTTTACTAAGGTTTTATAGGGGTAAGATCTTTTTTTAAACAATATTCTTTTTTCTTTTTTAATCTTACTTTTTTGTTTGTTTGTTTGTTTTTTGAGACGGAGTTTCTTTGTGTAGCCTTAGCTGTCCTAGAACTCACTCTGGCCTGGAACTCACAGAGATCCACCTGCTTCTGGCTCCTGAGTGGACTACCTGACTTTTTAAACTACACACATAAGTAAACTTATTCAAAAGAAAAATTCAAGGAAAACTGAAAAGGAAGGCAAAACCAGGGTTCTGTGAGGAAATAACACATCCAGAAGGGTAGGTGGAGGAAGACACTGATGACCTGGTTCCTAGGTCCCCTCAGAATGTGTGTGTGTGTGTGTGTGTGTGTGTGTGTGTGTGTGTGTGTGTGTGTGTGTGTGTGTGACAGAGACAGAGGCAGACGACAGTTGTGCTCTAGGGTATGTCCAGGCTGGCAAACCGGCAAGAGTCTACACACAGGGTCGGGGGTGAGGGGGGAGCAGGGTATGTCCACCTGTCTAGGGTCCCCAAGATGTACTTGATTTCTGGGAGCGCGCTCCCTCCTGGCTTGTGTTGGCCGGGTGCTCTCTGCAGGGCTGCCTTGGCTCACCCCGGACCTGTATGGGGCAGGGTTTTCTCTGCAGGCCTGCCTTGGCTCACCGGTGGACTTGCAGCGCATGTGGTCATCTGCCAGCTCGTAGCCTGGAGCGCAGGCGCAGCGCCGACTGCCACCCTCCTCTAGACAGTAGTGCAAGCAGCCTCCGTTGTTCACCTGGCAGTTGTAGAAGCCCTGCTCTGTGCGACAGGAGAGTGCAGATAGCTCGTAGTGGTTCCAGATCCCACCTCAGCCCACCCCGCTGCCTCGCCTGCCCCTGCCGAGGTCCCCTCACCCTGCTGGCAGAACCTGCCCTCCCAGCCCTTATGGCAGAAGCAGATGTAGCTGCCCAGGCTGTCGATGCATGTTCCATGCCCGCAGCACGGGCTGTCGCACTGGTGGTCCGAGGGCGGAGCCGCACACTGGTCACCATCTGTGAAAGACAGCGCGATGGGGCAGTAGAGGATGGTGGGTACCTCCATTTTCCTCTCCAACCTCCGCGACCCTGAAGCAAGCATCGACTATCCTTCATGCAGGTGTCTAGGACTCACTCACCGAAGTACTTGATCCAGAAGGCCAGCTGTGGCGGGAGAGAAGAGTGTCAGGGCCCAGCACCACCACCTAGGCGAAGCCCGCAAGGCATTGCCTCCCCCTGGATGTGAGCGGTCCAGGGAGTGGAAAGGACTTCCAGACCAACAGCTGCCCACCCCACTACACCGCTCAACATGCAGCCCGAGTCTGCTCACTGCCTCCTCAGTGGAAAGTGTCTAAATCCCTACAGTCTGTTCTGCCTTCGTCAGCCCCGTCATTCCCCAGCTGCCTTTGGAGCGTCTGGGCTGGAGACATGACTGGCTGGCTCTGAGTCTGTTTCTAACTAGGCCTCAACTGACCAAGGCTCAGAGTGCCCCATGGAGACAGACATTAGAAAGTCTTGGTCACATGCATAACCATAAGGTGCAGGGTATCTTGGAGGAGAGGAAGATCGCCAGGTCACAGGGAGGGAGGGAAAGACAGGGAAGATAGGCAGCAGTGGCCAGTGGCCACAGAGGGCTGCCCAGATGGCCTTTCCCGGAGCTGCATTTCAGGGTCCTGGTTCCTATAGTCCTCTGTGCCCTGACCAAGCCTTTAAATAAAGTCGGCACCCACATGACCAACTAATTCTTATGACTCCAAAAAGGGCCCCCCAATGATAGTTGTCATGCCCCCTGCTTCTCTAGGTCCTATCCAGCCACCAGCCCCCCATCCAACAACCCCTCCCGGCCCCAACCTCGGGACCTAGCCTTGTGGTCTTACTGTGGCATCCACATTTTGGAAAATCTCCTTGGCCTCCTCAAAGTCGCAGATCTCCTCCATACACTCCCGTTCCAGGTTGCCCGGCCGCATCTCCTCCAGGAAGCTGTTGGCACGTTTGACCCGCAGCACCTGGTGGGCACGCTCACTGCTGGAGAACACTGGGTCTGCTTTGGGATGGGAGTCAATGAGGCGGAGGAGGGACCCAAGAGGGACCAAAAGGGGTCTGAAGAACCCCAGCTAGAGAGAGCCTGGGAAGACCTCACCCTGGTCCCTCTAACTTTAGTGTTTACAGCATCCACAGGAAGGACGCTGTGCCCTGCTTTTCTGCTCTGTTCCCAGGTCCCTCTGGGAGAACAGTGGTATGGATCTTGCAGAGCAGGCGCTCTGAACCAGACAGATCTTCCTTTGAGAGCACGCCTGGAACACTCAACAAGGTCTTGTGCAGAACAAAATGCTTAGGGGCAATGCCAGATCCTGCTGCTGTTAAAACTGCAGTTCTGGGGCTGGAGAGAGATGGCTCAGTGGTTAAGAGCACTGACTGGTCTTCCAGAGGTCCTGAGTTCAATTCCCAGCAATCACATGATGGCTCACAAACATCTGTAATGAGATCTGGCGCCCTCTTCTGTGTACATAATAAATAAATAAATCTTAAAAAAAAAAAAAAAAAAAAACCAGCAAAAAAATTACCTTCTTTAAAAGAAAAAAGCTGGGCGGTGGTGGCGCACGCCTTTAATCCCAGCACTCGGGAGGCAGAACCAGGCGGATCTCTGTGAGTTCGAGGCCAGCCTAGTCTACAAAGAGAGATCCAGGACAACCCTGTCTCGAAAAACAACAACAAAAAGTAACAAAAAACTGCAGTTGTGTGTACACGGAAAAAAAAATAACCATATATAATGTTGTCTAATAATAAATAATCATAAAAGAATAAGGCTGCAAAGCGACATGGGTCTCACGCTTCTCCCAGCATAGCTGAGTGAGCCCTTCTTGTCTCGGCTCTTGATTTCCAACACCCTCTATCACACAGTCCCCATCTCTTCCCCTTGGGCAGAGACACCCGGAGAACAGAGACCTGCCCACTCAGCTCTGAGAGATGCCTGTCTCGGGCAGGAGAAAAGCTAAGGGGGGGGGGGACTTGAGCAAGGAGTGTAGAGGAGGATGTGTCCCCCTGAGCCGAGGGTGCAGAGGGGGCAGAGAGCTGGCATGGGCAGGGCAGGGCAGGGCAGGCTAGAAAAGGGCTTGGTAGGTAGATGGGGCATTCGAAGAAGGACACAAGTTCAGGAGATAGCTGAGGCAACGCTAGAGAGGCCGTGTATGCCGGTGCTATGGGAAGCCCATGGAGGTTCTGAGGGTTGGGGGCTGGGGGGTGGAGGGGTGTGGAGGGTGCGGGGGGGGGGGGGTGTGGGGGGGAGATGGAGGCAGTCTTACCAAAAGGGGCTGGTATGCTAGAAATTCCCCAGGTGAACGCGAACAGCAGGAAGATTCTCACTTGCCACATCCTGGAGCTGCTGACACCTGTCTGAGGAGAGCCTCTAAGCTCCAAGGACACCCACAGCTGCTCTGCCCCCAACACCCCCCGAAGATGGAATGAAAGGGTCACCCCTGAGCAGGGGAGATGTCACAGTCAATAAAGCATTTGCTGTGCAGACACGAAGACTGAAGTCTGCTCCCCAGAACCCAGGTAACGTTAAAACAAAAATCTAGGTGTCATGGCACGTTCTTGCAATCCCAGTCCTGGGGAGGCCGAGACAAGGAGGTTCGTGTGGATTGCTGGCCGTCCAGCCAGAAATGATAGCCTGCCTGACCAGCTCCAGGCCAGCAGGAGGCCCTGCCTCAAAAAACAAGGTAAATAGCTCCTGAAGAAAATACCTGAGGTTTATCTCTTGCCTACACACACACACACACACACACACACACACACACACCACACACACACACACACACACACACACACGAATGAATGAAAGAAAAGGCAAGAAAGGGAGGGAGGGAGGGAGGGACATCTGTGTGTTCTATTGTCTGTGTGGAAGCGGGGGCTGGGAGTGGGTTACACTGTTCACAGACACACAGGCAGACATTTGGTCTTTAGAGCTAGGCTCACTCCAGCTACCTGAAAGCAGAGAGGTCACTGCCCGGGGGCAAATTCCAGTTCGTTCTGGAGAGAGAGAGAGAGAGAGAGAGAGAGAAAGAGAGAGAGAGAGAGAGAGAGAGCTGAGCATGCAACATTTATTTGACAAGATGTTTACATTCTCCGGTGTCCTCATTTGTAAAATGGATAAAATGCCTTTCTTCTATAAAGAGTTGTTGGGAAAAAAAAAAAAAAAACAGTAACGCACATAAGGCCTCTCGTGTGTGCAGCACATGTGGAGACCAGGGCGTAATCTCCGCTGTCCTTCCCCAGGCCTTGTCCACATCCCCCCCCCCCAGGTTTTTGTTTGTTTGTTTTATGAGGTAGCCATGGCTGTCCTGGAACTTGCTATGTAGACCGGGCTGGCCTTGAACTCATGGACATCCGCCTGCTTCTGCCTCCTGAGAGCTGGAACTCAAGGGGTGCGTCACTATGCCTGGCTTCCACCTTCTTTTTTGAGACAAGGTCTCTCACAGCCTGGAATTCATCAGGTAGGCTGGCCAGCCAGCGAGGCCAAGGGGTCTACTTGTTCCTGTGCCCTAGTACTGTAAGGGATTGTAAGTGTGCGCCACCGCGTGCGCGCGACTTTTTTTTTTCTTTCTTTTTTTAAACACGTGTTCTGGGAATCCAACTCAGGTCCTCACACTTAAAGCAAGCACTTTTTCAACTGAGCCATCTCCCCAGTCCCCCAACACACACACACACACACACACACACACACACACACACACACACACACACGCTGTCTGTCACTATTCACTGTTACTGGCGTAGTCTAGGGTTACAACCCCCCCAAGAGGTCGACATTAATGTTTTCTCCCCCTTTTCGTGAGAAGGAACGCAGAAGTACAGTGGAGATGAACCGCTAATGAGAAACCTACACTTAGAAGAGGGGCAGAGCTGGGCTTCAAGGCCAAGCCTGTGTGGCCCTAGCTCTGGAACCTTAATCCCTGCCCCAAACCAATTGTCAACCTGCAAAGCCTCTAGTGTCCCCACGATCGGGTGGGCAGGCCCGCCTGTCCCCGCCACACGGCCCCTGCCGGCTCACAGTCCTCCTTTGCTGACTTCCTGGTTTACAGGTTCCATCTTAGAGGACAGGGTAGAGTAGTGGGGGTCCTGAGTATTGAGACGCCTCTGAGGACGGCTCTGGATCATGGAAAACCCCTCGGCTGAGCTCCGCTTGATCCACACAATTTGATGCGTCGAGAGGGCCACTTGGATTACAGGGAATGCCGACCCACTGGTCAGGATAGAGTCTGGGCCTGCTTTCCTTTGGCCCCAAGCTTCAGTCAGCCTGGAGAACCTTGGCTCAAGGTTTTTACCTTCCTCACAGCCCCACTGTCCTCCCCACCCTCTTCCTCCACAGCCCTTCACAGTTTTGCCTTGAGGGGGACTTACAGGGGTGGGCCGAGGAGAAACTGCAATTTCGTCCCGGTAACGCCATGTCAGTCTGGGAGTCGGGTTAATCCGTAACCACAAATGTTTGCTTTAGCCTTTGGTGTTGAACCTCCCCCTCCTCAGACAAACAAACCAGGGTTTTCTGATCCCCAGTCTGCAAGCCGCCGTGTGTCCAACGCTCACCTCTGCCTACCAAAGAAGCTGTCTAGAAGAGAGGGTTGGGAGAAGCGAGGGCTGAGCATGCTTGAACAGATTGGCAAGCGCGGTCTCGTTTTAGCCTTGTAGTGACTGGTTGAGAGAGGGAACGGAATCTTTAAGAACAAACAAGCAAATATATCACAGCTTGTTCACGGGCAGCGCACTGGAAAGTGATTCTGCATTTCATCAAATCTAGAACGCCATAAGCGCTAAGATGCTCTTACTGCCCCCTCTGTCTTACAGAGGGGATGCTCAGAAGTCTTCATTACTTGCTGACTTAGAGACAGAGTTGGTGGGAGGCAGGTCTGCCCTAGAACAAAGCTCGGGTTCACCTGGCCACTTGGTGGGCTAGTGAGAAAAAAACTGCAGGGAGCTCCTCGCTAAGATGTCTGGGAAAAAGAGAGGCGGATGTAGCCCTGGCTGTTCTCCGATCCCTTGGCATTTCCTAAGCACCTTCCTTCTGTGAGACTGGCAGTTCCAGGGGACCTACCGTCTTTCCCCTGCCCTAACGCCCTCGGTGACTTGACCCTTCTCCTCCAGGAAGTCTTTGCTCTGAACTGGGAGCTTGGTTGGCTCCAAGTGGTCCATCTGTCTTGGGCCCGCGGGGAAGTTGTCTGACCCAGGGAGCCCATCAGATTTTCCATCTCAGTCCCGAAGAATAAGATCTCAGTGAGCTGTCCAGGTGTGGGGCTGGATTCAGGAATTTGAAGGGGGGGTGGTGGTGGCTCGGGCCACAGTTGCCCAAGTTTTTCCCCACTGGAGGTGAGGTGGTGGGTGGGTGTGGTGGGTGGGTGTGTGCTCCTAAGACAGGCAGTAGGGAAGTACTGGGGTGGGTGAAGCAGGGGCGAGATGGAGTGTGAGGTGCTTAGAAACGGACTTATCGGAAGTGGAGAGCCGGTGGCTGTTTGTGAACGGGCTGTGGTGGCTTCCTGCAGAACTGAGTCCCTGGTCACCCAGGCATTAAAGGCCAAATGCAAGACCACACAAGGGTCTGCTTGTGCACCCTGGAGAACTTTTTGTTTGGCTTCTATGCAACAGTTCCTACCCAACTTTCCAGGAACTTGTGAAATAAACGCTTGCTGCGTGTGCTCTTGCTCCAGGTGTGGCTGCCCCACAAGTCCGCTGCCTTTCTCCCAGCCTACCAAGCAGATGTCCGGTGTCAGCGGCTTCCTCCGCTCCCACCACTTCCGACTTCACTCAAAAGGTCAATTGCATGGCAAGTCTAGCAGGGTGCACACACTGACCCCAGCCTACAGGATGGACTCTGCCCAAGGTGGCAAAGTCCAAACCCAGAGACTGGGAGTTGCAATACTGATGTGTCCATTGCCTGGGAGTCACGTAGGCCGGGCAGACCGCCTGCAGACGATCCTTGCGCTTCCTCAGCAGAGCTCCTCAGGACTTCAGACTTCCTGGGGGACTCTCCATGGTGCTCTGTGTTACCAGCCACTAGCCATTCAAGAGCTTTGAGTTTTTTTTGCAGGTTTCCGGCAGGGGACTCTGTGCCACCCCATGGCCGGCGGCCACTACACTATGCTGCAATAGGTGGAGGTCCTGGGTGGCGTCAGTCTCTGATGCACCTTGATGAGAGTGTCTCTCTCAAGTGTACCTGACTGTAGGTCAGTCAGGCAAAGTCTACTGCAAATATCACAGCAGGGCTTTGGGGAGACAAGGCACTTGTGATTTCCAGAGCACAGCCTTGAACTCACCTTATGGAAGAAAGGCATACTAAAAGGAAAGGAAAGAATTGGAAGGCTGTGAGCGATGAGGTGGTCTGAAACCTTACAGCTTGGGATCAGAATCCCTGCGTCAAAGGGCAGCGTGGCTCCTTACTGACTGCATTGCTTAACTTCTCTGGAGCCTCAGCTACATGTCTGTAACACCAGATCAATAAGATGCATATTTACATGCATGCATATGGGTGTGTGTGTACATGTGTGCATTCGTGTGTGTGTGTGTACATGTGTGCATTCGTGTGTGTGTGTGTGTGTACATGTGTGCATTCGTGTGTGTGTATGTATGTGTGTGTGTGTGTGTGTGTGTGTGTGTGTGTGTGTGTGTGTGTAGGTCAGAGGACAACTTAGAGAGTTGATTCCTCATTCCATCACGTAGGTTCCAAGAACTGAACTCAGATCTTTGGGCTTGTCAGCGAGGGTCTATGGGTACAGACTCACTGAGTCATCTCATCAGCACCTACAAGTTGTAACTAAATGTTTTATACAAAGTAAACAGGGTGTTTACTTTGACTCAAACGATCTGTGGACAATTCTCATCTCAAGGATGTCTGTGGGTATAAAAGTCAAGTGATTCTCCTGGGTGTGAACAGAAGGAAGCTGTGCCAGCACGGACATCTGCACATCCGGGTTCCTTGAGCCCAGCTCGCAACAGCCCAGATGTGAAGCCAACCATGGGTCCATCAACAGAGGTGTGCTTAAAACAATGTGACACACGTGCACACCGTGGAGTTTTATTTAGTCACAAAGGAGTGAGATTATGCCACTCAGCCCCCAGAACCCATGTTATAAAACTGGTCGGGTGGGGGTGGCATGCACATGTTATCCCAGAACTGGTGATGTGGAGACAAGCAGACTCATGGGATTCACTAGCCAGTCAGCCTAGCCAAAGGGATGAGTTCCAAACCAATGAGAGACCCTGTCTCAAAAATTAAAAAATAAATAATGGAGAGAGAAGATAAATACTGCCTGTCTCCTCTCATATGAGTGTATATATATATATATGATACATCGATAGCTGGATAGTATGAAAGTGGAATGGGGACTATGAGTGAGGAAGAAGGGGGTAGGGTGAGAGGCAGGAAGAGTAAGGAAGGGTGGCAGGGCAGGTATGATCAAACAATGACATACATGTATGAAAATGTCATAATGTTGCATGTTAAGCAAAAACATTGAAAATCTCTTTTTATAAAAGACAACTGTCAGCCAGGTGGTGGTGATGCACATCTTTAATTCCAGCACTTGGGAGGCAGAGGCAGGTGGATCTTTGTGAGTTCGAGGTCAGCCTGATCTACAGAGCGAGATCCAGGACAGGCTCCAAAACTACACAGAGAAACCCTGTCTGAAAAAAATAACAAACAACAACAACAACAAAAAGACAAGAGTCTTGAGTGCCTATCAAGGTCAGGGACAGGGTGAAGGACAGCTGACTTGTGTCCCACCTCAGTAGCTCCCATCTTCAAGTGGCCAGTCACTCTTAACTTCACCCATGCCTCAGGCACGTGGGGGGTGGTTGTGGTTTGTTTGGTTTCATATTTTGAAGCAAGGTTTCACTATGTAGCCCAGGCTGGCCTCAACACTCTACAGTTCTCATGCCACGGACTGCCAAGTGCTGGGATGACAGATGCGCACCATCATGACAGATTAACAATATACTCTACACACCTGGGACCGCTCCCCCTCTGCTGGTAGGCACTAGAATCTGGCCTTTGCAGCGTGGGCAGAGTGGGCTGCCTGTGGAGGGTGGGCTGACCCACTGAGTCTCTCTTAACCCAAGTTCTTGATCAGCCAGTGTCTGCTCCCCTGAGTGCATTATCCCTGGCTCTGCTGCGGAGAAGGCAGGGCGGGAGAGAAACCAGACAGAGTCCAGTTAGTAACTGGAGGTGGTGGCTGGAGATGGGGTTCGGTTGATAGAGTGCTTGTCCCAGTGTGCAAAAAGCCCTCTTGGAATCTATGCCCCAAACTGCCTAAATCAGGAAGGATGGTGCACAGCACACCTCTAATCCTAGCACTCGGGTTGTAGAGGCAAGAGGATCAGAAATCAAAGCTCATCCTTGGCTACTGGTAAGTTTGGGGACAGTTTGGGCTATATGAGATCCTGGGACACTGAAAAACAGAAGAGAAGTAATGGTGAATGGAGCCAATTCTAGTGGCATAGAAACTTTTGTTTTAAAGTCAGATTCATTGAGGCATAGCTTATATGCAATAAAATCACCCCTTTTAAACACCGATTGTTATTCATTTTCTTTTGTTTTATATGTATTTTTGAATTATCTGTATGCATGTATGTCTATGTGAGCTAATATGCCAGTGAATGTGGGTGCCCAAGGATTTCAGAAGAGGATGTCAGATACCTTGGAACTAGAGTTATAGGCAGTCTCAAGTCACTGCACATGAGTGCTGGGAACTGAACTCAGGTCCTCTGCAAGAGCGCTCTTAACTGATGACCCTCTCTCCTGCCCCAATATCAGCTTTTTGAATGTTAAATTCAATCTGCTTTGGCAAAGTCTACAATCAGGATATTGCATATTTCTGTCATTCTCGGTTCTTTGGGCCATGCCCTGTCCCTGGCCACCACTGATCTGATTTCTACCCCTGGGGTTTATGGCATAAGTGGACTTCTCAGGAGACACCATTTTCACTGGCCTCCTTCCCTGATGCCGGTCCCCTCTCTTTTTATTGCTGAGTTTTTCCATTGCATGAATGCAGCCTAGTTCATTGTCCATTCACTAGTTCTTGGCTCCTTTTAAATACAGATTCTAGAGCATTGGTGTGGAGGTCTTTGTGTTTCTCTTAGGTAAATACCTCGGAAAGGGTTTGATGAATCATGCAGTGATTTCATGTTTACGTTCACGCCATTATTTAAAGGTCAAATTGTTTGCCAGATGGATACACAAAAATATGCCTGCCTACAGTGATACACAGCCGTTCTATTTTTTTGTCTTCGCCAGCATTAGATGTTGCCATTTATTTTCATTTTTTATTTCATCATTATTATGGAGTGTGTGTGCATGTGTGCATAAGTGCCTGTGTGTGGAAGCCCGAGGACACCCTTGGCCAACAGAGGACAGCAATGGCACAGTTCATCTCTCTCTCTCTCTCTTTTTTTTTTTTTTTTAAGATTTATTCATTATGTATACAGCATATATGACTGCAGGCCAGAAGAGGGCACCAGATCTCCTCACAGATGGCTGTGAGCCACCATGTGGTTGCTGGGAATTGAACTCAGGACCTTTGGAAGAACAGTCAGTACTCTTAACCTCTGAGCCATCTCTCCAGCCTCCAGTTCATCTCTTTTTATTTATTTATTTTTTAATTCTTGAGACAGGGTCTCTCATTGGTTTGGAACTCACCACTTTGGCTAGGCTGACTGGCTAGTGAATCCCATGAGTCTGCTTGTCTCCACATCACCAGCTCAGGGATAACATGTGCATGCCACCTCCACCCAACCAGTTTTACAACATGGGTTCTGGGGAACTCAGGTCATCATGCTTGCAAAGCAAGGTCTTTACTGATGGAGCCATCTCCCTAGCCCCAAGATATAATGAGATCTTGTCACAGAAATCCTTCTAAACAGGGGCTGGAGAGATGGCTCAGCAGTTAAGAACACAGTTTAATTCCCAGCACCCACATGGTGGTTCACTGCCATCTGTAACTCCAGTTGCATGGGATGCAAGGCCCTCTTCTGGTCCATGCAGGTACTGCACTCATGAAATGCATATAAATGCATACAAGCTAAACATCTATACACTTGATATTACAACAAAGATTAATGCAATCCTTCTATCAAACAAGCAACAATAAAAAAAGCTATAACTGAAATAGCCTGAATAAATGAGGGGGAGGCACATGGTAGCTGCTCTAGCCCTTTACACCACAGAGCTCATTCTGTCAGGTCCTTCTAAGAGTCATGCTAATATGAAAATATCTCTGTGGTGGTTTGAAAAGAAAACGTCCCCCAAAGGGAGTGGCACTATTAGGAGATATGGCTTTTTTTGGAGTGAGTGTAGCCTTGTTGGAGGAAGTGTGTTACTGTGGAGCTGGGCTTTGAGGTCTCATATATGCTCAAGCCACACCCAGTGAGACAGACCACTTCCTGTTGCCTGCAAGATGTAGAACTCTCAGCTCCTTCTCCAGCACCATGTCTGCCTGCACACTGCCATATTCCATCCTGATGATAATGGACTGAAACTCTGAACTGTAAGTGGGCCACCCCAATTAAATGTTTTCATTTGTATCAGTTGCTGTGGTCACAGCAATAGAAACCCTAACTAAGACAATTTCTTATCTCTTAAGACTTTTGATTAAATACATCAACTTCTATCAAGGCTTTAGTGAAACTGTAGAATGAAGTAGTACAGATAACTTGTCCAGATACCGAGAGACAGCCAACCCATCTGCATGCATATGTGGCAAATAGTGCAGGGTTGCTGAGAGACTGGCTTTGTCTTTAAAGTGAGCCTTTTCCAGCACACTTGCTCCGTCTGGTCATGTTACAGTGCATCATGAAGTCTCTCACCAAACGTCAGCACTGTGCTCTGGGACTTAACCAACTGCCAGAACCATAAACCAGATTGTGCTGGTTAATACTGGTTTTCAACTTAACAAGATCTAGAATCAGCTATGAGACAAACCTCTGGGCATGTCTATGAAGACGTTTCTAGATAGGTTAATTGAGGTGGGAAGCCCCATCTTACGTGTGTGCACCATCATTCCGTTGCCTGGGTCCTGGACTGAGCAGGAAGGAAAATGTAAGTCGGTCATCTTCCTTTGCTTCCTAACTGTGGGTGCAATATGACTGTGGGTGTCTCAGGCTCTTTCCCCCATGCCTTCCCTTCCATGATCAACTGCACCCTCAAAACTGAGCCAACAGGGCTGGAGAGATAGCTCAGTGGTTAGGAGCACTGTCTGCTCCTGCCGAGGACCTGGGTTTGATTCCCAGCACTCACATGGTGGCTCACAGCCATCTGTAACTCCAGTTCCAAGGAATCTGATGTCTTCAGGCACCAGGGACTCAAGGGGTGCATAGACATACATGCAGGCAAAATACCCGTACACATAAAATAATAAAATAAAACTTTTTGGGGAAAAAAAAAACTAAGCCAAAATGAGTCTTTTCTTCGTTAAGTTTCTTTTGTCAGATATTTTTGCCACAGCAATAAAACAAGTAGTTAATACACAGGTTAGCCGCTATTGTTTGTAAATCAGCCAGTTCCAGGTATTTTATTACAGCAACAGGAAACGGACTCAGGCACAGTCGAGTTCAGATATGTTAAGCTGTTCCTCCAGCGCCACCAGAGGATCTTGGATGAGCTCTAAAGGACAGAGGGACACTGTGAAGGACAGTCAAGGCTGTTTACCTGCCTGGGATGAATACATGGTTCAAAAGGCCTGGAGACTAGCACCACAGACCTTAGCCACCATCACGACACAGTAACAGTCTCAGTGTGGCCACGCCCATGGCCTCTTCTCCAGGACACTCTTCTCAGGGGAAAGTGCCAACACGCTGGGCTGGTACCCGGGGCCATCACCATGTGGGCCTACTAAGGGGCGGTAACTTCATGTCAGAGAACGCTGGCGTTCAACTGCCTTCAGTTTGATGGCTTCTGTGTTAGTTTTGTTTCCTGTGGCTGGGATGAAAAACAAAACGAACCCTGACAAGAACAACCTGAGGAAGAAAGTTTTCCCCGGGCTCACACCTCCAGGCTAGAGTCCACTGCTGCGGGGAAGCAAGGCAGCAGGAACCCGGGGCAGCTTGTCATACCGCACCCACAGTTAAGAGCACCGAGAGATGAGTGAACGAAAGCATATTTACACTCTGCTTGCTTTTCTTCTCTGTTACATGGTCCAGAGAACGATGCTATCCACTTACAGACTGTGTCTTCCCCCCATAAATCAACGCAATCAAGACAGTCCCCTCCGGACATGGCTAGAGACTCCCTTCCCAAATGATTCCAGATTATGTCAGGTTGGCAATTAAAACTCGCCATCCCAGCTGTCCTGAGGAAGAATGAAAATGTCCTACCGTTGTATCGTGGACAGATTGACGCTTGTGAGCGCGGTGATACCAGTGCATTAGTTCCTCTTCTCGTTCCTGTGACAAAGCAGCTCATAGGAGGTTGATTTTGGCTCACACCTCCAGTGAACACGTCGTTATGGTGGGGAAGGCATGGAGGCGGGGGCTTGAGGGTCACATTGTGTTCACAGTCAGGAGGCGGAGAGACATGAAGGCTGGTATCTAGCTGACGTTTTCGTTTTTATTCACTCCAGGACCCCGATACAGGGAATTAAGGTGGGTCATCTCTCATCTCAGTGAACCCAATCTAGAAAGTCCCTCACAGACATGCCTTGAGTCTTGTAGCTGATTCTAGATTCTGTTGACGGGCAGTATTCACCATTTACAGGTGTCAATTAAGTGTGTTTGTATTTTCCTTCATTCTTTAAAGTATTTGTTCTCTCCTTCCTTTCTCCCTCCCGATACTCTTTCCTTTCTCCTCCCCATCTCGTGTGTGTTTATGTATATTCATACATATACATTCATATATATATGTATATGTATGTATATATAGTTTTTTTGAGACAAGGTCTCACTATGTAGTTCTGGCTGTCCTGGAATTCACCATCTCACTCCGTAGACCAGGCTGGCTTTGAACTCACAGAGATCCATCTGCCTCTGCCTGCTGAGTGCTGGGATTAAAGGCGTGGGCCATCACACCTGGCTATGTACATTTTAATTACGTAATAAGTAGCTAATAACGAGTTAAATAAATGACTGTATCAGAAGACAGGAGGAAACACAAAACTAGGGTCTCAGTATGTAGTCCACAACATCCTCAAATTCACCATCCTCCTGCCTCAGCCTGCCCAGTGCCAGAATTACAGGCATGGGCCACTGTATTCTGTTCATATATAAAATTTTAAATATATTATATTAATTATATACATACACATAGTGTACATATAATATGTAGCATTATATATTATATAAAATACATTATGTGATGCCATTTACTATTACATTATATATCATGTACAATGTATGTAATATATTATATGTCATATAATATTATGTATTATAGGGGTGGGGGTTGGTCTGAGTAGCTGGCTGTGTGTCTGGGGTTGAATCTTGAACGCTGCCCACCCAAACTCGTATCCCATGGCCTCTGTCACAGCCCTGGGCAACCTGGGAGGTTACAGAGCAAGCAAAGACGCTGTTGTTTCTCTCACTGGGCTTTGCCTGGTGAAGAGGTCAGAGATAAATCAGCCCAGGTCGAAGGTGCGCTATAGTTCTCCAAGGGGTCCCGGGGGGGGGGTGGGGGGGGGAGCAGCCTGGCAGCGGGGTGGGGGTGTGTGTGCTGTGCTCTAGGGATCAGGCTACAGGAGGGAACCAACGCTTTAGCCTCACTGGCTAGTGAAGGTCTCACCACGGTGTTCGCTGGCCATGCTTTTGTCCCAGGTGCGATCTGAGGTCCCCTGCTAGGGCCTTAGAACACCACCCTGCGCGCCCAGGCCCCTCCTAGAGCGGCGGCGGCGGGCAAAGCCGGCTCCGCCAGGCGCCCCCTGGCTGCACGCCTTGCGCTGAGTCAGCTGTGAGTCAGTGTCCCCTGACCGCGCCACGTCCTGCTCCAGGGGGGACACAGAGGGCTGGAAAGGAGCAAAGGAGAGAATGGAGGAGCAGAGTTACCCATTAACCAGCTGGTCGCCCCAGCAACCTTCTCGGAAGTCAGGCCTGCACTTTTATGGCAGGAATGAGCCGTGAGCCCTCATCCGCAGAGCCGGACAGACAGCCTTGGTGACCCAGGTTGCAGCTGTGTTTAGAATCCACACTGGCGTCTGGCAGTGTCCTTCAGACGTTCCTTTGAATCCTCAGCTGGCAGTAAGAAACACGTTTTACAATGCAACCAAAGTTTCACAAAACCGTCTTTAGTTCTGGTTCTTCTTTTTAATCATCGTGAACTCGATCTAAATTGTGACTTGACCTATTAATAGGTTGTAACCTGTAGAATTGGGTCTACAAGGCCATCCCCTGTTTCCTCCTCCTGCTGTCAGCCCAAGCCGGCCTAACTTCCTAGGTTGCCAAGGGATGACCTTGAACTTCAGTGCCTCCCGGCTCCACCTTCTAAGCCTTGGCACACAGGCATTCACAGTCACGCCTGGCTTTATGCCATGCTGGGGTGGGACCCGGGGCTTCATGCATTCTGTGAATACAGCTACATCTCCAGCCCTGTCCTTACGTGCAGCGGTGGGAAAGAGCTCACTGCTGGCCAGCCTGCTGAGGCTGTCTGAATTCCGGGGACCCTGAGATGGACCCCAGACCCCCAGAAGCCATAAGTTTGTTTGTATTAGTTTAATGCATAGGGAATCCCGGTGGGTGGGGCTTGAAGGAGGACTTCGTTTCTTATACTCTTCGCTGCTGCCTGAATGTTAGCTACACATTCATTGCCCAAGCATTTAGGTTAAAAGGCATTTCAAACCTACAAAGAGAAGCCGGAAACAATGCACCCCACGACATTATCCATCAATTCATTGCTCGAGTTTTCCGGTCTCTACTCGCTCACGGGTAACCTCCTTGGATGGGTGCTTCCCACTACGCAATAGAAATCTGGCACCCTGGTTTCAGAATTGAATTCCCCTTTGGGTCATGCTCCCTGGTTCTAAAGAACTGTGCCTCTGAATGGAGAGCCTGAGGTGCTGGTGGACCTGTCCCGGAAGCACCCACCTGGTCTAGATGAAGTCAGCTTCCTAGGATTCCCTCATTGGTTATGTCCTGTTATATTATCTCCAAAAGGAAAGGCTCAAACCATACCTTTGGCTGTTAGCCCCAGCGCTGGACAATGTGATCGTCTACGGGACTTTTGGAGATGATGAACAACTATGGCATCCTTCTACATTTGGACTCAGTGCCTGCGTTTACCCTCTGTATATGTTACTGAAAGGGATTCCCTCAACTCAAGAGAATGGGGGACACTTGAAAACTACTCGTACGGATTGTATCCTCCCTGACTGTGTAAGCTCTTCCTCTGCTTCTGTGAGCTTCTCTTGCTTTGGCAGACGTCCTTTGTTATGGCTGCTGGGCGCCTTTATGATATGTGATACAACTGCATCAGGCTCTTACTAGAAAGCAGAGATTTTTAGGTCAGATTTTAACTAGCAGGTTTTTTTTTTTTTTTTTTTTTTTCAGTAGTCACTGCAGTAGCTTCTGCAGCTGCTTCTGTTAATCCTACTGGGGGAGAAGAAGACCACTACCTAAGTTTTTGAGCCAAATTTGAAGCAAGCTTTATTAAATACTGGCCAGGACAATGGACACTGGCTAGGTCCATACCCAAGATTCCCAGAGTATGGCACTGAATTATGTTAGCTAGGGGTTTATAAAAGCAAACCCCACAAGGCTACGTTCTTCCTGCCTTCATCCAATCAGGGGCAAGCATGCATCCTGACATACTTTCTGCCTACATAGCTCCAGCCTAGGTGTGATCAAGCACATCTTGTGCAGTTGGGGTAACCAAGCTTGTTTACAGAAGTGAAAGCACGTGGCTTGTTATCTTACATGAACAACAGCCCCAGCATTCCAGGAAGTAATCTGTCCTTGGGCAAGAGGGGCTTACAGGTTAGAGGGTGTGTGTGTGTGTGTGTGTGTGTTTTATAAATCTTTTAAGCACAGTAAGTTAAACTTAAACACAACGTTAGCCCTCACACTTCCATAGTGGCTCTTACCCAACAAGTACAAACTGCCCATTTTGCTAATCAGCTTTTTTGGCAACACAAAAAGGCTCCAGGTTGAATGCTTAGGAACTGTGGTGTTGCATTTAGGAGAGGCAGCACAAACTATACGACATCAGTTGACTTTAAAGTGCTATGCTGACTTTAGGTATGTCTGTGTTACTCCATGAAGCTATAATGAATCTGAATAAAAATGAGATAAGATTAAAAATAATTTACAAGGCCAAGTGTGGTGTTTCATGCCTTTAATCCCAGCACTCAGGAGGCAGAGGCAGGAGGATCTCTGTGAGTTCAAGGCCAGTCTCATCTGCATCGTGATCTCTCGAACAGCCAGGACTAACCTGACATTTCCCCCTTGAAGAGACGGGAGTTGTCAGTTCCAAGGCCACTATGTGCTTGGTCTGTGGCACGCTTGAGATATCCTGTGTTCCCTTGGTGCAACATCACTTGATGAGATTCCTGCTGACTCCGTCCCATTTTATGGTAGCTTCGTGCTGACTCTGTTCCATTTCCCCACTGTAAACTGTGTCTAAGATGCAGTACTTCCTAATAAACTGACTCAGCACAAGCCATCCGCATCTGCAACACCTCCTGAGTCCAACCTCCACATTGTTTTTATTTTCTCATCCCTGTTCCTCTCCCTCAGGACCGAAGAATGGGCTTGCTGGTTCAGGTCACGCCACGGAAACATACTCAACTAAAACCAGATTTCACAACACATTGTTCAGTCTTGTTATCAAGTGTGGCGTTCTAGTTTCAGTTCTACACAGCTTATTTCCTGAGAATTTCATTTCACAACGTACAGTGAAAGAGTCAGTATCTTCAGTTTGAAAAAGCTCGGGTGAGCGCGTATTGTCTAAATGGAAAACTGAAGCCCTGGCAAGGGGAGTGAGTAGCTAATGTACCCGAGTTTTCAAGACACATTTTCTAAAGACCTTGAAAGTAGTGTTATATTTTATATATAACACACAGGCACATTAAGCAAGTGTCCACCCCTGAGCTGTGTTCACAATCTGTTGCTTTGAGACAGGGTCTTGCTAGGTAGATCTGGGAAAGCTTTAAACTTGCTATCCTTCTGTCTTAGCCTCCCAAGTGCTATGCTTACAGGAGCACACCGTCCATCTTGGGCTGAGCTGATTTTTTTTAAAGTTTTATTATATTTGTTATTATTATATTTGTTTGTATACATGTGTGTGTGTGTGTGCGCGCACGCGCGTGTGAATGCACACGCACTCGTGTGTGCTAAAATGCAGCTTACAGGCTGAGCATGTGGCTCAGTGGCTCTTGGGTCCACCCCCTTGAACAGTAGGGCACCAGGGGAAATGTTTCCAGGATGGAAGAGGAGGCCAGTCTCAGAGCCTCCACTGACTTAAACACAGTTTGTGTAGCCAGACGTAGTCAAAATTGGACATTGTGAAGTTCTTGTAAGACATCTGTTGGGTGACTCAGGCATCCGGCAGGGGGCTGGCATTTCTAGCCAGTGGCCCACAGTGGGCAGGCAGGCTGATGTAGGAGGTCAGCTGCACCCACTGGCACTGGGATCTTTCTAGCCTGATATCAGGGAGAATTCTATAGGTTTTCATCCTCCCTCTGAGAGACTGCCCTGGAGAATGTCAGCCACAGAGCTGAAGATATCTGTTATGGTACAGGTATACAGCCCTGACTCACAGAGATGGAGCTTTGGGTCCTGCTTCTTTGGATAATTTTGCATAACTGAGAAAGTTAACTTTCCCTGGAACTGTAATTTCCTGATTGTCCGAGGGAGAGGTCGGCAGCTGTATGAATCCACCAGGACACTCAAAGTCTACTGGAAGCCTTTGAAATGTCATCTCACAGTCTCCATTCAGCAAGTTAGAGGTGTTAAATGGCCTCTAGAGTTCAACCGACCGCTGAGCCAGGCGCCTGGTACGCATGCTCGCTTTGGCTCTCGGCAAGCAGGTGAGAAGCTGGGAACTGGCTCTCTTCCATCTGGGAATTCCACAGGCAGGTGGGTCTGGTCTCCAAGCCTGACTTGAATGTGTGCACCAGGCCCAGAGGAACTAACAACCCAGGGCTGAGTCACCCTGGCTCACTGCAGCAGCAGGAGACCCCTCCTCCCCGTCACTTGGGCCAAGGCCTGGTTGCCCAGCAATGAGACATAATATATATAAATAAAATGCAGCTTCTTGCTTCAGGAGGGAGGCCTGATGTCTTCTTGCTTCTGTCCATTCGTCGTCGTCCCTCCGCCCCCACTAGCTTGCCCAAGTTCATTGATTCAATGCTTAAAGGCCACACTACAACAACCAGTGGTAGACTCCTAATTGTGGGTGCTGGGTTCCGTGAGCACCCATTTAGATAAAGCTGCCTCAGGGTGGTGCAGAAGGGGATAGGCTTGGCAGGCACCCTGGACTTTACCGCCTGGGTGACTGGGCGAGGGCGGTTTGGCTGGACATGAGTGCCTGACACTGAATCAGAAGGGCAGGAGGTGCCCCAGGCTTCTGCAGGGAAGTGGTGTGCATTTCCCAGGCCTGGGTGGGACTTGTGCTAACGTGGAAGGTACCTGACAGCCGGAGCAGCCTGAGCGGGAACCTGAGCTTTTCACTGGTGACTCATTTTGTTTAGATGCAGAAGAACATCTGGTAATGAGGATCCCTGGGTGGACAGTACCCAAAAGTTAGTGCCCCAGTCACATATGCACATAACACAACCATTATTAGTTCAGGAGCCTTTCCGGGACAGCACTGAACTTGGGAGTAAATATAAACATAAATATAAATATGTATTCCATTCCCATATCTCTCACATACACACACAGACATATACACACACATCACTTCATTAATCTTTGCAATGACTCTGTAACATTTTTTAGGGGGGGTCAACATTACTATGACTTAGTTTATACCTTCGAGATTATTTTAGGTGCACAAATTTGACATCACAGCCTTCGAGACGCAGAGCATTGCTGCTTTCACAGAGAGTTTCCTCTGTTGGCCTTCCTAGACAGCCCACCAGTGGCCTCTAGATGGGTCTTGTTTTTAAGATAATTTAGTATAAATGAAATCATACACGATGTAATATTTTATCTGCTTTCTTTCACTTAGCACAATGCATTTATTGGCTTCATTTTTAAAATTACATTTAGCTTGGTGTGTGTGTGTGTGTGTGTGTGTGTGTGTGTGTGTGTGTGTGTGTGTGTGCATGTGTGTGTGCTCCAGGTCAGAGGATGACTTTCAGAAGTCAGTCTCTCCTTCCCTCATGTGGGTACTTGGGATTGAACTTGGGTCCTCAGGCTTGGAGGCAAGCACCTTTACCCACTGGGCCATCTCCCCAGCCACATTGTGGTCCAACTCTATTCACGTTCTCATTGATTTTTTTCCTTTCTTTATTAATCCACTTATGGATATTCGAATCGCTTGGAGCTGCACAAACAGGATAGAACACACAGATACAAATCTTTGGACACATAGCTTCGTTTCTCCTGTGGAAATACCAATGAGAGGAAACGCTGGTTCATTCATGGGTGTATACAGAAATCTCTATTCTGTAGATGAACGGGGCCATCTCAGAGAGGCTAAGCGGCGGCCAGAGATTCAAAGCAATTACCAACCTCTTCACTAGGAGTTCACCCTACCAATATAATAAAACAGGCAATTCTGTGAGTGTGAAAGGCTCTTTTTGGTAAATAACGACTACACATCGGCTGAATTCAAGTGTATACCTCGCATGCCCGGACTGTCCTTGAATACAAGTTGCAATCACAGGAAGTGCATGTTCTGAGGACAAGTCTGAAGGTAACGAATGAAAACCTGAGCTGGAGAGCTATAGGGGCCGGATTTTTTTTTTTTTTTTTTTTTTTTTTTAGTTAGTTAGTTTTGTGTTTTTGGTTGTGAGCCTAGCCTTTAACGGCTGAGCCATCTCTCCAGCCCTTAGTTTTGTAGAGATGGTATTTGCCAGTTATATTCTTTTGTTAGGAAGAGCGTCTTGGTCTGGTTTTGTGTGGCTATAACAAACTATCTGGGGCTAGGTAATTGATAAAGAATATAAATTTATTTGACTCACAGTTTGGAATCTAGGAAGGCCCCAGAGCTTGTCTACTGCCAATGTTTGGTTGGTATCTGGTAAGGGACCTCTTACTGCATTATAATAGGGCAGATACCATAGTACCAGGCTAACTCTAGTCTCTCTATACTCATGTTTATGCACTTGTGCCGGTGGAGGTCACAGGTCAACTTTGGGTGTCTTCCTTAGCTGCTTCAACACTTTAAAACAAAGCAAAACATTTATTGTGTGTGTGTGTGTGTGTGTGTGTGTGTGTGTGTGTGTGTGTGTGTATGTGTATGTGTGTGTGTGTATGTGTATGTGTGGGTGTGGGTGTCTATGTGTATGTGTGTGTGCTCGCGTGTGTTTATGTGCATCAAATGAGTTTAAGAGCCAATACAGGAGAGGGTGTTGGACTCCCCTGAAACTGGAGTTATGGTGGTTATAAACCACCATTGGGTGCCGGGGACCAAACCCTGGAAGAGCAGCAAGTTTGAGTCCTACTTGTTTGTTTGTTTGTTTGTTTTGGTTAAGGTCTCATGTAGCCCAGGTTGGCTTCAAAGTCAATGTTGAGCTGAGGCTAACCTTAAACATCTCATTTTCCTACCTTTATCTCTCAAGTGCTAGAATTATAGGCACAAGCCACCACATCTGGTTTATGTGGTGCTAGGATTTGAACCCAGGACTTTGTGCATGCTAGGAAGTATTCTGTTAACTGAGCTACATCCCGGCCAGGGCTGCTGCCTAGGGCCATGTTTGGGTCTATGGCATTGCAGCAGCCAGGGTCTGGGGTGATGTCCATGGCTCCTGTTACCACCAAGGGCTCTGCAGATGCCCAGGGTATGTTCAGCCTCCTGAGACCGTGTTGGTGTCCAAGGCCCATGCTGCCACCAGGGCCGTACTGATATGAGGGGCCTGTGCTGCTACCGGGTCCATTTGGGCCCAAGCTGCTGCCGAGGGTCATGTCTGGGTCCATAGTCTTGCTGCAGCTGGTGTCTATGATGATATCCATGGCCAATGTTTGCACAGGGTGTCATAGGAACCACATGTGTGGAAATTCAAGGACTAAGTTGAACCAGCCCCCCCCCTTCACTGGCCCTGGGACAGCTGGTCCTGCCCCTTGCTGGATACTGCAGCAGGACTGGCCCTGACCCTCAGGGGAGAATCCTCCCAGCCCCCTCCCCAACCCAGGTGAGCTGACTCTGTGGGTAAGGGAGCAGGAGAACTGAGCCTGTCGCGCCTCTCTGCCATGTGGTGCATGGGTGAGAGAAAGATGCCCCCCGCCCACTTCCCCGCTCACCCACTGCCACCCGCAGCAGGTGAGAGAGCTTGCCCTGTGGTCACGAGAGTGGGAGAACTAGCCCTGCTCCAACCCCGCCCCCCCGCCGGTTGCAGCACATCAGAAAGCAGGCTCTGTACCCCATGTGGGCAGCGCACTAGAGCTGACGCTATTGCGGCGTGTGTGTGTGTGTGTGTGTGTGTGTGTGTGTGTGTGTGTGTGTGTGTGTGTGTGTGTGTAGGAGAGCCAGCCTGGAGGGCAAGAGAGCAGAGCGGCAGAGCGGACCCTGCCTCCCAACTTCTGCATCCCCTACAGCAATTGAAAGAGAGGGCCCTGCACCTCCCCAGGGCAAAACAGTAGAGCTGGGCCTGGTGGTGTGAGTGGGGGTGAAGATGATCTGAGGACCTGGGAGCAGGAGAACTGGCCCCGTTCCTGGCTGTAGGCCGCATTGGGTGAGCTAGCAGAGGCAGTGTTAAAAGAACTCGCCAGGTAGTGATGATGAGGGAAAGCTGACAGGCTGACTAACCCAGCTACCATGCAGGCCCAGAACCAGGGCTATGAGTTGGCCCACCCCAACCCACGGCATCCATGAACTGTTGGAGCATGTGAATGGGACAGACCTACAGATCCCAAACTGCAGGATCTCCACGACTCAGGACAACAACAGGATATCCAAGAGAGCCCATTCTCGACAGTGTAGCAGAAGCCAGAGGCCTTGAACCAGACAATGACTCATAGCAATGAACACTTAACAGATAATAATGGATGGACTAAAGGGTAAACTGTGTGACTCAACAGGCCACACTGCAGCTTCCACGATGAGAGTCTTCTCCTATTTATTTATTTATTTATTTATTTATTTATTTATTTATTTATTTATTTTTCTTTTAAATTTTGGGGTTTTGGGGGGTGTTGCATGGGCAAGGGGTGGATTTGAGAGGACAGGAAAATAAGTGGGATCCAGATGCACAATGTGAAGTCCACAAAGAATCAATAAAAGCTAAATTAGAAGGAGGAGGAGGAGGAGGAGGAGGAGGAGAAGAAGAAGAAGGAGAAGAAGAAGGAGAAGAAGAAAAAGAAAGCAGGCTGAGCAAGCCATGGGGAGCAAGTCAGTAAGCAGCATCCCTCCATGGCCTCTGCATCAGCTCCTGCCTCCAGGATCCTGCACTCCAGGATCCTGTTCCTGTCCTGACTTCTTTCAATACTGAACAGTGATTTGGAAGCATAAGCCAAATAAATCCATACATCCCAATTTACTTTTGGTTATGGTGTTTCATCACAACAATAATAACCCTACAAACAGCGGAAAAGGAAGAAAGAGACCATCCTCATTTTATTGTTGAGACAAAGAAACTGGAAGTGAAGTGCAAGCCATCAGACCCCTAAGAGAAAAAGCCGCCTTGGTTCCCAGAGGATGCCAGGAAGCCTACAGCACACAGTCAATGTCTAAGACACAGGGTCATCACCATTAACACTTTTACATTGATTTTTAAAAATTGTGTGTGTTGCCGGGTGGTGGTGGAACACGCCTTTAATCCCAGCACTTGGGAGGCAGAGGCAGGCGGATCTCTGTGTGTTCGAGGCCAGCCTGGTCTACAAAGGGAGTTCCAAGACAGACCCCAAAAATACACAGAGGAAACCCTGTCTTGAAAAACAAAACAAAAAAAAAATGTGTGTTTTATATTGTTAGTGAGGGGTGTATGTACTTGTTAGTGTGGATATGTGCTCATGTGCCTTGGGTGCACATGAGTGCACATATGTGTTCAGGTTAGAGGTTGGCATTGGGTATTGTTAGATTAGGATGATGGAGCTGATGTAGAAGTAAAAGATAGAAGACAGGCATCTCCAGAAGCAGGACTGTCCTTTTGATCAGAACTGAAGGGCTGCAGTCTTTTAGAGGAAGTGGAGGCTGTGTGCTCTGGCATGAGGGACTTGAAGTGAGGAAGGATATATCAGGGTGGGCTAGTGGTAATTTTCTGGCCTTAGTTCTGCCTCTGAAGTTTCAGATAGGAACTATCTGTTATGGTAGTTATTTCTGAGTTTGTGGAATATTATTTTAACTAAGCAAAGATGTGTTGCATTTGTTTATGTTGCCTTTGTTCAATTATGTAAAGATGTGTTGCAATTGTTTCACCTTGCCTGCTTAAGACACCTGATTGGTCCAATAAACAGCTGAACAGCCAATACCTAGGCAGGAGAGGGATAGGCAGGGCTGGCAGGCAGAGAGAATAAGTAGGAGGAGGAGGAGGAGAGAGAGAGAGAGAGAGAGAGAGAGAGAGAGAGAGAGAGGGAGGGAGGGAGGGAGGGAGGGAGGGAGGGAGGGAGGGAGGGAGGGAGGAGGAGGAGGAGGAGGAGGGAGAAAGAGGGGGACATGCCTGGGGCCGGAAGCCAGGCTGCTGCCAGCCAGACACAAGAAACAGTGAAAGTAAGATATACAGAAGGAAAGAAAAGTGAAAAGCCCTGAGGCAAAACAGCTGGAGAGAAACAGGTTAATTTAAGTTAAAGAAAAAAGAGGTAGTCGGAAACGAGCCTAAGCTGAGGCTGAGCGTTCATAACAAGTCGTCTCTGTGTCGTAATTTGGGAGCTGGCTGGTGGCTCAAAAGAAGAAGGCTGGTACACTTGAGCATGGGGGTTTCCAGGCAAGCTTTGCCAGACTGAGAGATTTTTACCCTTTAGATATTTCCTCGGTTTCCCTGTACCTTGGTTTTTGAGACAGCATCTTTCATTGAACCTGGAGCTCTGACTGGTCTAAGCTGGCCGGCCAGTGAACTCCAGGGATGCACTTGTCTCCTCCAATCCCCACCCAGGTGCTGGGATTGTAGGTATGTACAAGTGCATTCAAGTGTGTGAATGCATGTGTGTGTGAATAGAGGAAGTACTTGACCTCTGGCCTCCAATATGTATTCATGCATACCCACTTGCACATACATACACACATATACACACATCACACATGCAACATGCATATAAACACAACACACATATAACACACACATATACACACATCATACATACAGCACACACATACACACATCACACATACAACATGTATATATACACATCACATATACAGCACACATATACACATGCACACACACACACAAACAACCACAAAACCCAAAGTACCTGAAGCAGAGTCCTAATGACCCCCGAACCTCTCCGTACCGTTACCTGGTTGTAGCTACTTTTCTATTGCTGTAAGCGACACCTTGACCAAAGAAACTTGTGAAAGAAAGCATTTGGCTGGAGGCTTGCTTGCAGCTTCAGAGGACGATCATGATGGGAACAGGTAGGGAGGCATGGCGCTAGGGCAGTCAGTAGCTGACAGCTTACAACTGATCCACAAGCGTGTGGCAAAGAGAGTGACTCAGAATGGTCCAGGCTTTGAAACCTTAAGACCCAGTCCGGATGTCACACCTCCTTATCCTTTCCATACAGTTCCTGTAAGCGGGGACCAAGCATTCCAACATAGGAGCCTATGGAGGCCGTTCTCATTTAAAGCAACACACATGAGCAATTGCATTTGTTGAAGAAACCAAAATAAATAAAAAAAGCTGGGCAGTGGTAGTGCACACCTTTAATCCTAGCCGTTGGAAGACAGAGGCAGGAGGAGGTCTACAGAGCAAGTTCCAGCGCTACACAGAGAAACCTGTTTTGAAAAAAAAAAAAAAGAAAGAAAGAAACAAAATGAAAAATAAATAAATAAATAAAATAAACATAAATTCGTTAAGGACAATAACCCAACTATAACACCCACTCCTGTGTGTAAGGATTCTGTATATGCACAGCTTGGGGGTCTCGTCCAGTGCCTTATTATGTCTTCAGCGGGTAGCTGCATCCCAGCCTAAAAGCCGGACCTGCACCCCCACGCTCTCTCTCTGCATCTCTTTCTGGGTCTCTCTCTCTGCACCCGTCTTTGTTTCCTCTCTGCCAGGCCTGGCGCTCTCGCTCTCTCTCTCTCTCTCTCTCTCTCTCTCTCTCTCTCTCTCTCTCTCTCTCTCTCTCTCTCTCTCTCCCTCCCTCCTCCTAATAAAGCTCTAAAAGGTACCACTGGGTTCTGTCATGACTATGACCTTTCCACGCGGTAACCAGCGCCAGCCACCAGCACCGTATACCCTTTCACTGTGTCCTCTAAACTCATGTCCTTATCACAATGCGAAATTTGATTATACCATCTTTATAGTTCCAAAGTCTTCAACCCATTCCAGCACTAACTCCACATTCTGTGTCCAAGCCTACTGATCAAATGATCTGTTTCTGTACCAACAATTGGATAGTGACGGTGGCCATTTCTAGTCCAAAAGGCAGGAGAAAGGAGTAAGTGACCCAGAGCAAGTGTGGAACTCAGTAGAGAAAGCATGAGTCATGAAGCTGGAATGTAGTCCTTCCTTTCTTACAGGGCGAGGGCAGAGCCTCTAAGGTATCAGGCAAACCCACTGCTAGGACTTTGCTCGGCTCCTTCTTATGGCTGCTTTCTGGGGTTGGCACTGCACACTGGAGTGTGCAGTTTTCCCAGGTAGGCACTGTACCTTGTTGGGGAATATTATTTTAAGGTGTGTTACTTTTGTTTATGTTGTATTTGTTTAACTCTGCGAAGCTGTGTTACTGTGCCTGTGTAACACACCTGATGGTCTAATAAAGAACTGAACAGCCAATAGCAAGGCAGGAGAAAGGATAGGCGGGGCTGGCAGGCAGAGAGAATATATAGAAGGAGAAATCTGGGTTGAAAGAAGAACGAGAGAGGAAGGAGGAGAAGAATTTCAGGGGCCAGCCACTCAGCCACCCAGCCAGACATGGAGTAAGAAGGAATAAAAGTTATACAGGAATAGAAAAAGATAAAAGCCCCGAGGCTAAAGATAGACAGGATAATTTAAAGTTGAGAAAAGCTGGCTAGCTACAAGCCAAGCTAAGGCTGAACATTTATAATTAAAAATAAGCCTCTCCATGTGTGAATTATTTGGGAGCTGGGTGGCGGGCCCCCCAAAAGAGCAAAACCAACCAACAACACCCCATTAGTGGCACTGTGGTTCTGAGGTATCAGCGCCACAGCAGTGATCATACTATGAGATTTTTATTTCTATCAAAGAGAGTTAACCCTCCAAGTGCTGACATTCCATAAATCTCCCCGACCCTGCAAAACTTTCACGTAAAGGGGTTCAAATATTTTAATCTCCCCTGCCTTGTAAAACTTTAATGAAAAAATTTTAATCCCCCCTATCTAGTAAAACTTCTGTGTAAGGCCCCGCTGTATTCTGGGAACTTGAGGGCCTGGGCTGGCCCTTTCTTTCATTTCCTTTGCCCCAATGAAAAAGCGAAACAAGACAACTAGCCAATGGCAAAAGACTGAGCTGAAGTACAGCCCAAGGGGAAAGATGGAGTCACCACCTGAGTTAGAGTAAAAGCTAAGTGAACATTCTACCCTGGCATCCTTGCTAGCTTGGTTTGGGTCTTGGAATATATATATATATTTCAAAAAGAAATTGTGTAGCACACATCTTAAATGGTCTTATAATAATAATAATAATAATAATAATAATAATAATAATAACCCAGAGCCAGATATTGGGGTGAAAGCTGAAAGATCAGAGAAGCAGAACAGCCAGTCACAAGTTCTTCTTACCTCTACGAAATCCTCAGTCTAAAGAGAGTGAGTTCCTTTTTCCTCATGCCTTATATACCTTTCTCTGCCCAGACATCACTTCCTGGGATTAAAGGCGTGTGTACTTCCCAAGCAAAGGCATGAGATCTCAAGTGCTGGGATTAAAGGTGCGTGCCACCACTGGCTGGTTCTGTTTCTCTCTTAGACTGAGTCAATTTCATGTAGCCCAGGGTGCCCTTGAACTCACAGAGATCCAGACAGATCTCTGCCTCCTGAGTGATAGGATTAAAGGTGTGTGCCACCACTGTCTGGCCTCTATGTCTAACCTATTGGCTGGCTCTGTCCTCTGATCCCCAGATAAGTTTATTAGGGTACACAATATGTTGGGGTACACAATATATCACCACAAAATTGCCTTGCCCAGTTACTTTCCCTTTGTTGATGCATTTCTTTGTGTGATACCTAGGATATTTGTTAAGAGTTTTATGTGGCGGCTCCGTCCCCTGTGCTCCCAAGCTATTCTGTTCATCTTTGAAATCTAGATGGCGGCCACCATGCCCTCTGAGCTCTTGGATTTGGCACACCCTGCAGAATTAGCATCATGTGGGTGTAGACACCAGCAAGGTCTATCTGCTCCTACACCTCAGCTTCCTGAGCCATGATTGGAGCAGCTCAGTTCTCCACTGGAATTTGATGAGCTGAGCCTCAAGGTAGCTTGAAGGTAGTGGGCACTTCTGCCCTTATGGCTCCATCATTCTGAACTTGGTATGGGAAGAGAAGCCTTGATGTCTGGAGTGTTTTGAGCATCTCTTCTGATGAAGAAGATGTGGGAGCCCGTTTTCAGGTTCCTTGTGGCTTTACCCAGCAGGTCCGATTAGAGGATGATCAGGACCACGGGCCTGAGTGCAGGTGTCTGAGATGGTCTGCACTTGGCTGTGCTGGGGGGAGGAGGTCTTTTGTTCCACCCCTAGGTGTCTCTATAAATACCCTGGAGCCGAGACAGCTGGGACCTGTTGGAATAGGTTCCAGGCCCTCTCAAGGCTAGCCTGTATTTTCTATCTCTTCATCTCCACAATCTAAATCCTTCTATCTAATATTTCCTGCTGCTCGCACTCAAGAAAACTCTGGGGAGCTGTGGGGTTGGTGGGCAAACGCCCCACAAGAAGAAAAGCTGACTGTGAATTGATCCTTAGCTCTCAAATAAAGGGTAGCGCGGCCATACTCGGCATTCTCCATTGAACATGCTTTCTCACTCCTTGCTTGCCAGTCTGCAAAGTTTTGAAAATTTTAACATTTTCCTTTTCCTTGTAAATGCCATCTTTAGGTCATTCCTTTGTTCTTGTATCTCAATTTAAGCGGTTCAAAAGCAATTGCACACGGTTGGGGAGATAACTCCGTGAGATGACCAGGTCTGAAGACGACCTGGTCTTCAGAACCCACATAAACATGCAAATTAATAAGGAGGAAAGAAAAAGGAGGAGGGGGCTGGTCTTGTAACTCTGTCACTAGAAGACTGGGCAGACTCCTGGGGCTCACTGGCCAGCTACTCTAGCCTGTTTGGGGAGTTCCAGAGAGAGATTCCCCCCCTCCCCTGGCATAAAAACAAATACCAAACCACATGGATGGTGTCTGAGAAATGAAGTTTGAGTTTGTCCTCTGGTCTTCACATGCACCACCACACATGTACCAACCCACACATATGAACATATGTGTACACATATACTACCCTGACCAAAGTAACTGTGTAGTTCTCCCATATCTTGCTTACAAATTTATTCCACCAGAAATCCTTGTTCTAGCTTCCGTAAAGACCCAAGGCACATGAGACAACACATTCTTGCTCCTATTTAACAAGGGGGATTTTAACGTCTACTTCTGTCCAGTTCTTCATTATTTCCATTTGTTACATCATCAGGATGTTTACTACTTTCCATATTTCTCTCGGCATTCTGGTTATAACCATTGAAATAAACTGCTCAGGAGCTCCAAGTGTTCCCAGTCACACCCATTTATTTCTTCGCTCCTCAATATTTCCAGAACTCTAGCAATTATTCTACTGTTCGTAACAAAGAATAATCTTGTTGCACAAAGGAAACCTTGACCAAACAAAAGTTGTTTGGCAGGGCAATTGTGTGTGTGTGTGTGTGTGTGTGTGTGTAAAAAGAGTACATTAGAACACATATGAGCTACTTTTGTGTTGCTGTGATAAAACACTGTGACCAAGGCAATATTTTATTTGTTTGTTTGTTTTGTTTTTAGAGACAGGGTTTCTCTGTGTAGCTTTGGAGTCTGTCCTGGAACTCACTCTGTAGACCAGGCTGGCCTTGAATTCACGGAGAATCTCCTGGCCCTGCCTCCCGAGTGCTGGGATTAAAGGCGTGCGCCACTGCTGCTGAGCTTTCAAGGCAATTTATAAATGACAGTGTTTAATTGGGCTTCTGGTTTAGAGGGCTAACCTCTGTGATGGCAGAGCAAAGGAACGGTGGTGGAAACAGCTCGGGGCTCACACCTCAAACAGCAAGCAGGAGACAGAGAGAACAGTGGGATGGCATGAGTCTTCTGAAGCCTGAAAGCCTGCCCCAAATCAAACACCTCTTCCAACAAGGCTTCCTTATCCTTCCCAACCACCAATCGGAACCAAGTATTCAAACATGTGAGCCTAAGGAGGTCATTCTCGTTCAAACCACCACATTTCACTCCCTAGTTCCCTTGAGCTCCTGACCATATCATAATGCAAAATGCATTTAATCCAACTCCAAAAGTCACCGTCTTTCACAGTCCCCATATAGTTTAAAGTCCAAAGTCTCTTCTGAAACTTAAGACAATCTATGAATTGTAACAACCTGTGAAGACAAAAGGCAAATTACATACTTCTAACATGGCATAGGATATACATTACCATTCCAAAAGGGAAGAATAAAGGCATTTTGAGAAATACAGGCTCAAAGAAAAACAAGAACCCAGAAGAGCAAATTCCAAAACCTGCAGCTTCATGGCTGATATGAAAGGGCGTAGGTGGCTCCGCCTCCCTAGATTTCCTGCCTGTAACATCCTCCTCCTTTCTCTCATCCTCCTTTCTCTCATCCTCCTTTCTCTCATCCTCCTTTCTCTCATCCTCCTTTCTCTCAGGCTGGTTCCACTCTTGGGCTGCAGCTTTCATCGGCAGATATCCCATGCCTCTGGCCCCGCTAACATCTTGGGGGGGGGCTCCATTGCAATCCAGGCTTTGCTTTTACAGCTTTACAGAATGGCCTCTCGGGGCTGCCAGGCAGAGGCTAGCCTGCCACATGGTGCAGGGCCTCACACCTTAACCTCAGAGGAAGATTCCACAACCTCTTTACTCCTGTACCCTTCATGACTCTAAAGCCAGAACCATGTGAACAACATCACCGCATCTGGCTGCCTGCCTAGCTCCCTTGAATCACTGGAAATTCCTTAGTCCTTTTCCTTTCACAAGTTGGATGATTATCTGGGTAGAGTCTTCCATGAGGGCAACACCCTACCCCCCCA
Organism: Peromyscus maniculatus bairdii; assembly: GCF_049852395.1. Lineage (NCBI taxonomy): Eukaryota > Metazoa > Chordata > Mammalia > Rodentia > Cricetidae > Peromyscus > Peromyscus maniculatus. The sequence continues at coordinate 22,104,977 of NC_134870.1, forward strand.
ATTCCATTTCACATCTGGTCTCTCATTAATCTCCTTAGCTCTTTCAGCACAAGCTTTGGATCCAGCATTAAATTTTCTGATGCTCTTTTTCTCTTCAAACTGTACTTGCTCTTTTTTTTTTTCTTTTGGTAGCAATGTATAAGATTGATTATTAATAACTGTGAAATAGGATTGATGTTAGGGTATCTTGAAATCTTCTCTGCCAAAGAAATTAGTCCACTATTTTCCAGTGTAGTCTCAGGCAAAAATCTTAGGACAAATGCAGAAATCAGCCACAGTCTTTGCCAAAATGTCACAAGAATGGTCTCCATCGCAGTTTTTAATCTTGCTCCCCACTGAAACCTGTTGATCTGGGCTTCCATAGTCTACACTGCTCAGTCCTATGGCTTCCAAGCTCCTACTAGGATGGCCCATTAAGTCCTGCTTACAGAATTCAATCACTTTTCTAGTCCAAAGTCCTCAAACTCTTCCATATTCTTCCAAAACCCTGCATGGTCAGGCTTGTCACCGCAATCCCCCACTCCTGGTACCAACTTCCATGTTGCTTTCTTTTCTATTGCTGTGATAAAACACTCTGACCAGGGCAACTTATAAATGCACCTACATTTTCAGGGGGTTGGAGTCCATGATGACAGAGGGAAGGCACAGCAGTAGGAGAAGTTGAGGGTGCACATCTCAAATAATAAGGGGGTCACATCTCAAATAATAAGCAGGAGGCAGAAAGCACATTGGGAATCGCTAAGTCTTTGAAATCTCAAAGCCACCCTTAGTGACACACCTACTTTAACAAGGCCACACCTTCTGATCTTTCTCAAACAAACAGTTCCTCCGACTGGGGATCCAGTCTTCAAACCTATGAGCTTATTGGGGCCTTTCTCACTCAAACCACCACAGACCCCAAGCAAACACACTTGGTCAAGATGCTTTCAGTCTTTTATTACTGACATAGGTGATGACTCCTCCCCCACTGGTCAGAGCTTGACTTTGTCATCTTACAAAATTGGTTAATTGGCACAAAGAGGAAGAGAAGGTCCAGGAAATGTGAGTCATTGCCCGGCCAAGGCCAAGTACCTCTGATAGAAAAAAAAAAAAAACAAACTAACAAACCCATAACTTCAATAGGAATAGACTTTCTCTAAAATTTCCCTTTTCTTTACAGTTTTTTTTTCAGACTTAGCCAGCATATGTTGATCATTTGAAGTCTCTAGAAAGAATAAATTCATTATTTTAAAAATATTAAATTTTATGTTAATGGGTGTTTCGCCTGTATGTCTGTGAATCCCTTGCATGCTTGGTGGTAATGGAGACCAGAAGAAGACCTCAGATTCTCTGGACCTGAGGTTACACACGGCTTTGAGCTGCCATGTGGATACTGGGAGCTGAATTCTGGGTACTCTGGAAAAGTGGCCAGTTCTCTTAACCTCGGAGCCACCTCTCCAGCCCTGGAGTAAATTATTGTTATGGTGAGTGTTGACCTAAGAATGGTTTAAGGTGAACTTGCTTTCACCTTCGAGTCATTTAGGAATGATTGAGACCAGGGCCCCCAAACACTTTTGGCATATCTGGTCTCTGGAAAGGATGAGACCTAACAAAGAAACTGGCTGCTTTTCTTGAACTGTCTCAGTTGTCTACCCAGTTTCTACCTCTTGTTCTTCTTATGCCCTACAAAAGTCATTACAGAATCTGGGAATGGCTGATTTGGCTTCTTCCAAATGAATTTGGGGTGTTTAGTGTGGCGGTTTTGGGGTATCTCTCCAAAGAGTGTATCTAAACTGTCAGATGTAGAGAGAAAAGGAAAAAAATGTCTGGAAAAAGATGTGAGAAGGAAGTAAAGGCAAGAGTTATTAGTTTATCTGAGAATCCAGAGAAGACAGAAAAGGAGATGTGTCCAAATCAAGGCACATTAGAGCCTCTTGATGGGTGCACATCCATCTACGGGCTCCTTCTCATTTTCCTGTTTTCCTGAGAGGCTGGACTCAGCAGTGACCCCAGGATCTGTTTTTCAGGCACTTTGACACTTGGTGGAGTGGCTAGAATCACAGTGGGTGGTCTTCCCAGATGGCTTCTAGAGAGGGAGAGGGAAACAATGTAAATATTGATTTCAATTTAATTTACTTGATTATTTAAATTATTTGATTTTCAGGTCTCCCTCTAGGGAGCACCTTAGTCTTTTTGTTTGTTTAAAAATAAGATTCACTCTACTAATATTTTGTGACAATAAAGCAGGTTCCATAATCATAATAGATTTGCCGTAGGACTTTTAACCATCACAGCCTGTGAGAGTCCTAGTCAGTTTCTCCAAATCCAGCCTCTGCCCTTCTCAGGACAGAATCTGAAGATCCTGTCTGCTGGTGTACTTACCCCATATAACCCTCAGTACTGTGAACATAATGCATAGTAATCTGATGAAGTTCTGTAACTAAGTTGTCTTTAATAGAATATTATTTAGATAAGCATAGCGTAATGATAACAACTCTGTTTTTAATTTTATTAGTATTTAGCAACACCGGGGGTCAAATCTAGGGCCTTGCAAATGCCAGGCAAAGGGCTTTATCAATCAACCATACCCAGGATATATTAACCCTTTAAAAGCACACTGCGGGGGCTTGAATGGGAACATCCTCCATGGGTTCTGGCTTTTGATCATTCAATTCCCAGTTATTGGTGGTGTCTAGGGAGGCCTCAGCGATGTGGCCTTGCTGGGGGGAGCGTCCCTGGGAGAGGGTTTTGAGAGCTGAAAGACTCCCATGTCTTTGAATTTGTTGTGTCTGCTTTGTGCTCGCCGCCGTTTACCGGGCGAGTTCTCGGTTGCCGCTCCAGCCTCCAGGTCTCCCATGCTGCCGCGCTTCTTGGCTGTGATGGCAGTGGACTCATCCCCCTGCAGCTGGAAGCCCAAATAATCTTCTCCTTTTGTAAATTGCCTTGGGCACGGTATTTTATCCCAGTAATGGAAAAGTAACTAACACACAGGGTTTCCTTTGCTTTGTAGCAAAAGAGGAAGTCAGAAAGAGTCACCGCATAGCACTCTCTGTTTCTAGCTAAGGAAGAGGGGGGTAGGAATGTAAGTGGCCTCATGAAGCCAAAAGCAATCCCAGGAAATGGGGAGAGGGGGGGTCTCAATCTAGAACCACAAGGAACTGAATCCTGCTGACAGCATTGATAAGGGATGAGGACTTCCTACAGGGCTTTCAAATGAGAATTCAGTCCAGTTGATCTCTTAATTTTAGCCCGTGATACCCTGAGGAGCAATTGGGATATTCCTGGTAGAAAATTCTCACCTCAACACTGTGAGCTAATTAGCAGGTATTAAATGAAGTTATCCAGTCTGTTTTCTCTTTTCTATTCTCTCTCACTTTTAAAAGGTGACCTCTCCATGTAACCTGGGCTGGTCTTGAACTCTTCTTGAGTGTAGCTGGGGTATAGGTATAGGACACCACCTCTGGCCGACTGTGGTAACTTGTCATGCAGCAGCAGCAGCAGCAGCAGCAGCAGCAGCAGCAGCAGCAGCAGCAGCAGCAGAGTCAGGTATCCTGCGTTTTGTCTGACACCTTCCCCTACTCTTCAGGCACACCTGTGACATCTTCCTTTCCACTGCTGTGTCACAGGCTACCTCTGCCACAGTGCAAGTCATCCCGTGTTACAATAATCTCACCTTCTCTTTTTTTCTTAATTTTTTTTTTTTTTTTTTTTTTTTTTTTTTTTTTTTTTGAGTACGGATGCCGGCCAGCACACACGTCTGTGCACCATGTGCATGCCTGGTTCTCGCAGAGATCAGGAGGAGGTGTGGCATCACCTAGGACTGGAGTTACAGGCAGCTGTGAGCCACTGCGTGGGTGCTGGGAATTGATACCGGGTCCTCTGCAAGAGCAGCCAGCGCTCTTAACCACTGAGCCACCTCTCCAGCCCCAACACTTTTTTTTCCCCCGAGGCAGGATCTTACTGTTCAACTCAGGCCAGCCTGAAACTTGTTACATAACATAGGTTGGCCTTCAATTCCGAAGGATCCTGCCACTTCAACCTCTATAATGCTGGAACTATAAGGGTGTGCCACCACATCTGAACTCAATTTGTAATCATATATACTAAAATAACCAAAGGATTCAAGATTTAATATTTAAGAGGAAAAGTCACCAGTACAAAACAAACGACCCACCGTGGATTTGGGGATTGAATTCAGGTTGTCAGGCTGGTATGACCACCGAGCCGTCTCTCTGGTCCACAAAAAGACTTCCTTAGTTTTATGCATACGTAAGTTGGAAAGCCCTGCTTTTTAAGTAAATGGAATTAAACTGATTTACCACTTAGCTCTACATATTTGGGATAAACATCCTTGTTTTTTTCTGTGGTTGATACCCCTGGAAGGAGATGCAGACCTTTTGATAGTACTCGACATGTGCTTCCTGGAGTCTGTGGTCCGGCTAGCTCCCTTGACAGTTGGGGGTCTCTTCTTATCCCTGGGGTTCGTGGGCCAGCTACCGTCTCTCTCCCGTCAGATGCTGAAGCAGAACCGTGGTCTGCCGCAAGCAAGCAAGCAAGCAAGCAAGCGGGAGAGGGGATCAGACTGTTCTGATAACCAAGGAGGAAAGGCACAGGAAATTGTAAGGGGTACTGGAGGGAGGGAGGAGATGGAGCGGGAAGGTGTTTTTTGCGGGTCTGAGTCCTGCAAAAACCTCAGGGTGCAGGTTAATCTGTATTTTATCTCTTGAATCAAGGAGGGCAAGGGAAGGCTTTGGTGAAAGAGATTTCACGATCTTTTGGTCCCGGGGTGTGATATCAAGTCATCTCCGGTAAACTGGGAAAGTAATAATAACGTACTAGGCCAAGCAAAAAACGCTTAAAATTTAGCTTGCGACCCAGGCGGTGGTTTAAGGTCCGGGCAGTGATTTTTTTTTTTTTTTAAAGTCCTTTAAAAAACTTGTGAAATCTGTCGAGGCAGACGGTTGCCGGGATGGGGAGACGGTCCCTGCCTCTCCGCGATGTGGCTTCTCGCCGTCGGTCGGCGGGGGGAACCCTCTCGGCGCCCGGCTGACAGCGAACACTTTGCGCATGCTCAGAACCCGGGGTCTCCGCTGCGTGCGCACCCCGTCTGAAGCCTGGGAACGTCGCGCCGTCGGTGAGCCCGGCCTGAGTGGGCGGAGCCGGCTGTGCGGCGGCGGCGGCGAGCGGACAGTGCGCAGGCGCGCCTGCCCTCTCGCCTCCGCCGGGCGCGCGGATGCGGCGGGTTCCGCTGCCGGCGGGCCGAGGGGGGCGCGCGCACACGAGCGAGCCGCCGTGACGTGCTCCGCCGTGCTACGCCAGACATCACGGGGCTCCGTGGAGTGGCGGCCCGGCTGTTCTCAGCCGCATCGCCTGGCCGAGGGTGGCGCGGCGTCCGCGGGTCGTGCAGCCGGCGACAAAGACGACCCGCGGCGGACGACGATCCGGTTGGCAGGAGCCGCCGCTTCCGCTTCGCTGCTTCTCCGGCCACCGGCGACGCGGGCCCCTGGCTTCCTTCTCCTCGGCCCAGCTTACCCCGCCGGCCCCGGGGCTGCAGCTCTCCTGAGGCCGTAACGAGGCCCCGGGCCGCGCGCCCGCTGCCCCATGTGAAGCAGGTTGGGCCTCCTGGTCCCCGGCCCGCTCCCGGTTTCTGCTGCGGCCCTTCGGGCCTCGGGGGGGCCCAGTGAGGCGCCGCTCCTGGGGGGCGCGGTGACAGGCCGTGCGGGGGCGGAGGGGCCAGCTCGGTGGCCTCCTCTCGGCCCTCGGCTCCGCGATCCCCGCCCAGCGGCCGGTAAGTGCTTCTGGCTCAGCGGACGACTGGGCCCAGGGACGGGAATTCCACTGCAGGGGGCTCGGGGGTGGGGGGTAGCCCTGCTAGGCTGGAGCTGACCTCAGAACCTCCTGGTCGGTGCGATGGGGGCCGGGAAACTGTCAGACTCGTACTCCGCGGGAATTTTATCCTAACCGGAAGGTCGCAACCAGCTGATCGCAGGGAAGCTGGGACCGACGTGCCTTTTTTTGCTAGAAAAGTGTTTGCTTTGGGTTGTCGGTGGTGGTAGGATGTTGAGGAAGGTTGTTTCCCCTTATCTTGGAGCGGTCGGCCAGCTCTCGAGGTGCACGTACTTGTATGTCAACTCGTCTCGTCTTCTCAGCCCCCCCCCCCTCCGCAAGACGAGTATGTAGTCTGTCAGCTTTACAAATGAAAAGTTGAGGCTCAGCGAGATAATGGTTTAACTTCCCAAGGTCATGCAAGTGGTCATCGAGGAAGTTCACATATGCAGATATGTTTCTGCTGGAAAGTTTCCCCCTGGTTGTAAATTCTAAACACCTAGTTAGCTAGCGTTTACATTTTTTGACTTACATTGTTGGATGAGTTTGATTGCAGCCTTGTCCCCAGTCATTTTAATTTCCAAAGACATTGCTTGTGAAAAGTGGCTCTGAGCATCCTTTTATGTGCTAGGGCTGTACAGAAGAAAAATTTGTCATCTTATTGGACAGAAGAAATATACTTGATAGAACTTTCATATTTCTTGAGGTTGTATTTAATTTTTGCATTTTGCTGTTGATATACAGGGAATTCACAGGTTATTTTATTTGTTTGAGAATTCCTTATTCCAAACTTTGTTGCCGGATTGTGTGGCAATACATAGTGATTTTTGCATTGTCTTATGCAGTATTTCAGAGTTTAATGTTAAAAGTCAGTGTGTAGAATATTACAGAAGTGATCATTTGTTGGCGTGATTTATGTATCTACGCAAAATGCTACTAACCAGTTAATAAGCTGACAGAAAGTTCTCATTTTAGCACCATTTAACACTGTAGTGTTTGATTAGTGAATAAGCAGGGCTAGAGCCCTTTACAGAAGTAAGTGCTGATAAATTCCTGTCGAGTAATCCTGTAACTACAAATGCTCAGTTATAGTACTCAAATTTTACTCGTGTATTACACCTTGAAAGAAACTTGTAGTTGACTGTCTTTGTAATAACTGATAGGGAAGAGGTCACACTTAAAGAGTTAACAGGTGAGTGGCTTACAGACGGCTTTGTTATTTGGTCAGATACAAACGTGTTGAAGTAGGTTGAATTTGGTATTATAGTGGAGTAGTTGTCTAGTCATGCTCCTGCTGTGTCTGTTGTGAGAGAACTAGCTGTCAGGAGCTAATCTGAAATAATTACATATTAAGATTGAATCATTCAAGTGATGTTTTAGGTGGACTGTTGCTCCCTACTTGATGCTGCCAAAGGGACGAATGTCTATTAGGCACTGCACTGTGGTAGTGTGCTATGCTTTCTGCATGTGCGCATTTAGGTTGCTTCTTTCCCACTCTGGAAAAGGAGCTTTCTAGGTCCCCTTTCTCCAGCTTTCTATCATGAAAGCAGTTTGAGCATAAAGAAAATCTGTCAGTGGTAAACAGCCATGTGATGACTCTCCATTCACATTTGTTGATAGCTTGCTGTATTGACTTTGTTTGTAAATGTATATTTTTGTTGAACTATTTGAAACTAAGCTGTTGACTCATGACACTTTACCCTTGATGTGTTAGAGATTAGGGCACTTCTTCCGTGGATAAAATGCTGTTATTGTTCATTTTCTGTAACATGATAATTGCTTAGTGTAGTCTTAAAAACAAACTTTGGTGCTTGTGTGCATGGGCTGGTCCCCATGGAGGTCAAAAGAGGGCATCAGATCTCCTAGAACTAAAGTTATAGGTAGTTGTGAGCCACCATGTGGGTGCTGGGAACCAAACCTGGGTCCTCTGCAAGGCAGCCAGTGCTCTTAACTGATGACCTGTCTCTCCAGTCTCTCCTCAGAGTAATCTAAGGTTTTTATCTCTCCAATTGTCCTGAAAGGTCTTCTAGAACATTGTACACAGCCTTTCTTACCCAACCAGGATTTCATCAGTTTATTCTTGGCTTTTGTTTAACTCTTTTTGATTTCTTCTCATTTAGACTACCCAACTCCTTCTTATAAAATGACATTGCAGAGAGAGAGAGAGAGAGAGAGAGAGAGAGAGAGAGAGAGAGAGAGAGAGAGAGAGAGAGATGACTCACATTCTAATTTGTCAGAAATTTTCCTTTCAGTGGAGTCAGCTACAAGCTCTTTTCTCTGTCCCACTTAAACTAGCTGTTGATTGTAAACTAGTTTTAAAGAGTCCAAGGACAAGACTACCCGGTAAATGATGCTATGTACTTAGCTTAGTATTGCTTCTCATCAGGAGCTTCCCACTGTCTACTCCCTTTACTTCTTGATGCTATTTGATCATATGGTTGAGGGAGTTGTAGTAAGACTTGTTTCCTACCACAGTTACCAAGATATCTGTCTGGGCATGGTGGCACACTCCCTTATTCCAGTTCTTGGGACACTGGCAGGTGGATCTTGTGAGTTCGAGGCCAGCTTGGTCTGCATAGGAGTTCTAGGACAGCTAAGTCTTAACTAGAGAGGCCTGTTCTCCTTAAAAAAAAAAAAAAAAAAGAAAGAAAAGATAAATAAAAGACACCTGGTGCTATGGTAAATGAGCACAGTGGTGATGCTTGTCTGTTGTCCAATCATCTTTTAAATTTTTTATTTTATGTGTTTGGGTGTTTTACTTGCATGCATGTCTCTGCATCATATAGGCTCTTGGTGCCTGCAGAAGCCAGAAGAAGGTGTTGGATTCTTTGAAATTGGAGTTCTAGATCATCATAAGCCATTGTATGGGTGCTGGGAATCTAATCTAGTCCACTGGTAGAGCAGCCAGTGCTTGTAACCACGGAGCCATCTCATCAGCTCCTACGCAGTCTCTTTCCACATACAAATTATTGTAGTGTGATAATCCTTGCAAGCTCATTTGTGAATGCATTGTAATAATCTTGTGTCTGTCAATAGATGGAAATAAGATTATGAAAATTGTAAAGTATCCTGGGTAGCTGCTATATTATTTAAAATCTGATTTTGTGAATTTTTTAAGATTTTTTAGTGATGAGTTCAAAGTATCACCGGTTATGAATTGGAAAAGAAACTTGGCTTGAGAAAAACTGGAAGAATTCAATGACTGCCTTTTCCTGTAATGAATACTTAGTAAAGAAATTTGTTTAAATTTTATGCAGTCAATATTTGTTGCACAGGAATATCCAGAAATATGGAGCTCTGGGTTGAAGAATTGTAAATTGTGGGCTGGGAGGAGCAATCTGTGTAGCTCACTGGTTGGGAAAATGCTTTAAGTGTACAGGGCCCTGGGTTTAAACCCTACTACCACCATAAATAAATAAATAAATAAATAAATAAAATGTGGTTTTGCACTTTACTTCTATATTCTCATTCCGTAATGATTGTATAAGTAAGCATTTGTGAATAAAGGATGAATGAACTTCTGATAATGAGGCATATTAACTACATTTAGCGATGGGCCTCATTTTTATTAAGCCAGATATAAATATGTAATATAAAATCACATTTATTTTCAATGAATTTAGTATTTGATTATTTTAATGGTTTCATAGTTAGATTTCTATAAGTAGCACATTCTTTCACTAAAATATTATTTAACTCTTGAAACAGTTTTGAAGATTTTTTACATGTATTTTTGTAGATCAAGATGGCTTATGTACACAGAAATAAAAAGCTTAACTGTTATTTTTAAAATGCTTTTGTAGTATATCTATATATCTACACACCTATACATGCATGCTTAAAAAAAAAATAGTATAATTTTGTCTTGGATCCCTTAGATTTATTTTGAACATTGGCTGACTATGTTCCTCATGGTGGTAATCACATATTTGCATTGTGATATCTATTGGTTATTGCTTTTGTTGTTACTTAACTTAGATTGTTGTTTTATTATTATTTTAAAAATAATGTATATGTGCACAGTGCAGTTCAGACCCTCTGAAGCTGGAGTACCAGGCAGTTCTGTGCCACTTGATGTGGGTGCTGGAACCAAGTCAAACTCTATGCAAGAGTGATGCTTGCTCTCATGTCTGAACTGTCTCTCCAGCCCCAAGACGTGCTTTGTGTGTGTGTGTGTGTGTGTGTGTGTGTGTGTGTGTGTGTGTCTTTCAACACATGGGAAGCTAGGGACAGAATCTTATTTTAGATTCCCTATTATAACTGGCAGACTGCTTTTCTTTCTTCCTTTTTGTTTTTTAATTTAGAATATTTGTACATCTTTTCTCTCTTCCCTCTCCTCCTCCCATGTTCACCCCCAAACCATTCACAGCCTCTTCTTTAACCATCCTTGTCACACATACCAGACTGACTTTCTTTTTCAAGACAGGGTTTCTCTGTGTAGCCCTGGCTGTCCTAGAATTTGATCTGTAGACCAGACTGGCTGTGAACTCAGGGACCACTTGCCTCTGCTTCCCAAGTGCTGGGATTAAAGGTGTGCACCACCATGGCCTGGCCAGACTGTTTTTCTTAATATGTACTTATCAGTTGTCTGTTTGAAATTAATAGTACCATAAATGTAGAAAGCTGTATGTAACTCATACATTTTGGGTTTTTTCTAAAGATCATTCCACCCTGAACACAGTGTCCCTCTAGCACTGTACACACCTGCTTCTGCCATCATTCTAACCAGATACACTGTAATCGTTTTTGTCCTCCAGGGGGAAGTTAGCTCTTCAAGGATAGAAGTAGTGTTTTGTTGATTTTGGTACCCCCAAATCTAGCACAAGTGAACAGTGGAGGCTTCCTCTTGCAATATTTAAGACTACTTAAAAGGCATGAATACCCTAAATCATGGTAGTATACAGTAGTTTTGGTCTAATTTTCTGAATTTCCTTTTTCTCTTGTGCCATTTATTTGATTTTATGTAGCTGACTTAAAGCATAATTTTCTGTTGTAGGTGCTGATGTAAGTATTACTTTAAGTAACTGAATTCAATTAGTCCCTACACTAGCTCAGTGAGCTAGCAACTGTTACTACATGCAGACTGTAGATGAGGGATAATAGGTAATTTGCCTGCGTTTAGACTCTCTTGTTGTAGTGGAGCTAGGACCTGGATTAAGACAGTCTGGCTCCAGAACCCCTGCTTTCATATACTGCCTCTGTTTGAGTTGCTTTACCAAAGAGTAGGTCTTATCCAGTCATTGAGCATATACTAAGCCTGGGGAGGGTGTTTTCCAAGCCCTGAAAAGTAGGCAACAAGCCAGGCGGTAGTGGCACACGCCTTTAATCCCAGCACTGGGGAGGCAGAGGCAGGCGGATCTCTGTGAGTTCAAGGCCAGCCTGGTCTACAGAACGAGTTCCAGGAAAGGAGCAAAGCTACACAGAGAAACTCTGTTTTGAAAAACCAAAAAAAAAAAAAAAAGAAAAGAAAAAAAAAAAAGAAAAAGAAATGTAGGCAACAGTAGGAACCAAATGGACAAACTCTAGATGTGAACTGACTGCTCATGAGACCTACTGAAGACACAGTAGGTACTATATAAACTACTGCTCATAATACCCACTAAAATATTTAAAAATACAGAAGACAAGGTAAAGATCAGTGGTTCTCAACCTATGGGGTGAGACCCCTTGGGTTGAATGACTCTTTGACAGGGGTCGCCTAAGATCATCAGAGAACACAGATATTCACATTATGATTCATAACAGTAGCAAGATTACAGTTATGAAGAGGCAATGAAAATAATTCACACCTTACCACAACACGAGGCGCTGTATTCAAGGGTCGCAGTATTTGAAAGGTTGAGAACCACTGATAAAGGCTGTAAGTAGGAGCGTGGCAGTCAGGCTCAAATGAGTGCTAGTGCGTCTCTTTAATTGCTCCAAGCTTTACTTGCCTTATCTGTAAGATAGGGATTATAGAGCCTAACACACAGATTATCCCATGTGTAAATGGGATAGCATGTTCAGGACAATTCCTATCATACTTGTACATGTGTGCATGTGCACATGCATGTGTGCACACACACATACAGTATATATGTGTAACATGTATATATCAGTTATGAAATCTACAGCTATGTAGATCATTGTTTATGTACAATGAAACAATATTAATATTATTAGGGTTGATGATATTCATTTCAATAAAAATAATATGAGGGAAATAAAAATGGCCTGTTTTATCCTAAGTATTTTATTTTGTATTTATATTTTATAAGGTAAATGTAAAGCATTCTGAGTACATGGCCCACCTATAGTTGCTTGATTTTTTTTTCCCCCACTAGTCTTTTCCAGTTTATTTATCTATATTAAAGTCTTTTTTTTTTTCGTAACTAGCCTTTGAATCTAGTTATTTGACTTCATTTTCATAGTTTCAACTTCCTTAACTTTTTTTTCCCCCAGTGGGTTTTCTCTACATCATAGCCCTGGTTGTCCTGGATCTCACTCGATAGCCCAGGCTGGCCTCGAACTCACAGAGATCTGCCTGTCTCTGCCTCCTGAGTGCTGGGATTAAAGGCATCGGTCATCATGCCCAGCTTGACTTCAGTAACTCTTACTGGTTTATGTGATTTTAATTAACTAATTATTGCAACCACATAACCATATCTAATTCTCAATAAATTGATGGGAACAGAAATAAATGTACTGGTTGATTAAAAACTGCAGAACTAGTGGTGCATACTGAGGATTTATTAAAAGGCTTTGTAGAGAGAATAGAGACAGTGAATTTGTTACCGTTGTTTGTTAAGGTTGAGTAAAGGATGGGGCGATTTTAAGAGACTAAGGTAGTGGACATCGGCAGCGAAACAGTACTTGGTGTGTGTGACAGCCACTGTGCTCATGAACTTGCAGAGGCTGGCACTGCTTGCACAGACCTGCTGAGATCAAGCCAGCCCAGACCTCAGCTCGTGAAGGTCCACCCCCAGTCAAGGAGCTGTTGGCAGTTGATGGCTGCTGAGGGAGGGGGAGTCGGTTTTCTCTAGGGATGTGGTTCCTGAGAGGTTAACTGTGCCCTGTAGATGGTTCTACAGGTATAGATGCAGGTATAGGCCGTTCTGTGTCAACTCAGTAGTTAAAGGCAAAACAAAACCCATGAAGTCAGGAGGGAAAAGTGATGATGGGGATAGAGGGGAGCGATGGGGGTGACTTTGATCAAAATACATAAATGCACGTATGAATTCTCAAAAAATGGCGTGTTGACTTAAGAGTCTGTGGTGGCTTGGATGAGAGATGCTTCCATAGTCTTGGCATTTGAACACTTGGTCACCAGTTGGTAACATTGTAAAGTCTGGTCCTAATTCTCATGATCTCTTTCCTTCATGATGCCAGTTGAGGATATTAGTGCTTAGTTTCCTGCTCTGGCTTCCATGCCTGCTGCTTGCTGCTTCCTGCCATGCTTTCTTGCTGTGACCGACCCTTACCCTCTGGAACCTTAAGCCAAATAAACTCTTCCTTCTGTAAGTTGCCTTGGTCATGGTGTTTATCACAGCAACACAAAAGTAACTAATACAAAAGTTGATACTAGAGAGGGGTCTGTTGCTGTAAGGAATCTGACTTTTTTTTTTTTTGAGAATATGGAAGACTTTGGAACTTTGGATTAGAAAAGCAGTTGAATGCTATAATCAGAGCTTAAAGAGTTGTCCTAGTAGAAACTTTGAAGACAGTACTGCTGAGAGGATTTGAACTATGGAGATTGAGCTCAAGTGGTTTCAGAGAGAAACAATATTAACCACCAGGCTAGCGGCCATTGCTATGATATTTTGGCAAAGAATCTGCCTGCCTTCTGTCGTTAATCTAAGAACTTGCCCAAGGCTAAATGAAAAAGTAATGGGCTAATGTTTCTGGCAGAGGGAGTTTTAAGGCAATGTGATATTGAATCTGGCAGGGTTGTTATTAATGACTGTTTTGCAGATCTTCAGAGAAAAAGAGCAAGTGGGGAAGAAAGAAACAAAAAAGTTCAGTTTTAAGAGAAAGAGTACCACTAAACTGAATTTTGTGCCAAGGCTTGTGCTGAAAGAGTACAGAGATTAAGATTAGGATTCAGGAGAAACCTGTGCATTGGAATAGAAGGAGGGAGCCCTCAGGGCAAGAGCCCCTCCCCCAGCTTTAAACTGGTGAAAGAGAATCTAAGGCGTTAGTTGATGATAGAAAGCATCCTAAAAATCTGCTGTTAATGTGGCTCAAGGGGCCCAGGCTCCACCCCAAGCTGGTGGCAGAATTTGGCAGTGTTACCCATGTGCTGCTGGCTTGGGAGACACGAAGGACGCTAGAGTGAGAGGGTTGGGGGTCTCCCTGTTTCAGAGAGCTGCTGAGGCCAGACAGTGTATGGAGAGGGTGTTATTATTAAGAGGCACAATGTTATTCATTAAGTGGCGCTGTTTACCATGCGAGAAAAGCCATGAGGTACAGCAAAACCCACTATAAGAGTTTATTAAGGGAAGGGAACAGAAGGGGTGTGCATAGGCCTATGGAAGATCATGCATGGAGAGAGGGGGGAGGGATAAGTGGGACCCACTTTTATGGGTTCCACCCGCACATGTGCATATGCGCTTACGTAGCTACGCCACGCATGCACATAGATTACGTGATCATGCAGTGCACGGATTACATAGCACGGAAGGCCCTGGGATGACTAAGCATCTTGCCTGGCTACTGGACAGCATTTGTGTGGTCAATGTAGCTGGGGGAGTGGCTGGGAATTCTAGCATGGTCTCTGCTTGAAGGCCATGAGAAGGGCAAGAGGCTGTGAGAGGCCATTGTTTTAAGCTGTGAAAATGAAGCCTGGCTTGCTGTGGAGAACTCAAGACCTTGGAGATATCAGAGTCATGAGATTTCCATGAAGGAGTGCTTCATACAGAAGTGGAAGTGGCCCAAGGGGGAAGATGTTACCATTTAAGTTTTCTGTTGATGTTTGTCCTGCTGGGTTCTGGTCTTGCTTCAGTTTAGTATTTCCTTACTGTTCTCCACTCTTCTCTTTTGTAATGGTAATGTATATTCTGTGCCATTGTATGTTGGAAGTATGTAATTTGCCTTCTGATTTTACAGACAGTTACAATTAAGGGATTGCCTTGAGCAGTAGTTCTCAATCTTCCTAATGCTCTGACCCTTTAATACAGTTCCTCATGTTATGGTGACCCCCAACCATAAAATTATTTTTGTTGTTATTTCATAACTAATTTTGCTACTGTTATGAATCGTAATTGTCTTAGGGTTTCTATTGCTATGAAGAGACACCATGGCTATGGCAACTCTTATAAAGGAAAACATTTAACTGGGGCTGACTTATAGTTTCAGAGGTTTAGTCCATTAGTGTCATGGAGGGAAACATGGCAGTGTGCAGGCTGACATGGTGCTGGAGAAGTAGCTGAGAGTTCTACATCTGGATATATCTGTATCAGCAGGCAACAGGAAGTGAATGCCACATTGGGTGTTGCTTGAGCATCTGAGACCTCAAAGTTCTCCCCAATGACACACTTCCTCCATCAAGGCCATGTCTAATAGTGCTACTTCTTATGGGCCTATGGGGACCATTCTTACTCAGACCACCACAGTAATGTAAATATCTGATATGCTGGATGATCTTAGGTGAAAGGGTTGACCCCACCCCCACTCCAAGGGGTCGTGAGCCACAGGTTGAGAACTACTGGTCTTGAGTCCCACCAGAGACTTCAGACTTTGGGTTTTTAAACAGTGTTAAGACTGTGTATTAGTCAGGGTTCTCTAAAAGAACAGCACTGATGGACTGAAAAAAAAATGTATGTATACATATAAGGGGGATTTCTTAGAGTGACTTACAGGCTGCTGTATGGCTAATTCAAGATGGTGGTCTCCTAATGGAAAGGCCAAGAATCCAGTCCAGGAGATTGTGTGTCTCAGCAGTCTTGATCTGGTACTGGAGTCCTAGGGAATTCCTAGGGAGTTGTTGGTCTTAAGTCTGGAATATGGAAGAAGTAGGTTCTAAACCAGCAAAGGAATGCCTCAGAACATGATAGATGCATTTGCCAGGTGGAGTGAAGACAAGCAGGCAAAAAGCAAAAGCTTTCTTTTCCTTTTATGTGGGCTGTTACCAGAAGGTGTGGTCCTATTTGAAATGGACCATCTCACCTCAGATGATCCCATCAAGAAAATCCCTTCCCCCGCCGGTGTGCCCCAGCTGCCTGGGTTTTAGTTGATTCCAGATGTAGTCAAGTTGAGAAGCAGCAGTAGGGCTGACAAGACTGTGGAAGACTGTAGGTTCTTTTGAAGTTGGACTAAATGCATTTTGGCTTATGATATAGCCACGAGACTGTTGGGCTAGGGAAGGGGATATGGTGATTTGAATGAGAAATGTCCCTTACAGTCTTGAGTATTCCAACGGTTGATGTTGGTTGATGCTGCTGTTTGGGGGCTTTGCTGGAGGAAGTCTGTAACTGGAGTGGGCTTTGAGAGTTTAAGGCTTCATCCTACTTCTGCTTTGTACTTGTGGTTGACGATGTGAGCTCTCAGTGTCTTCTGCTGGTTGCCATGCCCGCTGCTTCTACCATGTTTTCCCACCTCTGGAACCATAAGCCCAAATAAACTCTTCCTTCTGTAAATTGCCTTGGTCATGGTGTTTATCCCAGCCACAGAAAGGTAACTAATACAGAATCTTTCAGGTATATGCCTAGGGGTGATATAGCTGGGTTATTTGGCGGTGCTGCTTTTAGTTTCTTGAGAAACCTCATATTAATTTCCATAGTGGCTACACATTTACATTCCCATTAGCAGTATGTAAGGATTCCTCTCAGCCCACACATCCTTGCCATCACTGGGGGTCAGTTCCCACCATCTCTTTTTTGGGTTGATAATTTTTCTGGCTAGTGTGGAATGGAATCTCATTTTACATTTGACTAAGGATGTTGAACACTTTCAAATATTTATTGGTTGTTTGTGTTTTTTCTTTAGAGAGCTATCTGTTAATTTGATTTATTGGATGGATGATAGGGGGTTTTGGTGTTTGTTACAGTTCTTTATATAGTCTAGGTATTAGATTCCTGTCCAATGAGTAGTTGGCAAAAACTTTCTTCATACTGCTGACTGCATGTGCGCACGCACGCGCACGCACGCACACACACACACACACACACACACACACACACACACACAGAGTGGTGATTGTTTGCTTTGCTTTGCAGAAAATTTTTAATGTCTTGTAAACTACATTTGACAACTCTTTGGATTACTTCCTGTGCTATTGGAGTCCTTTTCAGAAAGGCACTACATGTAGCTGTGCCTTGAAATGTTTTTCTATAGCAGTTTCAAATCTTCAGGTCTTACATTAAGGTCTTTGATCCATTGAAATTAATTTTTGTGCAGGGTGAGAGATACACAGACCTAATTTCATTTTTGGCAACAGTAAAAGGTACCTGAATTAAGTAATAAAATAAATTCAAAATCTAGCATGTAACACATCCAGAGTGTTTCTGGCAGTGCTGCTGTCCTTAATGCATTTGGAGAGACCATATTACAACTTTGTTTCTGCACATACAACATGTGCTGTCACACCATGCAATACCGGTGAACACTGCCTACTTTTAGATTCTAGATAATTGTATATTAAGAATTGTAGAGATTTTAACTGCACATACAAAATTTCTCTTACAGAAGTGTGTGATTCAGTTATAGAAAACAAAGAGTGCTTTTTGTTTTGTTTTGGTTTTTTTTTTTTTTTTTTTTTTTTTTTTTTTTTTTTGTTTTTTGAGACAGGGTTTCTCTGTGTAGCTTTGCGCCTTTTCCTGGAACTCACTTGGTAGCCCGGGCTGGCCTCGAACTCACAGGCCTGGCTCTGCCTCCCGAGTGCTGGGATTAAAGGCGGGCGCCACCACCGCCCGGCGACAGTGCTTTTTTTTAAACTGCCATTCTCAGGATCTAACTAAACTGATATAGTTCTGGCTGTGTTAGAATGTTTGATTTTAAACACTGTTTGAGGATTGGGGAGTCGGCTCTGTCAGTAAAGTAAGCACTTGCTGTACAAGTGGGAAGACCTGAGCCAGTCCCGGGAACCTTGTTAAAGATTGGTGTGGTGGTACTGGGGAGTCCTGGGCAGACACAGGTAAGTGGACCTCTCAAGCTCTTGGCCCCCTAGCCTGAACTGCTTGACAAGTTCCAGACCTGTGTGAGATCCTGCCTTAGAAATAAGGGGGATGCTTCCTGAGGAATCATAAATCACACACACGCTGTTTGATTTGCTGACTTGTGTTTCATTAAAAAAAAAATTGTTGAATGAATTTTGGCTTGGGATTAAGGCAATATTTCTAGCAATTTCTGAAAGGGCCCTAAATGCACTACTGCCCTTTTGTACTACATGTTTATATGAAGTGGAATTCTGAATATTGATGATCACAAAATCAAATATTGGTCAACTTTGAAAAATTTTGAAGATACTTTTCATTCTGTAGCATGAAATACTCAAATCATTTTTCCCCCCCTGAGACAGGGTTTTTCTGTAGCTTTGGAGCCTGTCCTGGAACTTGATTTGTAGACCAGGCTGGTCTTGAACTCAGAGATCTGTCTGCCTCTACCTCCCAGGTGCTGGGATTTAAGGGTGCGTCAACACTGCCCAGCTCAATTGGTTGTTAAAAGCACTTTATAAATATAAAATGTAAAAATGAGTAAGTGCAACCATTTCACCAAATGTATATTTGTTTTCATCTTTATTAAATGTTAAAATTACATTTCTTCCAAAGAATATTTTAAAATAAAAATCTGGGAGGCAAGACAGTTCATCAAGTAAAGGTGTTTTGCTCTGTATAAGCCTGATGATCCATGTTTGATTCCTGGAACCCTTGTGTAAGTGGAAGGAGAACAGACTCCACAGAGTCTGTTGACCTCACAAACATGCCATGGTATGTATGTGCCTACCCACATGTTCTCTCATACATAAAATAATAATGAAAATAATTTAAAAATTCATTTAAAATACAATTCTTCACAGTTACCAGTAAATGTTTTTGTATCTATTTTGTATACCTGATAGTTTAAAATTCTCAAGTGAAAAAGGCTGTGAGTGGAAAAGGTTTAAGAAGCTGTGATATGAATTAATTGATTTCTGTTTTAGATTGAAACATGTGACACTAATCTCATTTTCTTATTAGATTAAAACCAAATAAAACAAACAAACAAACAACCTTAAATGTTCTCTATTATCTGATGGTCAGAGGCTAGACAGGTGTGTGACATGACTTCATGGGGAGACACAACATACATGTCTACTCACCCAAGATAGGGAGCCCATGACAGACCAAAGTCAACTTGGTGAACCATTGAGTTTTATTTATTGGGATTGCTTACAGGAATATGGGTGAAGGGATTACTTAAAGGAACAGAAAAGACTCAAAGACAGATGCATCACCTAAGTCCACCCCAGCCTGTGTGCCAGTTCATAAAAGCTGGAGCACACTGCCCAGCCTGCAGACAGCTCAACAGGTTCGAGAGTGCACTTTATAAGTGACTCAGTAGGTGTAAACTTCTTCCAGGGCCCTGATCTCACAGTTTTCTTTGGCTGAGAGTGACCCTTCCGGCAGTCAGTCTTTGTTGCTTACCGGGGGATGGAAGAACCTAGTGAATCTAGTCAGTTTCTGGTACTTCATGAAGCTATTGGAGTTATTTACCTTCTGTCGTAAGTAACTTCCCTGGGAGGTGGAATGTTTGAATCCCTCAGAAAACTGCTATACAACTGCTGGTAGGAAACCTGCATACAGTCTTCAGTCTGCTGTTAAGGAGAACTGTGACCAAATGCTTCAACACAAGGGACCACACTCAGTGCTTTGCTGTGTTAGTGTTTTCCCACAGAGCTATGTCCCCAGCCCTGACTTCTGGATTCATAAAAGTGCATTTGCCTGGGCGTTCTTGTATAAAAGACCGGTCTAGTGTATGATTCTGAGACCCACAGCTTAATAGAAATAGAAATAGAGGAGAGGTGGAGGAAACTTTTTTTTTTTTGCTTGTGAGGTTACTGAACATGACAGTAGTGTGAGGGTAGATTTGTTTCAAGACAGCACTTGGGAACAGGACAGATGGCTTTATTTAATGTAATTAATTGATCTGAATGAAGTTTCTTAAAAGCATTTTATACCCAGATGCTTTACTGTGATTGGTAGCGCAGAACTTTAAGCTCTCAGTGGATTCTTAAAAGAGTAAGCCAGAAGTCATAGTTACTTGTGAAGCAACCAAGAAGTACTGGTCCCAGAAAATCACACAGAATTGGATTATTCTCATTTTATGACTGGAGAAACCACACTAGTGAAATACTTTAGCCAAAAGCGAGGGATCTTTTAAGAAAAGAAAAAGAAAAGTATTGGAAAATTATATGCAATCTTTTATGTTCAGTAGAAATTTAAAATTTTAGGGAGATACTTTGATAAGTCCAACATTACTACATAAAAAGTCATTTTTGAGGCAATTATCTACCAACATTTTTTCTTAGAATTTTTTTTGTATCCCTTTTCTGTCTTTCTGTCTTAACCAAGATGCAAAAGTGCCCCTCGCTTTTATTGTTGATCTTGCTTTTATTGATGTTTGTTAATCTGGTAGCTACATTAACTGGTATTCTCATCACTAAGTCCTGCTCTTTTTTAATAAGAGAAGCAAGTAGGGAATAAGTGGCTTTTTTGGAAGCAAAAATGAGTATTGCAGAAGTGATTTGATTGGAGGCAAAGGGAGGACAAAGTCCCTTAAGTTTGGTTATGCAAAAATCTCAGAAGGGAAAGTTGCAGACATTTCTTGGTCTTGATCTTGGGAGGAGAAGCAGTGCTTGCTCTATGTGGGAGCTTTATCAAAGACATACAGCTACTGTGGTATATGGAATAAGAGATTTAGGAAAGGAGCAAAAGCAGATACGGTTGTGGGAGAGACTCTGAAGCCCAATCTGCAGATTTGAGAAAAGCCACTCACCAGCTTGTCTGAAGCAGTGGTTCAGTGCAGATGATAGGTGAACCTGTGGGGCCACAGAGTGGAGCTGGTGGAAAGTCTGCAAGATGACATTTCTACACAGCCTCCTCTTCATTTGCTCTCTGTCAAGGTTTTACTGGTGGACCTGGATTTGGAAGAACAGATATATGTGGAGCAGGGAGACCAGAGATATGGTGGAATCTGGTGATAGCACTCACCTTTGTCTAATAATGTTTTTGAGAGTAATTTGCCCTTTTGGCCAACTGTAACCTGGAATAGGATTCTGGGAAATGTAGTTTGAATTAATCAAGTTGCCCTGGTACAATTACAGTAACAGTAAAGGGAGGGGGAAAACTCCACGAAGGAGGATGTTGAAGTTGTGGGTGTCTGCAGTCTACCCCCATGTCAGTCTGATAAAGCCAGTTGCTTAACTTCTCCACACCTGTTGCCTTATCTACTTTATGGGATTGTTGTGAAAGCATTTAGCAGTGTCAGCATTATAAGTGTTGTAGCCGAGGGGAAAGGCTTCCCCAAGGGAAGTGTTTGAGCTCTGAGGGGAACAGTGTCCTGGCAGTTGGGAGCCAAGGAATACCACAAAGTGACACTGTACAACAAACCTCACACAAGAGATGTATTGGGAAAGACACATGAAGGTGGCTGTCTCTGCTTGAGAACAGCAGAGAACTGAGCGAGAGGCAGGCTTTATATAGGGTTTTTTGAGGGGTGGAACTTTCCAGGGTGGGATTGGTGGGTTTTTAAACTCAGGAATTGGTGGGTTTTCAATACCCAGAAGTGAGCCTGGACATTTTACCCTACAAGCACAATGCAAACTATGGTACTTAGTAGCTTTTGTTACCAGTAGTAATTACAGTAGTAATGGCAAGAAAGAAATAGGGCACACTTTGGAGGGAGAGAAGGAGAGGAGATGAGTGGAGATAAGAATGTAACATGAAGTCCATATTGCAGTTGAGGATATTGCAATCTAACTGTGAGAACACTTGGTCACATGGGCTAGAGAGATAGCATGTGCTGTCAGTGAGAGAGCTTGGTGTTGAGTGACCGTGTGTGAACTCCTTAACATACTGCCTGGGGTTTCCAGGTGGTAATTCTTTCCACTGTCATTTGTAGATATGATCAAATACAGACATATCATTTATAGATATCTGACCCCCATATGCCATGGCACATCGATAGATAAATGTTAAGAGAATTGTCCTTACTTAACAAAAATAAACTGGAACAACCACTAGCCAACTGGAATGTATGGTTTCCCTACATACGTTAAAATGAATGTGATGCAATGCAATATTTACAAAGTACCATGGAAATCTTTAATATAAAACACTATATTCCAAAAGCTCATAGCAAAAAAAGTAAGCATTTAAATATATATAATTATGATGTCAGTAATATTGGCATTTTGGAAATGAAGTCTGCTTAAATATCAGACTTACCTAATGGAAATAAGATGTAAATAGACAGAAACCTCAGTTTGGCCAATAAAAATAAATTCCATATTGGGAGAGCATACCCCAATTCCCCAAATGGGATACAAAAGTGCTCAGAGAGGCAGTAAGTTAATTGAGAACTTTTCCTTCTGCGGGGAGTAGTGTTAGAGTATGTACACAACAGAATGTTATTTATTCATCTATGAAGACATTACACCATTTGTAGTAAATGGACTGAACTGGAGACCATCATGTTAAGTGAAATAAGAAATAAGCTTGACTTAGACAAACATTGTCTCTTTTCTCATATTCAGGGAAACCATTTTTTGCATGCATCATTACGTGTCTAGGAGTAAGGATTACTAGAGAAGAGAGGGAGATAGGCACTTGGGATGGTAGAAAGGTAGGCCCAGGAAGTAGGTTCTGGCAAGTCCTTTTGGGGAAAACCCGGCAGCATGTTATTGGTTTGTCATAGGGTTTTTGTTGGAGGTTGAGGTTTTGGTAATGTGTCTTCTGAGTTTTGGTGGAACAGTGCAGCCTTTGGTATTACTTGGGACTTTTGAATTATATAATAAGTAGCAGAAAGAGGACTGGAGTAGTTAAGAACACTTTGTTCTTGTAGAGGACCTGGGTTTGGTTCCCAGCTTCTACATGGTAGCTCATAATCATCTGTAACCCCAGTGCCATGGGATCCAGTGACTTTTGCTGTCTGGGCACTAGGAATGCATGTGGTGCATAAAACATGTATGATAGATATCAATAATAAGCAGCAGAAAATATTACTCCTACCAGCAAAGTATTCTCAACAGTTGAGTATTCATGATGGGCCCAGGAATTGTTTTATTAGGCCAGTGTTAAGGTGTAGATATTATTTTGAAAAGGACTTGTTTAATTGATTACTATTGTGTATATGTATGATGTGTGTGTGTGAATGCATGTGCCCTGGTGCATATGGAGGTCAGGACATTTTTATGGAATCAATTCTCTTCTTCAACCTTTATGTGGTTCTGGGGATTGAACTGAGGTCCTAAGACTTGGTGGCAAGTACTTCTAACTACTGAGCCATCTTATTGGTTCTGTAAAATTACTTTTATGCTTTGGAAAAATTTTATTATTTTTAATTAAAAAAATTTAAAAAATTTTATTATTTTTAATTAAAAAATTTACTGTGTGTATGTACGTACGTGCGTCAGTGTGTCCACTCCATGGCCTTAGCAGTGTGTGCTTGTGTGCCTATGTATGTGTGTCTGTAGATCAGAAGATCGCTTCTCTCCTTTCATCGGATAGATTCTAGGGATTGAACTCAGGTCTTAATGCTTGGTGGCAAGCGCCTCTAACTACTGAATCAGGCCTTCATACTGGCCTGATTTTAGAATTTTAAAAAGATAATATTAAATTTTATAATTTAGTTTTAAAAATTTTTATTAATTTTTGTTTGCTTTTTAAAGACAGGGTTTCTCTGTGTATCCTTGGCTGTAGAGCTTGCTCTGTAGCCCAGGCTGGCCTTGAACTCAGAGATCACCTGACTCTGCCTTCCAAGTGCAGGGATTAATGGTGTGTGTCACCAGGCCTGGCTTTATTTTGTCACTTTTCAATATGGGAGAGTATTAAGGTCAGTATGATGGTGTACCAAAGACATATATTTCTAGAACAAATAAATGAACTAAAGGCAGTGCAGTAGTGTGTATGAGTGGATTCTGAACAAGATTAGAGTCAAAGCTGAACTTAATAACTTAGATTCTTATATATGCATGATGATCTGAAATTTTAAACATTTTATACATTTATGCATTTCCTTTAATTCTTACAACATTCATGAATGGATGCAGTTCCTGTTCCCATTTTCCGTATGAGAGACCCTGAGAGCCATTATTGTAATTACTGTCAGTGAACATTGAGTAATAGGTTTGGTAACTCATTTATGAAGTATTCCTTTTTTTAAAAATACCCCTAGACAACAGTTAGAGTTTATATACTCTGTACATATGTCCAAAGTGACTTGGGAGTTTTGACTAAAGCCTAAATTTGTTAGAGTACTAATTTAAATGCTACCTTCATTTCCTTTAAGACTGTTTTATAGTGGGGCTGGAGAGATGGCTCAGTGCTTAAGGGCACTGTCTGCTCTTCTAGAGAACCCAGGCTCGATTCCCAGCACCCACATGATGGCTCACGCCATCTGTGACTCCAGTTTCAGGAGATCTAAAACTTCCTTCTGGCCTCTCTGGTCTCTCTGGACACTGCACAAATGTATGGTTCACAGACATACATACAGGCACAACACCCATACAAATAAAATAATAAGGACTTTTTTTAAAAGACTGTCTTATAAAATACAGGAAAAAAGATTTGTAGACACATACGTTCTCATTATGGCTCAAAAGCAGAAGTGGGAAGAACTTGAAGTATATACCTCCTAGCTGGTTTTGTGCACCTGTAGATGGCCACAGACTGTAAGTTACATAGAGCAAAGATTGATTTCTTGTTTTTTTTTTTGTTTGTTTGTTTTGTTTTGTTTTTCGAGACAGGGTTTCTCTGCGTAGCTTTGCGCCTTTCCTGGAGCTCACTTAGTAGCCCAGGCTGGCCTCGAACTCACAGAGATCCGCCTGGCTCTGCCTCCCGAGTGCTGGGATTAAAGGCGTGCGCCACCACCGCCTGGCAAGATTGATTTCTTAGAGGTTGAAATCCAGAATCAAGAGGTTGTGACTGGTGAGAGGACCATCTTGATGTGGTATAACATGGTAGAATACATTTTATGGGCGGGTAGAGCAATAGATCAAAGTTAGAGCCTCTAGCCCCCCCCCCTCCTTTATCAACAGTAATCTATGCAGGAAGGCCACGCCTCCTGGCATAATCACCTCTCTAAGGGTCTATATTTTAATATTGTCCTATTGGGAAAAGCTCAACAACATGGTTTTTCAAAGACACATTCAAACCATAGCAGTATATCAAGTTGATTTTGCTTTAACACTTATTAGCATAATTATTACTAGCTAGTCAAGCTTCAATTAAGTACTTTACAAATATTTACTTGTTGGGCTGGGACTGTAACTCACAGGTATAGTTGTTACCTATGTACAAGAACCTGGGTTGGATCTGAGAGAAAATTAAAGCAAAAAACAAGCCACAAAGAAACATTTACTTATTTCATTTCCACTGCAATTTGGTTATGGTATTATACCACAATCTCCATATTTACAAGTGTGGAAACTAAACAAAGAAATGTTAAGTCATTTGCCTACGGTTGTATACTTGTTAAGTAACAGATTCAGTTTCAGAATCAGACAGTTTGGGCCCACAGTCTAAGTAAGCTCTTGACTACTCTGCTTTCTGTCTTTACTTTTGAAGGGACCATGGCCATTCAAAGAGGAAATGTAGATGACTGAAAAAGAATGTGGTAGATTAAAATTATGGGCCACGCATGGTGATGCATGCCTGTACCCATGCTGCTTGGGAGGCTGAGGCAGACAGGCAGATAGACAGACTCCATGCTAAGTATAATAATTACTTTTGATTCATTCATATTGTTCACTTGTGTCAGTAGTTCATTCTTATATATTGATGAATATTATTTATTCCATTGTGTACAATTACCACAGACTTGTCTAACTGGTGATCGACATTGGGTTTCTACTTTCTAGTTGGTGACTACAAATAAATCTGCTAACAATTTTCTTTAAATATTTGTGTGGATATATGCTTTCACAGTTTAACAGTCTTACCATGGCTAGCTAAAGTTGTTAAAAGACCTCTTTTTTGTTTACAGGTATTTTATTATCATGATTGTTGTTATTACTGTTTTTACAATGCTAGGGATTGCTAAACCAACTACTAACCCTCATCACTAGTTCTGCCATTGATTGATCTTTGTAGTGTCTCTGTATTTTTTACTATACATAATTGGAATCATGTAGTATATGACCTTTTCAGATTAGTTTCTTTTACTTAGCAATCTGCATTAAAGGTTCCTCCTTTTTGTGGCATTATTTACAGCTCATTTTTTTTTATTATTATTTTCTAAGTAATACTCCTGTATTAGTTACTTTTCCAGTTGCTATGGTAAAACACACTGATAAAAACAACTTAAGGGAGAAAAGATTTATCTTCGTTCACAGTTCCGGGTCATTGTCCATCATGGTAGGGAGTCATGGTGGCAGGATGTAGAGGAGATAGCTTGGTTATTTTGCATCTACAGTCAAGAAGCAGAGACTGATGAATATTAGCACAGCCCTGTTTCTTCTTTCTATGCATTTTGGGACCCCAGCCTGTGGAATGGTACCACCTAAATGACTATGGCAACTCTTATAAAGGAAAACATTTAATTGGGGCTGGCTTACAGTTCAGAGGTTTAGTCCATTGTCATCATGGCGGGAACCATGGCAGTATACAGGCAGACATGGTGCTGGAGAAGGAGCTGGGAGTTCTACATCTGACTCATAGGCAAGGAGACTGTGTGCCACATTGGGTGTATCTTGAGCATATGACACCTCAAAGCCCGCCCCCTCAATGACACAGTTCCTCCAACAAGGCCATACCTCCTAAAAGTGCCACTCCCTATGGGCCAAGCATTCAAACACATGAGTCTATGGGGGCCATAACTGTTCAAAACACCATACCTCCTCAGTTAACCTAATAAAGAATTCCTCACAGGCATGCTAGAGGCTAACCTAGTTTAGATAATCTCTCATAGATGCCCACTGAAGCTTGTCTCTTAAGTGATTCTAGATTCTGTTAAGATGACAGTATTATCACTAATCCATTGTATGATATGCTACAGTTATTTTTATTTCACTCAAAGATTACATTCTTTAAATGTAATTGTTCTTTTTTTTTTTTTTTTTTACAAATTTCATTAATTTTTATTTTTGTGTATGAGTGCCTGAATATATGTCTGTGCCATATGCATGTGCCATATGCATGTGCCAGAAGAGGGCGGGATCCCTTGGGAGTAGAGTTATGGATGGTTGTGAGCTGCCTTATGCTGAGAATTGAGTCTGAGTTCTTTGGAAGAGCAGCTCATGAGCCTTCTTTCCAGTCCCTGGTTTTAAAATTAAAATTGTATTTGTTCATTTATTAAGTTTGAGACAGGGTCTTACTGTGTAGCCCTGGCTTAGACCAGCCTCAAACTTTTACACTTGTGGCAATCTTGAGCCTCTTTAGTGCTGGGATTGCAGATGTGCACCACGATGTCAACAAAAGCCCCACCCCTGCACTTTTTTTTTAATTCTTTTTTTGAGATAAGGAGTCTCTACCTAGTCCTGGTTGTCCTGGAACTTGCTGTGTAGATCAAGTTGGCCTCAAACCCAGAGATCCTCCTGCCCCTGCCTCGTAAGTGCTGAGATTAAAATTATGTACCACCACATCTGGCTTTTATTTGTTGGAAGTGATTCTGGGGATTAAATTTAGGATCTCATTCATGCATGCTAGGCAGGTGTTCTACTACTGAACTATGTCCCCAGGCCATTTATGCAGAATCCTTCCAACATTTGAGTCTTCAGTCTTTTGGAATCTTATGACTTTGATTTATATTTGCATTTGCTTTTCTATAATGGCTAAAAGTAACATGTTTTGATATCTATATGTAGTTGGACAGTATATAAATATCTTTTGTATAACAAGTCTTTATTGATTATGTATTGGTTACTTTTCTATTGCTGTGATAAAACACTATGATTAAGGAAACTTAGGAAAGAAAGTGTTCTATGAGGGTAGAGTGAAGGCATAGCATCAGAGATAGCTAAGAGGTCACATCTCAAACAGTAAGCAGGAGGTCGAGAGCACAATGGAATGTCATGAGTCAGTGGCACACCTACTCCAACAAGGCCAAGCCTTCTGATCCTTCCCAGACAGTTCCACCAACTGAAGACAAATGCAAGCCCATTGACCTTTCTTATTCAGATTGCCACAGATTTGTCTTTGTGGACTGTAAGAGTTATGCTTTCTAAAGGCACGTGTTTGGCATACTTAGGTTTGTGCGTGTGCATATTTTCTCCTTATCAGTGGCCTTTTTATTTTTTATTTTTATGAATATGGGTGTTTTGTCTGCATGTATGTCTGTGTGCATGTGTTGTCAGAGGCTAGAAAAAGGACATCAGACCTCTGGGATTAGAGTTAAAGATTGTTGTGAGCAACCATGTGGGTGATGGGAATTGAACTTGTGTCCTCTAGAAGACCAACCATTGCTCTTAATCACTGAGCCATCTGTCCAGTCCCATGGCCTGTGTTTACTGTCTTACTCTAGTGTGTTTTGGAGAGCACATGTCTTTAATTTTGATGTTCAGTGCATATTTTTAAGATTGGTATTTTTGTTATTCAAAAAATAGTACTGGACCAATTGATTAGCTAAGTGGGTAAAGGCACTTGCTGCCAATCCTCATCACTTGAGTTTAGTCCCTAGGATTTATATGCTAGAAGTTGTCTTCCACATGCATGTGGTAGTACATGAGCCCACATACATATACACACTCAATGAATAAATAAATACTGCTTTTAGAAAGGATATTATTAAGGAACTAAAGAGAAATCTTTGCCAAACTCAAGGTCACTAATTTTCCCCCCTAGAATTGGATGTCTTTTACTCATTCAGGTTTACAAATAATCATGAATTATATTTTATACATTATATGTCCATTGGGTATGGTGACACAAACCTTAAATCCTAGCACCCTGGAGGCAGAGGCAGATCTCTGTGGGTTCAAGGCTTACGTAGTCTACATAATGAGTTTTATGGGTACTATGTGAGTACTATGAGTACATTGTATGTTCTAGGTCAGCTGGAACTATACAGTGAGACCCTGCCTCATACAAACAACCCCCCAAACCAAAAAACAGAACCCAAAATAACCCCCAAACCCTATTCCCCCCAAAAGCCCATTGTTCTACCACTGTATATAGAAAATATTATCCTTTCCCAATTGTATAATTCTAGCACCTTTACAAAAATTAGTTGACTGTATCTTAAAAGTCTGCTTTTAGATGATCTATGCTTTTAAAAATATTTATTTTTAATTATGTGTTTTTGGACCTAACAGTTTGTGAAAAGCAACCAATAGCCTTGGCAATGCCTGGGTTGTTTGGGGTTTCCATGGTGTCACTTTGGCCAGCAATGTAACCCATTCCTGGCACTTGTTATTGAGAGATGTCGAGCTGGGACTTTGTCTCTCCTGTTACTTGGTGACTCCACTTCAGTTTCTTTCTTATTGTATTTATTTTAAGAAGCTTCTACTGTAGTAAGGTCCCATAAGACCCCTCCACTGGCCCATAGTTTTAGCTGTACACCCTGTATTCCCTTTCTCACCTCTTGTTCCCTTTCACCCTACCGCTCTGTTTAATCTTCCTTCCCAGTCCCCATCCATCCAAAGCTATACATTCTGTTTTTCCTCCCTTGAGATTCTTCCATTCACCATAATCCCTTACTCAGTACCTAACCTCTGTGGTTGTATGGATTATAGTCTGCTTATCGAAGACTTAACAGCCAGCATTCACATGTAAGTGAATACATACCACATTTGTCTTTTTGGATCTGAGTTACCTCATTAGGGTTTTTTTTTTTTTTAATGCTCCATCCATTTACTTGCAGATTTTGTTTTTTCTTTAATAGCTGAGTAATATTCCACTGTGTAAATGTAACATATTTTCCTTAGCCATTCATCCATTGACAGACATCTAGTCTGTTTCCAATTTCTGGTTATAAATGATTAGAGCAACAATGAATGTGGTTGAACAAAATAGTCTCTGTAGTAGGATGTAGAATCATTTGGGCCTGTGTCCAGGAGTGGTATAGCTGAATCTTGAGGTAAATCTAGTCTTAGCTTTCTAAGGAACCACCACACTGATTTCTATAGCGACTGTACAAGTTTGTGCTCCCACAAGCAGTTGGTTGAGTGTTCTCCTTGCTACACATCCTCGACTGCATGAGCTGTAAATGGAGTTTCTGTGTCCTGCCCCGTTCCGTAACCTCTTCCATATAATCACCCAAAGGCTTATATTAATTATAAATGTTTGGCCGATGGCTCAGGCTTATTACTAGCTAGCTCTTACATTTAAATTAACCCATTTCTATTAATCTATGGATGGCCACGTGGCCTATGGCTTACTGGTTCTTTCACATCTTGCTTCTTGGGCAGCTCGCAGTGTCTGTCCAGACTCTGCCCTTCTCCCTGTTTCTCTGGCTTTCCAGCCCAGCCTTATTATGCCAAAACAACTTTATTATCAACCAAGGAAAGAGATACATATTCACAGCATACAGAAGGATATTCCACAGCAATGAGCTGTCATTTGTTTTATTGATCTTGACCATTCTGACTGTTTTAAAATGAAATCTCAAAGTAGTTTTAATTGACAATTCTCTGATGACTAAAGATGTTGAAAATTTATTTAAGTGCTTCTCAGCCATTTGTGTTTCATTTTTTGAGAATTCTCTGTTTAGATCTTACCCCATTTTTAAATTGGATTGTTTTCTTGATGTTCAGTTTCTTTAGTTCTTTACCTGTTTTAGATATTAGCCTTCTATTGGATGTGAAGTTGGTGAAAATCTTTTCCCATTCTGTAGCCTGCCACATTGTCCAAATGTCCAAATATGTGGGATACGTCCTTTCTCATACAGATGCTTTCAGTTTCATGAAGTCCCATGTATTGATTGTTGATCTTAGTGCTTGTGTTATCTGTGTTCTATTCAGAAAGTCCTTTCCTGTCCAGTGAGTTCAAGACTAGTTCCTACTTTCTTTTCTATCAGGTTAAGTGTATGTGGTGTTATGTATTTGACTTATGAGGCCAATGATCCATTTGGTCCTTGATCCATTTGGAGTTGAGTTTTATGCAGGATGAGAAGTATGAATTTGCATTCTTCTCTATGCAGTCATTCAGTTTTACCAGCACCATTTGTTGAAAATGCTTTTTTCTAGTGTGTATTTCTGGCTTCTTATAAAAAAAAAAAATCAGGAGTCTGTAGGAGTGTAGACTTATACCTGGATCTTCATTTAAATTCCATTGGCCAATCTGTCTGCTTTTATGCCAATACCATGCTGTTTTTATTACTTCTATAATACAGCTTGACATCGGGGATAGTGTGATAACTCCAGCAGTTCTTTTATTATTGAGGATTGTTTTAGTTATCTTTTGTATTTTATGTTTCCATATGAAACCGAAAATTGTCCTTCGAAGATCTGTGAAGAATTGTGTTGGACTTTTGATGGGGATTGCATTCAGTCTGTAGATTGCTTTTGGTAGGATGGATGTTTTTACTATGTTAATCCTACCAATCCATGAGCATGGGAAATCTTTCCATCTTTTGATATCTTCAGTTTCTTTCTATGTCTTAAAGCTTCTGTCATACAAGTCTCTTACTTGCTTGTTTAGAGTTATTCCAAAATTTTGTTTTTGAGGGTATTGTGAAAAGTATAGTTTCCCTAATTTCTTTCTCAGTCTGTTTGACAGATGTGTATAGCAGTGGTTCTCAACCTGTGGGTTGAGACCCTGTCACAGGGGTCGCCTAAGAACATCTTACACACCAGACATTTACATTACCATTAATAACAGCAGAATTATAGTTATGAAGTAGCAATGAAAATAATTTTATGGTTGGGGGTCACCACAACTAGATAAACTGTATTAAAGGATTGCCACATTAGGAAGGTTGAGGACCACCAATGTATAGGAAGGTTACTGATTTTTGGATATTAATTTTTGTATCCTGCTACTTTGCTGAAAGTGCTTGTCAACTATAGGAGTTTCCTGGTGGAATTTTTAGGCTAACTTATGTATGCAGCCATATCATCTGCAAATAAAGATACCTTGACTTCTTCTCCTCCTATTTGTATTCCCTTGGTCTCCTTCAGTTGTCTTATTTCTCTAGCTGAGACTTAATGTGCTGTAATTAGTAAGTATGGAGGGAGTGGACAACCATGTCTTGTTCCTGATTTTAATGAAAATGTTTTGAGTTTCTCTCCATTTAAGTTGATGTTGATTGTGAGCTTGCTGTTAGTCACTATTATTATGTTGAGGTATGTCTGTTGTATCTCTAATCTGTCCAGGACTTGAATCATGAAGGGGTGTTGGATTTTGTCAAAGGCCTTTTCTGCATCTAATGAGACGATCAAGTGGTTTTGTTTTTCAGTCTGTTCATATGGTGGATTACATTAATTGATCTATGTATCTTGAACTATCTCTGGGATGAAGCCTACTTGATCATGGTGGATGATCTTATTGATGTGTTCTTGGATTTGGTGTGCAAGTATTTTACTGAGAACATTTACATCTATGGTCATAAGGGAAATTGGTCTGTAATTCTCTTTCTGTGTTGAGTCTTTATGTGGTTTAGGGATAAGAGTAACTGTGGCCTTGTAAAAAGAATTAGGCAGTGTTCCTTCAGTTTCTGTTTTGTGGAATCATTCGAGGAGTATTGGGAGTTAACTCTTCCTTGAAAGCCTGGTAGAATTCTGCTCTAAAACCATCTGGCCCTGGGGCTTTTTTGTTTGGGAGACTTCTAATTACTGCTTCTATTTCATTAGTAGGGATTATAGGCCTGTTCAAATTGCTTATCTGATCTTGATTTAACTTTGGTAGGTGGCATGTATGAAGAAAAGTACTCATTTCTTTTAGATTTTCCAATTATGTTGAATGCAGGTTTTTAAAGTATGTCCTTATGATTCTCTGGATTTCCTCAGTATCTATTGTTTTATACCCCCCTTTACCTTTAATTTTGTTAATTTGAATCTTTTCTCTTTGCCTTTGAGTTAATTTGGCTAAAAGTTTGTTGTTCCTATTGTTTTCCCCAAAGATACAAGTCCTTGTTTCATTGATTCTTTGCACTATTTGTTTGTTTGTTTCTATTTTATTGATTTCAGCCTTGAGTTTGATTATTTTTTGCTTTCTACTCCTTTTGGGTGTTATTTCTTCTTTTCTTCTGGACTTTTCAGGTATACTGTTAAGTAAGTAGTATGAGATCTCCATTTTTTTTTTTTTTTTAAATAGACACTCCGTGCTATGAACTTGCCTCTTAAAACCACCTTCGGGTTGGGGATTTAGCTCAGTGGTAGAGCGCTTGCTAAGGCCCTGGGTTCGGTCCTCAGCTCCAGAAACAAACAAACAAACAAAACCCCACCTTCATCTTGTCCCATAAGTTTGGATATGTTGTGGTTTCATTTTCATTCAATTCTAGAAAGCTTTTGAATTTCCTAATTTTTGTCTTGACTTATTTTTCATTTAGTAGTGAGTTGTTCCGTTTCCATGTGTTTGTAAACTCTGTATTGTTTCTGTGGTGTTGATATCCAGCTTTATAACATGGTGCTCAGATAGGCTGCCTGGCGTCATTTCAGTCTTCTAATCTGTTGAGACTTGCTTTGTGTCCAAGTACGTGTTCAATTTTGCAGAAAGTTCTATGTGCTGCTGAGACGAAGGTGTATTCTTTTGTGTTTGGGTAAAATGTTCTCTAAATATGTTAGGTCTATTTGGCTTTTGATGTCAGGTAGCTCCAGCCTTTTTCTGCTTAATTTTTGTTGGAATGATCTGTCTATTGGGGAGAGTGGATTATTAAAGTCACACGCTTTCACTGTGTGAAGGTCGATATGTGTTTTAAGCTGTAGTAGTGTTTCTTTTGTGAACGTGGGTGTTCTTGTGTGTTTGGTGCATAGATTTTAAGAAATGCAATATCACCCAGGCAGTGGTGGTGCATGCCTGTAATCCCAGCACTTGGGAGGCAGAGGCAGGCAGATCTCTGTGAGTTCAAGGACAGCCTGGTCTACAGAGTGAGATCCAGGACAGGCTCCAAAGCTACACAGAGAAACCCTGTCTCGGAAAAACCAAAAAAACAAAAAACCCTGCAACATCTTCTTGTTGGATTTTCTTCTGATGAGTAGTATGTAGTGACCTTCCCTGTCTCTTCTAATTAGTTTTGGTTTGAAGTTTGATTTGTCAGATAGTAAAATTACTTGCTTCTTAGATCCATTTGCTTGGAATATCCTTTTTCATCCTTTGACTCTGAGGTGATGTCTATCCTTGATGTTAAGGTGTGTTTATTGGATGCAGCAGCATGATGGATCCTGTTTTCTAATCCGGTCTATTAGTCTGTGTCTTTTTATTGGGGAATTGAGACCACTGATGTTGAGAATTATAAATGAGCAGTGTTGATTCACATTATGTTGTTATGGTAGTGTGGATTTTTTTCTCCCCTTCTTTTAATTAACTAGTCTGAGATTATTTATTCTTTGTGTTTTCTTGGGTGTGGTTAGCCTCTTCAGGTTGAAGTTTTCCTTCTAGAGGCTTCTGTAGGGTTGGATTTATAGATAGAGCTGCTTAAATTTGATTTTATTGTGGAATGCTTTTCTTTCTCCATCTATTATGATACAAAGTTTTGCTGGATGCAGTAATCTGGGCTTGCATCTGTGATCTCTTAGAGTTTGTAGAGCATCTGCTTAGACCCTTCTGGCTATTAGAGTCTTCATTGAGAAGTCAGGTGTTATTCGAATAGGTTTGCTTTTATATGTTATTTGGTCTTTTTCCTTTCCAGTTTTTAATGTTCTTCTTTGTTCTGTACATTTAGTGTTTTGATTATTATGTATCATGGGGAATTTCTTTTCTGGTCCAGTCTGTTTCGTGTTCTGTGTGCTTCTTGATAAACACCTTCTTTAGGTCAGGGAAATTTTCTGCTATGATTTTGTTGAAAATAATTTCCGTATCTTTAACCTGTGCTTCTCTCCTTCCTCTATTGCTATTATTCTTAAATTTTTGTCTTTTCATGGGTTTCCAGATTTCCTGGACATTTTGTGTTTGGATTTTTTTATATTTAAAATTTTCTTTGACCAAGTTATCCATTTCTTGTATCTTGTCTTCAATGCCTAAGAGTCTATCCTCCCTTTTATTATATGTGTGTCTACACACACACACACACACACACACACACACACACACACACACACACACACACACACACACACACACACACATGCTTACTGCTGAAGTTTTTGTTTGACCAAGCAAACTTAAAAAAAAATGGGGGCTTATTTATAGTTTCATCGGGCAAGTCCATAACCATCATGGTGGAGAGCCATGGCAGCAGGCAGGCATGGTGCCAGAGCAGTAGTTGAGAGCTTACATCTGATCCACAGGAGACACACAGAGAAAGGTGGGGGAGAGGAGAGAGAGCTAACTGGGGATGACTTGGGCTTTTGAACCTCACTCCCAGTGACAACCTCCTCCAGTAAGGCCACACCTAATCCTTCCCCCAGGTTTGTATCATTTAAGGACTAAGCATGCACACAAGCCTCTGAGGGTCATTCTCCCTAGAACTACGTACAGTAGAACCAGAGGGTTCCTTCCGCAAGGAGAAGTGGTCCTAATGCCGAGCCACTGCTTCAGCTTTCCTGCTCAAATGAACCTCTTGACTTGTTTGTTCTTCATTGGAGGTTTGCTGGTTGTGAGTTCCTTTAGGTTGTTTTGTTTAATTTTTAATGTCTGGACATCTTTATTTTTCTCTTATTTTTAACAGTTATTCTCCCTTATTTTTGAGAAGTTGGTTCCAGGTTCTAGGATTGCACAAGGTCAAAGTTTAAGCAGCTCCTGCCAGCTGTCCTCCGGCCTGTACCCGTGCACTGTTCTCTCAGTGTGTGTGTGCTTGTGCCCACACCCTCTCTGTACAACCTAGACTTCCAGGTTGGCAGGGCTTTGTCTTCTTTTTTTTCTTTCCCTTGTTGTCTTTGGGAAGGGTGCTTGGGGTTGGTAGTTTTTTAGGTGGTTTAAAGATATTCTTACTGTTCATCCTTGCTGCTGTTCCTTTATATATGATTTTTTTTCAATTTTGTATCACATTTACTTATTTGTGTGTGGTGTTCATATGTAGACCTTCTATTGGATTTTTTGTAGCATGAGTGATGTAGCTCAGTGGTAGATCTCTTCCTTAGCATTTGCAAGGCCCTAGGTTCAATCCCTAGGGTGACAAAACAAAGCATATCAATACAAAACAAAACCCAAAACATAAAACAAACTTCTAAGCCACTTAACGCCTCTCTTTCATCTCCTTGAATATAAACTATGGCAGAAGAATTAATGACATTGTATACTATTTCTCCAGTGTGTCACTTCTGGACCTTGTTTATATTGCTTCTCTTTAGGAATTTTAAGATTTTTAGGTAGAATCAAAACAGCATTTATTTGTTTTTGTGCAAAATTGCCCCCAAATGCTTCTGTGTACTTGCTTCAATGTCCTGTGATTATGAGGTTTTCCATCTTGATAATCTGACAATCTTGTGAGGAAATCCTGTAAATAAGAGATAAAATTAATGACCAAGAGCCTCATCTTCTCAACATATTTCTATGTCAGAGATTATAATTGTGTAATAAATTAGATGTTAAATAAAGCAGCCTTTTCACATAATTAATCTGGAGACTCAGAGAAGCCTCCTGGACTTTTTGGCGTCCTCGGCAGGTGGCTGACAACGGTAGTACTTAGGTAGTGGAAAGCTGAGTTCCATCTGGACACCAGAGCACATTTGGGGATTGTCAGTTTGCTTGTCGGTAGCGGCTGTTACAGGAAAGGATGCTCCTCGAAGTCTGATAGGATGAAAAGAGCGGTAGTGCGAAGTGAAACTCGAAATGGCATGCCCATGTCACAGCCATGGGGAGACGAGATTCTGAAGCAGACTAGGGTGCATGTGGAGAGTGGTGATTAAGTGCTAATGGATATTTTGTTTCCTTTTACTAATATGAAACAACATTTCATTGTTTGTTTATATGTGTAAGCTCTTAAACTTAGTTTTACAAGCTGGTGAAATACTGAGAAATTATTTCCCCCATAGAACTATAATCATATATTCCCAGGCAATATAAATAATATGGTTGAAAAATACACATTGCTATTTTACTTATTATATAAGAAAACAAATTATCAAGTACCCAATTACTAAGTTACATAGCTATTAGATATTTGCCTCAGTTCATTTGCAGAACCCCCTCCCTCCCTCCCTCCCTCCCTCCCTCCCTCCCTCCCTCCCTCCCTCCCTCCCTCCCTCCCTCCCTCCCTTCTTTCTTTCAAGAGAGGTTGGGGGAAGAAGGGGAAAATCATAATTCAAACAATTAAGAAGTTGGAAAACAACTTCTGATAGTATGGAACTCTTTTTGCAGACAAGGCTGACCTCCACCTTATAAAAAATCTGCCTACCTCTGCCACTTAAGTGCCTGGATTAAAGGCATGTACTACCATGCCCAGAACTATATAGGCTTTTTGTTTGTCTGTTTGTTTGGAGACATTATTGAAGATATGTGCTTCTGTAACAAAGTAGATTTTCAGAATGGAGGTTTCCCATAACAGCACAGAAGAAGACATAGAAAGTCATTGAATAATCATCATAAGACTTGGCAAAAAAAAATTAATCAGTGACTACACAAATCTAGTGTGTATGTGTGTGTGTGTGTGTGTGTGTGCGTGTGGGAGATATAAACATGGAATGGTAACGAAGAGCAGCCCTGCAGTGTTTGAAATGACTGAAGGAATAGAACACAGGAGCTCTGGGGTGTTCTGTTCCTGGAACTTTGGCTCTGTATGATGCTGAAAATATACAAGTATTGTGCTGGTGTTTTGGTACCTATCTTTCTAAATTTCGTATGTTTTGGTAAGGTTCTGGCATAGTAGTGCACTTAAAGATGTAACTCAGAACAGTATGGTTTCAGGAAAGGTCAGTTGATTAAAGTACTAAGTACATTTTCATTGTTTTTGCTAAGTGTCTAAATAGGTGGATCATAACCTAAACATAGAAGTTGCTGTTTTCATAGAAAGAAGGGGCAGAAAGAATGCATGCTGTTAGAAAGTCCTGATTACAAAATGGCACCTGGGAGCTGAGATTTGAGGAGGGTTGTGCTAAGGGCTCGTTGTGTCAAAGCTGTTTATACAAACAATATGTTTGCTGCTGATCATCTACTTTTCTTAGGTCCTGGAAGTTTAGTGTGTTAGGGAAGGGTACCTACAAAATCAGGTCCTAACGTTAGGTATTCTGAAAAACTCAAATTATTTCTAGTGTATACACACATATCTTTCATTAGTGTCAGTTGTACCATTATTTTCCTTTTTGTGGTTGCCTTTTCTGGTTTTTTATTTTTATTTTTTTTATTTTTTATTTTTTTTTGGTTTTTCGAGACAGGGTTTCTCTGTGTAGCTTTGCGCCTTTCCTGGGACTCACTTGGTAGCCCAGGCTGGCCTCGAACTCACAGAGATCCGCCTGCCTCTGCCTCCCGAGTGCTGGGATTAAAGGCGTGCGCCACCACCGCCCGGCTTTTTCTGGTTTTTTATTAATTAATGTGTTTGTCTTCTTTCCTTTTAAGGCAATAAAGAATGTTGATGAGAGAACCATTGTCCTTTTCCCCAAATTATTGAGCTGGTTGTCATCATGGGTAAGTTTAAGCTAAAAGCATTTAAAAAACATTTATAACTAAAGAATAGGATGAGGGAGAAATATCTTATAATACACTTTATTTAGAATTTTTTTGTTTGTTTGTTTTTTTCGAGACAGGGTTTCTCTGTGTAGCTTTGCGCCTTTCCTGGAACTCGCTTTGTAGACTAGGCTGGCCTCGAACTCACAGAGATCCGCCTGCCTCTGCCTCCTGAGTGGTGGGATTAATGGCGTGCACCACCACTGCCCGGCTTATTTAGAATTTGTGATACAATATATTTATATATGTGATATAGGAGATTTAGCTAATATTTTACTTAATGGATTTTAAGGCTTAGGGTGAAGTAGAGTGTTTGAATAGTTAGCCTATGTGAAGCCCTGTATTCAGTCACAGGTGCCACCAAAACCATAGCGAGGCAAAGCAGTTTTGAGTTGAAGTACTTTTTATGTGGTTATAGTTTTGGATTGACCATTTGCCATTGCTCTTAACTGCTGATCTATCTCTCCAGCTCCACGTTGTTGTTTACATTGCTATTAGTCTTTGATAATAAATACTTCTATTTACTTATTTTAATGATTTATTTGTTTATTTTATGTGCATTGATATTTTGTCTACATATATGTCTGTGTGAGGGTGTCAGAAGCCCTGGAACTGGAGTCCCAGACAGTTGTGAGCTGCCGTGTGGATGTTGGGCATTGAGCCTGGGTCCTCTGGAAGAGGAGCCAGTCCTCTGAACCACTGAGCCATCTCTCCAGCCTGATAAATACTTTTATATTTGTAGTCTTTGGAAGAACTTTGAGAGAACCTTTTAGAGTATTAGTAGGCAGTGTCCACAGAGGGAGCTTTTCTGTTTCTTCCTCCAAGTATCAGCAACAGGAACACATCTCAAAAGTGAAGTCTGCATTTTGAATATAAATGCTTATGGAAGATGATATTTATACAAGGTTTATTTTTTCCCCTCATTTATTAAGATTTTGACATCTAATGTTTTGTTTGGGAGTTGTAGATAAGAATTTGTTCTAGCTGGGCTGTTTTGACTCAGGATGTTAAATCACTAAATGAATTAGAATGACATTTACTTCCCTTATAAATGCCTAGTGTAGGGCTTGGAAAGAGCTCAGCAGTGAAGAGCACATACTGCCCTTCCAGAAGACCTGAGTTCTTGTCCCAGCACCTACATTAGATGGCTTACAACCACCTATAACTCCAGCTCTAGGGGACCTGACATCTCTGGCATCTGCACTCATATACACTTATCCATACACAAACACATACATACACACAATTAAAAATAATACAATAATACAAAATAACAAATACAATAACAAATATTTAAAACAAAAATAAATGTCTCATGTGGACACTTAGTTTATGTTGAGCTTGAGTCTTACGCAGTTTGATGTTAGTTGTTCCCAGAGGTGTTTTTTTGTTTTTTTTTTTTTTTAATTTACTTGTCACACAACATTTTATTTTATAAAAAAGGCAGGTGGATCTCTGTGATTTCAAAGCCAACCTTATATACATAGTAAGTTCCAGGACAGCCAGGGCTACATAGAAAGACCCTGTCTCCAACAGCAGCAAAAACAGCAGCAACAGATTTATTTTATCTATGAGTATGTTTCATATGTGTGTGGGTGCCCATAAAGGCCAGAAGAGTGCACAGGATTCTCTGGAATTGTAGTCACAGGTGGTTGTAAGCTGTTCAGTGTGAGTGCTGGGAACTAAACTTGAATCTTCTGAAAGAGCAGCAAGCACTCTTAACTACTGAGCCATCTCTCCAGTCCAATTAACTCATTTTTAAATTAAATTCCATTATAAATTCTGCTTGATGTCTATGATAAATATATGTTGAAATCACAGTTTTGTGTATGTGTTCTTTTAAAAATACCTAGATGATCAGCAAGCTTTGAATTCAATCATGCAAGATTTGGCTGTCCTTCATAAGGCCAGTCGGCCAGCATTATCTCTACAGGAAACAAGAAAAGCAAAACCTACATCACCAAAAAAACAGGTATCTATTTCAGTAATACTCTAAAGATTTCATTTTTATTAATATTAAATTATGTGAATTATGTGTATTTGTGTGTCTGTGTGGGTATGTGGATGAAATTGTAGGTGCCTGTGGAGACCAGCAATACCGGGTCCCCCTAGAGCTAGAATTAGAGGTGGTTGTGAGCTGCCTGACATGGGTGTTAGGAATTGAACTTGGGTTAGGAATTGAGCGGTATGTATTCTGAACCACTGAGCCATCTTTCTAGTCCCAATATTAGTAATATTTTAATAAGTGTATTTTGTTGTTCTATGAATTACTTTCATAGCCTGATCTTGTAAGGACTTCTTTTATACTTTGAATCACACGTTGTGTTTAGTACATTGTCTTGTACATTTGCATTTTAAATTTTGTATTTACATTTAATATGTGATACAATATGAATGCTATGTATAGGTAGAATATTGAAGAAATAATGACAAAATATGACAAAAAATGAATACATTTTTAAAAAGCTATATGATAAGTGCTTAAGTTTCTGTTTCTGTTTCATCTCTTCTTCAAGCATCTAAGATAAAATAAGTCTCTTCTGGATACTTAGAAATGTGGTGATTTTGATTCATATAAACAGGATTAGTATGGGACAGCTAGCACGGGAAGCAGAAATCTTAGGGTCCCCTTCGCTGTCTTTCCTTCCCGGACTTTCGGTTACTCATGCTCAGCTTGGGTCAGAAAACAACAGATGTAATGTTGGAGACATAAGCAAATCATAAGTTTTAAATTCTGTGCCGTTTGAAGTAGCATAATGAAATCTCACACCGTCCTGCTGTACTTGCTTCGGACATGAATTATACCTCTGTGTGTGTTGATCCATGTTGTGTATGCTACCTATCTGTTTGTTACCTAGAAGCTGTTTAACTTAGGGAATTGACTACCGAAATCTGAGAGTAAAAATACTGACGATTTGAATATGCAGCAAAGAAGCTTTAAAGTTCTTCCTTTAAGAGAAAAGGAGAAAGTTCTGAATTTAATAAGGAAAAACAAGCAAACCCACAAACATGTCCAGAGGCCTTGAAACTTATAGAGGAGGAAGGTCTACAGTGTAGCATTCTGTATGTCCTTAGGTTCAGGTCATTCGAGCAGGAGGAGATACTGGTGCTCTTTCCTGTTGTCAGATCTAACAGTAATTCTCAGCTCAGTTTTTTTTGGCAGATATCAGGTGATTGGAATTACACCTTGAAAGTGAAACCCCCTTTCTTCTGCTCTGTGTTAAATGAATAGGCTAAAAAAAAAAAAAAAAAAAAAAAAGACTTCAGATTTATCTGGTCTCTGCACGATTATGACCGATATCTTCATTTTATTATAGAATGATGTCCGAGTCAAATTTGAACATAGAGGAGAAAAAAGGTAAGGAAACATTACACATCAATTAAATAATAAAACGTATATTCCAATTAAGCTATTAAAGAATCTTTTTAGATTTGAGTGAAGTTTGGGGTTTGAAATTAAGAATGGAATAGTCTTTGGTAATGTGTGACATTCACCTAGACTGAGGAGAAATAGAATGTGTCAAAATGCCTGCTAACCATTGGAAATACTGAATGTGCTGCTTTGCAATATCGGGAAGTAAATAAGATCACCTTATAATGCACACTTTAAAGTTTTACTGTTTACTTTTATTTTTACCGAGTAAAATTTTTGACTGTTCTCAAGAGATTTGGATGCTGTGACATGTATTTTGTTAATAAGGTTGTACAAGTGAGTTAGAATGGTGGCTGCAGGCTATTTATGTAGCAGGAATGTAAGCCTAGCCTTCTATACCTGGTGTCGACTTGGTATCTATACCTCAGGGCAAAGTAGCTGATAAAAAGACCTAACAGGAGTTACAGAAGAGACAGTTTGTTGTTATTAGTGACTCATGATGTTCTTGAAGTCCTGTCAGTCTTAAGGAATTTAAAATGGCTCACAAGTCATATAACTTGAAGATGTGAACACAATTCACCAGAGATACTGAAAAAAAAAAAGTATGCCTGACAAACTGTAAAACTAATATCTAATGTATTCCTTATTTGAGATTATTTGCTGGGTATTTGCTAGCTTTTCCATTCCCTCAGCTCTGTCCTTAGTATGTGATAGGCCCTGAGATGACATAAAGTGAACACGGAACTGCCTTCTTCCCCAAGAAGCAGTAATTCTAACATGGTACTCTCTAGACTTAGTGCATGTCCTCTGATCCGGCCAGGCTGTAGGAACAAAAGAAGTAAATACCATAATCATGAGTTTGTTTTACTGCAGTCCCTTGAAGATGTCTTAGAGATGCTTGTATAGTATGTGTGCTAAAATGGTGAATTGATAAGGGTCCAGAAATTAAACTTTCATCTCTACAGGATGGATACTTATTATTTTTAACAATTTCATTGTGCTCTGTTACACATATGTCACATAGTTAATTAAATTTATTTTCCTAAGTGGATGCTTTACATTGGTCTTTAATATTTATGTGATTATAAATTTAAAACTTTTTAAAAATTATAATTAGCATAGAACAAATTTTACTGGTTCTATTCTAAATTTTATATTGAAAATTTTTGTATTTTATTAAAAGTGTGTTATAATTTTTGCTTTCTTTCTTTCTTTCTTTTTTTTTTTTTTTTGTTGCTTTTGTTTTTTTGAGACAGGATTTCTCTGTGTAGCCCTGACTTCCTAGAACTTCCTCTGTAGACCAGGCTGGCCTTGAACTCAGAGATCTGCCTGCCTCTGCCTCCTGAGTGCTGGGATTAAAGGCGTGTGCCACCACCTCCCAGCTTTTTAAAAAAATTTATTTTTATGTGCATTGGTGTTTTGTCTGTGTGAGGGTGTTGGATCCCCTGGAATAGCAGTTAAAGACAGTTGTGAGCTATCATGTGGATGCTGGGGATTGAACCCAGGACCCGTGGAAGAGCAGCCAGTGTTCTTAACTGCTGAACCATCTCTTCAACCCTTAATTTTTTCATATAACAAAATAGAACTGTTG
This sequence comes from Peromyscus maniculatus bairdii, assembly GCF_049852395.1. Lineage (NCBI taxonomy): Eukaryota > Metazoa > Chordata > Mammalia > Rodentia > Cricetidae > Peromyscus > Peromyscus maniculatus. The sequence goes on from NC_134870.1 coordinate 22,148,553, forward strand.
TAAGTATATTGTTTATGACAAACAAAATAAAATATTTCAAAATTATTTTCATATAGAATCTTGCAGGTTACCAGACCAGTTAAACTAGAAGATCTGAGGTCTAAGTCTAAAGTTGCCTTTGGGCAGTCTATGGATCTGCACTATACCAACAACGAGGTAAACATGCACCATTTCACTTTGGTAGTTTTTATCTTAGAAAATTAATGTATTCGCGTAAGAGATTGTGTTTTTATTTGGTGTCTAGTTAGTAAAGGAGTGGTACATTAGATGGAGGAATGTGACAGATTGGTAAGTTTTACCGTATTGAGTGGACATGCTCCTTGCAGATGATTGAGTGAGAACATGCAGTAGGAAGAAGTGGGCATCACCTTGCTGTCTTCTGCTCTCATTTTTCCTTTTACTCTGTGTACTCAGTCAGTTTACTTTCTCGGGGCCCATAGAGCTCTGACAGTCAGACCACTTCATTAAAACTTAGGATCATTGTGATACTGCTTAGGATGCTTTTTTATTCCTCTATATATGTTTTAAATATGTTTTATTTATTTTTATGTGCATTGGTGTTTTGTCTGCATGTGTATTGGTGTGAGGGTACCAGATTCCTGGAACTGGAATTACAGACAGTTGTGAGCTGCCATTTGTATGCTGGGAATTGAACCCTGGTCCTGTGGAAGAGTAGCTAGTGCTTTTAACCACCGAGTCATCTTATTTATGTTTGGGGTCAGTACATGTGGTCTTGAGGGCTCACTGTTTTTGGGAACCCCCTTTTAATCTTGAGATTAGAATTGTATTAGATGGTAACTGGACTTTCTTACTGTTTGTGGGATCTTAAAATTTTTAATTTTTTTTTACTCTTTGGAAAAACTTTTTAGTGACCTAATGTTAATGATTTTTTTTTCTTTATTTATTTATTATGTATATAATGTTCTGCCTGCATATATCCCTGCAAGCCAGAAGAGGGCACCAGATCTCATTACAGATGGTTGTGAGCTACCATGTGGTTGTTGGGAATTGAACTCAGGACCTCTGGAAGAGCAGCCAGTGCTCTTAACCTCTGAGCCATCTCTCCAGCCCTAATGTTAATGATTTATGAGTTGCGGCCTTTTATGGGGTAGGCATTACCGATTTGCAAAAGAAGCAGACAGTAAGTGAGCTGAAGATTTTTGAAGGCGATGCATAGTCTTGTGACAGTGAATGAAAGAAAAGTCAAAGCTGGGAGTGGTGGTGCATGCTTTAATCCCAGTACTTGGGAGGCAGAGGCAGGCATGGTGAGTTCCAGGACAGCCTGGTCTCTGTAGAGACCTGTCTCAAAAAACCCCAAACCAAAAAAGTCAGTGAGTATCCTCTTGATGCTACTAAGGAAAAACTAGCTGAGGTACTGTTTATGCAGAGACTTCGTATTTCAAGGCAACCTTATAGTTTCAAGGGAAGAGTGGAAGATGGATCACCTTGAGAACAGTGTGACTAGAAAGTGTCCCAGTGGGGATGGGGTGACAAGAGAAGTCATAGAAAAACTTTGTCTAAGAAAACACATGGAGCCCCCATGCAAATAGAATACTTCAGAATAGCTCAGAGATGAAAACACTCTTTTAAACATGGAAGACAAACAGAACAGTCTGAATGCTTATGTGCAACATAGAATACTTTCTCTGCCGCATACAAGACAGTTCATTGCTTTGGGAGCTCCAGGGCCTGCAGCAACACCCGCCAACCTGTGTCAGCCCCTTCTGCCTGCATCAGCTTACAGACACAGAGCCACAGCAGGACCTGCATAGGAGTCCCAAGAAGGCAGAAGAACATGTTCTCATAAGTACAAATCTATATCTTAAACAGGATCTCTGAACAGAGTAATCAATATTGTACTATAGCAATATCTTGACATTTTGCTTTTCAGTTAATTTGGGGTTTTAATTATTCATAAGCATATGAAAAGTCTTACCCAGTCTTTTCTGGGTACTGTATCATTCTGGCCAGATTTTCAGCAGCCAGCCTGGGGTTCTTTGGGTTTTCTAGATGTAGACATGGGTGAAGCACATGGAGGGGTAGATGATTGACTGTCCTAAAGGAGCAGCGCTCTGGAGAATGCACTTTTCATGGCCAGCCCCATTTCCTCAATCTCTTACCTAGATTCTTTTCCATATGAATAACTTGACCTTGAACCATTATCTCCTAACATGATTCTCAGGGAAACAAAGACACCCTACCTTCCCACCCCTTTGCCCATTCCTTCTTCCCTTCCCCCCGACTCCCAGGGTATTTTATCAGCAGTAGGAAATGAGACTAAGATGATGTGTCCTAACACAAAATTAGCTGCCAATAGAAATTAGGAATAAAATTTTAAGTACAAAATAGACAAATGTAAGCAGAGTATAAGACAGTTCAAAGTAGTCCTGGTTTATATTTACACTTGACAGCTTTCCTTTTTTCTTTTTCTATCAATTAACTTTTTAGGGGACAGAATCTTGTTGTGTAACCTTGGTTGACTTGGCACTCACTGTATATCTTAGGATGGCCTTAAACTTCTGTCAATCTAAAAAAAAAAAAGACACTTTTCATAAAACACTCTACAGAGTGTGATTACATACCATAATAGTTTCTGCGTTTGGGTGCACCTCTAGTGCTCACCCTGTGATATGTACTGAACAGCATTTGCCAAGGGCCTGCCTGCTCTTGGCTATTCTGCTGGAAGGGACCCTATCTTCAGGGGTTTATACTGCAGAGGACTCTCAGCTGAGTAGACTTTACATTTAAATATGTTTCACATGCTTTGCTTTTTAAAGATGGTTAATAAGGGTGGCGGCATATGTCCATTTGTTTTCATTGTGTTCCTCTTCCAATGAAATGATACATACTTTTATATCATTGACAATCCTCTTAAGCTGCAAGAAAGTTTTTATGTAAAACAATAAAAGATTTTGATTTTGTCAATTATGTGAATCATACTTTTTTCATAGGCCTCTTGGGTGCTTTTGTCCTTCCTAACGTCTTAGCCATGAGAGAGTACTAATGAAGGTAGATTTCACACTGAGGAGTCCCTGAGATGATTACTTGTTTAGCTTACTTGTTCTAGAGTGTAGTGGTCAGTTACCAGGACCAGAGATGAATGCAGGTGAACTGTAGATTGCAGATATGTGGCTGATGATACCTTCCCATGGCAGCTGTCACTGATACTCAAGGTTTGTTACATTGTAAACACATCAGGCGGAGTGTAAACCTGTGGTTGCTACTAGAAAAAGAACTAAGAATTTTTTATTTGTGCAGATGAAAAGTAGTACCTTATTTTAAATAATTTGTGTATGTATCCTTCAGTGTTCTTAGCATGAATATACTTACTATATCTTAAATTTAGCAATGTTATAAAATATCACAGAAAATTAATTTTTAGATATATTTACTAGAAGGTAATGATCAATAAGGGAACCATTTTGACTTTTTTTTCCACATGGAGAGTGTATTATAATAGAGAGATGAAGAAAAGATAGGAAAGAGAGAAAGAGAGAGAGAGAGACAGAGAGAGGGGTGTCAAGGGTTCATACCTCGTGGGAGGAAAAGCGGAACAGAGCCCATTTTGATTCTTTACCATCATTCTGAGACTTTGTGGTATTGGAATAGAGGATAGAGATGCGTATACTCCTTAGACTTCCATTGTAGTAATAGAGTACAAGGTGTTTTGAAATGGACAGTTCCCCAGTACTGGAAGGGCTTGACCTGGTGTGATGTCTGCATGATTCCTGTCTCTCTCTTTTTTTTTTTTTTATTTAAGTTGGTAATTCCATTAACTACTCAAGATGACTTAGACAAAGCTGTGGAACTGCTGGACCGGAGTATTCATATGAAGAGTCTCAAGATATTACTTGTAACAAATGGAAATACACAGGTATGAATTGGGGTTGTGTTTCTCACTGAAGATTATAAGACTTGTAACCACTGAATATATTTTAATTTATAGAATGTGAATTCATATACTTTCATTGCTGTAGCTTAATATCCTTGTTCCTCAAAACTACATAGTCAGAGTTACAAACAAGAATATATTATACACGTGAAATGAATAGAAACTGGCAGCTTGGGAAAATTGTTAGAATTGAAATGTCCATTTTTTATTTTTACCTTTTACATTTATTTCGTGTGGATGGGGTGAGGTGTGTGCATGCCACAGGCACATGTATGAAGATCAGTTCTCTTCTTCCCACATGTTGAGTTCCAGGGTTTGTACTTGGGTCATCAGGGTTGACAGCAAGTATGCTTACCTGCTAAGCCATCTTACTGGCCCTGAAATATCTTGTTCATCTTCTACCCCTTCAACCTCCCACTTTCCTTTCGTCCTTCTCCCTCCCTCCCTCCCTCCCTCCCTCCCTCCCTCCCTCCCTCCCTCCCTCCCTCCCTCCCTCCCTCCCTCCCTCCTTCTCTTCCTTTCTTGCTTTCTTCCTTTCTGTTCCTGGTTGCAAGTGATCTTCTTGCTCTCACCTTCTAGCTAGCTGGGGTGGTAGGCTTGTGGCCACTCTCTTGGTAAATTAAAATTGTAAGAGTAGATTTGAAAAGGCCCACCAAGAATGGAGAACAGTTAGGCTGTGTTTTGGTAAGAGGAGGGTTCCATGAAAAGCATCAATGGGAAGATAGCGTTTACTGCCCCTTTCTCTTCCAGACTGCTAATTTAGAGCCGTCACCGTCATCAGAAGATTTGAGTAATACACAACTTGGTGCAGAGAGGAAGAAGCGGCTGTCTGTAGTAGGTGAGAAAACCAGGGTCTGAATAAGGAAATGAGTGATTTCTCAAATCCTTCTCATCTTTTAATGTAAGATAACGTGAACTATATACCTGATAAATAGCACCCTGTCTCTATGCTTTCTGCAGTTATATACTTTAACTACTTTGTCGTAACTGTTGTTCCTGAGAAATTAATTTCACATATTGTAGGACTAGCAATATCCAATTTAAAGTTCTTATTTATACAGAGATTTTAATATTCAAAATTCAAATAAAATCTTGAAGAGGTTTTAATGATACAAGTAAAGAGAGGAAGTAACTAAGACATTGAAATGAGTAGACTGGACTCTTGTTTCTAAGTTCTCTAGGGTTTTAGATATTATCAGAATATGCTACAGTATAAAAACGGCTAAGAATAACTAGATTGTGTTATTTTTGCTTCCTTAGTATCCAGTTTTATTTATCACAAATAATGAATTCCTTATACCTAAGCTTATGATATAAAGAAATAAAGATCCCATGTGCTATATTTTGAGGTGGCCTTATTGAGCCTGGGTAGGCAGAGGTGTTCTGAATCCTCCATGCTTGTTGTCATAAAAAACATTGACAAGTTGCTGAAGAGCTGACTCAGTGGTTAAGAGTGTTTATTGTTCTTGCAAAGGACCAGAGTTGGATTCTCAGCACCAGTGTCAGATGGCTCACAACCACCTGTGACTCTTGGTCTAGGGGATCCAACACCATCTTCTGGCCTCTTCTGGCACTCACATGTGCGTGCATACATGTAGACTCACACATACACATAAATAAAGGTAATAGAATAAATTCTTAAAGCATCATTAAAAATACAAAAAAAAATTGACAAGATTAAAGTGTCTTGTTGCTTAAAGAACAGCTGATGTAAATGTTCTTAACAGATAGGGCAGAGATATAGTCATTCCAGGTAGCATGAGCTCTTGATTGATTATAGATTTGAAAGGGAAAGTAGAAGAGGGGAGACGGGTGAATAAAAGAGAAAGCAAGAGCACAGGACAAAGTGAGACGTTTGGGTGAAAATCTTAAAATGACTCGCCTAGAAGAAGGGTGGTAACAGCGGATGAGAAGATGGAATTATCGTGTGAGTGCCTAGAGCCGGTGTTGATGTTCTTTTGTTTTGCAGGACAAGCTGTTTTATGATCTTTCTATTGTAAATGTCTTGTCTCACATGAGTCTATTTCAGAGAGCTAGAGATATAACCCACAGGGATGATACGTAATAGACACGGCTTGTCCTCACTCAGAAGTACGTCATAGGACTAAAAAAATGAAACAAAACAGTGACAGACTACCTGAGCTGATTTCAGATTCTGGCACTCTGACCATGAACCAGTAACTTTGCCCTTGCCTTTGGACAATGGGACTAAAGCCACAAAGAGAGCACTTGTAAAGTTCGCTTCACTTCTCAAACTGGAGGCACAGTTGCTACTAACTGTACATTTCTTTCTTTGTAGAAGTAAAGTGAAAACAGCCACTTCATTTCAGTTGTTAGATGAAAAAGCTTAAATGCACTAGTTAAATTGCCATTTTGAATTCCTCAATATTAACCTACTAGTAAGTGTTTTATTGTTTGACTTTGGTGCCAGAATAAGAAAAAAAACTGAAAATTGTGCAGAATTTCTGAGTGTGTTAACATGCCCATTACAATGAATGTTAAGAATTAAGAGTTGTCAAGTAATCGGAAGAACTTTTATAGCTGCCTTTTCTCAGTCTCCTCTTAGTAGTTGAGTATATTGCCCTTTTATTTATTTATTTTTTTTAAAAGAGTATCCAGATAGAATTAAAATGTCAGGATGCTGTGATGACTGTGGCCATAACTGTTAAAGTCTACATGAACCCGGACTCAAAACTCAGCCCACGCTCCTTGTCAGACAGCAGATGAGGTCTCTGCACATCTAATAGGTGTTCTCGTGCTCCTCCTTCTACTTAACAAAGGACCCCTTTACACATGCTTTTTTCCTTTAAACTTAAATAGAATTTAAATGATTACACCACTTACATATCTGTTCACTTTTTAAAGAAAAAAAAAAAAACGGCAAGGAGAGAAGAAAACTCTGTTAATAAAGTATTGTTTCCTGTGAACCAGGTAAAAATAAGGCAGATTATTGTTTCATAAGAGTTGTGAGTAATTAAGTGAACTATCTAAATGAATGCCAGGCTCTCCTCCATTTTTTCTTAAAGTACAAAGGTTTTTTTGGGGTGGGGCAGGGTCTTATTGTATAGGCTGCTCATCTGGAATTCTCTAGGTAGATAAGGCTGGCTTTGAATTTAAGAGATCTGCCTGCCTCTGCCTCTTGGGTGCTTGGATTAAATGTATTTGGCAGCACACCTGAAGAGCTTTAAATGCAAGGAATATAGCTTGCCACAAAAGCATAGTTTTAAGTAATAAAAAATAAGATCCAGGATACTAAATACAAAATAGGAGCCAAATGACTAAGAAGCAATCTTACTTCAGGTTTCTAAAGATTAAAGAGAGTGAATAGAAAGACTCTCATGGGACTGAATTGCATAACGTGTCTGTGGGAAATGAATTTACCATCAACAGCATTCTTACCAAAAAGTGATGGAGTACATTGTTCATTGGTGTGAAAACGGACCAGTTTCCAAAGACACTAATATGGTAACCTGCACTGGAATTTAGACCATGCCTGATTCCAGAGCCCTTATTCTTTTACTAAGACTAGCGGATACAAATTATCTTTGGAAATTCAAAAGCAGTTATTGGCCCATGATATAGTTGTCAACAGCCAGAAAAACTTGGGTGTAAATTAGCATATTCTAATGAGGTTGTAGAGTGTGAATTTAGGCTGTAAAAAACTCTGAACCTAAATATTCTGATTAAGTTTTTGTAAACACTAAATTTCATTTTGCTAAAGTTATTTTTATGTTGTTATAAATATGACCTATTTAATTGAAATAAAAATTAGTTTGCTTGCTAACAATAATGAAACTTACAATTTTTCTTTCTGAGGTCCCACTAATAGAGATAGAAGTTCCCCTCCCCCAGGATACATTCCAGATGAACTACACGAGATTGCCCGGAATGGGTCATTCACTAGCATCAACAGTGAAGGAGAGTTCATTCCAGAGAGCATGGACCAAGTAAGCCGGACTGGATACTGTTTTTCACTATATGTAAAGAGGTACTGGTCAGGACCAGTGTAATTTGGCAGGCACCTAGGGTGGGATGTGTGCGTGCGTGCGTGCGTATACACACATTTTCTCTAATCCTCTATCTTCTTAAGTGAAATAAAATTATTAGAAACTGCTCATTAATTATATATGCCTTTTCATATTAGTATGTAAAAAATTACTGGAACTATCTAGTTTTCTTATATTGATCATCCATGACACATTTGGCTTGTAATCTTAGGTTAAATAACATTCAGATTTTTTTAAATGAACATTTTATTTTGTTTATTTATTTTTATTTATTTACTTTTTTGGTTTTTTGCGATAGAGTTTCTCTGTGTAGCTCTGGCTGTCCTGGAACTATATCAGACTGGCCTCGAACTCCGAGATCCACCTGTCTGTAGAGGGCTAAAGACATGCATTGCATGCACAACCACTGCCTGACTTAATGAACACTTTAAAGATAGAGTAAAATTATAACTTTATAAAGCTGAGGTTTGTGAACTGTTCAGAACATTTTAAAAATGCTTCAGCTTTTGTAGTATTCAGATGTTTTTGTGGAGTTGCTGCTAGGTCCTTATATTGCACTGAATGCCCACAGAACTGCAGCATTTTACATCTCCTAATGTAGCAGTCAATGTATTGTTTATCTCAATAAAACAGGGTCATTGTTCAGTTTTCAATAAGCAAAATTACTTTAGCTTCAATTACTTGACTACAGAAAAACTTTATTTTTCCCTTAGAAAATTTCATAGTCACAGCTTGTTTATTCAGGATGTTTAAAAATGAGTAATTCTGGAAAGTGATTGCTATTTGTTACAGAGTTTCTTTTGAAGGTCCTAAAAGGAATTCTAAAATTGTGGGGAAAGTTATGTACATTTCTTGATATGCTAGAAGCCATTGAATCATATACTTTAAATGAATGAGGTTTATGTTATATTATGTGTCAAGCAGTTTTAAAAAAAAAAAATAACTTGGTTATTATCAGACAGGGTCATGGTGGAACTCTTTATTTTCTTAGATGCTGGATCCATTGTCTTTAAGCAGCCCTGAAAATTCTGGCTCAGGAAGCTGTCCATCACTTGATAGCCCTTTGGATGGGTAATGATGATTATAGTTCTGCTTTTTAGTATATATTGGTACATGTAGAGTTATCAATAATTCTTTTATTCTATATTCTGAAGAATGTAGCTGATTGATAATTGTCTACACAAACAGCAAGTAAAGTTTTCTATATTGTGAATAAATCTTTTAACCTCATGGAGTTCAATATCTTTATTAATTGTCTTATGTGTTTTTCTTCTATTTCTACTTGTCAAAATCCTGTTTGAAGCAAGTGCACACTTAGACTTCACATGTGTTTATTATATAGCAGCTCTTGAAACTGTTAAGAAATTTCTCATGTTTGGTTTTGGCAGTTGCTTTTTAAAAATTGTATTTGTTTATTCCGTGTGTGCATGATGTGCATTTGTAAGGTCCCCTCTCTTGTTCTCAGAAGGACATTGCTCTTTGCAGTCTTCTGTAGCACAGAATTAGTATTAGATGATTCACTTGTTTATTTCCTTTGGGCTTCTTTGGAGAACAGATAGACATTTGGGAATTCATGTACACTTTCCTCTACCCATACCTGTGGAACCTGTCTGTCAGTGTTTGCCTCGGGAAACCTACTCTGTCTACTCACACCCACCCTACCCCAAAAGAAAGGAATTTTGTACTTGAATATTTGTCATTAATGTTTGATAAGTTAAATTATATGTCTTTTGTATAGATTCAGAGAAAAAAAATATCTTTCAACTTAAGCTGAAATCCAGGTACTTCAAATAAACCTCCATGGTTCCAAATGTATCATTCTTACCCCTGAATGTAGTAGCTGATTTTAAGCTTGGCTTTCTGTCTGTGTGTACTAAATGAGTGTTTCAAACAAGTTTCTCTTTTTAAAAACTTACATTAGTATTTAAGTGAGCTCCTTTACACACACACACACACACACACACACAGTATGAACACATATACAAATATATAGATATTGCTTAAAGATTTTAAAAAATGTTTTATTACATACCCTCTTTTAATTTAATCTTATATTTTCTATTTATAGAGAAAACTATCCCAAATCACGGATGCCTAGGGCACAGAGCTACCCAGATAATCATCAGGAGTTTTCAGGTTAGATTATAAATTCTACATACTCTAATGTTTATATCATGCTTTGGCCGGGAGGGGGAAATATTTTGAAAGAATTAAAAATGATAAATATGCTTTTCATTACTAAAAACATTTGCCTTTTTAATGATAGCATTCTTATGTCTTAACAGACTATGATAACCCTATCTTTGAGAAGTTTGGGAAAGGAGGAACATATCCAAGAAGGTATCATGTTTCTTATCATCATCAAGAGTATAATGATGGTAAGTTTTGAACAATCATACTACATGAACAGATGATCATGAGCAAATATTTAAAAATATGACTGCATTTTAAAAAAGCCTCATATTTATGATAACCAAATAATTTATTCTTGAGTTATTTATTTTCCTGGTTTAAAAAAAATGAAAAAACTTTGCTAGGAATGGTAGCACATGCCTTTAGTCTTAGTACTCAGGAGGCAGTGTCAGGCAGATCTCTATGAGTTCAAGCCAGCCTGTTCTTCATAGTGAGTACCAGGACAGCCAGGTACATAGAAAGACCAGGTTTCAAACAAAAATAAAACAACAAACCTTTTTGCTGGGGATGCAGCTCAGTGGTAAAGTACTTGCCTAAGGCCCCAAATTTGACCTTTGTCAACCCTCCAAAAATTTTTTTTTGGAGAAAATTGGGTTATAAGTAAAGCAAAATAATATAGTAGTTTTCTGCCAACTTGTGATATTTATGTTTTACTGCAAAGGAGTAACTGGAAATGGTATAAATTAGAAATATACTCCCTGAGGATGAAATTCATGTTTGCTTTGTTCCTTTAAAAAGTAAATTGGGCTGGGCGGTGGTGGCGCACACCTTTAATCCCAGCACTCGGGAGGCACAGGCAGGTGGATCTCTGTGAGTTCGAGGTCAGCCTGGTCTCCAAAGTGAGTTCCAGGAAAGGCGCAAAAGCTACACAGAGAAACCCTGTCTCGAAAAACCAAAAAAAAAAAAAAAAAAGAAAAAGAAAGAAAGTAAATTGGTTCTGAGAAGGTAGCTCAGTCCGTAAAGTGTCTGCTGCTCAAGCACAAGAACCTGAGTTCAGATCCTCAGAGCCCATGGGAACACTGGGCACAGCAGTGTGTGCCGCTAACCTGAGATTGGAGGAGAGGATGTGGAGCAAGTGGATCCCTGAAGCTTAGTGGTTGGCTAGCCTAGCTGAATCAGTGAACTTCAGGTTCAGTGAGAGACTCAAAAATAATACTCCAAAAAATAAAGATGGCAGCTGGGCATGTGGTGCGTCTTTAATCCCAGCACTTGGGAGGCAGAAGCAGGTAGATCTCTGTGAGTTCGAAGATAATAAAGGTGGGGAGTGATTGAAAAAGATACCCATTGTTGACCTTGGATCTCCATATGCATGTGCACATGTGTGTGTAACAAACTTGTCTTAGTCAGTGTTCTATTGCTGTGAAGAGACACCATGCAGTGGCACCTCTTCTAAAGGAAAACATTTAATTGGGGCTGGCTTAGAGTTTCAGAGGCTTGGTTTATTGTGGTCATAATGCAAAGCACAGTGGCACACAGGCAGACATGATGCTAAAGCAGTAGCTGAGAGTTCTACATTCCTATCAGCAGGCCCCAGGAAGAGAGAGACACTGAGCCTGGCTTGAGCATTTGAAACACCAAAGGATGAAAGGGTTTATTTCACTTAGCAGTTTACAGTCCATCATGAAGAGAAGTCAGGGCAGGAAGGAATTGAAGCAGAAGCCATGGAAAAGTTCTGCTTACTGGCTTGCTCTCATGCCGTGCTTAGCCTGCTTTCTTATACAACCCAGGACCATCTGCCCAGGGGTAGCACCTCCCACTTCTATCATTAATCAAGAAGGTGTCCCACAGACCTGCTTACAGGCCATTATGATGGAGGTGGTTTCTCAATTGAGATTTCCTCTTCCAAAATGACTCCAGTCTGTGTCAAGTTGACAAAACAACAGAAAGAACCAACCAGGACAAACAGTATCTCTCTGTTATCTGTAACTTTCCATTTTGGTTTTATGTTTATTTTAAAGCCATTATTGGAAATGAAATTTTTTTTTCTTCTGTGAAAGTGAAGGGTTTCTTCTATGGCTTTCTTGTATACATGAGTGTATGTGCATTTTCCCATAGCAGAGTATGTAGCTAAAGTTTTCCTGCCTTGCCCACAGTCAGGACAAATCTTTGTCACCCGCCAGTCCCACAGCCGCTCAGACCCAACCAAGTAAACACAGAGACTTATATTGCTTACAAACTGTATGGCCGTGGCAGGCTTCTTGCTAACTGTTCTTATAGCTTAAATTAATCAATTTCCACAAATCTATACCTTGCCACGTGGCTCAGCAGCATCTTCACATGCTGCTTGTCATGGCGGTGGCTGGCAGTGACTCTCTCCACCTTCCTGTTCTCTCAGTTCTCCTCTCTGTTAGTCCCGCCTATACTTCCTGCCTGGCCACTGGCCAATCAGTGTTTTATTTATTGACCAATCAGAGCATTTGACATACAGACCATCCCACAGCAAGAGTACTTGAATTTGTTTTCACTACCACTCCTCACACACATAATCATTGTTATTTCAGCTTTTTCAGCTTACATTTCAAGGCCGGTTCCTACTCTATCTACACTCTGGATGTTTAAATATCTCAAACATGTAGTACATTAATAGAAGGAATAAGTGAACTCTCTTTTCGCTTTGTAGGTCGTAAGACTTTCCCAAGAGCTAGAAGGACCCAGGGCACCAGCTTCCGGTCTCCTGTGAGTTTCAGTCCTACTGATCACTCCTTAAGCACTAGTAGTGGAAGCAGTATCTTTACCCCAGACTATGAAGACAGCCGGATCAGAAGAAGGGGAAGTGACATAGACAATCCTACTCTGACTGTCACAGACATCAGCCCGCCCAGCCGCTGTAAGTAATAGGAAGTAGAGCAGAACATTGGAGTAGTTTGGTGTTAACAGGAGTAAATGGCAAATCAGAACTCAGGGAAAAACTCTCCTCACAAGTGGTAATAATAGGGTTCTTAAAGGGGGCTAAGCATTCAGGCATAAGTTGGTATCACAGCTAATTACTTTAATTGTTCTTCACTTTTATTAGGAAAATTGTTACTAATTATTCTTATACATTCTGTTCTACTTGTCCATGTTAAACACTGAGATTTTTTAAGCACTGAGATTTACTAAGCAACTTCTAAGAAACAGCCTAGTGAGGAGATTGGTTTATAGAGAAAAAATTACAGTATAGCATTTGTTAGATCCTAATGTGTAGAAATTTACTAATTGTATGTGTCAGACTTTCATCACTGATGAAATACCTTACCCAAACAACTTAAAGGAGGAAGGATTTATTTTGGCTCAAGATTTTAGTTTGTTGTCCTTGGCTCCATTGATTCTGGCTCTGTGATGAGGCAGAATACCATGGTGATGGACACGTTGGTAGAAGGTACATACATACCTCATACTAAATGGGAAACCAGACTGGAGAGGTGGAACTCAGTTCCCATCTGGGTTAGGGTTAAGGTTAGGCTTAGGGAGATGAGGTATAACCTTCAGAGGCACCCCCTCCCTAGAGATACACTTCCTTTAGCAAGGCTCCATCTCCTGAAGTTTTCAGAACTTCCCAAAGTGGTTCCATCAGCACTGAGTAGCCATCTCTCTGGCCCTTTTCTTTATCTTTGAGTATATCAGCATGTGTGTGCGCGCTTGCGTGCACATATTCATGTGCATGTATGGAGTGGGCTGGTGGTTGTTACACCTGTAACAAAGTTTGTTTTCTTGTTGCTTGACAAATACCTGAGGAAAACAACTTAGAGTTTGTTTTGACCTAGGAGTTGAGGGAATGAAGTCCATCATGGAGGGGAAGGCACAGTGGTGGGAGCACTGAGGGCTGGTCATGTTGAGTCTGCAGTCGGGACACAGGAAGAGTGGCGGTCCTGAGTTCATTGTGTTCTTTTCTCTTGGGCTGGGGTTTCCAGCCCAGGGGATAATGACACCTCCATTCAGGTTGGGCCTTCCCTCTTCAGCTCATCCTTTCTGGAAACACTCGAAAAGACATTTTACTGACATGGGGATACCTTATTGAAGTAGTAGAACTAGGACTACAGTGGTAAAGGAGATCAAATTGCAAAGTATTTGAACTTTATTATGTCCACAACATCTTTGCCTGCTCCAGCTCAAAGACAGATGTTGCAGCAAAACTTGCATGATCTGACCCTCCTTTTTCTAGTGTTGTCACTCTTTCCCTTCACACCTGTACCCCACACTGCATTGCTGTCACACTGCCCTGGCAGCTGTTTTTTTAATTACACTCATGATATTAATCACATTTGTGGTATTCATAGATTACATTCACAGTATTCATTCAATTATATATATATATGTGTGTGTATATATATGTGTGTGTGTATATATATATATATATATATATATATATATATATATATATATATTAAATGCCTAATGTCACTTCTTGAAGGGGGGAGGAGGTCTTAAATACAGGCTTACAACACAATGGAAGGACCCCGGAGGGCAGAAGTTCGCTACTGATGTTTTATAATCTTGCATCTACGCTGTTAATGCCCATTATTCAGGATACACAGACAAGGAGCTTCCCTTAAGCATTCAGGAGGGTGAAACCTGGCAAATAATTAGCATAGGGAGGATATCATGGTCTGCAAGCAAGGCAATAGTTACCCAAAATGGGGGCCAGGGCCCTACAGGTCCCCCTTTTATTAAAAAATGAGCTTCTGACTTGGTATGCGTGGGACGTCAGCAGGTCACCTTACCCGTCGTGGAGACGCCTGCCCAGGCCACACAGGTGCTCTGTCTTAGGTTGGTGAGTGCCCCCAGGCATTACCCGTCTCTGAATACTCATTGTCATACCGGCTCAATCATGTGTGAGCTGCATAGTTAATTGGGCAGCTGTTTTTAAAGATTGAAAATAAGGGGAGACGGGTCTGGAGAGTTGGCTCAGCATTTAAGACACTGGCTATTTTTCCAGAGGACCTGGCTTCAATTCCCAGTACATGGTAGCTCACAACTGTCAGTAACTCCAGTCTCAGAGGATCAAGTGCCCCACTTCTGGTCTCTGAGAACACTAGACAAGCATCTGGTGGACATATACTTGCAGGCAAAACACCCATTCACATAAAATAAATTTCAAAAAAAAAAAAAAAGAAGGAAGGAAGGAAAGGAAAGTCTTGGATTGGTCTTTTGTACATACCTCGTTTATCTGTTTCTGTAGATCTTTATGTAGAGTCAAGATTCAGTCAAGTATAAAATTCTTCTTACCTAAAGAATTGAATTTAACCCCTTTTTAAATAAAAGTCTGTTGATAATACATTCAATTAACATTTATTTGCTTGAAAAGGCTTTCCCCCCCCTTCATTTTTTTTTTTTTTTTTTTTTTTGGTTTTTCCGAGACAAGGTTTCTCTGTGAAGCTTTGCGCCTTTCCTGGAACTCACTTGGTAGCCCAGGCTGGCCTTGAACTCACAGAGATCCGCCTGACTCTGCCTCCCAGAGTGCTGGGATTAAAGGTGTGTGCCACCACCACCCGGCAGCCCCCCCTTCATTTTTTGAAAGATATTTTTTCTGCATATAGATTTCCTTTAAAAAGAAAAAAAAAAAAAAAAAAAAGAACCAGTGCCTTTAGCTCACCCCTTGTCTTTTGGCCTACAAATTTCCAGGAGAAATTCCGTTTTCATTTGCCTTCACCCCTCCCCTGGTCCTGCACTCCTGCTGCTGCTCTGCACCTCGCCCCATCTTCATTCTCACCCTTGCTCTCCTTTGAGCATTTCTCTTTTGTTCTGTGATGCAGGATGTTGAGATGCATTCCAGACTGGCCCCAGATTCCCTGTGTATCAGAAGATGACCTTGAACTCTTGATCCTCCTGTTTCCACTTCCCATGTCTGAGATTTAAGGGCTTATCTGTTTATGATCTTATTGAAGAAACATTTCCCTTTTTTTGAAGAAACATTTTCATTTGACTCTACATCTGTTCTTGCATGTTGCCTAACTTCTCCATCCAGACCTTTAATATGTTAATAGATTTTTAAAAAAGATTTATTTTTAGGTGTGTGTGTGTGTGTGTGTGTGTGTGTGTGTGAGAGAGAGAGAGAGAGAGAGAGAGAGAGAGAGAGAGAGAGAGAGAGAGAGAGAGCATGCACGCGTGCACACATACATTAGTGCAGTGATGATGGAAACTGGAAGAGAGCATCAGATTCCTTGGAGCTGGAGTCACAGGTGGTCGTGAGCCATCAGTGTGTGTCCTGCAAGAGCAGAAGCACTCTCTACTCTTACTTGCAGAACCATCTCTTCAGCTACCATGTGTTTTGTGTTTTTATTTTAATTTTAAATTGCTTTTGTATGTAGTTGTGGAAATTAAACCCATTGAAAGTTGTGTAGTGTTAGTGCACACTTTTAATCCCAGCACTTGGGAGGCAGAAGCAGGAGAAATCTGAGTTTGAGACCAGCCTGGTCTACAGACTGAGTTCCAGGACAGCCAGGGCTACACAGAGAAACCCTGTCTCGAAAAACAAAAAACAGAAACCAAAAAAACAATGCTTTGTGCACTCTACCACTGAGCTACATCCTCAGCCTATTCAAAAATTAAATTTCCTGAATGAGTTCTCTTGAGTCTGGTTATGTTGATTGCTTTCTCTTGTGAGCTCTAACCCCCACCCCCGACAGGGTCTCTGTGGCCGTGGTAGCTGGGAACTCCCAAGGGAAGTCTACCTGACTCTACCTCTTAGTGATAGGGTTAAAGGTATGTGTCATCATGTCCAGCAGTGACTCTTACTTTTCTATCACAGGACCATTCTGTTCTCTAACCTTGACCACCAAGGCCATGATCTCTGGCTCCTCTGAATACAGGGAGGGAGGAGGTACACAGAAAAGTTGGGCAAGTTGGACCCGTGTATGTCTTGCTTTTCCTGTGATTCAGTGTATACATGTCCTCTGTAATCTTCAGGCAAATTTTATTTGTTAGAGTGCAAACAAAATATCACCACATTATTCTGTGTTCTTCACCATTTCTTTTCTTTCCTTGGAGTGCCTCCTTTTCCTTAGATTTTAGGTTAGTTGGGTGCCCTGTAATCTTTTTTCCAAAATGTTCAGTAAAGGTTATAATTTCTTCCAGGCAGGGTGGTACACATCTGTAATTCCAATACTTGGGAGCGGAAGCACCAGAAGTTCAAGGCCAACCTGAGCTACATGACAAGTTACAGGGCAGTCAGGTCTACATAGTGAGACCCTGTCTCAAAACAAGCAAACAAAACAAAACAAAAAAAAACCCCACAATGATTTTTTAAAAAAAAGTTATAGGGCTGGAGAGATGGCTCAGTGGTTAAGTGCAGTGGCTGCTGTTCCAGAGGATGTAGGTTTGATTCTCAGCATCAGGAGACGGTTCACAATCATCTGTAACTCCAATTCCAGGATATCCCTTACCCTTTTCTGGCTTCCAGCACTGTATGCATGTGGTGCGCATACACACACAGGGAAAATACCATATACATAAAGCTGTAATTTTATTGATTGCCTGATTTCTCTTATAGAGATGGGCATTGATACTCTTTCCAGATTTCTGTATTATAGATGGACTGAAAAAACTATTTACAGATATTTGTAATTTGCTGCAGTAAAAATTGGAAAATAAGGTATCTTATAGTTGGTGATATCTTAGATCAAGTGAAAGATGGCTGTCACTTTTGTAGTTGGTAAAAGAAAATCTTACTGGGAAAAATATGTCATGAGATATAAACTTTTAGTTAGAATTCTTGATAGGGAGAACGATAGAGACCATTATAAATTTGGATGGTCATAATTTTCCCTTGAATCTGAATGTTCAGTTAGAAAGTCACTGATTAGCACCTGACTACTCCATATTAAGAAAATACTCTTTTTCAGCACCTCGAGCTCCAACGAACTGGAGATTGGGCAAACTGCTTGGCCAAGGAGCTTTTGGTAGGGTCTACCTCTGTTATGATGTTGATACCGGAAGAGAACTGGCTGTTAAACAAGTTCAGTTTAACCCCGACAGCCCGGAGACCAGCAAGGTAAAAGTCACTGCTCCGATTGCTTACTTGGCCATCGTAAAAAGCGGTTTTTCTTGGAGGGGAAAAAGCCAAAAGCAAAAATGGGACTAGTGAGTTACTCCAAGACTAGAGACCTGATTTGGTCCCCAGAACCCACATGATAGTAGAGACCCAGCTCCCACAAGTTGTTCTCTGACCCCCACCCCACCCCCCAACACCCAGAGACAGACTAAATGTACATAAAAAGCTTTAAAATGTAATATAACAATGTGGTGGGATTTGTGGGTTGTAGTAAAATGATCAGCTGTTTTAGTGCTTCATTTGTGTTCCTAGTTGGACTTGGTGTTTCCTTAGCAAACAACCAGGGGCTGTTAAATAAAAGATATTGGGGGTCTGGAGAGATGACTCAGTGATTGAGAGCACCTGTTGCTCGGTCGGACAATCCAGGCTCAGTTTGCAACACCCACATTGAGGCTTACACCTGTCTGTCACTCTAGTTCCAGGGGTGGTCGAACCCCTCTTCTGACCTCTGAGGGCATTGCACACATGCGGTCCAGACAAATTTAGGCAAGGTCACATACATTAAAAAGTAGAGACTAAAATATTCTATGTAGAGTGAACATTTCCATGACAGTCCATGAACTAAGAGAATTTTGTGTTTCCTTTGATGCTATAAAGACTTAATGTAGGGCCAGTGAAACTGCTTAACAAGTAAAAAGGGCTTGTCACCAAGCCTGTCTGCCTTAGGTCAATACCCAGAATCCACCTCTTGGGGACCCACATGGTGGAAGGAGAGAACTAACTCCTGCAAGTTGTCCTATGACCTCCACTTGTCTTTCCTGGTGCATGTACAAATGGACATGCAAATAGACAGAGAGACAAATATAATAACAACGTACTTTTAAAAGAAGACTTAACTGGAGTTCTGTCTTTCAGGAAGTAAATGCACTTGAGTGTGAAATTCAGTTGTTGAAAAACTTGCTACACGAGCGAATTGTTCAGTATTACGGCTGCTTGAGGGATCCTCAGGAGAAAACACTCTCCATCTTTATGGAGTATATGCCAGGGGTAAGTTCATGCATCTTTTTGGAAAGATACATTCTTATTAAAAATAAGTTGAGGAGACTCCAGTCCAGCCCTTTTGATCTTCTGTGTCATAGATGAAATTTTGAACCTGATGTGGCTGATGTCAGGAGACGTAGGATGTCTGGTTATTCCACTGTAGCCACGCTGATTGCTCACAAGAGGAGAATGATCATAGCCTGACTCATTATAGTAAAATTTTAGTTTTTCCTGTAGCCAGTATTGTGATTATTCAATTCATTTAAAAACATTTTTCAAGATGGCAGTTAGCATCGTTACTCATTAAGAGATAGGTGCCTTCTGACAGGCATGGTAACATATATCTGTGATCCCAGTACTCAGGATCCCAGTACTCAGTAGAGGTAGGAGGATTTCAAGTTCAGGGCCAATTTAGACTTGACAAAGTGACTTCAAAAAAAACTTTAAAAGAAAAAAAATGTGGTGCATACCTTTATTTAATCCCAGAAAAGGCAGGTGGATCTCTATGAGTTCAAGGCCAGTCTGGTCTACAGAGTGAGTTCTCAGATAGCCAAGGGTAATCAGAAAAATCTGTCTCAAAAAAACAAAACACAATATCAAAAGAATAAAAAGAAGAAGAAAAACATATTCTCATAATTTAATAGCATAAATTAGGAAAAAGAAGTTTGAATTATGGGTCTTCATGGGAGTAGGGAGCTAGAGTTGCACGTTGAAGGTAAAGGTTGCCCTCTGAGCTTCCAGATCCGTACCTGGTAGTGCCAGCTGTTGTTGACCACCGTCAGTGTCCTGCAAGCAGCAGCACACCTCCTTTATGCACAGCTCCTTGTCATGATGCCGTTGCTACTCACCGGCCTTATTTGCTACTACTTTTATGTTTTCAAATATTCTGTTTCCTGGGGAAGTTGGCTTAAACACTATTTTTGGAAAACACATTGGGGTTGTATTAAAGGCCTACAAATATGGAAGACTTGTAATTTATTAGTTTCAAAGAGATGAGTTCAACATAAATAATCTGAAAGAACAGAAACTGCATATTTATTTTACCGAGAATTTCTGCCCTTTCCACTTAGAGTCTCCCAGCCATGGACTAAGGATTCTCTTAAAAATAAAGATTGAGCCGGGCGGTGGTGGCGCACGCCTTTAATCCCAGCACTTGAGAGGCAGAGCCAGGCAGATCTCTGTGAGTTCGAGGCCAGCCTGGGCTACCAAGTGAGCTCCAGGAAAGGTGCAAAGCTACACAGAGAAACCCTGTCTCGAAAAACCAAAAAAAAAAAAAAAAAAAAAAAAAAAAAAAATAATAATAATAATAATAATAAAATAAAATAAAAATAAAGATTGAATAGCATATTTTATTTTAAACAGAAGGTTTAGTTGTTTTCTTTTATCCTAGGGTTCAATTAAGGACCAACTAAAAGCATATGGAGCTCTTACTGAGAATGTGACTAGGAAATACACTCGTCAGATTCTGGAGGGGGTCCATTATTTGCATAGTAATATGATTGTCCATAGAGATATCAAAGGTAAGTCATAAATTACTTTTTACTTTAAATACACAGTTTTGTTTGAGTATGAATGAAAGAAATACCATTAAAGCATTGAACATTTAAACTGTAAACTACCAGAGGGGAACAATTCTCCAGCTTTCTCATGGACTCTGTTAGTGTCCTGTCAGACTAGTTCTGAAATTTGGGCCTACGTGAATGATTAGCTTTGATGTAAGGGTCCATAGGATCAGTTTCATTCAGACACCCCTAGAATAATATAACCATGTTTGTATGAGTACTGCCTGGGCATTAGGGCAATGAGCAGGGGTTCTGCATCACAGAGTTGGATTCAAACTTGGGCTTCATTTGCTCTAACTGTAACCTTGGACATGTTAATCTTTCTGTATCTTCATTCCTCATTAATCTTTCCATCCCTCTCTCTTTCATCCTCCTTTTTCTTCCCTCCCCATGGTGCACACCCCCAATTTCTGGAGATGGAACCTAGGAAATTGCATCTACTAGGCAGCTTCTCTATCCCTGAGAGGCACCCTCTGCCCTCTCTTTTAATTATTCTTAACTTAGAGTAATAATAGTATTCAATTTATAGGATTCTTTCAAGGATCAAATGTGTTAACATGTTGCAATGTTTAAAACAATGCCTAGTGCTCAGCACTTAAAACTTAGCTACCGTGATGACATGCTTTATGTTATAATTGTATTTCAAGTCATGGGAATAGATGTCATGAAAGAATAAAGAGGAAGGAAGGGAAGATCCCAAAATTGAGCTTTAATAAATTTCAACTAGGATAAATTCACTTTCCCCCAGGGATCAGATATAGAAATGAGTACATGGAGTGAGTTAATGGGAGAGATGTGTAAAATTTGAGAGTACTAAAAACTCTTTACTTGGGAGCCTACCTGAGTCTTTAAAAACTGAAGTATGACCCAAAATTTAGAAATCACTGAGTAAAAAAAGTAAATTTACTCATTGATCTTATTGCCCCTCTTACAAGTTCCCAGATTTCTGCTTTTCCATATGGTAGGGGCGCATCTTGACTATGTCCAGATTAGGCCAAGAAGGAAAGTGCCAATCATTTCTGGTAATTGAACAGTACTTTCTACCATGAGTCTAGTATGCAGAATTCCTGAAGCAGGTTACATGCACTATAATGGGCCTTATTAAGTATAAAAGCTGATACTTTAAAGAACTTCATAAAGAAATTATTCAGTTAGGAATATCTAGTCCTAGTTAAGTTAACTTCTCTTTGGCCCTCAAAATGAAGAAAAGAAACAAAGGCAGCTGTTTTCTGTATGGATCAATCTTCTAATCTTACCAGAAAGTGTGATGAACCACCTTGGTCAAGTGAAGGGGGATGAAAGCAAGCTGATATATAAATATTACAGGACAAATATTGATGAGAGAAAAATAAGATATAAAAATAGGTTCTCAAATTTGTAAATTTAAGTATGACAGAAGGAAAATGGTGGCCACCAAATGGCAACACAGTGGCATTTGCTTTCTATAGTATACTTTTGACTTGTTCTGCGTCTTCTGATTCTTTTGAACAATTTATAAGTGGCAAATGGAAAGGTAAAGATAATTGATTTCATGTAATTTCAGACCTGTCGGATCATAACAAAGATGAAGATCATTACTGTTAGAAAACCCACTCATTTCCAAAGTTTATTCCCCCAGCTCCTCTTCTTTCCTTTTCCCTCCCATCCCTCTAAATTCATCACAGTTTTTGTATTTGAGTGTGTGTGCATGTGCATGCGAGTGCCACAGACCATGCACAAAGGGCGGAGAACAATGGGAAGGAGTTGGTTCTCTTCCACCATGGAAGGCACAGGTTTACTCACTGAGCCATCGCTCTGGCCCTGTTCTTTGTTCTTTTTGTCTTTCTGGGAACTGTACTGTTCACAGGCTTGGCAGTGCATACCTTTAATTGCAGCAGAGGCAGATGCATGTAGATCTCTGAGTTCAAAGCCAGCCTGGTCTATATATTAGGGGCGGGGGAAGGAACTATACTATTGAATAACAAATAGTTAATAAAAGGACAATTTATTTTCTTAGTGGTTTTGTTTGTGCATATGCACACCCCAGAAAAGGACAGGGAATGCCCGCTCTGTCTCTCTCCATCTTGTTTTCTTGGGTCAGGATCTTTCACTGAATCTTCAGCTTACCATTTTCTAGCTAAGTTGGCTGGCCAGGAGTACTAGTCATCCTCTTATGTCCTTGCCCCTGGCACTGAGATAACAGATGCATGTCGGTACACCCAGTTTTTATGTGTATGTTGGGGATCTGAATTCAGGTCCTCATACTTGAACAAAAAGTACTTTACCCACAGAATCCTCTCCCCATCCTGGATATGTTTTGTTTTGCTTTAGCTGTTAGTTGTCTAATTGGATGTTGGATGGGAGCAATGGGAACATAAGCAATTCTGTCTGCCCTTGCCTATGTTGGAAAAGCCTTATTTTAAATTTATTAAAATACAGTTTAAAAACCAGAAAACTGTGTTGGGAACCTGGCTGCCTATTTTTTTCTTCAGCTCTTCCTGTGGGTGAGCATTAGTTCAGTATTGATGCCACTTCTCAAATGGTGACTCTGTGCGCATGCGCATGTCTGTGTAGGGAAAGTGTCCTCTGCTTGTAGCCAGTAAAATCTGGCTCATTAAACATGTGTAGTTTCAATTACTTAGGAAAATTGAAATAAGAGGATTGTGAGGCTCACTTGAGCCCAAGAGTTCAAGTTGCCTGCCTGAACATGGCAAGACCACATTTCAAGCAAACAAAAAGGTCTGTTTTGCTTTGTGATTAAATAGTCTAGAGATAGTTGGATGTTTTTCTGAGTCTTTTTTTATATACTAGATGTAGGAGATCATAAACAAGCAGAGCTACATTAGAAAATTACTGGTGGGTCAGACAGGCTTAATAGGTTTTGCTGAGAAGGATCCTAGACTCTCCTGTGGAATTACTGCTGGTAAGGCTGGGGAATTTTCTGGGAGAATAGAAGCTCATGGTGGAAGTGGAGAGGCTGTATTCTCTATGGTCTGTAATGTAGATTATCTGCACTATTCAGCCTTCTCCATAGAAATCATTAAAACAAAAAAGTGTATTCTGGTGGTTCATACCTGTAATTCCAGTGCTGGGGTGCTGAGTCAGGAAGATCTCAAGTTTGAGGCCTTGAGTTAAAAATAACAGCAACAACAAAAGAATACCTTAAAATACAAGGTAACTAATGCTGCAATAATATGGAGTAGGTAGAAGTTTTGATCATGAAGGTCCTTTTGGAAGTTCCTGAGGAGAAACTGGCTTACCAGGAAAATAATCTTCAGTCATGGACTTCTTGCTTTGTAGCAAACAAATGCGGTTGTGGTGGCGCATGCCAATAGGATTTGCTGAAGGAGGTGGAGGCAGGAGGATCACGAGTTCGAAGCCAGCCTGGGCTACACATTTGGGGGCTGGAGAAATGGCTCAGAGGTTAAGAGTACTAGCTGCTCTTCTAGAGTTCCTGAGTTCAGTTCCCAGCACCCACATGGTGGCTCACAGCCCTCTGTAATCAGCAAACAAATGGAGCCAGAGCCTTCCTTGGTGCTTGGCTAAGCTTTACTCCCAGCCCTTCCCCTTCCTCTTGAACCTCGCCTGGCCCTGCCCCATCCTTTATCTGAGAAGCTCATTAGGTTCTGAAACACCTGGAGAAGTGATGGCTAAACAGCAGATGCTTAATGCAAGGTAAAAAAAAAAGGACTTGCTAATCGAGGCATGCCAGGCACTGCTGGGACTAGACAGGCAACCTAATTTGGGGACAGATTGGAGTCTACACAGTAATTCTCTGCCACTTATTATACATTCTAGAATGCCAATAAAATCTTTGAAATAAGACTATTTCTTATTTTTAGGAGCAAATATCTTGAGGGATTCCACAGGCAATATCAAATTAGGAGACTTTGGGGCTAGCAAACGGCTTCAGACCATCTGTCTCTCGGGCACAGGAATGAAGTCTGTCACAGGCACGCCATACTGGATGAGTCCTGAGGTCATTAGTGGAGAAGGCTATGGCAGAAAAGCAGATATCTGGTAAGTTTGGATGTCAGATTTGCCTGGAAACTTACCTTCTTATTTCTACCCACATTTGAAATTGCCAGATTCACATTATCCTGTGTACTTTGGAAGCAGGATATATGAATTGTAATGATTAATTCCATTTTAGTTATACCTTAGCAAGGCTAAGACTAAATACTTGAGTTTTTGAAATATTTTTCCTTCTGTAGAAAGGATTTTGTCTTAAGCAAACCTCAACATTAGAAAGCTCTTATTCCCCTGAGTAACTTTTAAAGAACTCTTGGCTGTCAGTGTCTTAAAACAACAACAAAATTAAAAAAAAAAAATGAATAGGTGATTTTCTTTTTAAGTCACAAAGGTATGTATAAACATTTGAAAACACATAATTGCCTGTATAAGATGGGTGAGACTACAAATAATAATTGGGGTAAGAGTAAGTTATGAGGTCACCTGAGGAGATTAATTCATCACTCCTGACATACCCACCCACCCTAACATGAATCTTGACTCCTCACCACCACCCTGGGCTGGGACATATCAGAC
Source organism: Peromyscus maniculatus bairdii (assembly GCF_049852395.1). Classification (NCBI taxonomy): domain Eukaryota; kingdom Metazoa; phylum Chordata; class Mammalia; order Rodentia; family Cricetidae; genus Peromyscus; species Peromyscus maniculatus. The sequence continues at coordinate 22,173,744 of NC_134870.1, forward strand.
TCTACAAACTTTCCATTGCAGGGATATTTACTTAAAAATTTAAAACCTTACAGTGAAGCACTGTAGTTATGAATGGGTCATCATGTAATTTCTGTTTATGTGTTTGAAGAACAAGGAGATCTCCATTAATAGCTGGATTAATTAATTAAAAACATTAATTATGTTTTGATTGCAAAGTCAGATTTTCCAAGGATCTTGAATGTCAATCATATAATTATTTACAATAAATTGATAATTGCTTTACAGAAATAAAAACTGTTGCTGTGGTGGTGGTGTGATGTGGTATTTTCATAATATGCTTAGCTCTGTTGTTTTTGGAAAATGCATTATTGGATTCTGGATGATTTAAGGTATCTGCAAGTCTTCCAGGTAAGGAAGAAGAGAAATGATGCTGGTGCCTATACCAGGGGCAGGGCTGTGTGTAGTTGTTAGTATCTTAAAACTGAATTAATAAATCACATAAGTTAGGTCACAAAATGGCCATTGTCCACTTCCCAACCAGGGAAAAAATATATTGATTTTAGGAACTTGAAAGCAAGTAATTTATAATACTTGTATTCTTTGTATGATAGAGACAGAATTATTAACATCATGTTAGAAAATGATCTAAAACAAATATAATAAAGTTCTTTGCCTAACCATACATTTGTGATCATAGATAATTATGATATATTTTCATTGAAATGTATACATTGCTCCAGCCTTTCATTAATTTTCATGTTTGAATTACATTTTTATTTAATTAACCTTTGAGTGAAACTTTGTATTTGAAATAAGTAATATTAAACTATATGCCGACTTATCCCAGTTTCTATTTTTTGGCTAATCAGCTTTCTTTCCTAAAGTTATTACTTGGGTAATGCTTCTTTTTATTTCTTTTTAGGAGTGTAGCATGTACTGTGGTAGAAATGCTAACTGAAAAGCCACCTTGGGCTGAATTTGAAGCAATGGCTGCCATCTTTAAGATTGCCACTCAGCCAACCAACCCGAAGCTGCCACCTCATGTCTCAGACTATACTCGAGACTTCCTGAAACGGATTTTTGTAGAGGCCAAACTACGACCGTCTGCGGAGGAGCTCTTGCGGCACCTGTTCGTGCATTATCACTAGCAGCCGGCGCCTGCTCCTGTGCCCCCGCCAGCCCCATCCTCGGGTTCACCTTCTCTCTTACTGCACTTTCCTTTTTATAAGAATGAGAGATGGGAGACAAAGACAAGAGGGAAAAGATTTCTCTTGATTCCTGGTTAAATTTGTTTAATAATAGTAAACTAAATTTTTTATATTTAATCTTTTTTTTCTTTACAAGAACTTGAAACTTCTTTTTTTTAAAAATTTTTATAATGTACTGATGTGGTTCAGCGATATAAAGCACTTTAGTACATAGTTGCTCTTTTTAGTACAAACAAATCATTTGGAATATATAAAGATTGTAGTCTTGCCCTGTATCACTGACATGGAAGACAAAGAAAAGAAAGTGATGTACAATTTGTAGTTTTTAGTGATAGTATTTAAATAGATCCTTATTTGTGGGGTGGAGCCCTAAACTTGAGTTTAGGGTAGGTACTCAGCTTAAAGAATATAGGTTCCTTCTTATATCTGTATTCTTTAGATCCTAACCTCTGTCTATCAAGCTTTTTTGCTCAGTAGGAATCTTGATTAGGAGATGCGAATCTCTAAGAGGTATGTTTGTTAATCCTAAGCAGTATAATAGACAAATACATTATAGTGGATCCATGTTACTGGAATCTGTAAGCCTTGAGAGACAGCTTTCTGCTTAAAATACTGTTGTATTTGAAAGCAGATTATGTGAAGCCAATGAGTAAATTCAACTAAAACACAGACGACTGCTCATTAGATGTATGAGCAGTAGAATAGACCACATTTGCCAGTCAGTAGAAACAATGGAAAAAAGAACCAAGTGTCATTTAGTATATTTTAAACATTATTTACTTGATGGGAAAGTCCCCAAATGAAGGGAACTGAGAAATAATAAAAATTGTATATACTATCTTCCTATTTCCAGCCCTATAGGTAACCATCTTCAACTCAAATACCCACTTGTTAAAGTTCCTGTCACGAAATAAAACCTTGTTCTTGGGATCCCTGTGTACGTAGCCAGAGGGACCTCAGAAGAACAAACATGAGGTAGAACTGAGATCAGTGGTGGGGAGTCCTTCACTTCACCTGACATCTGTCAGTGCCTGGAGACACTGTTGCCATAACTGACACGGTACTGCTGCATCTAGTGGGTAGGGGTGGGGTGCTGCTAAGTAGACTAGTGCACAAGGACTCTTCCCAGGAATCATCCTGCCACAGAAGGCAGAAGTGCCTAGAAGGAAAACCCAGTTATAAGCCAAAAACAGCCCTTCACAAAGCAGAAACCCAGATTTCAGAGGAAAGACGCAGGGCCATGAGGGTCCTGAGAGGTGACGATTAGTCAGGGGTGCACAGCTCAGCACAGCAGGCAACAGTCGGTCCTTTGACAGCTGCTGGTTGTGTTGGAATCACTATCTCTTTAGAAATAATGGATTTGAGTATTGAACCTTTTGAATTTTGCATCTCTGTATATTCTTTCCTTAAAAGTCAGTTCATCCTTCTAGGCCCAGAAAAGTATACCAAAACAAAGTGTTTGCTAGCAGTGGGAAGGTTAAAGCACTGCCAGATAGTTCCAGTGTAAGCATCTACTTAGAGCCAGGTCATTAAATGGAAAGACTAAGCTGGGGAAGAGCCCACTGTCTCTAGTAGAATTATGAGACTTGAAAAACATGAAGGTGTCAGTAATTTGGCCACTTGAAATTTTTCAGCATATTAAACCAAGTGCTAAGTAGTTTATTTTTTAAAGTCTAGATGATAACAGTCTTCCAGGAGACCCTGAATGGGATGCTTTTCATCAGAAGGGACTAAAGAGTCTGATTTCATTGTTGTTATTATTGCAAGGCATGTTTATTTAGATATTTTTTAAGTACTTGGCTTCTGAAGTTATGTAGATCTGGCTTTAATGTATCAAGATCCTATCCAGCATACCCTGTAATAATTTTTGAAATTCCAATAGTCTAAGAGTCAACGCACAGAATGTTAGTTAACACTTCTTTACAGTGTCAAGCAAAGGAAGCCCCTTACAAAGAACAAGCATTAGGTGCTGCTCACCTCAGCAAATCTTAATCTTATGCTGGAAACCTAACGTGTGCGTGTGTTCTAATTTCTTTATCTTTTATGAGTGAGGGCATCTTTTCTACTTGAGCAAAATTATGGTACCTGGATTGCTGGGGTTTTATTTTGTTTGTTTTGTTGTTTTTTTTGTCTTTAGTCTGGTTGTGATTTCTCTTTGGCTCATATTTGGTCCATCAGGGTAACGTGCAGTACAGAAGAGAGACAAACCCTCTTCAGAAAGATACTTGCACACTGGAACTCAAAGCAGGTGTTAGCTTTTTAACAGTCTCCTAGTTCTTTTCTAAATTCAGTAGTAAATAGCTGCATCAGAATACTTTTGCTTTTAAGAAGAATAAAATTATAAAGACTTAAAAATAGACTAATAATTTACAGAGTTATTATATTGAATATGATGTGAATTTATTTCAGACTAGTTGTGAAGGTACCAAAAACACAATGAAAGTTTATATACATACATATATACATACATATATATGTATAAAAGTATACACACACATGTACATGTGTATATATATAAAAGTGCAAACCTTGCTAGAGCAAAAAAGCTTGAAGTAGATAGGGGTATGGGACATGGAAGATCAATCGTAAATTTAAAAAAAAGAAGTTTTTGAAAGGAAACAATTTGTCAAAGGAAGTAAAATATTACACTCCATTTTTTTTCTGCCTAATAGTATGGGCTGACAGATGAAGTTTGAATTTTTAAAAATGACTCTAAATGTATTTTGTTTTTTTAAATGCACAACTGATTCTTTGGTACTGCAATGTTTCTTTGTGGCTGGGAAATGGCCAGACTTCTGACTTTGTGCCTTTACATGCATTCTGCATTGCCAGTAGCAGACTTCCGGTGCTGGAGCGAGATCCACTAGCAGCGACAGATGTGCTTTCAGGAAGCACCGTCTGCCGAGGCCCTGAGAGATTCAAAGTGGTGTGACAGGAGTGAGTCAAGTGGAGACCTTTCGCAGTGCAAACAAAGGGTTGAAAACATAACCAGTACAGTTCTTGATGGATTGGTATTAAAATGTATGGAAGTTATACATACTTTGAGGTTTTCAGAATGAATGCCTTGAACAATTTCAGCACTTTTCCTTGTTTACAAAAATATATTTCTAACTTTAAAAACATCTATAACTATTGCCTTAGAAAGTATTAAGAGGCACAATCTACAATATATGAGAAGTCAAATATTAATGCGCATGCTGGACTATAAAAGAAATTAAAACTGTTATTTCAGAATAAATTGAATTGGCTTTCATTTGAGTCTTACCTTGTTCCCAATAGAAATTACATAAAAAGTAAAAGTACATCTTTAGAATAGCTTTCTGCTACTAAGTTCTGACATTGGTCATGTCTGACCTGTACTACTTCTGAAATAGAGTTGTTATAAAATATGTGAAATCACTAAGAAAATAAAATCAAACCTGAATAGATTGGCAGATGACCCAGCATGATGCAGACTCCTTGGCTAATGGCAGAGTTTACGCCAAAGGTTTCATTTGGGGTCTTGAGAACCTTCATATAAATTCAGCTGGAGTCAACCAGGTACACAAATATATGTCTTATTTTAATTTGTGTTTTTGGAGTCAGGGTTTTCACTATGTGTTTCAGGCTGGCCTGGAACTTAAATGCTCCTGCCTTTGCTTCCCAGGTGCTGGGAAAACAGGCATGTGCCACCACACCCAGCTTTGTCCATTTAAAAAAAAAAAAAATAGGGTCAATCTTTTTAATTTTCTTACTCAATAATTGTGATGTGCTATGTCACATCAAATTAATATCCTTCAAGAAGTTACAGTGGAGGAGGAGAATGGGCAGACAGTTACTTAATGGCATACCCTAACTCTGAAAGTTTAGCAGTGATGTTTAAAACACTAGGATTTTTATATGAAATAATAAGGAAGAAATTTTGGATAATTGTTGACTATTGTAGACTCCAAAGACAGTAACAAGAAGGATTAGAGTATAACTATCCCAATATCCCAGGTTAGACAGCCTCTGTCAGAACCTGTTCTTACTACACCACGCAGCCCTAGTCTGTTCTGTGACAACGGAGCATTTTTTCCTTAGCACACTGTATTGGGGTTCTCCCTGACCCAGCTGTTGTTACTGTTTTACTTTGGTTTTTAAGGGGAAAAATAACCCCAAACTTTAGTTTTTAGGTGTTAAAATACCCAAAATATTTGATAGAGGTTGAACTCCCGCCAAGTGTTTCTTATGCAAAGATCAGGTTTTTTGAGACCTTATGGTTTTATCATTAAATTTGGCATTTACTTTTAGATGTAACATTCATATTTATTTGACTTTAACACTGGTTAAACTTCAATGAAAAGCAATTTGTTAATTTTTAGTAGTGCCTTTTTCTCTGTATGCCTTAATTTTATTTTATATTTGTAATTCGAATTACCTAACAAAATGAAGGTTTTTCCAGAAGCACTAGGCCTCAAGAGTTTATCTGGCCTTGGACTGTGTGTTGGCCCCTATGTGTTTCTTATTGCTTATTTCTTCCTCTTACCCTTTCTACCTCTTTTTTTAAAAAGTTCGCAGAAAAACAGTAGTTCTGATTGCAGTCTCCACTAGATGTGAAGTCCTAAAATAACTATAGAAAGGCATTCTCATTCTAAAAGACATAGTAAATTGATTTTTTGATTGATTACTTGATTTTTCAGTCATATTGGCACTGTCCAAGTTCTTTGTGTCTCGTTATTCGGTTATGGTTTTCATAGAACTAGGATTGTTGTTTTGCCCTAAAGAGCTCCTTTCACAAATGTTGAGGCAATGAGCATGAAATCCAGGGACAGCGAATTCTAATCCTTAGTGTTTAACATGTTAACTGATACTCTAGCTTACTGTTCTGTGAGTGTGTGTGTGTGGTGTGTGTGTGTGTGTGTGTGTGTGTGTGTGTGTGTGTGTTTGGAGCTGGGGCAGGGGTAGGAAGGAAGGTGTAGTTGTTCAATTAGATCTGTCTCTGTTCTTGGAAGAACAATTGAAAATGTATGATCTACTAATGTGGGGTGAGAATGGTCATCCTCAAGTAGGCATGCCAGTATATTTTCCGTAAGTAGCTAGTACAAATGATTGTTTAATAAAGGTATTTATTGTAAATTGCCAAGCTCTTAGTTGCTAAAAGTAGGTTAAAATCAATTTGTGTGTTTGTGTGTATAATAATTAGCTTATATATAATTCTTAAATAGAAAGTATTCAATCTTAGCTATTTCTCCATGAACTTTGTGGAATAGAAATTCTGCCAGACGTTATCTAACCTAACCAACTTCCTTAGCTTACCAAGTCATCAAAAGGAAATACTGTTGTACCTCTTATTGGTTGGTTAAGGAAGGTGTGCCGTGATGCCACTGTTCCTACTTCTTAGTCAGTGTTCGTGTTGCTTTGACTCCTCCCACTGTCCAGACAGGATGCCATACGAGCTGTGGAAATGCCAGGGCCATCCTTCTCTCCATTCGCACTGTTCAGAGTTGGAGATGATAAGTTTTCAGGGGAACCTAGACATTTCTTTTCTCAGAGGTACTAAGAGTGGTCAAGGTTGAGCTTCAGGAAGGTAAGGGGGGAGTCATAGCTATAGTAAAGAAATGAATAAATTGTATCCATTGCCTGTATACAGTCTCATAATTCATGGTTTGTGTGTGTGTGTGTGTTTTAATAGACAGTCATAAAGTATTAGTCATACGCTGGGCGGTGGTGGCGCACGCCTTTAATCCCAGCACTCGGGAGGCAGAGGCAGGCGGATCTCTGTGAGTTCGAGGCCAGCCTGGTCTACAGAGCAAGATCCAGGAAAGGCGCAAAGCTACACAGAGAAACCCTGTCTCAAAAAAACCAAAAACCAAACCAAAACAAAACAACAACAAAAAAAAAACAAAGTATTAGTCATAGGGTATTGTTTCCTAACAGCAAAGACATTAAATAAGAGAATACTCCTGTCCTTCTGCCTGATGATGTTTGTTTGTATCTCAGTCTGTATTACCAGAATCACTTTAAACCAAAGCTTTTGTATTCCCTGCACATATAGCCAAAATGACTAGCCCTGTTAAATTTGCCCATGTGTAAGCTAAGAGAATATAAATGGTAGAGCAGATGCTAGTAGAATTTGTATGCCAATCTATCCTTCCAGGAAAAGGACAGGTGCTCAGTGTTCGCATTTAGACATGCAGAATTTCCTTCAACTATTGTGGAGCTATGTAGATTTGCAGACTTAAATTTGTATGTGTGCCAATCTTACTGACGTCTTTTGACCACTGATGTATGTAGATTCACATTAACATCTGATTCCTCAGATTGGTGGCTTATTTTCTTTCTAGTGTCTTAACATTAATGAGCTGTGTTTGACTTAAGGGACATTTAGACAATGCTGTGAAGAAAAGTAGGTCATGAACTGCAGTCTGCTTTGTGCCATAGACATTTGGAACGTACAGAAGCATCTGCTCTCTAGTTCTTTAAAGCTTACAGAATCTGTCCCCTGCTTAGGATTTCTGAATCTTGTAATGCCAGTTGAGAAAAGTTTATGACTGTTTTGAAAAGCACTTTTGTGTTTATTATTTGTATGTTTTATAACTTTTTTAAAAAAAAACAGTGTAATCAGTGATTTTAGCATTAGCGTTACTTAGAAGGGAAGATAAGTAATTATACGTTAAACTCTAGTAGATGCTTTGACTCCAGGCTATATTTGACATGTTCTCATTTTTCCAAAGACTGTTTTTCCCACCTGCAGTAAGGAGAGTAGACAAGTGGGAAGCTACAAGCCAGAAAGGCGCATGGGCAAAAGAAAGTGGGCCAAACCCTCGTGAATTAAAACCACATTCTCTAGGGAGGAGAATACTTCTTTAAAGACAAACAGTTGTGGGTGGTTGTTTTTTTTTTATAATTAGTAAGTAAAAGGTTTACATTTCTTCTATTGCTGTTGGTTTTTAAATTTAGCCTGCATTCTGAAATATTGTAACCAAGTTAATACCAAAAAATACTTTTAATGTCTGACATCTCTTATATTTCATGTGGTTGTTTTTACTCATTGTAAATAAACTTGGATAAATTTGAAAACAAACTTTTATCTTACAAACTATGATTATCAATTTGTAAATTTACCCTTTGACTTAATGTAAATTTAAAATGTATCCATTAAATTCTCTATATTTAATGTATTATTTTCAGCAAATGTTTTTAATCTCAGTTGAATACTGGGCAGTTTATAATTATGTATAAATATTTTTTTGTTTCTTACCAATGTTGACTTTTTTGCACATTTTCCAAACATTTAATTTGTACACTGATTTATATGACCAATAATGTTGAGTGTCTGCGAATCATGAGTGTGTGCATTGAACTACTGTCTTCGTGTTTGCACTTCTTCCAGATGTAGCCCTCAGTTACGACGCTGCTACAGTACTTAGTAGGACCTTCTTGCTTTTGCAGAGTTACCTTGTGTGGTTCTGTCTTTGTTGAGGAACTCAGGAGTTCAGTGTTGCATTCTAAGTTTATCCTGTATTCTGAATCAGTTCCTAGGTTGAAAGTATTCTGTATCACAAGCTATGGGTTTGTGTGGAGATGTCCTTTTCCATGTGTAGGTACATGTATATATCTTAGTAAATTCTTATTTTCATTTCATTTCTACAATTTAAAGAACTTTATGATAATTAAATATATGTAAAAGCTTTCTGAAAGATTATTTACTATATATAAATATACTATATTTTCATCTGGCTGGTCAAAATTATTTTTTAAATTTTGGTTTTAACCATTTAAGCATTTGTAGTTCCAGAATTGGATACAGCGTTTGCTTAGAGCTCAGTTAAAATACTCTTGCAGTTAACATCCTTTTTTGGGGGGTGGGATGCAGGATTGTTAAGCAGTAGCAAAACACACTGTCCACTAACATGGCATTTGACTTCTCAGAGCTGTTAAAAAATGTGAGCAACTAAATAGTCTTGAAGACATGTCAAGATTTTTATATTTCCATTACTTTAGACCTGTCTGGCTATTATTTTTGAATATTTCCTTTATTTCCAAAATTTTCAAGTTTTAATTTTTCTCTTACTGAGCAAAGTTAGACTGAGTCTATGAAACAATGCATTGGCATTGTGATTCTTCACAGTTGACTACCATTGTGTTAGGAATCTCCAAATACACAGAGTGTCTTTATACTGTACTGTGTGTTTTAAGCAACCGGCAGAAAAAGAGTTGGAAATTAGGTTTCCTGTCTGACAATGTTACTGTATTCAGTGTTCAGTGGAAGCCTTCTAAAAGTATGTGGTGTTATAAATGATTTGTGTTAGGAATAAAGTCTCCAGTTGAAGTTGACTATCACTAAGCTTATTAGGTTGAAAGGAACCCATGTGATTAGAACCTACCAGAAGCCAGACACAGTGTAGTATGTGCCACATTTCATACACTTTTTGGGTTTGTTGTTCATTCAAAATTGTGATTGTAAAAAATGTGTAAAATTTCTTGAGTTTTATAATTTCTATGTATTTTTCTCTTGCTGGTAAATAGCTTTTTAAAAATTTAATATAAAAGAAACCATGTTTATATTTTGTTAGTGATTATGAGTTTGTTTATATGGCAATTTGTGTATTATTGACACATCTTTATTTAGATTTGTCATGCATGAAGGCCTGCGATATTTAGTACAGTGAGACATACTTTTTCTTTCCTGTTCATCTTTGGACGGATTGTAGTACAGAGGCTTACTATCAGTAATCTTCTGGACTGTAGGATGGACATAAATGATGGCACTTTGAGTGTTAATAAAGCTGGTATTTATTCCCACTGTGATTTGTGTGTACAGATATGTTCTTCGACATAGTGTGTTTGCAGAAGTTTCTTAATAATTTTTTATTTTTATTTTATTTGCATTGGTGCTTTTGCCTGCATGTATGTCTATGTGAAAGTGTCAGATCTTGGAGTTACAGTTGTCAGCTGCCATGTGGGTGCTGGGAATTGAACCCGTGTCCTCTGGAAGAGCAGTCAGTGCTCTTAACTGCTGACCCATCTCTCCAGCCTGCAGAAGTTTCTTCTTGCTTGCTTTCTCTTTGGAACACCTAGCAGTTACCTAGAAACTCTCGATGTCTAAGCCTATAATGTCCATAAAGCCTCTTTAATAGATCTTTGTGTGGACATGATGGCCCAAGTTAAATGTAGTAGTAATTAAAAACAAGCACAGGGCTAGGGGATGGGTCAGTGGATTAAAGTGCTTGGCACACAAGCCTGGGGACCTGAACCCAATCCTCAGAACCCATGGTGGAGGGAGAGAGCCCACCCGTGATTTGTTCTCCGACTACATTAAGAATTTAAAACAACAAAAGGCATCTGGTAAAAGAGATTCAGAGTAAGAAAAATACTTTATTCCAAGAAGAGAAAAGAGATTCAGAGTAAGAAAAATACTTTATTCCAAGAAGAGAAATAGAGGGGAAGCCATGAAGAACACAAAAAGATACTGGGGGGTGGGGTGGGGGGCAAAGCAGAAGGGGATGGAGATTCAGATGCCAGTTCAAAAGGGAAGCTAGATGAAAGCCAAGCAGTCCTGTTAGGACAGTCCTACATCCCTCATGAGTCTCAGCTCCAGTTGTGGGGTTTGGTGAGAGTGATTTCTCTGGTAGACGGGCCAGCAGAAGAGAGAATTCCCATTTTGTCACAACATCTTGAGAAGGGACTCTATTGTTAAAACCTGAGGTTCTCTGGGGGCCATTTGCTTGGCATAAGGTAAGGTCCAGAGAGGCAGCTGTGGTGAGTTCTGGGGCTGGATCCTGATAAACTGAAGGGTGCAGGTAGCAGGGGGCTGACTAAGGTGGGGAAATGCACAGGGAGAGATAGCTTTGTCTATGCTGGTCTGAGAACAGCTCTCAAATAAGAACCCTGGAGTTGGATAACTCATCCTGAGGCCAGTGGGTGCAATCAAATTCTGGAAGCCATCTATGGTTCACTCTTCCTGAGCGAAAGAACTCTGAAGTTCCAGGGATGCATTTGACAGCCACAGCTGAATCCCTCCAGCAGTGTGATTAATACTCAAGAGGCTTGAAAGTAGGAAGGCAGTCCTCCATCTGGACTGATCTCAGTGTTGTGCTTGCTTCCACATTCCCAATGAATGTAGGATTCCCTGCCCACCCGCCTGCCCAGCCCCAGGGTATGATCTGCAAAGTCTTTAGAGGGTGAGAACCTGCTTAGCCCATAGAATGCAAAGCTGGGTGAGACCAGCAGAGGCACCCAGAAGGAAAATGGCCACTATGGAGACAGCTCTCATAGACACTGGACACATTTTTAGCACAGACTTAGCAGCAGTATAAACCAAAGGAAACTGAGTCCACAAATTCAGCTGACTTTCACTCCCCTGTGTGCTTGCTTGGTGTGTGTGTGTGTGTGTGTGTGTGTGTGTGTGTGTGTACCCATTGATGCAAGAGGCTGATGTCAGGTGGCTTCCTCTATCACTTTGCTCATTTTTTCTGGTGTGTGTGCAGTTGCCCTTCTTATTTGCTCACCACCTATAGAGGCAGGGTCTCTCACTTGAATTCAGAGCCCAGTGGTTTGGCTTGCTCCAGGAACCTACAGTCGGCTTCCTGCATGTCATCATTAGAAGCAGGTTACCTGGCCCACCTGGTTTTGTTTTGTTTGTTTAGATTTATTTGTATGAGTGTTTTGTTGAATGCATGTCCACCCCATGTGTGACTGGTGTCTGAGAGGTCAGAAGAAAGCCTTGGATCCCATGGAACTGGATTTAGGGATGGCTGCGAGCCACCACGTGGGTGCTGGGAAGCACACCATGGACTTCTGGAAGAGCAACAAGTGCTCTTGGCCATTGAGCTCTCTCTTTGGCTTTTACATGGGTGTTCCATAGCTCTAAATTCTGATCCGTACACCTTTGTGGCAAGTGCTTTTTCACTGAGCCATCTCCTCATAGCCCCACTTCACTTTATTTATTTATTTTGCAACAGGATTTTTCACTAAATCTAGAGCTCATTGATTAGACTGGCCAGTAAGCCCCAGGGATTCTCCTTTCTCTGCCTCTCAGCTCCAGGACCACAGCTATGTAACACCATGCCTGCCCCCATTTATGTAGGTTCTGGGGATCTCAAATTAAGTCTTCAAGCTTGTGCAGCAAGTACCTTTACCCACTAAGTTATCTTCCCAGCTCTCTTAAAAAAAAAAAGTCCAATTTTTTATTGCTTGTTTGCTTTTTTTTTTTTTTTTGTTAGCATAATGGGCTTCATCGTGACATTTTCATACATATGACACGTGTGGCTGCTTTCCTGCTAAGCTACTCATGGTCTGGTTCCAGAGAGTAGCACCTAGTCCTAATCCGTCCTTTGTTTAACCTTTTGTTTCTCTTACGGCCCTATGTGAATCTTGTCTGAGAGTCAAGGATCAAAGAGTCAGTCCCAAGGATCAAAGGACTGTGTAAAACTTGGTTCAGGAAACCTGTAAAACCGAGGTACCTGAGAAATCAAGGAATTTGCACTTGGCATTTTATCTTTGGGAGCTCCTTTCAGGTTACTTTGAAGGTATTGGAATTACCTGGCTAAACTGTAAATAGAGGGAAAATAAAAATGCCCTAGGCAAAGGAAAGTGTCTCAGTCCTTCGAGGCTGGACCCCCTTACAGCCATGAAAGGCTACATTCATTCTTTTTTTTTTTTTTTGGTCTTTCGAGACAGGGTTTCCCTGTGTAGCTTTGCGCCTTTTCCTGGAACTCACTTGGTAGCCCAGGCTGGCCTCAAACTCACAGAGATCCGCCTGGCTCTGCCTCCCGAGTGCTGGGATTACAGGCATGTGCCACCACCGACTGGCAAGCTACATTCATTCTTAAGATGCCTCTGAGTCTTCTTTGCATGGATCCCTGTGAACCCACACACCCGTGCAGCTACAAACAGTGACAGACATGCTTTGTTATTTTCCTCCCTCTTTCTGGTCCCCTTCTCACACCCTTCTACTTTTTCTAAGTTTTGCTGTTTAAACCTTGCCCCCCCCATGACATTTTATTATGAACAGCAAACAGATTTACTACAGCTACCTACATCTGACTTGCTCCAAATCATCTTCCAAACCTGAACTTTCCCTATGTACAGTAAAAGGGCCAGCCAAAGAAATTCACCCTACCCCTAAAACCAGAGCTAGTGAAAGAAACCCACCCTGGCCCTGAAACCAGAGCCAGTGAAAGAAACACTTTATCCCTGAACCCAAACCAAAGAAATACATATTGACCTGAAAACAGTGCCAAAGAAACATACTTTGGCCCTAGAATCAGAACCAGTGAAAGAAACATGCTCTGGCCCTGAAATTAGAGCCAAAAGGCTCAAAAGGGCCAGTAAAAGAAACACACTTTGGCCCTGAAACCAGAGCCAAATCTGGCCCCTGACCAACTAAGCAGATAACCAATCTCTGAGCAGAAGATCTAGCCAATCTGAGTTCAAGGACTGAAATCTGACCAATTCCCACTCTTAAAAACTTCTCCTTGGAAAAACACCGCCCCTATATAAGCCCTGTGCCTGTTCAGTTTGCTGCTGGCCTTTTCCCACCCTGGCAGAGGCAGCCCCCCTCCTGGATTCTTCCCTCCCAATACATCTCTTGCAAGAGGTTTGGGTGAGACCTTCTTGCCGGGGGAACAGAGTGGAGCAAGGTTGTAACACTTCAGTTGGGGAAAGCTTCCCCTAGGAAGCAGACCTGTAACAATTCTCTGGGGAAGCCCTCCCCTGCCCGGCAGAGCTGTTTATATTGGTGAAACCTTTCCTTGGAGCAGAAATATAAAGTGTTATGTTTACTGTGACTTGTGCTTGGCTTCCTTCCGACTGCCAGAATACTTTTCCATCCGAGCTGTAACACTTAGTATTCCTTGACTCCTGATTGCCAGAATCCCTTTCCATCCAAGCCACAATGCTTACACCCTAAGGTACATCATTTTAGAAGTTGTTGAAACCAAAAATCTTGGGTGTTATTTTTTCTTCCTCTACACTTCCCATATTATCCCAGTCAGCAAATCTCATCTATTTCTCTTTCAAAATAAACAGGGTGAAAACAGTCTTCCTTTCTTTTACTTTTACTGGAGCTATTCCAGGACCACTCTACTATAATTTTTGGAAACACGTAACAGGTATTTCAAGCTAGCTTCAAACTATTAGGTAGCCAAGTATTGCTTTGAACTGCTTTCTTGCTTCCACTTTCCTGGTGATGGGATTGCAGACCTGAGCTGCCACACTTGGTTTGTGTGGTGCTGGGGCTGGAACCTGCTAGATGTTAGGAAAAAACTGTCTCACACACACACACACACACACACACGCTGTTGACCAGGTTTAGATGGCTCAAAGCAGTTGACCTGATCCTTCCCCTTTTTTTCCCATTCCCTTTGTGCCTTGTTTTAAAACTGGACAACTGTAGCTGGGCGGTGGTGGCACACGCCTTTAATCTCAGCACTCGGGAGACAGGCGGATCTCTGTGAGTTCGAGGCCAGCCTGGGCTACAGAGTGAGTTCCAGGAAAAGCACAAAGCTACACAGAGAAACCCTGTCTCGAAAGACAAAACAAAAATTGGACAACTGTCAACAGATGTGAGTGAGGTCTGGCCCCAGCCAATGGGGAAAAGACACAGTCACCAAATTAAAAACCACGTGAACCGCCTGCTCTGATGTGTTTGTTAGTCCCTTCGGGTTCTGGTGCACCCTTTTTCAAAAAGAATTGCCTTGCCGAGTTATTGCTCGTGTCATCCTTGGTGAGGCACCGAGATTATTATTCTTTGGTTTCTGGCAGAGGCACAAAAGGAGCCACACCCCCATCCAGGGCCACTCCATTTAGACGACACGGCTCATTTTAGTCCCCTTAAAACAATGTGTATTTCCCACCTCTCTCGTTTAGAACTTAGCTTCCAGAAACGAGGTGTGGTGGAACACGCGTGCAATCCTAGCTCATGGGAGGCTGAGGGAACCATCCAGGTCTGTTCACTGCCCTACCTTAGCGATCTAGGCAGTGGCCTCAACAAAAACCAGAGCGAAGGAAAGTGGCATAGTGAATCCCGGCACTCGGGAGGTAGGGGCAAGCAGACCTCTGAGTTGTGGCCCAGCCTGGTCTATAGGGCAAGTAAGCGCAGCTACCAGAATTCCGTGAAGTTCAAATCACAACTGGTCGAGCGGAGGACGAATACTCCAAGCACGCGCAGCTAGCTCACTTTAGGACGGCTGCGGCCAGGGTAGCTCCGCTCTTCCGGTCCAAGGCTTCAGAGGCGGGATTTCCGACGTCCTGGGGCTTATTTCCGGTGCGGACCGGAAGTTCCTCTGAAAGTATCTCCTCCGGAGTTTACGCGGTGCGGTGTGTGTGCTGTGGTTGTTGGTCCTGGAGCCGATATGGGCAAGAGAGACCGAGTGGACCGCGGTAAGGAGCCCTGGTACCCACATCGTCTCAGGGTTTTCTCCGGTCTGTTGGGTCCAGGAGATGCGGTACCCAGCCGGGTCGGGGGATGCCGGGATGCAGAGCGCCGGCTCAGGAGAACTTAGACGTTCCCCTGTGCAGGGCGGAGGGAGCCCTAGAATCCTGCTGGGCTCACTTTGGTGTCTTCTGTCGCAGACAAGAAGAAGTCCAAAAAGAGGCAGTATGAGGAGGAAGAGGAAGACGAAGACGACACGCCTGGGAACGACTCTCAGGAGGCGGTGCCCTCAGCCGCCGGGAAACAGGTGGACGAGTCCGGCACCAAGGTGGATGAGTATGGAGCCAAGGACTACAGGCAGCAGATGCCGCTAAAGGGCGACCACTCTTCCCGGCCCCTCTGGGTGGTAAGCGTGGCCGAAAAGTCTGGATGGCAGCCAAGTCTTGGACATGATAACACCTCCAAAATCCAAGAGTCAGAAATAACTGCTTTCTGAAGCAGCCCGGGGCCGTGCGTGCACACTGGAATAGCTGGTGTGACCTGGGCGTTCTCCATTTCTCTCCAGCCCACACCACATTCCAATAGCGAATGCCGTTTGCCTAATAGATAGCATTATGGGTCGGCCAGATAACTCAGCAGGTAAAGGCTCTTGCTGTCAAGAGTGAGACCTGAGCCTGTACCGGTACCCACATGGTAGGAGGAGAGAACTGACGCTGGCAGGTTGTCCCCTGACTTTCACCATTGGAACTGTGGCCTGCATGTACTCACACATACACCACACACCATCAGTCAATAAATGTGTAAATAGCGTTTATTTGTTCTTTGTGTGTGTGGTGTATGTGCACACGTTGTTCGGGTGTGCTCATGAGATTGATGTCAGGACGTTTTCCTCAATCACACTTCACCTGTTTGCCCAGCTTCCTGTTTTGGCTAGACTGATTGGCCAGTCTCCCCACCTACCTATCCCCACCTCTTCCAGCTCTGGTCATAGGCATGCATTACCATTCCTGGTTTTTTATGTGGGTGCTGGGGTTCTGAACTCAGGTCCTCATGCTTCATCACAAACATTTTACCCTCTGAGCCGTCCCCCCAACCACTAAATAGTGTTAGGTAACCATTTACTTGCTCGTTTTTTAAAAAGATTTTTTAAAATTTTATTTGTATGTATGAGTGCCTGCATGTATGAGCGCCGTGTGTGTGCCTGGAGAGGAGCGTGTGTGAGATCCCCTAAAACTGGAATTACAGGCTGTTATGAGCTACCTGATGTGGCTGCTGGGAATGGACTCTGGGTTCTTTACAAGTGTAGCAGTGCTCTTAACCACTGGGCCATCTCTTTAGCCCCCTTTCCAGTTCATGGAAGGCATGTATTTGGTACCTGAGTTTGCTTGACTTTAAAATACATAATGTTCTGCACTCATTCTCATTCTAGCCAAAAGACGATTTGAGAATAGTAAGTTAGGGAAGATTTCTGTTTATGGAACATTGGGAACCTTTTCCTCGACTCTCCTGTATCTAATTAAGGTATTAGGAGCCGTACAGTTGCCTGAAGGATTGGTTGCAAACATATCTTTAGCCCTGGACAGCTCATCCTTTTTGATAGTGATATGAGAGTCCAGTGGTCTCTGCAGCTCATTAATATTCTTGCCTGTTGTGTTCACTTGATGTTTTTAGGCTCCCGATGGCCACATTTTTTTGGAAGCCTTCTCTCCGGTTTACAAATACGCCCAAGACTTCTTGGTGGCGATCGCAGAGCCAGTGTGCCGGCCTACTCATGTACACGAATACAAGCTAACTGCCTACTCCCTGTATGCAGCTGTCAGCGTGGGGCTGCAAACCAGTGACATCACTGAGTACCTCAGAAAGCTCAGTAAGACTGGAGTCCCTGATGGAATTATCCAGTTTATTAAGGTGAGTTGCTAGCAATTCTAACTATCTTGATAGTGTGGCAGCGGTGTGCTCAGGTACTGTATGTTGCCATGAAAATGTCTGGTTTGTGTATCCTGTGCAGCACAATAGCCTGTGGCCTAGCTGCTGCTGCTTTGGACCCAGCATGGTTCTGGCTGAGGCTGTGTTTCCTGTGAGTTGCGCCTAGCCATGGGGTAATAATCCAGATCCAGGCTAGCAAGAGTTCTTTGGAAAACAGCTCTGAATGGTTGGGGCTATACACTACACACACACACACACACACACACACACACATGCATACACACACACACACACACACACACACATACACATATAAATCTTTACCCCACTATATCCATATTTGGTAAGACTAAATGAGGCTATAAGAGTGAGACCTCCTTAGCCAGGAGGTGGTGGCGCATGCCTTTAATCCCAGCACTTGGGGGGCAGAGCCACATGGATCTCTCTGAGTTTGAGGCAAGCCTGGTCTACAAAGTGAGATCCAGGACAGGCTCCAAAACTACACAGAGAAACCCTGTCTCGAAAAAACAAAAGAAAAGAACCCCTCCTCCCTCCCCCCCCCAAAAAAAGAAAGAGTGAGACCTCCCAATCAGGAAGATACTTGTCTTTATTAGGAGGCATCATACAATTGTCATAAATTCCTTCTTCACAGGACTATGTATGTAGAGAGAAGGTGGCTATCTACCAGCCAGGAGACCTGGCCGCAAAATCAGCTGGTCCTGGTCCATTGATTATGAACATTTAGAACTCTGAGAAAATAAATCTCAGTTGTGGGGTTTGGGTGGCTGGCTATTACAGGTAGTGAGCTCCATTTAAGGTTAAATATTTACCCAAGACCCATGGTAGATGAATTCTGCTGGGGAACCAAAACTTCAGATGTTGAAGTGAGGAGGGTTCCATGGGACAGCAGTTGAATGTAAGTGAATATTATTCAGAGATGGGACAGCAGTTTCTGCTAATCTGAGAGGACTGCAGATCAGATTTGACATCTGGAGACAGAATGCCGTGGGCATCCACTCCCGGAGCAGCTTTGGAGCTGTGCAGAGTTCTCTGTTGTGGTGGTGTAGAAGGATGCTCAAGGAGAAAGCACTGGGGCTAGGTCAGTCTTGGCGGGAGGCTGGCTGCAGGGATGCTGGTGTTGGGGCGGTGCTGCGGTGGTTGGAAGGCGGCTCAGATCCTTGTCCTTGCCAGCACACAGACGACTGGGTTCCTTCTAGCAGATGGGGAACCTGCAAGGATTTAAACTATATTCCCTGTCACCAAGAAACTTACTTTGTGCTGGGCATGGTGGCATGTGCCTCTAATCCCAGCTGTCCAGGGAGGGAGGAGGATTCAAAGTTCAAGGCTAGGCTGGTCTGTTTATAAGAACTTGTCTCAAAATTTAAAAATACATGTGGTAGTAGTTAGGGATGTAGCATCATGGTCTGAGTTTATTTGCCAATGCAATAAATAAATAAATAGATAAATAAATAAAGCTTTTTTTTTTTTTTTGAGACAGGGTTTCTCTGTGTACTTTTGGCTGTCCTGGAATTTACTCTATAGATCAGACTGGCCTTGAACTCATAGAGATTGGCCTGCCTCTGCCCCCCAGGTGTTGGGATTAAAGGCGTGCACCACCACTGCACAGTTTATAAAGTTTAGATTTTTAGTTGGGGAAATGAGAACATTGGTGGGAAGGCCCAACCATGTATGATGTTTGAACTTTCCTTGTGTAGCAGGTACTGCTGAGCATCACTGTGTGCCTGATGACTCCTGGGAGCCGTTGGAGTTCTGGGGAGGCAGGATGAGCCTCCAGATCAGGATGGGGGCTGTGCGCATGCAAGGGAAAGTAAAATGGAAAGCACAGCAGCGATTTTTAGCTGTGTTTTCTAAATAAAAGGTTAGGTGTGCGAATTAGGCAGGAGGAGGGCTTTTGTCCGTAAAAAAGTCGAGGTCAGTGGATAGAAGCTCCCTTTAGGCAGCTCTGACTGCACATGGAGTTTTCCTAACGCAAACTCAGCTCTTCGCTTGGGTGTGTTAAGGCATGCCAAGTTCTGAGAGCTGATTCTGCCCGTTGGTGGTCTCTCTGCTTGCAGCTGTGTACTGTCAGCTATGGGAAAGTCAAGCTGGTCCTGAAGCACAACAGGTAAGAGGAGGCGGTTGCCAAGCACTGCCCTCTGCATGCCTGCTAGGGGGGAGGGCTGTGGCTGGGGGCTGGAGACCGAGATGGAAAGCTGAGAGGACGTGGGAAGGAAAAGGAGTCCCTCACCCTGTAGTCTAGTTGACTCCTTCCAGCTGGTAATCGAGAATTCTAGCTGTGCCTGGTGGCCCATACCTTTAATCCCAGCACTCAGGAGGCAGAGGCAGGTGGATCTCTTGAGTTTAAGGCCAGCCTTGAACCAGGGCTACACAGAAAAACCCTGTCTCAAACAAACAAACACACACAAGAAGAATGATAGAAATTAAAATTTGCAGTGCTGCTAGATGATGGTGGCGCACGCCTTTAATCCTAGCACTCGGGAGGCAGAGCCAGGCGGATCTCTGTGAGTTCGAGGCCAGCCTGGTCTACAGAGTGAGATGCAGGACAGGTACCAAAACTACATGGAGAAACCTTGTCTTGAAAAACCAAAAATTGCAGTGTTGTTTACCTACATACAGTTAGTAGTAGCTTTTCTATAGAGCTATTTCGAAGAATAATGTTAAAATAGCAGTGATCACACAAACTATAAGCATTTATGACTTGAGTTCAACTGTGCTTTCCCAGTGCAGACCTTCACTAGGAAGGTTATTTGCCCTCCTGCTGCTGACAGGCCAATTTCACTTCAAAATGAGCATCTCCTATGACTCTTGGCATGTTACTTCTTTGCCTGTAGCTCCCATCTCTGATTTGACAGAAGTGTGGGAAGAGTCATTATGAGGCTCTAATTTTCAGATCATCTCATTGAGTTACAGTTGCAGAATGTTCTGGAAATATTGTGCTGGCCAGTAGAGATGTCTCTCCTTCCCTGCTTGTAGGTACTTCGTTGAAAGTTCTCACCCTGATGTCATCCAGCATCTTCTTCAGGACACTGTGATCCGAGAATGTCGCTTGCGGAACGCCGAGGGGGAGGCCACGGAACTCATCACAGAGACCTTCACAAGCAAATCCGCTGTGCGTGAGCTCCTGGGTTACCTGGGGGCCGGGATGGAGGCGCTCGGTTCTCCTGTAACCCAGCACTGCAGTCTAGCTGCCTTGCCTCCGTTGCTCCTGACGGCTTCAGTTCACGGTTGATGACAAGGCTCAGTGTTGTGTGGAGCCCCAGACTGCCTTTCTCTTACAGATTTCCAAGACAGCAGAAGGCAGCGGTGGGCCTTCTACCTCCCAGGTGGCAGATCCACAGGCCAAGTCTGACATCCCCAAAGACCTGTTTGATTTCTATGAGCAAATGGACAAGGATGAGGAAGAGGAAGAAGAGACACAGACAGTATCCTTTGAGGTTAAGCAGGTGAGTGAATGCTTCCTGGTTTGTTTACCAGTCCAGCCTGTGTTAGCACCCTCTACTCAGAGAGAAAAGGATCCCTGTAAGTTTCCAGTTTTGTTCTTACCAGTGTGGGCCATGAGAGTCTCCTCGGGATTATGGTCTGAGTGTCGTTGGGCTAGGAGGCTGGTTTCCACAGGATCCATTTTGGTTCTGATTAATGTTCATTTTGAGGAGATGTAGCTCTGTTGGTAGAATAACTTTCCTAGCATATGTAAGTCCTTGGGTTCAGTCTCTAGCATCACATAAACTGGATGTGGTAGTTCATACCTGTAATCTGATCCTGATCCTTGAAAGGTTGAAGCCAGGAGGAATCAGCAGTTTAGGGTCTTCCTTGTCTACATACACAGTGAATTTAAGGTTGGCCTTGGGTAGATGAGACTTGTCTCACAAAAAATCGAAACAAGAAAAAAAAAAACAAAACAACTAAACAAAAAAAATTTTTTTGACCGTATTGCTAGTTTGTGCTGCTTTTCTGTGCTAACCTTCTTGATAGCAAGCAAGATGTAACATTGTATTCATCCAGGTAAAATTCCCAGATTTTGATCATGAGGCCTTTTTGAATGTTGTCTTGAATACTTTTTGGAGTTGAGATTATCAAACATCCTTCCTGCTGGCTCCTAGGAAATGATCGAGGAGCTCCAGAAGCGCTGCATCTACTTAGAGTACCCTCTGTTGGCAGAATATGACTTCCGGAATGATTCTCTCAACCCTGACATCAACATCGACCTGAAGCCCACAGCTGTGCTCAGACCCTATCAGGAGAAGAGCCTGCGGAAGATGTTTGGGAATGGACGAGCACGCTCTGGAGTCATTGTTCTTCCCTGTGGTAAGTGAGGCCTGAGGGAGGGAGGCTCCGTCTTTGTCTGCCCACCGCCTCCCGCCCTACTCGGTGTGTCCCTGCTAGCACGTGGCCTGTGAATGGCCAAGGGCAGACCACTTCCTTATTCCGGCCTCGACTGAGGTTTATTGAAGCGCTGCTTTGCGCAGCCCTTAGTCTAGGCCCTGCGGGAATGTCAGCGCTCTTTCAGTTGGGGTCGAGAATGACCACAAGTGGCTCAGCTCAGGGCCTCTGAAGCCTTGACTGATAACGAGGTGACGAAGAACACTGGAGCGTGGTGTATGAGGAGACAGCAGTGTGGTGGATAGCACGTTCCTTACCCAGTGAAGTCAGTGTTGGGAAATGGCGGTTTGGAGGCTGCCTAGCCAGAAGTGTTGCTTGTTTCTAGATGGCTTGTGATGGGAAGGCAAGGCTGAGGAAAGACAGCAGACACACGTGCTTGCACACACGCACACCCTCTGTCAGACTTCACAGTTCTGAGTAGTGGCAGGTCTGCCTAGGTTAACAGCCAGAGGCCACAACAGACTCATCTGGGATGGGAACCCCATCCGGACACAGTGCGCAGAGACGGCCTCTGCCTTCAGTTCTCTTCATAAAGCTTCATGCATTATGTCAGGGGGAAAGGCAGAATCGTTGATGAACAGTTTGATTTTTTTTTTCACTCTAATCTTCTAATGGAAGGTGAAACTAAAGTAAGAAATTGAAAGAATTTTATTTTCTCTGACTTTGCCAGGAGCATGCACACTTTGTGTATTCTTGAGCCTTGATTGTCCTGTTAGGTAAAAGTTGTCATTTGCCTAAATGTATTCTGGGTACATAAGACCATAGGCAAAGTGCCCTTTGCTCCAGACTTCCTTTCTTTATAAAGAAAACAGCCTGAAGCAGTAAATGCCTTCCCGATCCTGGTTGTGAGGACTAGTATGTGAATTTTGCCTAGATTCTGGTTCTGCTGAGCCAGCCTGTCCACTCCTGACCTTTGGGTCAGTCTGCTGGTGGGTAGCATAACCCTTTGGTTGCTTGCAGGTGCCGGGAAGTCCCTGGTTGGTGTGACTGCTGCATGTACTGTCAGGAAGCGCTGTCTGGTCCTGGGCAACTCGGCTGTGTCTGTGGAGCAGTGGAAAGCCCAGTTTAAGATGTGGTCAACCATTGATGACAGCCAGATCTGCCGCTTCACCTCGGATGCCAAGGACAAGCCCATTGGCTGCTCGATCGCCATTAGCACTTACTCAATGCTGGGCCACACCACCAAGAGGTCCTGGGAGGCGGAGAGGGTGATGGAATGGCTCAGAACCCAGGAGTGGGGCCTCATGATCCTCGACGAGGTGCACACCATTCCAGGTAGGAGGGGGGCGGTCTTCATAGAGATAAACGCTGGCTTCTACTCGGGTTGCAGGTGGCTGCTGTGTTCTACCCACTGCTAGCAAAGCTTGAAATAGTCATTCAGCCTGATGGGATGGAACTGGGAGGGAGGTGTGCACATTCAGAGCCTCCTCAGTCCCTGGCCTAGAGAGTGCTATTCTCTTCCTTCCTACATCTTCTAATTGTTGAAACTTAACCCTTAACCCATTTTTATGGTCCTGTGAAACTGAGCCAAGAGCACTACATAACCCTTGGTACTGTTGTGTTTCCTTTAAATGAAGGCTGAAGAATCAGTTGTCAGAATGTAATATAAATCCTACTTCTCCAATTACAGGCATGTCTTTTTCTAAAACAGCCTCAGTGATATAATCTATCTGCTGTAAAGGTCACCCGTTATGAGAGTATAATCCAGCAGGTTTTAGTAAACTTCTAGAGCTGTGCAACCCTCACCATGATCTGGTTTTAGAACAGCTCCTGTATCTCTATTTGTAGTCAGGCCTTATTTTCCTCTGCATTTTGAGGCAACCCACCTACGTTCCCACCTTCCTAATACTGTGACCCTTGAACACAGTTCCTCATGTTGTGGTGACCCCAGCCATAAAGTTATTATTATTACTGTTTTGGAGGAAGGGTTTTTCTGTGTAGCCCTGGCTGTCCTGGAACCCATCCACTCTGTAGACCAGGCTGGCCTGGAACTCAGAGATCCCTATCTCTGCCTTCTAAGTGCTGGGATGAAAGGTGTGTGCCCCCACTGCCTGGCCATAACATTATTTTTGTTGCTACTTCATAACTGTAATTTTGCTGCTATTATGAATCATAATGTAAGTATCTGATATGCAGGATATTTGATATATAACCCCTATGAAAGGGTCATTCGACCTCAAATGGGCTGTGGCCCACAGGTTGAGAATCTCTGTTCTAGATGTACCCTTTCTGGGAGTTTTCATATAAAAGAAACAATACAGTACTTCCTTTCTTGTATCGGTCATCTTTCACTTTGCATAGTTGATCATCTGTGTCATAACAGTGATGTGTTCTTTTTATTGATGCACAGTGCTCTAAGCAAATGGTTCTTCTGAGTTGTCATTGGTGGTGCTGTTGTACTCTTCTGGTTTTTGATTTTTGGAGATGTGATCTTTTTGTGTTGCCCAGGCTGGTATCAGACTCCTGAGCTCACATGGTCCCTTCACCTCAGGCTCCTGAGTAACTGTGATTGTTAGGTATGAGTCAACATGCCTGGCTAGGCAGCTCTTCCTGGAAAAGAGAGATTAAGGAAGATCCCTCGTCTAAAGCAGAGGTTCTTCTACTTTAAGAGGCGTTTTTTTACAGAGAACATTAAGAACACTGAAAACAGCCTACCATTTGGGTCTTTTTATATGATAAGAGCTCTTCCAGGGTCTGTATATGTCTGAGGATAACTAGAAATGTTAATAGAGGTGTTCATAGAAGGTCTGGTAGAGATTGAATGTCTTTGAGAAGGAAAAATGACAGGGTACTGGCCTTGTGGTACTTGGGATTCATCAGGCGGTGTGGCGCACATCTTTAATCCCAGCCCTGGGGGCCGGGGGGAGGTGGGGGTGGTGGGCAGAGGCAAGTGGGTCTCTGAGTTCGAGGCTAGCCTGGTCTACAAAGTGAGTTCCAGGACATTACACAGAGAAACCTCTCTCAAAAACAAACAAACAAACAAACCAAAATAGTCTTGGCATGCTCAGACTACTCAAGGCAGCCAAGTGTCCACAGAGAAGTTCTGAGAGAGCAGTCAAGGCTGGCACTGATCAGGTGTCAGAGTATCTTTAGGACCCCATAGGCTATGATGGAGATTTGGCTTACACTCTTCATCTCCAAGTAAGAAGCCATCAGAAACAGAGGCTAACCTGAGCTGACTTACAATAGGAATCACTCTGGCTGCTGAGCATTGGGAGCAGTGAAAGGAGCAGTCTTATGGAGTCCCAAGAAAAGGCTTGACCCAGGGGAATACAGGAAGACGAAGACAACCTGAGTGGACAGGCCGCAGAGATCCCATGAACAGGTTAGGCGTGAGGGTAGAAAAAGGCGGAATCAAGGATGAGACTAAGGCTTTGGTTTGAGTGAAGGAAGGGCAGCAGGGCGTTGGTTGAAATGGGGAAAGCTTTGGAAACAGCGTGCTTACAAGGGGCAGCCAGGAGTCTGTTAGATGTGAGACATAGTGATTTGCATTGTCAGATGAATTCAGGCAATGACCAGAACGTGGGGAAATGACATTAGCAAGGATATGCACATGCTGTGCTAGCACTTAGGTGCTAAGCATCATTAGCCATCAGAGAAATGACCATTAAAACACAAGATGTCGCAGCTACCCCATATAGAGTGCCTAAAATGAGAATACTGGCATTGCCTGTGCAGAGGAGGCTTGAGAGCAGAGGGATTGCAGAATGGATGGTTGCTCTGTAGGACAAACTGACATTCACTGTAAAATCACTATAAAATCACATGATTTGTCTATACCACTCCATAGAGCGAACAGCAACTCTGTTCATAATCTCCAACGTCCAGTGGTCCTCTGGGGATATTTAGATAAGCAAACTATGGCACATCTATACACTAGAACACAACTTGGCAATAAAGAGGAATGAACATGCGACAGCTTGTCTGAGTTTCAGGGCCATGGTGCTGAAAGAAGCATGTGGTTACACATACATGACGTTGTCAAAAAGATAGCATCGTGCTAGTGAACAGGCCGGTGGTTGCTAGGACAGTACTCAAGGACACTCTGAAGGACAGCATTAGACAGTTTTGAGGGAGTGATGGGTTGATCAATGTCTTGATTTTGATGTAGACATATAAGTCTATACATGTATTAAAATTCATAGAACTGATGCTACCTTCCCTAGAGTTAGATTTATCTTGTGATAACTTAGAAACTCAACATTAAAGAGTATAGGTATCAGGTCTGCCAGGATTAAAGGTGATGGTGTAGAAAGTCACATCTTATAAATGAGTTTGAGATTGTTGTGCAGTAGTTCTTTGGAGGCTGAGTATGAAGCGGGATAGGGCTGAGACATTCTTCCTGAGAGTGTACTTATTGCACGCTGCTGTATTTAACTGAAATCTCAAATTCAGGTGTGTGGGAACCTTGTATCAGGTGATAAGATAGAGCTCATAGTGTGCTCTCTGTTCTCTGATCTGGTTCACAACATCACTGGTTTGTCTCTGGGGATAAAAGTGAAACTGAGATTTGAGTGTGTCGCATAAGAATTCCTACGTTGAGCCAGGCGATTGTGGCACATGCCTTTAATCCCAGTACTTGGGAAGCAGAGACAGGCGGATCTCTATGAGTTCGAGACCAGACTGGCCTACAGAGTGAGATCCAGGACAGCTGGGGCTACACAGAGAAACCCTGTCTCAAAAAACCAAAAAAAAAAAAAAAAAAAAAAAAAAGAGTTCACCTGTTAGAGGCAATTCTGAGAGATGATGGGGTCTTTAAGAGAAGGCTTTTGGTCATGTGTATCACCTGCAGAAGGCATTAATTCTGTTCTCCTGGGATGCCAGCTAGGTGGTTACAAGAGATCAAGCCTTTCTGATTCCACGGGAGCTTTTCTGTGTGTGTGATGCTATCTACTGTGAGGCTTGTCCACACAAGTGGTGCTGCCCAATCTTGGACTTGAATGTGCATTTTGCTATGACAGCAGAGGATGAACTACTAATCCTACAAGCCCTACTGACTGGCAATCTAGCCCCAAGAGCTGCTATTAAATACAGATGTGAGCAGATCAGTAAATTTCCTGACATCCTACTTTTAGTACATTGGATCAGCAGAGTGCTACATCTAGAGTTCTCAAAAGAGAGATTTGCTTTTCTCTTATAGGTGTTTTAAAAGGAACCTTGCTGGATCTATTTATTAATACATCTGTGTTGTATGTAATGAGCTGGAAAGAGAGCTCAGTTAGTACAGTGATTGCTTAATACACGTGAGCCTCTAGGTTATATCCCCAGCCTCACATAGATTAAAGGTGTTTCTACTAGCTTTATTAAAGGCTACTTCTACTGTTTTTGTTTGTTTGTTTTTCGGGACAGGGTTTCTCTGTGTAGTTTTGGTGCCTGTCCTGGATCTTGCTCTGTAGACCAGGCTAGCCTCGAACTCACAGAGTTCCCCGCCTGGTTCTGCCTCCTGAGTGCTGGGATTAAAGGCGTGCACCACCACTGCCTGGCCTTACTTCTACTGTTTTTTTTTTTCTTACAAACTGTATGGCCGTGGCAGGCTTCTTGCTAACTGTTCTTATAGCTTAAATTAATCCATTTCCATAAATCTATACCTTGCCACGTGGCTTGTGGCTTACCAGAGTCTTCACATGTGCCTTTTCATGGTGGCGGCTGGCAGTTTCTCTGACTCAGCCTTCCACTGAATTCTTCCCTCTTCTACTGTTTTAACAAGTATTTATTAAGCACTTTTAGAATTCAGGCGCTGTGCTTGGCATTGGAGTCATCCCAGTGAACTTTCGGCTTAGCTTTACATAACAGTGATGCAAGCTCCACCCAGAGTGAGGAAGGTGACTACATTTATGTGAAGGTCAAATAGACCAGGGTGATGGTCTCTATTGACAAGGGGTGATGGGAGACTTGTGGGATACTGTGCTGAGTGCTCCATCTGTGACTGTGATGTGTCCTCTCTGTACAGCATGCCTCACTTGCTGGGGCAGTTGTGGTGGCTGCCAGAAATGGCCTAGAGGGATGCAGAATTGAAAAAAAAATCTGGATCAGGTCCTACTTTGTCCTTGTTACCTCACCTGCCTCCCAGGCCCACACTGTGTTGTACTTGTTGCCTGGGCTTCTAATGCTCCTCCTAGTAAGGGAAGCCTGGATCCTTGGCTGTTGCTTTTTGGGGCCAGAGATAACCTTGACATTAACTTTTTATTTGCTTGTACCTCCTTTTGTGTTTTGGTATAATTTTTGTTGTGTTTGCACATCTAAGTTTTCAAAAACTGTTTTAGTGTGTGATATTTAAAGCTGGCCATTTACTCGGAGTTTGACCACCGTGCTTTTCTATGGCTCTTGTGTTTGATTTGTCTTTTGAAATGTTCTGGCTTTTTCATCTTGCAACTGTGTTTCTTTTTGAAGTATTATTGGCCTCATCTTTTATTATATTATAAGATAAGCATGACTCACATACGTGTGTGTGTGTGTGTGTGTGTGTGTGTGTGTATAAAGGGGTACTGAGGATTGAAGCCAGGGTTTCATGCATGTTTAGCATATGCTCTTCCACTGAGTCACACCTTCAGCTCCATGACTCAAACATTTTTTTCCTCCTTTGGAAAGGCAGGCAAGCCAGTAGAGTAACAGCTCCCTGTGGGGGGTGGGGATGGGCTATCCCCCAAAATCTGTTGCCCAACCCAAAATACTTAGAAATTTTATATTTACTTTTGGGGAGGGCATGTATATGCCGTGTCAAGGGTGTGGAGGCCAGCAGGGGTTGGTTCTCTCCTACCATGTGGATCTTAGACTTTGAATTCAGGTCATCAGGCCTGGCAGCAAGTATTTTTATCTGCTGAGCCATCTCATTGGTCCCCCAACTTAAAACATCTTAATATTCTTCCAAAGTATTAAAAGTTTTTAAAGCTGTGGCCATGGAAACCTTCAAATTGGAAGACCAGAGTTCAAGTCTCAAGAACCCACATGAAAGCTGGATGTGCTAGGGTGCATCTGTAATCCTAGCACTCCTGTCCTGTGGGAAGATGGAAATGTCGACAGTAGAGTCCCTGGACTCTGCTGGTCATCTAGCCTGGCATATGCCGCAGTGCACCACAAAGAGACCCTGCCTCAAACAAGGGGGGAGATGACCATCGGTGCCTGAGGTAGACTTCTAATGTCCACACGTGCTGTAGCATGTGGGTACCTACATTCCCACAGAGAAGCATGCCCACGAAGATGTTTAAAAGGTGTTTCCCATTATGTGTTTATTTGTTATATCAGGAATTACATCAATCAAGCAAAGGAAGAAAATGAAAGTTGCGTGTTGATGAAAGTCAGTCTCATTGGTATTGTTGGGTGTTTTGTTTTGTTGAGACAGGATCTCACTCTGCAGTCCTGACTGACTAACTATAATAGGCTGGCCTAGAACTCTCAGCGATCCTCCTGCCTCTGCTTCCAGAGTACTGAGATTAAAGGTGTGCACCACCATGCTTGATTTAATTGGTATCTTTGGGAGGGGAGCCAGGTAATCAGGATGCTTAGGCAGACTGGTGGCTGAGCTTCGTCACTCCCATGAGCTCTGTTTGCTCTCTGGTTGGAGGGGGTGGTAGGAAGCAAGCAGAGCTGGCTTTCTTTCTGTGCCCGTATTCCAGCTCCCAGCTGTAACCCGGGGACAAGCCTTAGGATGAGTGATTTGTGTGGCTTGGAGTCAAGTCATATTTGCTGCTGCTGTCTGGACTCTTGACAGTGTTGGTAGGAGGATGCTTGGGCATTTGTGAACTTGGGACTCCTTGAGGTCATTTGTGCCTTGTTCTTCTTTCCATCTTTTGAACAGGTCTAAAAGCCATGAGGAAATACTCTTTCTTTGTTGTTCTTGTCTGGAACCAGCCTTCAGCTCTCTAGTCCCAGGGTCAGCCCATATGGTACCACAGACCAGTGCCAAGTTTCAAGCTGTGTGTGGGACCTTCTCAGTGTAGAAAGTGATGATGTGAATGTTCCCTCTGTTCCTCCAGCCAAGATGTTCCGGCGGGTGCTGACCATTGTGCAGGCCCACTGTAAACTGGGTTTGACTGCGACCCTTGTTCGGGAAGATGACAAAATTGTGGACTTAAATTTCCTGATTGGGCCCAAGCTTTACGAAGCCAACTGGATGGAGCTGCAGAACAATGGGTACATCGCCAAAGTCCAGTGTGCCGAGGTACTTGCTCCCTGGGTGGTACGGGAAGTAAGGATGCCTCCCGTGGGAGCGGAAGGGATGTATAGATAAATTCCTCAGGGGCAGACAGGCAGGTCAGGACCCTGTCTAAATGAGCATGCGGTATTCACCGTGAAAGGTGAGCCAGACCTCACAGCAGAGTGCAGTGGAATCCTCTGTCTCTGCCATATAGTAAAGTCAGTGAGCCAGTACAGACCATGCTCCTCCTGCGATGGGCTTCTGGGTACTCTGTGCACCTTTGCCCTGAAGGATTGCTACAACAGCCTATGTGGGCAACCATTTAAACTAATTCCAGTGCCAAAGTCCTAAGAAAATAGGTTGGTCCTTATGGTGTTATTTCTGAGAACACTGTTTTCAGGTGAATACCTGCATAGGTATGTGTTAAAATCCATAGTCAAAGGTATATCTTCAACAAAAACAATAAAAGGTCCAGCCTTTATTGTTTTCTCCCAGGGTCTGTGGAAGAGTCTAAGAACCAGCTGAGGATTCTAACCTGAGGGATCTCAAATGAATCTAAGCACACTGAGTTCTTTAGTCCATTCACTTTATTTTTCTCAGTCAATTCTACTACACAGTTTCTTTTCTGTTCTCAGACTTAGCTCTTCTCAGTCCCTTCTGCTGTTCTCTCATGTCTATCAAGTTCTTTCCACCTCCGTCCTCATCTTTGTTCTTCTCCATCAATCCTCCCAGTGCTCTCAGAGAACCAGTCTATATACCCACACAGTAATTCTTTGGCAATGCAGTGCAAGGCTTGAACTTTTCAGGGTGGCAGAGAGAGGTGATAAGGACCCACACATCAAGCAATTAATTGTCAGCTTCCAATTACAACCCAAAAGGGAGTGCCTAAAGGGGATTCTCTGGTAGGGTCAACTAAAGGCTAAGATTAGTTAGGGAGTTTATGTGCTCAAACTATACTCTAGAAATGGCTAGGTAGAATGTTAGGGTCAGTAAGTCACAAGAAAGTAAACTGTCTTTGGTGCCGTTTTTCCCGCTCATCCCGGCTGCAGCTGCTTTCTGATAGGGAGGGGACATACGCTAGGTGGATAAGCAACCTCTGTCAGCATGTAGTATTTGGTTAGTGAAAGTACTTTCACTCAGAGTAATTGCTGAGGAGAAAATCTAGGAATAGCACCTGGCTGGGGAGGAATAAAAGCTTAATTTGCACAAGAAAGAAGCTTGGCACCTATCACCTGTCTGGCCTTGAAGGCAATCTCCTTGGGTGAGTGGGAAGTAAGTGCCTTAAATAGCAGGTGGCTAAAACATCATCCCAGGAATGTGAGCAGTATGTCTCTTAAGTTAGGGTCTTGTGTAAATAACCCGGGGTGAAGGTAAGGAGTTGAAGATTTAATTGCTAGTGGTTCTTTTCTCTATCTGTGGGTGAGATGAGCTAATGTTTATCTATGTGCAGTTTTGTCCTTGGAAAAAAGTTATCTTTGCTGAAATACTTTTGTCTGGAGAATGGCCCTGGCCAGATGTATGTTAATGAAAAAATAAACACAGTTGGGGACAGTTATCCAATTACCCCAAGTGTATAGGGAAAGTTGTGCCCGAGATTAAGATGCAATCATGAGAGTACATGTACACATAACATGGAGATGCACGGTAAATGGGGAGAATCATAGCTCTCATTGCACAAGAAGTTTACAACAAGAGACAGCCAGTTCATTCCAAAGGCAGTAATTCCATAACACCTTGCGTGATGGTTTTCTCTAACGGAAGCCTTAGTTCTGATAGGTTGGCCTTCTGAACTCTAGTTGTTACTGCTGTATACTCCATGGACGTTTGCTACCAGCGGCTTCAATACATCTTAGCACTCGAACATGACAGCCCCTCAAGAGCTAGAGTGGGGTGGCCCTGTGAAAGGGCAGGAAGGGACTCATCCCTTATGAGATGAGCGTGAGAAACCTGTAACGTGTTTGCTGTGTTGAAATAACCCTCCCGTGAAGTTGTGTCCGCAGCGCGGTGTCCCTGCTCACCGCCTGGCACACTTCCCTCCTTCCCCTCTGCCCAGCAGGGCAGTCACTGGTATATGGAACCCGTGTTCTCCCTGTCAAGCACGCACCACTGAGCCATCCTGCCAGCCCTGCACTATTTTCTTGATCATGCATGTAGCTGTAGTTCATTCCTTTGAATTACTGTGTGGGTCTTTCATACGATGTACCCCAGTTTGATACATAACTAAATACTACCTACCTAGCAATAGAAAACCCTTTTCAATATTGACTGATGTTTTGACTTACTAAGTTGTTTTTATAAGGGTTTTGTTACTTGTTCAGTGACAAAGCTCTTGCCTAGCATGTACGCGAGAGACTCTGGGTTCATCTCCAGCACATACACACAAATAAGCAAGCACATTTATTAGAGTATAATTTATGAGTGAGGGTTGGGGTTCAGGGAAGAGGGAGGAATGAAAGCCCCTCACACCAGGGCGCTGTACAGTTCTAGTGGCAGAGGGCTTTGCACCCCGAGAGTCTGATGTGCTGCTGGCCCTCCAGGGAGGGCGGCGTTTCTGGAGCAGTGCTGATTGGTGTGTGGTGATGTGGTCCAGGTGGAGAGGTCTCTGAGGCTCACACTAGCAGCTCCACGATACTTCCCCGGATATGACCATATCTAAAAATCTTTGTTAAGTTAGTATCCATTTCAGTATTGAGTATTCATTTTTCTTTTCTTTTTTAAATTATTTTGTTTGTATGAGTGTTTGCCTGCTTGTATGTCTGTATACCACAAGCATTCAGTGTCCTTGGAGACCAAAAGAGGGCCTTGGATCCCGAGACTGAAGTTAGACAGTTGTTAGCTGCCATGTGGGTGCTAGGAATCAAATTCAGGTCCTCTGGAAGAGCAATTAGTGATCTTAACCATTGAGCCATCTCTCCAGCCACTATTTTGTTTTTAATTAAAATACAGTTACATCATTCTTTCCCTCTTCTCCCTCCAACCCTTCCAATCCCTAACCGCCCCCCCCCTCCCCCGTGACTCCCTCTAAAATTCATAGCCTCTTTTTCTTTAATTATTATTGTGGGGTGTGTATAAATAAATACTTGCTTATCCTGCTTAGTGTTCCTTGTTTTCAGGACTCACCACTCAATACTGGATAATCAGTTAGGGACTTACCCCTGAGAAAGATTAATTCTCCCTCTCTTAGCAGTTCTTAGTTGCTTACAGCTGTCATCTGAGGTTGAACCCCATGAGATCTCCCCCATCCATGTTGTCATTTTTCAGGTCTTGTTTAAGTAGCCATGTTGGTAAGGTGTTGTGAGTACAGCTTCCCTGTCCCCTGTCATATCTAGGAGACACAGTCACACAACAGCTGTCCTGGTCCTCTGGTTCTTAGTCTTTCTACCTCCCTACCACTGTGTTCCCTGAGCCTTAGGTGGAGGGTTGTGTTGTAGACTATCAGTTAGGGCTCGGGACACCACAGTTAGCTGTTCTTTGCATTTGACCAGTGCCTTTCTGTAACAGTGTCTGTCTGTCTGTCTGTCTGTGTGCTTCACAAAGAAGCTCCTTTGATGGGGAGTGAGAGCTGCACTTATCTGGATATAAGGGTAAGTATTTAGAATGCAGTTAGAAATTACACTGGTTTGGAGAAAGTGGCTGCAGGAAGTTCTCCTGAGTTACATGACTTTACTAGCCTTGGTGGCGCCAATTTCCAGTACTAGGTGTGATTTCCCTCCTTTTCAGTGGACTAAGGCAATTAGACAGCTAAATCCAGTTAGACAGCTGTTGGTTCCTGCCCAAATGAAAGCGCCACCTACTGTGTACCTTTAGGGATTTTGTTGTGGTTCATAGGCATCCCACCTGGGCAGGACTATTGATTACTTCCCTCCCTTTGCAGATGATGTATCACCTTTTGGTACTATGAAAGCTAGTCCTCAGGTGATATACACATATATGTGTGTATGTATACACGTATACTTATTATATGTATATTATATGTGATTTTTTATAAATATACAATAATTTACTGTTGCTTTTTTAAACATCCTTAGTGTGATTTAGCCTTCTTCCCTCCCTTTCTTGTATTGTATTGGAATTTTCTTTGGGCCACCAATCAGCTCCCAAATAAAGACACGGAGACTTATTATTAATTATGAATGCTGGACCTTAGCTTTGGCTTCTTCCACTAGATCTTAAAACTTAATTTAACCTGTTTCTATTCATCTATTTTTTGCCTCAGGGCTTTTTACCTTTCTTTCATTCTGTATATCCTATTTTCCTGCTTCCTCCACATGTGTCTGGCTGGCCCTGGCATCTCTTTTCTTTCTTTCTTGAGCCTAAATTCCTCTTCCTACTATACTCTCCCAGCCCAGAAGTCCCGCCTATAACTCCTCCATCACTATTGGCCATTCAGCTTTTTATTGAACCAATCAGGTGTCTTAGGCAGGCAAGGTAAAATAGCAACACATCTTTGCATAATTAAACAATTGCAACACATCTTTGCATAATTAAACAATTGCAACACATCTTTGCATAGTTAAACAAACAAATATTCTACAACATTGTCCTTCTTCCCTCCTCTTCAACTAATACCCCCTCCTGTTTTTCCAATTTCCACATAGATATCACCCATATCCTGCTATTTTCCTCTCTGTATCTCCACCTCTCCTCCTCTCCCCCATCGTCCCTTTTTACTTTCCTGCTTTCTGTGGTTATTCCCAGTTATTTATTTACATCTGAAGATTTGGAACTATCACAAATGAGAGAGCACATGTATTATTTGTCTTTCTAGGTCTGGGTTACCTCACTCAATATGACCTCTGCTCTCCATTTATCTTCCAAGTTCCTGATTTCATTTTTCTTTATAGCTGAGTAGTAGTATCCCATGTGTTCTACATTTCCATTATCTGTTCACCAGTTGTGGAACATTTAGGTTGTTTCCGTGTCATAGGCTCTTGTGAACAGAGCAGCAATGAGCATGGCTGAGCAAGTATCTGTGGAATGCGATGTCAAGTCTACCATATACCAAGGGGGGGTATAAGTGGGTCATATGATAGACCCATTTATTTTTAGCTTTTTGAGAATTCTGCACACTCGTTTCCATAGTGGCTTTTGCGGCCCTACCAACAGTGAGTTAGAGTCCCCTTCCACACACCCTTTCATCATTTGTTGTCATTTCTCCCCCTTCCTTGTTTTTTGAGACAAGGTCTCTTTTTGTAGCCCAGGCTGCTTCAAATTCACAGAGATCTGCCTGCCTCCTCCTCCTCCTCCTGAATGCTGGAATTAAAGGTGTGTGCCATCACACCAGGCACATCTGTTGTTTTCTTGATCCTAGACATTCTGACTGGGTTAAGATGAAATCTCAAAGTTTTGATTTGCATTTCCCTAGTGGCTAAAGATGATAAAAAATTCTTGCTATATTTCTAGCCATTTTTATTTTTATTCCTTTTAAGAACTCTTTGTTTGGTCCATACCCATTTTTAAATTGGATCATTTGTTTAATGGAATCTTTTTTTTTTTTTTGGTTTTTCGAGACAAGGTTTCTCTGAGTAGCTTTGCGCCTCTCCTGGGACTCACTTGGTAGCCCAGGCTGGCCTCGAACTCACGGAGATCCACCTGCCTCTGCCTCCCGAGTGCTGGGATTAAAGGCGTGCGCCACCACTGCCCGGCCTTTGTTTTGTTTTTTAATACATTCTGGATATTAACTCTGCCATATGTGTGGTTTCTCTCCCTCTCTGTGGGCCTCCTCTTCACTCAGTTGAGAGTTCTTAGCGGTAGAGAAGCCTTTTCGTTTTCTGAAGTCCCACTTACTATCACCACATCTTTTCAGTATTGAGCTTGAAATTTAGCACTAGCTGGAGCAGTAAGGCAAGAGAAGGAAATTAAAGGAACACAAATTTCGTACTAAGGAGAGAAACCCAACTACCCCTATTACATAGAAAAGATCCTGCTGCGGTCCAGCCACAGCCTGGGTTCAGGTGCTGAGCCAGGGAAGGGGCGTCGGCACGAAGAAATGAAGTGTCCGACCACTAGATGCATTTCACACAAGTGGCCGCCCTGAATAGCTCAGGCTGTCTTTATCTAAACTTCAAAAACAAGCATGTCTCCCCCACCTCCCAGCATTAACCTCCGGAAAAAACAAACGTGGTTTTTGTGTTTTGAGACATGGTCTTACTATGTAGCCTCAGCTGGCCTGCAACATGCTATGTAGGTTCCAGGCTAGCCTTAACTTACAGAGATTTGCTTGCCCCTACCTCTGCCTCTGTAGTCCTGAGATTAAAGATATGGCCCTAGGTATTAAACTTGATTAATAGTTGTACGGTAATTTTCCCTTCCTGTCCATGGTGATTTCTTCTAAGACCCCCCACAGGGTGTCAGATACCAGATAGTCTGGATCGTCTGACTTAATGGCGTTTGCACTGTACTGAGCACTTGCCATAACTTCTGCTCTGTGAGGCTCGACAGAACACCCAGCTGGAGTTTCCTGTCCTTCTTCACGGTTTAATGGTAGAATAGTCACTTACCATGGCTCTTAGCAGCCTCAGCACGAGTTTGTCTTTTCCTAAGTCAAGGACTTTACCTTTTGGAGTAGAGAAGTGCAGATAACCTAGAGCAAGAGATGATTGGCAGCCTAGGCATAGTAGGATGGGTGTGCATAGGATTTCATTATCAGAATAGTGTACAGGTTAAACTTCATGAGTTGTGTAGTTGGTGGATTTTCCCATTTAGTATTTTCAGATCACGTTTGATTGTATGAGACTGAAGTCATGGGTAAAGGATGACTACTGTATTGAGATAAAACTCACCTACCATTGGTTTTGTTTTTTAATTAAAAAAAAATTCTTGTGGCATGTGTGCCTGTGTGAGTAGGCATACGCATGCCTCAGTGTGTCTGTGAAGGGTGAGGCCAACTCTTAGATTGTTGCTCTTTTACTAACTTGTGGAGTCCGAGTATCAAACTCAGGTCACTAGGCCTTTGCAAACCCAAGCACCTTTGCTTGTGAGCCATTCAGCCACTGGCACTTGAAATGTTTTTTCTAAGCTAGTTCTGCTAAATGAAAGAGCATCAAAGATCCTTAATGGTGTGGTGTTTTGTTTTGCAAAATGATCCCTTATTCCGTATTCTTACTGCACCTCAGGTTTGGTGTCCGATGTCTCCTGAGTTCTACCGGGAGTATGTGGCAATCAAAACGAAGAAACGAATCCTGCTGTACACCATGAATCCCAACAAATTCAGAGCCTGCCAGTTTCTGATCAAGTTCCATGAACGGAGGAATGACAAGATTATTGTCTTTGCTGATAACGTATTTGCCTTGAAGGAATATGCCATTCGGCTGAACAAGTAAGAGTTGAAAATTTTGAGTTGCCTCCAAATCCTCTTGCCATTGAGAGTGTGGGAGGTGCCTGTCTCTGTGAGTCCTCAAGAAGTCCCTGGGATCTAAAGGTCTCTGTTCTCTGTCTTTGTCCCAGTAACTAGCAAGACACAGAATCATTTAGTCAGGTCAGAGGCTAGAAGATGTAGAAAAGAGGCACTTGGCCGCCTGAACTGGACTCCAGAGGCCAGCGTGTCACGTTTCAGGCTAAGTGAGAACTGGGGCTGGCACTGAGGCCAGATTGTGAGGTCCCGGGGCTAGTAGGGCAGGATGGAGTGGCTGGTGTCCCAGGTATGCTCGCATTTCTCATCACTGTGCCCAGATGCCTGATGGAATCAACTCGAGGGAAGAGACGCTCTTTTCGGCTCCTGTTTCAGGGCTGTAGTCTGTTGTGATGGGTGAGCAGCTCTTGTATCTGTTTGCTACCCAGTTCCCTGGAAGGAGCCACTTTCAACTCTTCTTTATTTACTTTTTTACTTTTTAACTGGTACCTTGGTGACAGTTTTTGGTTTGTCATTGTAGAAATTGCCTACTAGCTTCCTACTGTGGGAGTTCAGGTTTAGCTTTCTGACATACGGCATTCTCTGCTCCTCCCTCCTAACCTGATAACAGTCTGAGCTGGGGTTAATTGTTCCGACCGTTCCAGCATTGTCCAGGCAGTTTTGTAGTATACTGTGATTGCATTTTGTTTTTCCTGGGAACTTTACTGGCCTTGGTGCTTTGGTTTTCTACATAGTACTTCTCCCCCAAATTCCTTTTTTAAGCATGAACTCCCTCTCAGTGTGTCTGGGACCTCTCCGTTGTTTTTTCTTTTCCTGTTGACTCCTGCACATCATTCTCTCATTCTGCTCCAGCCCGTCTAGGGCTAGAGCTGCCCTGCTGCCATCATGGGGCTTTCTGTAGACACCGTCTTCTAAATCTCCATGGCCAGTTTCTTGCATCGGAGCCTCCATTGCCCGGCCTCAGAGTTCTTTTGTTGGGGCACATGACCTGGTAGTTGGAAGGAGGGAACGTTTGTTATCTTTGGATTCTCCGTTTCCTCTCTCTTTCCTGTCTCCCTTTGTGTCTTAGTCAGGGTTTCTATTGCTGTGAAGAGACACCATGACCACAGCAACTCTTATAAAGGAAAACATTAATTGGGGCTGGCTTATAGTTCAGAGGTTCAGTCCATTATCATCATGGTGGGACATGGGGTGTGCGGGCAGACATGGTGCTGGGGAAGGCGCTGAGAGTCCTGCATCTTGCAGGCAACAAGAAGTGGTCTGAGACACTGGGCGGTATCTTGAGCATGTATGAGACCTCAAAGCCTGCCTCACAGGGACACACTTCCTCCAACAAGACCACACCCACTCCAACCAAGCCATACCTCCCAATAGTGCCACCCCCTGTGGGGGCCATTTTCTTCAAACCACCACACCAGGAACCCATCTTTACTCTCCAGTTCCCTTCTCTTATCATCCCATCTCACTACTTCTTCTTCCCAACATGTTTTATTTTCTTGCTTTTGAAATAATACTGTGGACTCTGGGTCTTGCTTTATTCTTAGCTTGTGGTAGAAGTCCTGGTATGTGGCAGAGGATCTCCAAGTGTCTGCTTTTTCCCATCTTCATTGCAGTACCTTGCAGGACGCTGTGATGGGCTGTGTGACTGTGGGAGTGGGCAGAGGGTCCATTATCTTGGAGTCTGACAGACCGAATTCCCAGCTGTCTGACCTCAGGAAGGCGGTTTGCCACTCTGAACCTCATTTTCCTCTTGGTCACATTGACCTGCACCACTTATCGCAGAGGATGCTTGTGCCTGGTGTCTCTTGTGTTTACAAATGTGAGGTTCTCTTCGTGGAGGATTAGTACCTTCTGTTCCACTTCCTGTATGGGAGAAGCCTCCTAATCCAAGGGCCTGCAACTGTATGAGTTATTTTCCAAATGGATAGAGGCCTTTAGAAAAGACCCCCTAAAACCTGTCCTGATGAGTGTGGCTTCCCAACATTTTTCCTAGCATGGTATGCAGAAAATGATAGCATTATGCAGGGTCCTGGATTCTCATAGTGCCAGGGATAGCAGCTCCCATCTGGGCTGTCCAAAGACCACCTATATGAATGTGCAGCTGTCCCAGGCCCCGCCCAGCCCCCCACACTGAGAAATTTGGTTACAGGCATGCTATGGGACACATGACATTGGTAGTACTACCTGGAACAGAAGAAGCAGTGGTGCTGTGGGCCCAGGCTTTGGATGGCTACTGTTGGGCTCCTGATCCTCAGTTGCCGTGTGTAAATTGGGAACTGCAGTCTGCCTTTTGCATTGTTTTAGTACCCAGTTCCGTGGTGTGTCCAGAGTACCTGGTGCCTGTCTAGTCATTACTGTCACTGAGAAGCCCCGGAGACAGGCCACCAGGATTATCAGAAAGAACGCAGAGGGCCGGTTCCTATCTGTGTGGGAAGTAGGCAGCAGGGTTACCTTGCCCTCTGGTGGAAGCTGAAAACAAAGGAGATGTTCAACTAAGTGTTAAGGAGACCAGTAGAAGCCGCTTAGGCTGGTTCTTCTTTTCTGCTCACTTGAAGGAAGGGCGCCTGTGTTTGTCATCCTCGCCCACAGTCAGCCTGCGGCTCTTTTCCTGGTTGTTGTCCCACTGCCTTGTGAATCAAGGATTCTGCTTGCTGTGGACTCTGCCTAGAGCCACAGATACTGAAGCAGGAAAAATCAAAGCTGAAAAACAGTAAGTGCCAGGACCCATGATGCTCACAAGTTATCTTGGTACCCAGAAGACAGCAAGAGAATCATGAGTTTGAGGCCAGCCTGTGGTACCTATGGAGCCCTATCTTAAAACAAACCAAAACACAACCAAACCAACCAGAAAGAAAAAAAGAAACGAGAAGGAATTGTGAAGAGTGGTGAGCAGGGGGAAGGATTGGGAGGGGGCGGGGTGTTGGTGAGAGAGAAAGGTCTGCAGCATTCCGTGTCCTGGCTCTTCATGATGACATGGCAGGGCTTCCTCAGGTGTGCTTTAGCACCTGGACCGTGAGGGCGAAAGGCCAGACCTCAGCAGCCCGAACAGGCAAGGAATGGTGAAAAACAGACAGGTTTATTTCACCAGTGTGCCTTGGCAAGAGAAACGGGGAAGGGTCCAGTGGCCCCGAGTCCATCAACCTAAGAGTTTTATGCATTGAGACCAGGGCTAGGAGGTACACATAAGGAAGCAGTTCTGGCCGAGGTATGGCCCGTCGTCTTTGTGTCAGCTGGGGTCCTGTAAGATGGTCTGATAAGCTGTTAACAGCTGTCACATCTGGCTCCTATAAGCTGACCAGCTCTAGGATCTATAGTCTTCCCAGTGTAGACCATTGTCCTCATATGATGTGCGGAGGGAGTTGTCTGTCCTTCTCAAATCCAAGGTGACTGAGTGTAGGACAGTGACATCTTGTACTTCATCCTTTTTTGTTATTTTTGTTCCTTTTGTTTTGAGGTTTTCTTCATTTATTGAAATTAATTTTGTCATAGAATATATTTTGATTACAGTTTCCCCTCCTCCTACTTCTAGTCCCTCCCCACCTCCCCTCCTCTCCAGATGCACACTCACTTTCTGTCTCTCATTAGAAAAGAACAGGCTTCTGAGAGAATTACCAAACAGGGCAAAATTAAATATAATAAGATAGACCAAAACCTATCACATTCAGGCTGGACAAGTGTGCCTTCATCTTTCACTAGGATGAGACAGGTCTGAGAGGCAGACATTCCTAAGCCACTGTCACATTGTGTTAGTTACTGTTCTATTGCTGTGAAAAGATGCCATGACCAAGGCCACTTGTAAACAGGAGTGTTTAATTTGGATAATGACTCAGAGAGTTAGAGTTCATGATGTCGGAGCGGAAGGCATGGCAGCAGGAAGAGCTGAGAACTCCCATCCCAGTAGCAGAAAGAGCACTGGGAATGACAGGAGTCTTCGGAAACTTCAAAGCCCATCCTAGTGACATACCTCCTTTGACAAGGACACATTTCCCAATCCTTCCCAAACAGTTCCACCAACTGGGGACCAGTATTCAAACATATGCACCTACGGGGCCATTCTCATTCAGACCACCACATATGTCTATGCAGAGTCAAGCAGGAGCTCATCCCTAAGAAAAGGACACAGACACACAATGCAGGCAAAGATGCCAAGCTTGCACCCTGCTTAGTTACGTTGTGGGCCCAGGTGAGAAGTCAGTGCTTTGTAGCAAAGGTAGTTTCTAATCCCCATGTGTGATTCTGTGATGTTTCTAAAACTCCTTGCTCTTCTCTAGACCTTATATCTATGGGCCCACATCCCAGGGAGAAAGAATGCAGATCCTCCAGAACTTCAAGCACAACCCCAAAATCAACACCATCTTCATCTCCAAGGTATGTGGCATAGTCTGGCAGTGCAGTGCCTCCCTCTCCTGGGGGCCTGGGAGGTGCACTGAACTCCTGGACATGGTTCATATATGCAGAAGGCCTCCTATGTATGCTCACTCTCCTGGCCCAGGGTTAGGGTTAGGGAGTGGCAGATCTGGGTAGTGTGAGAAGTAGCTTAGGGTTCTTGTGCTTGCAGGTTATCTATAAGGGCTTTTTGTTCCTCAGGTTTTTCCCACCTCCCCCTGGAAAATAGAGGTTTAAATTTTATTTCCTTTATAGAAGGCTGTAATGTAATGTGGGTTTCCTGCTCT
Source organism: Peromyscus maniculatus bairdii (assembly GCF_049852395.1). Lineage (NCBI taxonomy): Eukaryota > Metazoa > Chordata > Mammalia > Rodentia > Cricetidae > Peromyscus > Peromyscus maniculatus. The sequence goes on from NC_134870.1 coordinate 22,215,736, forward strand.
GAAAAGAGTAGGTATGTGGATGAAGCTTCCTTTTTGGAGTTGGTGTTTGGGAAGCTTCTGTCCTGGTGCCTGATGTGCCTTGACGGTGGGTGGCCAGTGCCACAATGGACTTGGTAGGCCAAGCTTCAGCATGCCATCACTGCTAACATATGACCCAGTGGGTTTTGTTTTGTTTTTCTGTTTTGTTTATTTTATCCTGTTCTGGTTTGTTTTCTCTTTCCTTCCTCCCTCCCTCCCTCCCTCCCTCCCTCCCTCCCTCCCTCCCTCCCTTCCTTCCTTCCTTCCTTTCTCTTTGTTTTTTTTCAAGATAGGGTTTCTCTGGTTGTCTTAGAACTCACTCTGTATACTAGGCTGCCCTCAAACTCAGGAGGATCTGCTTGCCTTTGCCTCCCAAGTACTGGAATTAAAGATGTGTCCCACCACCACCCAGCTTTATTTTTATTTATTTATTTGTATGCTTATTTATTGATTTATTTTGTTTTTTGAGACAGGGTTTCTCTTTGTAGCCCTGGCTGTCCAGGACTTACTCTGTAGACCAAATTGGCCTTGAACTCAGAGATCTGCCTACCTCTGGAGTGATGGGATTAAAGGAATATACCACCACTGCTTGACCCAGTGGTTTAAAACACTCATGATCCCTTTACCCAAGAAATTTTTATGTGTGTGAAAGGTCTGGGGTTTGGGGTTCAGCAGGGCGCTGAAGTGGATGTTCTTTTGAGTTAGATGTTTGTTAGGAGAGTTCCCTCCCTAGGTAGACAGCAGCAGCGTGGCGGGAGCTCTGAGGAGAATTGAAGCCCACAAGGCAGAGTGGGAGTCCTGGAAGAAGGTTTCCAGCACAAGCCTACAGCCGAGCTGTCCCTGAGTCTGGGGAGTTGTGGGCGAGTACAGTTGCTAGGGCTAGGGAGCTGTCTCCATTATATCAGTTAACCGGCTCCTGTTCAGAGTCTGACAACCTGTCACTCTTCTGTCACTGGGTACCTGGTGAGTCTCTTCACGAACTCACAGCACGTAAGGATCTGTCTCTGTAGCAGCAAGGATCAACTATGGAGGTGGAGACATTTGTGAAAGATGAAAGTGAATTCTCCCATCAATGGGATGATGGACTTGTTTGCTGCTTTTACTAAAGAATTAAATCTCAGCTGATATCACAGGCTATAGAGGATTCTACTGTATATGTAGAGCATTGTCAGCATTGATGGATTTTTTTTTTTACATAATTGTCAATGCTGAGAATGTGGTTTTGCATAAATACATAGTTCAAAATAACAGTTGTATGCTTGGGACCATTCCAGAAATTGTTGGAAATTCTGTCCTAAGCTCAAGACCAAATTTATTGAATGATTTTTAAAAAATGAAACTCAAGGGTTAACTGTTGAAGCAGCAGTTTTAAAATTAAACATTCTAACACAATATAATGCAAAGATATACTAATTCAGTACTCACATGCTTGGGAATGATTTTAGGAAAATATTACAAGTCTTTGTTTTCCATAATTAAACCATTATATAAGAGCAGAAAAGTTTGTCTGTGGAATTGAGATATTTTAAGCAGCGTTTGTTTGTGTTGTGAGGGTGAGGTGTATGTGTTGTGCATTTGGAACCAAGACTGTAGTGAGATTATGCATTTGATTAAACATTCAGAAACCCTTAAAATTGTTTAGTTACATTTGTTTGTTTGTTTGTTTGTTTGTTCGGGAGAGGGATGACACAAGTGTGCCATGTTGTATGTGTGGAGGTCAGAGGACAACTTGTGGGAATTGCTTCTTTCCTTTCACTTCACGGGTCCCGGGGATTGAGATTAGGTCTTCGGGCCTGCAGGCAAGCACTGTCACCTGCAGTCAGCTCAGACACCATAGCCCTAAGAAGCTGGCATTTAGAGTGAGGTGAAGCTGGAGCTCAAGTCTTAAGACTTGAGTATTTACAGTTTGGTGGTCGCGGCTGGGAAGTTGTTCCTGTTTGCGGCTGAGACCCCCCAGCTGAGGAGCGGCTCTAGTGAGGGTCTTGTGGGTAGTGCCCTTCTCTGTGTGCACTGTCCACCTGTGCTGCTGCAGGTGTCCTGGTCATCAAGTAAGATGCGCTTTGTACAGACCCATTTCTGTAGCAAGGAGAAATGAGTTGTGGTTAGGTTCTGGGGCTCATTCTGAGGTCCAGTGTGTCCCCACTGCCTGCAGTGGCAGGACCTTGAGAAGAGGAGGAGGAGGAAGAGGAGATTTTCCTCTGTTATCTCCACCTAGGGATGAATAGGGAGGTAGCTTAGTGGGAGAGCACCTACTTAGCATGCCTGAAAGCCCTGATTCCATCCCTAGAAGCACAGAAATTTAAAAATTTAGATTCTGGACTAGTTGATCCTTTGGTTGTTGTTCTTACTGTTCCCTACATAAAAACTCCCAAACTCATAGCTGCTTTGTTTCTGTAGGTCGGTGATACATCCTTCGATCTGCCAGAAGCAAATGTCCTCATTCAGATCTCCTCCCATGGTGGCTCCAGACGGCAGGAAGCCCAGAGACTGGGGCGGGTACTCCGAGCCAAAAAAGGTAAGGCCACCTTTCCTCTGCTTCCACAGGCTGGCCTATGCTATGGCCTCTTACCACATAGGTTAGGAAGAGTGGTGTGTCTAACCACAGTGTGCTTTGCTTCAGAGCTGGAGAGCCATTGAGGGGAAGGGCCCAAAGCAGAGCTTAGAGCCTACAGTCTTCATTACTTCTCCTGCCTCAGGGATCCATGTTCTCCATGGTCTTTGAATGGTGCGTGCATGTGTGTGTGTGATTTTTTTTCAAGACAAAGTTTCTCTGTGTAGCCCTAGCAGCCCTGGTACTCATTTTGTAGACCAGACTGGCCTCGAACTCAGAGATCCTCCTGCCTCGGCCTCCTGAGTGCTGGAATTAAGGCGTGCCCAGCTTGAATGGCAGTTTTTACTAGTAACTTCAACTTCAGTGGGTCTTAATACCCTCTTCTAGTCTCTTCAGGTGCGCACACATGGTATACACTCACAGAGACACGCAAACATGCACACTGAATCAGAAATAAGACCTGGAGATGAACACTGCTCTCTGAAGAGGCCCCTGTGGCCTCCACACTGTTGTTCCCTCCATGACAGCTGTCCATCTCTGATTCCCACTCTGGCTGAAGTTCTTCTCCAGGCTGTAAGGGAGAAGGCCTCTCCTTCCCTCTAAGGCCTCCTAGTTCTATCACTGTGTATTGTAGCGTTTCTGTCTGCTTTCCTCCGCCTGTGTAAGTGCCCGTGCTTACTTACCACTCCAAGGTCACCTGATACAGCGCTGAGGAGTGAATCAGGCCCGGCTGGAGGGACCACAGCACCACGAAGGCTGGGACATTTTTATTGAGAGCAGTCAGACTGTTTATACCTTTATCAGAATCAGAATACAGCGCCAGTTGCCAGGATCAATACAGTTGTAGTTGCCAGGATACAATGCCGTTTGCGAGCTGTACAGGGCACACCAGATTAATGTCTAAGACAGTTGTCCTGTCAAGTTTCCAGGCTTCCTTGACTAATAAGGGAACAGACAGAGAAACACAAGGCAGCCTGAACGCTTCACTGCCTGAAGGACGTGTGGTCTCTCAGGAACTGGAAGGCACACTGTGTCCCAGGAGTCATAGACTCTAACCTGAAAAACCTAGATACATGCCTCTCAAGACAGCTAGGCCAAGCCAACTCCATGGTCCCTGCACACCTTGACACTCAGTCATGGCCTTGAGGCTCTCATTATACCAAACCTTATTCCTTTTTCTTTTTTTTTCTCCTTGAGACAGGGTTTCTCTGTGTAGCTTTGGAGCCTGTCCTAGATCTCGCTCTGTAGACCAGGCTGTCCTTGAACTCACAGAGATCCGCCTGGCTCTGCCTCCCCAGTGCTGGGATTAAAGGCGTGCGCCACCACTGCCCGGCTCCAAACCTTATTCCTAAGTGGAACTTACGTGTTTGCTTTTCTTTGTAGACCATCACTATAGCCTTTTCATGGTGTCCTAACAGATTCCCAGGGTCAAACTCAGATCCCCAGGCTTGGCATCTATTTAACCATCTTGTTCGTCCTCTTTGTTCCTTTTTAAGTTTGTTCTGTTTGTGTTACTGATGCTGGGGACCAAACCCAAGCCCCCTTTGACATGCTCGGACAAGTTCCCTGCTGCTGAGCTCAGTTGATCGTGTTCTTCAGAGCAGAGTGTTAATGTTGATGCGATCCCATGCAGTCGGGGGTGTGTGTGTGTGTGTGTGTGTGTGTGTGTGTGTGTGTGTTACACACAGGATGAGGAGCTTGCTCACTGCAGTGCGTGTTTCTGGTTGGAACCCTGGTGTTTTTGGTGACTAGTGTGGGTTTTCCTTGCCCTTTCTCGCCTTTCCCTGTAGGGATGGTCGCGGAGGAGTACAATGCCTTTTTCTACTCACTGGTGTCCCAGGACACACAGGAAATGGCTTATTCTACCAAGCGGCAGAGATTCTTAGTGGATCAAGGTTACAGCTTTAAGGTATGTATTTGTTTACCTCTGGTTAGGCTCTGACAAAGGTCGGGGCACCAGCCTGGGGCAGCACTCAGGCAGGCTGCATGCTCTTTTCTCTCTGTAAATTGCTGGGGTAACACTGCTAGCCTGGCAGTTCTGAGGTGCCGAAGCTCTGTAGTCACCGAGAGTCTGAATCCTGAGGTTCTTCTTGGGGGTGGCCCTCCAGGTGGCTTGGAGCGTCTTCCTTAGCTGGAGAGGCCTGATCCGAGGTTCTGAGGGAGGAATGGAATAGTTTTAGAAGCAGAGAAGAAAACTCCTGCTGTGGCTACCAATAGTATGTCATCAGGATGCCAAGTTCGAGGTTCTTAATTTGTAAAAGAACTATACATGGGTCCCTGTGTTAGAGTTCTGTAAATGAACAGAGCCGATGTAATAAATGTGTTTACCAGAAGGACATTCATTAGAGTAGCTTGCTCAGTGTGGTCTGGGTAGTCCAGTCATGACGGCCTCACACTGAAGACGAGGCTGGGTATCTCAGCAGTCTCAATCTGGCCTGCATGGCCTGCAGGATACCTGGAAGGCTGCTGGTTTGCCGTCTGCTGGAGTCCTGCATAGGTTATTAATACTGACTGCAGAAACAGGGTAGATGAACTTGCCAGGGAGAGTGAGGGCAAAAGCAGTTCCCCTTCTGCACGCCCTTTCATCTGGGCTGCCACCGGGAGGTGCCGGGTCGTCTGGGTGTAGTGTAGGGCTTCCAGCGTCACATACTCTTAGGTAAGAGAGTCCTTCCTGGAGTGCCCAGCAGCTTGACGCCCAGACACACCTCCTTATGCCATGCTTCAGTTCCAGAGGAGTAACTCCACCTAAGACGATCAGCTGTCCGTGTATGACCACACACACACACACACACACACACACACACACACACACACACACACACACAGAGTGGGTTTTTGTGGGGGTTTGTTTGAGACAGCAGTCCCTTTGGGAATGCTGCGTTTTTTTCAGTGATTCACGACAAATGTGATGATATAGATTTACAGCTCTTTAACCACTGCTGTTATCTCAGTTCCTGATACAGTACACGAGGGAAGGAGGGAGGAAAGAAGGAAAGAAAAAAACCAGTATCTGCTTAGTGTATGTGTCTGTGTGCTCTTTAACTAGGACAGAAACAGCCACCATTCAAATGTATTTTCACTGGTCTCTTAAGCATGGGTGATAGTTCCATTATTAGCCTCAGCAGAGCAGTCCCGCCACACTTCTGTAGCTGTGAAGTGAGGTCTTTGGTCAGGGTTAATGCAGGTAGGCCAGCCTTTAGGTTCCTACCTTGAGTTCCTGCCTCAACTTCCCTCAGTAATGGACTGTAGCCTGGAAGTGTAAGTCAGATAAACCCATCATCCTCTCCCAAAGTTGCTTTTGGTCAGGGTATTTTATCATGAGACTAGGACATTTTCCTTCTGAGAGAAAAATCTGGTCAATTATTTTTAAATTTTTAGTATGAGTGTTTTGCTTGCATGTGTGTCTGTGCACCACATGTATGCCTAGTGCCCACAGAGGCCGGAAGAGGGTTTGGGGTTCCCTGGAATGGAGTTATAGATGGTTGTGAGCCACCATGTGAGTTCTGGGGACTGAATCCAGGTCCTCTGGAAGAGCAGCCAGTGGTCTTGTCTACTGAGCCATCTCTAGCCCCGGTCAATCAATTCTTGACATCTTGTATGAATAAAGTACTTCTTGATGGAAGCCCAAGATGCCATGCCGTGGGGTGGAGTGTCCTTGGGTGTCCTTTCCATGCTTTCCTTCCCTCCTGGTGCAGGATGGGAAAATAGAGGGTTGTGTCTCCTTCTGCTGTGCCCATCGGGAGTGCCCTAGCCTCTGTCTTGAGCCAGTAGTGAAGCTCTGGTTGGACTGGGGGGTGGGGGGGAAGAGGTGCCCAGGAGCGGTGCAGTGGAGATTTGGAGGTGAGAAGAGCCTGTGTCTGCCATTGCTCATGTAGGTGATCACAAAGCTAGCTGGCATGGAGGAGGAAGAGCTGGCATTCTCCACCAAAGAGGAGCAGCAGCAGCTCCTGCAGAAGGTCCTGGCAGCCACTGATCTGGACGCGGAGGAAGAGGTGGTGGCTGGGGAGTTTGGCTCTAGATCCGGCCAGGTGAGTGAAGAGAGAGGGGTCTTTCTGTAGGATGCCCACGTGTGCATATGTGATGTGCTTGCACATGCACACATGCACAGACACACACACATGCAAACCTGTGAGCATGTGAGCAAGTAGGATTGGGGGGAAACTGAAAATTATGCAGAAACACCCCCATTATTTTTTAATGTGGGTGCCTTGTAAATATATCACCAGACAGAGGGGCTTACTGTAACGGTAACTGGGATCCTGTCTGTCCATGACAAGCTGGTAATATTGGGGCCCAAAGTAATAATCCTGCAGGCTCTGGAGCTAATAAATGCTGTGTCTGTTGGTTGGGGGTTAGCTGGCTCACCGTGCTTTCCACCTCAGTGAGAGAGCTCTGTTGATGCTCCATCTTTGGAGCAGATTTGGTCATCCCCATTTTACAGACACTCGAAACTTGTCCATGGCTTTGGAGCTGAGTCAAGCCAGGATTTCCTGGCTTTCCCATTGGTTCAAATTCTTCCATCAAGTCTTAGGAGATTTTAAGGGACTCCCATCCTAACTTTCTTTTTAATTATTTATGTGTATGGATATTTTGCCTGCATGTGTGTCTGTATACCACATGTGTGCCTGGTGCCCACAGAGGCCAGAAGAAGGCATTGGATCCCTTGGAACAGGAGTTATAGACAGTTGTGAGCTTCCAGTGGGTGCTGGGATTCAAACCCTAGTCTGAAAGAACAGCCAGTGCTCTTAACTGCTGTACTGTCTCTCCAGCCCCAGTCCATCCTAACTCTTAAGATTCAGTGCAGGGACTGAGGATGTTGCCTGGTAACAGAATGTCTGCCTGGCGTGTGCGGTGTCGGGCCCTGATTTTTGACCTCAGAACCACAAAAGAAAGAAAAGAATAGGTTCTGTTGAGCAGTTGACATTAAGGGAGCCATTGTAGTGTTCTTTCACATCAGAGTGCCTGGGCAGTGTTCTAGTCCCATTTTTCTTACGAGCTGGAGCTAGCCCAAGTGAAGCTCTTGTGCCTCAGTTTCCTGCTCTGTAGGTTAAGATTATAATTGTGAGGGTCAGGGGAGGTAATATATATGCAGTGCCTAAGACAGAAAGTGGTCAGAAGGATATTTTAAATTTTTTTTTGTTTTGTTTTTCGATACAGGGTTTCTCTGTGTAGCTTTGCGCCTCTCCTGGGACTCACTTGGTAGCCCAGGCTGGCCTCGAACTCACAGAGATCCTTGTGTATCTGCATGCACAAGTGTGTGTGTGTGTGTGTGTATTTATATGTGTAGGGGGCACATTTATGGAAGTCAGAGGACAACTTTTGGAGTCTTTGCTCTCCTTAGGCCTCTTTATAGGTTCTGGGGATCAAACTCAGGTTGCCTTGTTTGCACTGCCAATGCGTTTATCCAACTCACCAGCCCAGAGAGTGTTATTTTAAAAACAATGTATTGAAATGCCTGAGGGTTCAGCTTGGTGGTAGAGTACTTGCCTAGCATGCACAGTGCACTGGGTTCAATCGCTAGCACCACACATGTGTGTAAACACACACACACACACACACACACACACACACACACACACACACTACAGAATCTGATTATGAATGTTGAAGGGGGTCCTTCCTTTGGAGATTAACCTCAGCCTGGCTCCTTCCTCTCCCCTACAGGCGTCCCGACGCTTCGGCACCATGAGTTCTATGTCTGGGGCAGACGACACTGTGTATATGGAATACCACTCCTCCCGAAGCAAGGCTTCCACCAAGCACGTGCACCCACTTTTCAAACGCTTTAGGAAGTGACGCCCACCATGTTACTCTTGAAGACTGACTGCCTAGATTAGGGTTGAAAGAAAGAGACTTCTCAGTGTGATAGTTCCTCTCCAAGTCTATGTACTTTGCTAGTGTTGATCTAAATGCAATACCTGTTGCCTGACTGTGCTGAAAAACAGTCAGCCTTAGGGTTCGACTCTGCCTTCATGGGGTACCCAGGCTTTAAAGAGGACAGAAAGACTGTGTTTGTTTGTTTGTTTGTTTCAGACTTGCTGAGAGTGGATCATTCCTGTATATAAAATGTATACCACTTAAGGCACATTTGTCTTTGTTCTACTGGATAAATTAAAGAGTGGAATTTGGAGGGTCCTGGAGCTGAAAGGAAAAGTGGACGCATGTTCCCATCCTCACCCAGAGGCAATCTCCAACTGATAGCCATGTGCAAATGAAAATGTATTTTTCTCCAAAGGAGTCTTTCTGGGGAAACAAACTCCTCTTAATGGTAGACCTCATGCCCAGCAGTAAACAGCCAACAGGAAACGGACTCAATGGCATCTTCGGAGGTTCCTTGCCTCATAATTTCATGTCAGGGCTTTCCTTTTTGTATTATTAAAAAAGTGGCACTTGGGAGGCAGAGGCAGGCGGATCTCCGTGAGTTCGAGGCCAGCCTGGGCTACCAAGTGAGTTCCAGGAAAGGCGCAAAGCTACACAGAGAAACCCTGTCTCGAAAAACCAAAAAAAAAAAAAAAAAGTGGAATTTGGGCTGGGCAGCGGTGGCGCATGCCTTTAGTCCCAGCACTCGGGAGGCAGAGCCAGGGGGATCTCTGAGTTCGAGGCCAGATTGGTCTATAGAGTGAGATCCAGGACAGGCACCAAAACTACACACACAAACCATGTCTCAAAAAAAAAAAAAAACCAAAACCAAACAAACAAACAAAAAAGTGGAATTTAAGCTCTGTATAAGTCAGGGCTCTCTAGAGGAACAGAACTGATGGAAATTTACTAAGCTAGATTACTTTGAAATGTTAACTACCTGAGAGGTTTTAATATTTCACACCTGAGAGTCTGAGAACTGGTTGGTCCACGAGGCTCAGTGCCTCAGCACCCGTTCTTGAGCCAAAAATATGGAAGGGTCCTGGAGAGCTGCTGGTCCTTAGGGATGGACGCCTGGAAGCTCTGGTTCTCGTGCCGGCAAAGGAATCAGCAGCAGCTGGGTAAAGAAGGCTGTTGGCAGGAGAGGAGGTCAAGCCAGCAAAAGGTGAGTGATCCAGATGGTGCCACACTTGGGTGTGAATATAATTTGAGGCAAGTTGACGCTACAACCACTGCATGCTTAGTATTGATCATGAATTTGAGAGGATCTAAAGTCACTCACCTAGGAGGGCTGGAGAGATGGCTCAGCTGTTAACGGCTGCGCTCACAACCAAAACTAAAATCACCAAGGAGACACACCCATGGGCCTGTCGATGAAGAAGTTTCTAGATTAGGAGAATTGAGGTGGGAAGACCTACTCCAAACACGTGGTGCTGTCAGATGGGCTGGGATCTGGACTAGAATACAAAGGAAAACGCTGGGCACCCAGCATTGCTTGGCCTCTGCTTCTGACTGCAGCTGCAAAGTGAATAGCTGTCTCCTGGGCCCGCCACCATGACTGACTGTCCCCTTGCACTGGGAGACAAAGTAAACCCCTTCCTTAACCTGTTTTTGTTAAGTATTTGTCGCAGCCCTGGGGACAGGAACTAACAGACCCCGAGACCCAAGGCCTGTGGAGTGTCAACCCCAGGGGCTGCTGTTGGCTGTTCTTTCTGCCTGGGCTGCCCCTGTTGACTGCTGCCAGATCCTGAGGGATGCAGAAGCTGCCACACGCCAGGGCTGCAGGAGTTCTCACCTCCCTGTGATTGCTGTCCTGTTTTAAATTTCTACCAATGCCATCGTGTGTACGTGCGTGCGTGCGTGCGTGCGTGCGTGCGTGCGTGCGTGTGTGTGGTGTATGTGTGTTCGTTCACACACGTATGCACAAGCCAGACATTGGTGCCGGGTGTCTTTGTTCAGCCACTCCACCTTTACCGTTTGTGACAGGTCTCGCACTGAACCTGGAGCTCACTAGGCTGGAGAGCCCTAGGGACTCACCTGCCTCTGTCCTGAGCCCAGCGTTGGGGTTGTAGGCGTGCACTGCCATGCCCAGCTACTTAATGTAAGTTCTGAGGGTCAAACAGCTCCTCCTGCTGCATGGCAGATGCTGTCTACCGAGTCAGCTCCCCAGGCTGCTCTCTTTCATTGCCTAACTTGAGCTCACATTCTTAAAGTTTAAGGGTTCTATATTCTTATCTATTAGTGTTTTGATCTATTATGAGTTAATTTTTCTCAGTACTGGATGTTGAACCCAAGGCATTGGACATGTTAGATAAGTGCTCTACCACTGCTCCACATCCTTAGATCTTGAGTTAGTTACTGTAGTGGATGGGGTAAGGTCCTGTTTTATTCTTGTGTGTGGATATCCAGTTGTACCACTTACGTAGGGTATTCTTCCTTCATTGAAATTGTGTTGGTTCCTTTTTCAAAAAGGAGCTGACTGTGGATCTCCGGGTTTAATTTTACTCTTGATCCTCTTCCACCAATAGAGGTGTCTATTTTTGTGCTAATACTATACTTCTTGATTATCAAAGTGTGCTGGTTGTTTTTTTTTTTAACCAATGTGAAGTCAATTAAAGTTACCTGGGAAGAGGAACTTCAATTTAAGAATTGCCTCCTTCAGATTGGCCTGTGGGCATGTCTACCAGGGATTGTCTTGATTAACGGTTGATGTCGGAAGGCCCAGCCCACTGAGTGGTGCCACTCTGGGCAGATGGTCCTGGATTTTATAAGAAAGAAAGTGAGCGAGTGATAGGGAGCAAGCTGTGTAACACAAATTGCTAAATAGTCTTATTATTAAAAAACAAAACAACAATAACAAAAAATCCCGGAGCCAGATATTGGGGTGAAAGCTGAAAGATCAGAGAAACAGAACAAGCCACAACCAACCTCACCTTACCAACTCCTCAGCCTCCAGAGCGAGACTTTCTGTTTACTCACACCTTATATGCCTTTCTGTGCCCTGCCATCTTCCTTCCTTCCTAGTGCTGGGATTAAGGGCTTGTATGCTTCCCAAATACTTGGTAGCAAAGGCCTGAGATCTCAAATGCTGGGATTAAAGGCATGTGCCACCATGCCTGGCTCAGTTTCCAGTGTGGCCTTGAACTCACAGAGATCCAGACTGATCTCTGTCTCCCGAGTGATAGGATTAAGGGTGTGTGCTACCACTGTGTGGCCTCTATGTCTAATCTAGTGGCTGGCTCTGTCCTCCGATTCCCAGGTAAGTTTATTAGGGTACACAATATATTGGGGCACACAATATATCTCCACAGAGCTGGTAAGCAGTATGTCTCCATGGTCTCTGCTTTGGTTTTGGCTTCAAGCTCCTCTTTTGAGTTCCTGCCTCGGCTTTCCTTGATGACGGACTGTAACCCAACTGTAACCCGTAAGTCAAGTTAAACCCTTTCCTCCCCTGATCACTTTTGGTCAGAGTGTTTATTAGAGCAACAGGAAGGCAGACTAGAACATTTCCCCAGGAGTTAGGTTTGGAAATGAAGCCTGGCTTTCAGCTTTTCAGGCTTGTTTTGGTTGTTCTGATTTAAATTTAAAAACAATTTAGAATCAGAGTGTCAATTTTTGCAAAACACACCTTTTTTGATATGAATTACATTAAATCCATAGATAAATCTGCAGAGTATTGCTGTCCTAATGATACTAAGTCCTGTGAATGTGGATGTCTGTTTAATGGGTCTTACAAAATCTTTTTCAACAGTGTTTCATAGTTTTCACAGTCCAAGTCTTACAGTTCTTTTGGTAAGTTTATTTTGTATGTGATTCTCTCCAACTGCCTTTCTCTCTGCATACATACAGATGCGTGTGTGTGTGTGGGGAGATTAACACTGGGTATTTTGTCAGTTGCTCTCCACTTTATTTTCTTAATATTTAAAATTTTTACTGTGACTAGTTGATGCATTTTTATAATGTCTCTTGATCATGTCAGTCCCCAGCTCTCCCCAGAATCCTGCAAAACATCTCCTTCCCACCTTAATGCCTCCTCTTCTTTTACAGCCCATTGGGTTCAGTTAGCGCCCCTGCTTGAGTGCAGATAGGTAAATGACTCCTTCCCTGGCAGCCATCAACTGCCAACAGCTCTTCGGTGTGGGGGAGGGGGGGTGGGGGGGGAGGAGGGGACGGGACACACTCCTCCTCGGCCCCTCCCTCATCCATGCTGGAATGTTGACTCCCAGGATCTAGAGCACGCCACTCTAACTGCTGTGCTGCGGTGACATGCCATGTCCACAGGCAGCATTTCAGAGCACCCTCCGGTCCTCCAGCTCTCACCGGCTTACTCTTTCTTCTGTGACGTTCCCTGAGCCTTGTGGGGTGTGTGCGTGTAATGTAGATGTCCCGTTTAGGAGTAAGCCCTTACTAGTCACTGTCTTAGTCATTGTTCTATCGCTGTGAAGACAGCATGGCCAAGGCAACTCTTATGAAATAAAGCGTTTAATTGGAGGCTTACAGTTTCAGAGTCCATTGTCATCGTGGCGGGGAACATGGCATTCAGGCAGGTACTGGAGCAGTAGCTGGGAAGTTCATCCTAACCTGCAAGCAGAGAAAGACAGGAAGAGGAACAGGGCCTGGCATGGGCTTTTAAAATCTCAAAGCCCACCCCCCCCCAGTGACATTCTTCCTCCAATAAGGCCACAGTCTATGAGCCTTTGGGGGCCATTCTTATTCAAACCAGCAGTCACTTATTCTCAGCACTTTGATCAGTTATTAGTCTTTCCATTTACTGCTGCCCATTACAAAAGCTTCTCTGACCACTGTTGAAAGCAGCACTAAAGTATGGATATAATCATACTTACAAGGCAGTTTGGCAATTTGTCCGTTTAGCAAAGCAATAGTAATAGGTCACCCAATAGGGTCTATGACCTCCCTTGTCACAGACTTGACCAGGCTGGCCAGGCATGGACTTCCTCCTCTGGAGCAGGCCTTACATCCAGTCCGGAAGTAGTTGGTCTACTGCTCTAACAGCCATGCTACTGCTGTACTAGTGGGTACATCTTGCCTGGCAGGTCAGTGTCAGAGCATGCAGGGTCCAGCCCTAGATAAGACCGTTGACTTTCCCTCCAGTGGCCTGCATAGCACTATGAAAGCCAGCTAGCATTCACCTTAGTTTTTATGACAGAGTCTCACTGAATGTGGAGCTCACAGATTCAGCTAGACTGGGTGGGCAGCAAGACCTTGGTATTCTCCATCTTTTGCCCCTCAAGTGTTGAGATCACAGAAATATGCTGCCACATTTCTTTTTACATATCTGTCAGGGTCTGAACTCCGTCTTCATGGATGCACAGTGTGTTAGCCAGTCTTGTGTCAATTTGAGTCAAACTAGAGTTATCTGAAAGGCGGGAGCCTCAGTTGAGAAAATGCCTCCATAAGATCCAGCTGTAGGGCATTTTCTTAATGATTGATGGGGAGGGCCAAGCTCACTGTGGGTGGTGCCATCCCTGGGCTGGTAGTCCTGCATCAGCTCCTGCCTCCAGATTCCCCCATTGTTTGAATTTCCTGTCTGGACTTCCTTTGATGATGAATGGTGCTATGGAAGTGTAACCCAAATAAACACTTTTCCTCCCCAACTTGCTTTTTGGACATGGTGTTTCATTACATCAATAGAAACCCTAACTAGAGACAGGCGGTGGTGCCGCACGCCTTTAGTCCCAGCGCTTGGGAGGCAGAGGCAGGTGCTCTGTGAGTTTGAGGCCAGCCTGGTCTACAGAGTGAGTTCCAGGACAGCCATTGATGTTACACAGAGAAACCCTGTCTCAAAAAGACAAAAACAACCCCCCCCCAAAAAAAAAGGAAAGAAAAGAAACCCTAAGACACATTGCTAACACTTTACCAATGGAACCATCTCCTCAGTCTCAAGTAAAACGCTTTTCTTGGTTTCCTTTCCAGGCTGTTCATTGCCAGGGTAGAGCAACACTGCTCTGTTTATTGACCAGCTCCCCTGCAACTCTGATGAGCCTGTGTGTTGGTTCTTGGCAGCTGGTATATGTCCCTTTCCATTCCCCGTGTGCTAGACCTTGCCGTCTGCGGAGACACTTTGATTTTTTTCCTTTCCAATATGGATTCCTTTTCTTGTCTAGTTGGCCCTGGCTTTGCCTGGAGCCTCCAGTTCAGCACTGAATACGAGCGGCAAGAGCAGATGTCTTTGTTTTCTAGCTGGTGCTGAAGAAGGATAGTCTAGTTTCGTTGTTTAACAGCAGCATGTCAATATTTTTATTTTTCCGCATAACATGTTTATTGATTCTCTGGGAGTTTCACGTCATATACCCCAATCACAATCCCTTCCCAGTCCTTCATGTCTGACCCCACTTGTGACTGCCCCCCCCAAAAAAAAGAAGTAAAAAATAAAAATAAGCAAAACCAAACCAAACCAAGTCCACTCTGTGTCATCTATATACTCACTGGAGCATGGTCAAACTCTCAGTGGCCTGCCCCTTAACTAGAGCCAAGGCCTTTCCCTCACACACCTCCGCCAGAAGCCATCGATTGTGGAGAGCTGCTCTTCAGCATCTCCACTACACTTTTTAAGAGTTCTCTTGCCGGGTGGTGGCGGCGGCAGCAGCAGCAGCAGCAGCACACGCCTTTAATCCTAGCACTCAGGAGGCAGAGGCAGGCGGATCTCTGTGAGTTCGAGGCCAGCCTGGGCTACAAAGTGAGTTCCAGGAAAGGTGCAAAGCTACACAAAGAAACCCTGTCTAAAAAAAAGAGTTCTCTTTGATGGCTTCCTGTCTAAGCTGTTTCTTTGGGGTAGAGGGGCCAGGGTTGTCACAGAAGCCTTCCATGCCCCTCCCTCTCAACTGTGTCTGCGCTCATGGATATCTGTTAGTGTTCTGTTTTGCATGAGTCTGTTGAAGAAAAAGGTCATTCCAAGATGAATTTTGGGCTTACCAAAAGCAGCAGGTTGAGCCAGCTTCTGGTGAACCACTGTCTATTACTTCACACAAAGTCTTTCTATTGTTAGACAGTTTTCACCTTCAGCAAGCAATTTCCACACATCAAAACCTCTTATCTGAGCCGGGTGGTGATGGCCCCATCCCAGCACTCCGGAGGCAGGAGGCAGAGGCAGGTGGATGTCTGAGTTTGCGGCCAGCCCAGGCTACAGAGCAAGTTCCAGGAAAGGCACAAAGCTACACAGAGAAACCCTGTCTCGAAAAACCAAAAACCAAACCAAACCAAACAAAACAACAACAACAAAAAAAAAACCCCTCTTATCTGGGGTTGTTTGAAGGAACCATTTGCCTAAGCTCAGCCACGAGACCTGGTTTGCCAGGTCCTCTCAATACTAACCGTTGCAAAGGCTCTGGAATTGTTCAGGAAGAACTCAGATAAGAATCAACTTTAAACAAAAGGTAGTTCAAAGTCTAGGTGCTAGCACTGCTGTTCAAGCCAGACGCAATGTCTCTGGAATCTCTTGCTGCAGATAGCCGAGCGAACGTAGCCTCCTTGCTCTACAGTCAGTGGGAGCACAGATCATGGGCCTCCACATGGTTTCTGGCAACAGCACAAGCCATAAACATGGTCCCCTGCTGCAGTAGGACCTCGGACTCAGACATGGCTCTTGGGGGCAGCACAGCCCCGACATCACCTTGGCCTCATTCTATGAACTGTCTTACTTATATTTAAATGGTTAGAAATGGGACTTTGGACTGGGCAGTGGTGTCGCATGTCTTTAATCCCAGTTCTCAGGAGGCAGAGGCAGGCAGATCTCTCTGAGGCCAGTCTGGTCTGCAAATCGAGTTCCAGGGCAGCCCCAGTGGTTACACAGAAAGAACCTGTCTCAAGAAACTAAAAAAAAAAGAAAGGAAGGGAGGGAGGGAGGGAGAGAGAAAGAAAGAAAGGACGGACTTTGGAATAAGTCTTCCTATTTTATTAGAAAATACAAATATTGTTTAAGTATTTAATCCTGGCTGTATTTTAGGTATCAATTAAATCAATAAACATCAATACTTGAGGTATAAAACATGAATGTTGCTATTAGAAACATGTCTCTTGTATTCTTTTGGTAAGAGTTAACCCAAGCCTTTGCCTATCTCCAGATAGAGTAAATGGAGTTAAAGTTTGTGGAGACCCACAGAGGTTTCCTAGTGAGAACTTACTCAGGGTCCAAGAATCCTGTTGTTTTACCCAGCAGGGCTGCATAAGGGGAAGGGGATGCTTTGATCGTGGGCGTGGGTACCAGGTGTTTGGAAGGGTCTGCACTTGGCTGTGTGGTGTGCTTTGATCTAGCAAGGGGGGGGGTCTTTTGCCCCACCCCTTGGCATTGTTATAAAAAGTTCTTTTGAATAAATGGAAAAGGCTGTTGGGTATTGACACAGGTCCTCTGGAAGCTATCCTGTGTTTCTCTTTCTCCTCTTTGCTATCTTTCTAATATTTTATTATCCCTTTCTCCTCCTCATAAAAATCCTTGAAAAGGTGGGAGCTGGCCTCCCACAAAGGTTTATGCTAAAAACTAGATTATTTTGTTTTATCCAAATTATACTAAATAATGAGAATATACATGTTTATAAAGACTGAAAAAACTTGAATCTTTCTAACATTGGTTTTGAATAAGATAGGGGTTTAGTATAAGCAAAGAGTTATAATAAAAAGCCATGATGCCGGGCAGTGGTGGCACACGCCTTTAATCCCAGCACTCGGGAGGCAGAGGCAGGCGGATCTTTGTGAGTTCGAGGCCAGCCTGGTCTACAGAGCGAGATCCAGGAAAGGCACAAAGCTACACAGAGAAACCTTGTCTCAAAAAAACCAAAAAACCAAAAAAAAAAAAAAAAAAAAAAAAAAAGAAAAAAGAAAAGAAAGAAAGAAAAAAGCCATGATCAAATTAAATGGACATAACATTTTCCTTTGTAGCTTCATTAAAATCAAGACAAGTGTTTTGTCATTTAGCAATATGTCAGGTAGAATATTAGATATGAGCAATTTTTAAAATCTAATTACAAAAATATTTCAGAAACACAGAAAGTGAGGGGAATATTTAGTTCCTTGGGCCATTGGATTGTCAGTGGTGGTGAAGGTCAGCACATCCAGCATTTCAGACACCCACAGATCTGTGCTCTCAGATGATGTGAGAAAGTTCCTGCCTCCTAGTGAGTTAGAAGAACCTGGATACAGTCCTGACATTTAATCATAATGGAGTCTTTGATGTGATGTCTTTTTCCCCCCCTCTCTTGGTTGATGGAATCATCTGGGTTTTTTGTTTGTTTGTTTGTTTAATTCTTTGAGGAAGACCTGTAACTAATTTTGAATTTTAGTTATCAAAGTTAAGTCTTATGGCTGAAAAGATGGCTTAGTAGTTAAGAACATTGACTGGCTATTCTTCCAAAGGACCCAGGTTCAATTCCCAGCATCCATATGGCAGCTCACAACTGTCTGTAACTCCAATTCTGGGGGCTCCAATACCCTCTTATGGCCTCCACAAGGACCAGACACAAACATGGTATACAGACATACAGGCAAAACACCCGGACACATAAAATAAAAAAATTTAAAAGAATTAAGTTTGTTACAATATCATGCATTATTTGTTTATCTAATAAACCCAACTTGATAAACACTTAAATTTTGTTCATTAAAACAAGTTTATAATCACTATGTAAATTAGTAAGAATATCCTAAGTAGGCATCACTCTAAACAGATTTTGTTTCATGATTAAAGAAAACAAAAACTATCCAAAAAGCAAAGGCTTTGTTCAATGGTAAAACATAAAAAAATAAATAAAATTTAATCACAGGTTTTAAATATCCATTTAGTAAAAGGAAACTAAAAACAAATAAATACTAAAAACAAATAAATAAAGAAAATAT